>NC_089720.1:6365238-7064930 GCF_031753505.1 Anomalospiza imberbis
GAGACATGTCACAGAGCATAAGTGGAGCACAGATGCTTAAAAGCAGCAATACCGAAGAGCCTGGCTCAGCTTCACTAGTGTGCAATTCACTGACTGGGAAAAACAAAGCAGCAGAGCACCGGGCTTCTGTGCGCTGTGAAGGCAATTGCCAAAACCAGGCAGCTGCTCCTTCACAAGCACAGTCAGCTGCCTATGTTCTTGCTGGCATACAAAGTCACCGCTGCCCTTCTTTTCAGCAGCTGCCACCGTGTTCTGTGCATTTCAGAGCCTCAGGGGATGAGCAAGACTTGCCAAGGTGGGATGCATCAGGACTAAGTAAAAACCCAGGCAAGTTGCCCTGGAACGCTTTCCATTCGCTTGCCAAGAGTGAATTCAACAGGCAGGAGAGCGGCAGCCACCGTCCTCCAGCAGTCTGAAGGCTTCGCACACAAGCCCGCTTCTTTGCGGCTTCGTTCTCCGCCTCGTCAGAGCTACTGTGATCTCTGGCTCTCGGAGGCGAAGAAGCGGCCAGTTCCTGCACAGATCATTAGAGCGGCAGCGGCGCACTCTGGAGCGCCGCTTCTGCCGAAAGACGCCGGGAACCGGCACTCAGCTTCGGGTAGCTCCGGAGCCGCGTTTTCTGCTTCTCTAGTCGTCTCTATCTTAGCGAAAAGCTTTCCCACTCCATTTGGCAAGGGGAGAGTGTACCAGCACTTCATACTAACCCCGGCTTGCCAAGAAATTGGATTTGCTGCACATTCCAAGGACGCGGCTCTTTCCGAGGCAACCTGCAACCTGCTGTCAGATGGAAGTGCTCTCTGCCCTCTCCTGCCCAGCTCTATGTACTTGCGGGCACTTTCCAGCCTGACCAAGGCAAACAACCTCGAGACATGTCACAGAGCATAAGTGGAGCACAGATGTTTAAAAGCAGAAAAGCTGTAGAGCCTGGCTCAGCTTCACTAGTGTGCAATTCACTGACTGGGAAAAACAAAGCAGCAGAGCACCGGGCTTCTGTGCGCTGTGAAGGCAATTGCCAAAACCAGGCAGCTGCTCCTTCAAAAGCACAGTCAGCTGCCTATGTTCTTGCTTGCTGACAAAGTCACCGCTGCCCTTCTCTTCAGCAGCTGACACCGTGTTCTGTGCATTTCGGAGCCTCTGGGGACGAGCAAGACTTGCCAAGGTGGGATGCATCAGGACTAAGTAAAAACCCAGGCAAGTTGCCCTGGAACGCTTTCCATTCGCTTGCCAAGAGTGAATTCAACAGGCAGGAGAGCGGCAGCCACCGTCCTCCAGCAGTCTGAAGGCTTCGCTCACAAGCCCACTTCTTTGCGGCTTCGTTCTCCGCCTCTTCAGAGCTACTGTGATCTCTGGCTCTCGGAGGCGAAGAAGCGGCCAGTTCCTGCACAGATCATTAGAGCGGCAGCGGCGCACTCTGGAGCGCCGCTTCTGCCGAAAGACGCCGGGAACCGGCACTCAGCTTCGGGTAGCTCCGGAGCCACGTCTTCTGTTTCTCTAGTCGTCTCTATCTTAGCGAAAAGCTTTCCCACTCCATTTGGCAAGGGGAGAGTGTACCAGCACTGCACACTAACCCCGGCTTGCCAAGAAATTGGATTCGCTGCACATTCCAAGGACGCGGCTCTTTCCGAGGCAACCTGCAACCTGCTGTCAGATGGAAGTGCTCTCTGCCCTCTCCTGCCCAGCTCTATGTACTTGCGGGCACTTTCCAGCCTGACCAAGGCAAACAACCTCGAGACATGTCACAGAGCATAAGTGGAGAACAGATGCTTAAAAGCAGCAATACCGAAGAGCCTGGCTCAGCTTCACTAGTGTGCAATTCACTGACTGGGAAAAACAAAGCAGCAGAGCACCGGGCTTCTGTGCGCTGTGAAGGCAATTGCCAAAACCAGGCAGCTGCTCCTTCAAAAGCACAGTCAGCTGCCTATGTCCGTGCTGGTATACAAACTCACCGCTGCCCTTCTTTTCAGCAGCTGCCACCGTGTTCTGTGCATTTCAGAGCCTCAGGGGATGAGCAAGACTTGCCAAGGTGGGATGCATCAGGACTAAGTAAAAACCCAGGCAAGTTGCCCTGGAACGCTTTCCATTCGCTTGCCAAGAGTGAATTCAACAGGCAGGAGAGCGGCAGCCACCGTCCTCCAGCAGTCTGAAGGCTTCGCACACAAGCCCGCTTCTTTGTGGCTTCGTTCTCCGCCTCGTCAGAGCTACTGTGATCTCTGGCTCTCGGAGGCGAAGAAGCGGCCAGTTCCTGCACAGATCATTAGAGCGGCAGCGGCGCACTCTGGAGCGCCGCTTCTGCCGAAAGACGCCGGGAACCGGCACTCAGCTTCGGGTAGCTCCGGAGCCGCGTTTTCTGCTTCTCTAGTCGTCTCTATCTTAGCGAAAAGCTTTCCCACTCCATTTGGCAAGGGGAGAGTGTACCAGCACTTCATACTAACCCCGGCTTGCCAAGAAATTGGATTTGCTGCACATTCCAAGGACGCGGCTCTTTCCGAGGCAACCTGCAACCTGCTGTCAGATGGAAGTGCTCTCTGCCCTCTCCTGCCCAGCTCTATGTACTAGCGGGCACTTTCCAGCCTGGCCAAGGCAAACAACCTCGAGACATGTCACAGAGCATAAGTGGAGCACAGATGCTTAAAAGCAGCAAAGCTGAAGAGCCTGGCTCAGCTTCACTAGTGTGCAATTCACTGACTGGGAAAAACAAAGCAGCAAAGCACCGGGCTTCTGTGCGCTGTGAAGGCAATTGCCAAAACCAGGCAGCTGCTCCTTCACAAGCACAGTCAGTTGCCTATGTTCTTGCAGGCATACAAAGTCACCGCTGCCCTTCTTTTCAGCAGCTGACACCGTGTTCTGTGCATTTCGGAGCCTCAGGGAACGAGCAAGACTTGCCAAGGTGGGACGCATCAGGACTAAGTAAAAACCCAGGCAAGTTGTCCTGGAACGCTTTCCATTCGCTTGCCAAGAGTGAATTCAACAGGCAGGAGAGCGGCAGCCACCGTCCTCCAGCAGTCTGAAGGCTTCGCACACAAGCCCGCTTCTTTGCGGCTTCGTTCTCCGCCTCTTCAGAGCTTCCGCGATCTCTGGCTCTCGGAGGCGAAGAAGCGGCCAGTTCCTGCACAGATCATTAGAGCGGCAGCAGCGCACTCTGGAGCGCCGCTTCTGCCGAAAGATGCCGGGAACCGGCACTCAGCTTCGGGTAGCTCCGGAGCCACGTCTTCTGTTTCTCTAGTCGTCTCTATCTTAGCGAAAAGCTTTCCCACTCCATTTGGCAAGGGGAGAGTGTACCAGCACTGCACACTAACCCCGGCTTGCCAAGAAATTGGATTTGCTGCACATTCCAAGGACGCGGCTCTTTCCGAGGCAACCTGCAACCTGCTGTCAGATGGAAGTGCTCTCTGCCCTCTCCTGCCCAGCTCTATGTACTAGCGGGCACTTTCCAGCCTGACCAAGGCAAACAACCTCGAGACATGTCACAGAGCATAAGTGGAGAACAGATGCTTAAAAGCAGCAATACCGAAGAGCCTGGCTCAGCTTCACTAGTGTGCAATTCACTGACTGGGAAAAACAAAGCAGCAGAGCACCGGGCTTCTGTGCGCTGTGAAGGCAATTGCCAAAACCAGGCAGCTGCTCCTTCACAAGCACAGTCAGCTGCCTATGTTCTTGCTGGCATACAAACTCACCGCTGCCCTTCTTTTCAGCAGCTGCCACCGTGTTCTGTGCATTTCAGAGCCTCAGGGGATGAGCAAGACTTGCCAAGGTGGGATGCATCAGGACTAAGTAAAAACCCAGGCAAGTTGTCCTGGAACGCTTTCCATTCGCTTGCCAAGAGTGAATTCAACAGGCAGGAGAGCGGCAGCCACCGTCCTCCAGCAGTCTGAAGGCTTCGCACACAAGCCCGCTTCTTTGCGGCTTCGTTCTCCGCCTCTTCAGAGCTACTGTGATCTCTGGCTCTCGGAGGCGAAGAAGCGGCCAGTTCCTGCACAGATCATTAGAGCGGCAGCAGCGCACTCTGGAGCGCCGCTTCTGCCGAAAGATGCCGGGAACCGGCACTCAGCTTCGGGTAGCTCCGGAGCCGCGTCTTCTGTTTCTCTAGTCGTCTCTATCTTAGCGAAAAGCTTTCCCACTCCATTTGGCAAGGGGAGAGTGTACCAGCACTGCACACTAACCCCGGCTCTCCAAGAAATTGGATTTGCTGCACATTCCAAGGACGCGGCTCTTTCCGAGGCAACCTGCAACCTGCTGTCAGATGGAAGTGCTCTCTGCCCTCTCCTGCCCAGCTCTATGTACTTGCGGGCACTTTCCAGCCTGACCAAGGCAAACAACCTCGAGACATGTCACAGAGCATAAGTGGAGAACAGATGCTTAAAAGCAGCAATACCGAAGAGCCTGGCTCAGCTTCACTAGTGTGCAATTCACTGACTGGGAAAAACAAAGCAGCAGAGCACCGGGCTTCTGTGCGCTGTGAAGGCAATTGCCAAAACCAGGCAGCTGCTCCTTCACAAGCACAGTCAGCTGCCTATGTTCTTGCTGGCATACAAACTCACCGCTGCCCTTCTTTTCAGCAGCTGCCAACGTGTTCTGTGCATTTCAGAGCGTCAGGGGATGAGCAAGACTTGCCAAGGTGGGATGCATCAGGACTAAGTAAAAACCCAGGCAAGTTGCCCTGGAACGCTTTCCATTCGCTTGCCAAGAGTGAATTCAACAGGCAGGAGAGCAGCAGCCACCGTCCTCCAGCAGTCTGAAGGCTTCGCACACAAGCCCGCTTCTTTGCGGCTTCGTTCTCCGCCTCTTCAGAGCTTCCGCGATCTCTGGCTCTCGGAGGCGAAGAAGCGGCCAGTTCCTGCACAGATCATTAGAGCGGCAGCAGCGCACTCTGGAGCGCCGCTTCTGCCGAAAGATGCCGGGAACCGGCACTCAGCTTCGGGTAGCTCCGGAGCCGCGTCTTCTGCTTCTCTAGTCGTCTCTATCTTAGCGAAAAGCTTTCCCACTCCATTTGGCAAGGGGAGAGTGTACCAGCACTGCACACTAACCCCGGCTTGCCAAGAAATTGGATTTGCTTCACATTCCAAGGACACGGCTCTTTCCGAGGCAACCTGCAACCTGCTGTCAGATGGAAGTGCTCTCTGCCCTCTCCTGCCCAGCTCTATGTACTAGCGGGCACTTTCCAGCCTGACCAAGGCAAACAACCTCGAGACATGTCACAGAGCATAAGTGGAGAACAGATGCTTAAAAGCAGCAAAGCTGAAGAGCCTGGCTCAGCTTCACTAGTGTGCAATTCACTGACTGGGAAAAACAAAGCAGCAGAGCACCGGGCTTCTGTGCGCTGTGAAGGCAATTGCCAAAACCAGGCAGCTGCTCCTTCACAAGCACAGTCAGCTGCCTATGTTCTTGCTGGCATACAAACTCACCGCTGCCCTTCTTTTCAGCAGCTGCCACCGTGTTCTGTGCATTTCAGAGCCTCAGGGGATGAGCAAGACTTGCCAAGGTGGGATGCATCAGGACTAAGTAAAAACCCAGGCAAGTTGTCCTGGAACGCTTTCCATTCGCTTGCCAAGAGTGAATTCAACAGGCAGGAGAGCGGCAGCCACCGTCCTCCAGCAGTCTGAAGGCTTCGCACACAAGCCCGCTTCTTTGCGGCTTCGTTCTCCGCCTCTTCAGAGCTACTGTGATCTCTGGCTCTCGGAGGCGAAGAAGCGGCCAGTTCCTGCACAGATCATTAGAGCGGCAGCAGCGCACTCTGGAGCGCCGCTTCTGCCGAAAGATGCCGGGAACCGGCACTCAGCTTCGGGTAGCTCCGGAGCCGCGTCTTCTGTTTCTCTAGTCGTCTCTGTCTTAGCGAAAAGCTTTCCCACTCCATTTGGCAAGGGGAGAGTGTACCAGCACTGCACACTAACCCCGGCTTGCCAAGAAATTGGATTTGCTGCACATTCCAAGGACGCGGCTCTTTCCGAGGCAACCTGCAACCTGCTGTCAGATGGAAGTGCTCTCTGCCCTCTCCTGCCCAGCTCTATGTACTTGCGGGCACTTTCCAGCCTGACCAAGGCAAACAACCTCGAGACATGTCACAGAGCATAAGTGGAGAACAGATGCTTAAAAGCAGCAATACCGAAGAGCCTGGCTCAGCTTCACTAGTGTGCAATTCACTGACTGGGAAAAACAAAGCAGCAGAGCACCGGGCTTCTGTGCGCTGTGAAGGCAATTGCCAAAACCAGGCAGCTGCTCCTTCACAAGCACAGTCAGCTGCCTATGTTCTTGCTGGCATACAAACTCACCGCTGCCCTTCTTTTCAGCAGCTGCCAACGTGTTCTGTGCATTTCAGAGCGTCAGGGGATGAGCAAGACTTGCCAAGGTGGGATGCATCAGGACTAAGTAAAAACCCAGGCAAGTTGTCCTGGAACGCTTTCCATTCGCTTGCCAAGAGTGAATTCAACAGGCAGGAGAGCAGCAGCCACCGTCCTCCAGCAGTCTGAAGGCTTCGCACACAAGCCCGCTTCTTTGCGGCTTCGTTCTCCGCCTCTTCAGAGCTTCCGCGATCTCTGGCTCTCGGAGGCGAAGAAGCGGCCAGTTCCTGCACAGATCATTAGAGCGGCAGCAGCGCACTCTGGAGCGCCGCTTCTGCCGAAAGATGCCGGGAACCGGCACTCAGCTTCGGGTAGCTCCGGAGCCACGTCTTCTGTTTCTCTAGTCGTCTCTATCTTAGCGAAAAGCTTTCCCACTCCATTTGGCAAGGGGAGAGTGTACCAGCACTGCACACTAACTCCGGCTTGCCAAGAAATTGGATTTGCTGCACATTCCAAGGACGCGGCTCTTTCCGAGGCAACCTGCAACCTGCTGTCAGATGGAAGTGCTCTCTGCCCTCTCCTGCCCAGCTCTATGTACTTGCGGGCACTTTCCAGCCTGACCAAGGCAAACAACCTCGAGACATGTCACAGAGCATAAGTGGAGAACAGATGCTTAAAAGCAGCAATACCGAAGAGCCTGGCTCAGCTTCACTAGTGTGCAATTCACTGACTGGGAAAAACAAAGCAGCAGAGCACCGGGCTTCTGTGCGCTGTGAAGGCAATTGCCAAAACCAGGCAGCTGCTCCTTCACAAGCACAGTCAGCTGCCTATGTTCTTGCTGGCATACAAAGTCACCGCTGCCCTTCTTTTCAGCAGCTGCCACCGTGTTCTGTGCATTTCAGAGCCTCAGGGGATGAGCAAGACTTGCCAAGGTGGGACGCATCAGGACTAAGTAAAAACCCAGGCAAGTTGTCCTGGAACGCTTTCCATTCGCTTGCCAAGAGTGAATTCAACAGGCAGGAGAGCGGCAGCCACCGTCCTCCAGCAGTCTGAAGGCTTCGCACACAAGCCCGCTTCTTTGCGGCTTCGTTCTCCGCCTCTTCAGAGCTACTGTGATCTCTGGCTCTCGGAGGCGAAGAAGCGGCCAGTTCCTGCACAGATCATTAGAGCGGCAGCAGCGCACTCTGGAGCGCCGCTTCTGCCGAAAGATGCCGGGAACTGGCACTCAGCTTCGGGTAGCTCCGGAGCCGCGTCTTCTGCTTCTCTAGTCGTCTCTATCTTAGCGAAAAGCTTTCCCACTCCATTTGGCAAGGGGAGAGTGTACCAGCACTGCACACTAACCCCGGCTTGCCAAGAAATTGGATTTGCTTCACATTCCAAGGACACGGCTCTTTCCGAGGCAACCTGCAACCTGCTGTCAGATGGAAGTGCTCTCTGCCCTCTCCTGCCCAGCTCTATGTACTAGCGGGCACTTTCCAGCCTGGCCAAGGCAAACAACCTCGAGACATGTCACAGAGCATAAGTGGAGCACAGATGTTTAAAAGCAGAAAAGCTGTAGAGCCTGGCTCAGCTTCACTAGTGTGCAATTCACTGACTGGGAAAAACAAAGCAGCAGAGCACCGGGCTTCTGTGCGCTGTGAAGGCAATTGCCAAAACCAGGCAGCTGCTCCTTCAAAAGCACAGTCAGCTGCCTATGTTCTTGCTTGCTGACAAAGTCACCGCTGCCCTTCTCTTCAGCAGCTGACACCGTGTTCTGTGCATTTCGGAGCCTCACGGAACGAGCAAGACTTGCCAAGGTGGGACGCATCAGGACTAAGTAAAAACCCAGGCAAGTTGTCCTGGAACGCTTTCCATTCGCTTGCCAAGAGTGAATTCAACAGGCAGGAGAGCGGCAGCCACCGTCCTCCAGCAGTCTGAAGGCTTCGCACACAAGCCCGCTTCTTTGCGGCTTCATTCTCCGCCTCTTCAGAGCTTCCGCGATCTCTGGCTCTCGGAGGCGAAGAAGCGGCCAGTTCCTGCACAGATCATTAGAGCGGCAGCAGCGCACTCTGGAGCGCCGCTTCTGCCGAAAGATGCCGGGAACCGGCACTCAGCTTCGGGTAGCTCCGGAGCCACGTCTTCTGTTTCTCTAGTCGTCTCTATCTTAGCGAAAAGCTTTCCCACTCCATTTGGCAAGGGGAGAGTGTACCAGCACTGCACACTAACCCCGGCTTGCCAAGAAATTGGATTTGCTGCACATTCCAAGGACGCGGCTCTTTCCGAGGCAACCTGCAACCTGCTGTCAGATGGAAGTGCTCTCTGCCCTCTCCTGCCCAGCTCTATGTACTAGCGGGCACTTTCCAGCCTGACCAAGGCAAACAACCTCGAGACATGTCACAGAGCATAAGTGGAGAACAGATGCTTAAAAGCAGCAAAGCTGAAGAGCCTGGCTCAGCTTCACTAGTGTGCAATTCACTGACTGGGAAAAACAAAGCAGCAGAGCACCGGGCTTCTGTGCGCTGTGAAGGCAATTGCCAAAACCAGGCAGCTGCTCCTTCACAAGCACAGTCAGCTGCCTATGTTCTTGCTGGCATACAAACTCACCGCTGCCCTTCTTTTCAGCAGCTGCCACCGTGTTCTGTGCATTTCAGAGCCTCAGGGGATGAGCAAGACTTGCCAAGGTGGGATGCATCAGGACTAAGTAAAAACCCAGGCAAGTTGTCCTGGAACGCTTTCCATTCGCTTGCCAAGAGTGAATTCAACAGGCAGGAGAGCGGCAGCCACCGTCCTCCAGCAGTCTGAAGGCTTCGCACACAAGCCCGCTTCTTTGCGGCTTCGTTCTCCGCCTCTTCAGAGCTACTGTGATCTCTGGCTCTCGGAGGCGAAGAAGCGGCCAGTTCCTGCACAGATCATTAGAGCGGCAGCAGCGCACTCTGGAGCGCCGCTTCTGCCAAAAGATGCCGGGAACTGGCACTCAGCTTCGGGTAGATCCGGAGCCGCGTCTTCTGCTTCTCTAGTCGTCTCTATCTTAGCGAAAAGCTTTCCCACTCCATTTGGCAAGGGGAGAGTGTACCAGCACTGCACACTAACCCCGGCTTGCCAAGAAATTGGATTTGCTTCACATTCCAAGGACACGGCTCTTTCCGAGGCAACCTGCAACCTGCTGTCAGATGGAAGTGCTCTCTGCCCTCTCCTGCCCAGCTCTATGTACTAGCGGGCACTTTCCACCCTGACCAAGGCAAAAAACCTCGAGACATGTCACAGAGCATAAGTGGAGCACAGATGTTTAAAAGCAGAAAAGCTGTAGAGCCTGGCTCAGCTTCACTAGTGTGCAATTCACTGACTGGGAAAAACAAAGCAGCAGAGCACCGGGCTTCTGTGCGCTGTGAAGGCAATTGCCAAAACCAGGCAGCTGCTCCTTCAAAAGCACAGTCAGCTGCCTATGTTCTTGCTTGCTGACAAAGTCACCGCTGCCCTTCTCTTCAGCAGCTGACACCGTGTTCTGTGCATTTCGGAGCCTCTGGGGACGAGCAAGACTTGCCAAGGTGGGACGCATCAGGACTAAGTAAAAACCCAGGCAAGTTGTCCTGGAACGCTTTCCATTCGCTTGCCAAGAGTGAATTCAACAGGCAGGAGAGCGGCAGCCACCGTCCTCCAGCAGTCTGAAGGCTTCGCTCACAAGCCCACTTCTTTGCGGCTTCGTTCTCCGCCTCTTCAGAGCTACTGTGATCTCTGGCTCTCGGAGGCGAAGAAGCGGCCAGTTCCTGCACAGATCATTAGAGCGGCAGCGGCGCACTCTGGAGCGCCGCTTCTGCCGAAAGACGCCGGGAACCGGCACTCAGCTTCGGGTAGCTCCGGAGCCACGTCTTCTGTTTCTCTAGTCGTCTCTATCTTAGCGAAAAGCTTTCCCACTCCATTTGGCAAGGGGAGAGTGTACCAGCACTGCACACTAACCCCGGCTTGCCAAGAAATTGGATTTGCTGCACATTCCAAGGACGCGGCTCTTTCCGAGGCAACCTGCAACCTGCTGTCAGATGGAAGTGCTCTCTGCCCTCTCCTGCCCAGCTCTATGTACTTGCGGGCACTTTCTAGCCTGACCAAGGCAAACAACCTCGAGACGTGTCACAGAGCATAAGTGGAGCACAGATGCTTAAAAGCAGCAATACCGAAGAGCCTGGCTCAGCTTCACTAGTGTGCAATTCACTGACTGGGAAAAACAAAGCAGCAGAGCACCGGGCTTCTGTGCGCTGTGAAGGCAATTGCCAAAACCAGGCAGCTGCTCCTTCACAAGCACAGTCAGCTGCCTATGTTCTTGCTGGCATACAAACTCACCGCTGCCCTTCTTTTCAGCAGCTGCCACCGTGTTCTGTGCATTTCAGAGCCTCAGGGGATGAGCAAGACTTGCCAAGGTGGGATGCATCAGGACTAAGTAAAAACCCAGGCAAGTTGTCCTGGAACGCTTTCCATTCGCTTGCCAAGAGTGAATTCAACAGGCAGGAGAGCGGCAGCCACCGTCCTCCAGCAGTCTGAAGGCTTCGCACACAAGCCTGCTTCTTTGCGGCTTCGTTCTCCGCCTCTTCAGAGCTACCGCGATCTCTGGCTCTCGGAGGCGAAGAAGCGGCCAGTTCCTGCACAGATCATTAGAGCGGCAGCAGCGCACTCTGGAGCGCCGCTTCTGCCGAAAGATGCCGGGAACCGGCACTCAGCTTCGGGTAGCTCCGGAGCCGCGTCTTCTGTTTCTCTAGTCGTCTCTATCTTAGCGAAAAGCTTTCCCACTCCATTTGGCAAGGGGAGAGTGTACCAGCACTGCACACTAACCCAGGCTTGCCAAGAAATTGGATTTGCTGCACATTCCAAGGACGCGGCTCTTTCCGAGGCAACCTGCAACCTGCTGTCAGATGGAAGTGCTCTCTGCCCTCTCCTGCCCAGCTCTATGTACTTGCGGGCACTTTCCAGCCTGACCAAGGCAAACAACCTCGAGACATGTCACAGAGCATAAGTGGAGAACAGATGCTTAAAAGCAGCAATACCGAAGAGCCTGGCTCAGCTTCACTAGTGTGCAATTCACTGACTGGGAAAAACAAAGCAGCAGAGCACCGGGCTTCTGTGCGCTGTGAAGGCAATTGCCAAAACCAGGCAGCTGCTCCTTCAAAAGCACAGTCAGCTGCCTATGTTCGTGCTGGTATACAAACTCACCGCTGCCCTTCTTTTCAGCAGCTGCCACCGTGTTCTGTGCATTTCAGAGCCTCAGGGGATGAGCAAGACTTGCCAAGGTGGGATGCATCAGGACTAAGTAAAAACCCAGGCAAGTTGTCCTGGGACGCTTTCCATTCGCTTGCCAAGAGTGAATTCAACAGGCAGGAGAGCGGCAGCCACCGTCCTCCAGCAGTCTGAAGGCTTCGCACACAAGCTCGCTTCTTTGCGGCTTCGTTCTCCGCCTCTTCAGAGCTTCCGCGATCTCTGGCTCTCGGAGGCGAAGAAGCGGCCAGTTCCTGCACAGATCATTAGAGCGGCAGCGGCGCACTCTGGAGCGCCGCTTCTGCCGAAAGACGCCGGGAACCGGCACTCAGCTTCGGATAGATCCGGAGCCGCGTCTTCTGCTTCTCTAGTCGTCTCTATCTTAGCGAAAAGCTTTCCCACTCCATTTGGCAAGGGGAGAGTGTACCAGCACTGCACACTAACCCCGGCTTGCCAAGAAATTGGATTTGCTTCACATTCCAAGGACACGGCTCTTTCCGAGGCAACCTGCAACCTGCTGTCAGATGGAAGTGCTCTCTGCCCTCTCCTGCCCAGCTCTATGTACTTGCGGGCACTTTCCAGCCTGACCAAGGCAAACAACCTCGAGACATGTCACAGAGCATAAGTGGAGAACAGATGCTTAAAAGCAGCAATACCGAAGAGCCTGGCTCAGCTTCACTAGTGTGCAATTCACTGACTGGGAAAAACAAAGCAGCAGAGCACCGGGCTTCTGTGCGCTGTGAAGGCAATTGCCAAAACCAGGCAGCTGCTCCTTCACAAGCACAGTCAGCTGCCTATGTTCTTGCTGGCATACAAACTCACCGCTGCCCTTCTTTTCAGCAGCTGCCAACGTGTTCTGTGCATTTCAGAGCGTCAGGGGATGAGCAAGACTTGCCAAGGTGGGATGCATCAGGACTAAGTAAAAACCCAGGCAAGTTGCCCTGGAACGCTTTCCATTCGCTTGCCAAGAGTGAATTCAAGAGGCAGGAGAGCAGCAGCCACCGTCCTCCAGCAGTCTGAAGGCTTCGCACACAAGCCCGCTTCTTTGCGGCTTCGTTCTCCGCCTCTTCAGAGCTTCCGCGATCTCTGGCTCTCGGAGGCGAAGAAGCGGCCAGTTCCTGCACAGATCATTAGAGCGGCAGCAGCGCACTCTGGAGCGCCGCTTCTGCCGAAAGATGCCGGGAACCGGCACTCAGCTTCGGGTAGCTCCGGAGCCACGTCTTCTGTTTCTCTAGTCGTCTCTATCTTAGCGAAAAGCTTTCCCACTCCATTTGGCAAGGGGAGAGTGTACCAGCACTGCACACTAACTCCGGCTTGCCAAGAAATTGGATTTGCTGCACATTCCAAGGACGCGGCTCTTTCCGAGGCAACCTGCAACCTGCTGTCAGATGGAAGTGCTCTCTGCCCTCTCCTGCCCAGCTCTATGTACTTGCGGGCACTTTCCAGCCTGACCAAGGCAAACAACCTCGAGACATGTCACAGAGCATAAGTGGAGAACAGATGCTTAAAAGCAGCAATACCGAAGAGCCTGGCTCAGCTTCACTAGTGTGCAATTCACTGACTGGGAAAAACAAAGCAGCAGAGCACCGGGCTTCTGTGCGCTGTGAAGGCAATTGCCAAAACCAGGCAGCTGCTCCTTCACAAGCACAGTCAGCTGCCTATGTTCTTGCTGGCATACAAAGTCACCGCTGCCCTTCTTTTCAGCAGCTGCCACCGTGTTCTGTGCATTTCAGAGCCTCAGGGGATGAGCAAGACTTGCCAAGGTGGGACGCATCAGGACTAAGTAAAAACCCAGGCAAGTTGTCCTGGAACGCTTTCCATTCGCTTGCCAAGAGTGAATTCAACAGGCAGGAGAGCGGCAGCCACCGTCCTCCAGCAGTCTGAAGGCTTCGCACACAAGCCCGCTTCTTTGCGGCTTCGTTCTCCGCCTCGTCAGAGCTACTGTGATCTCTGGCTCTCGGAGGCGAAGAAGCGGCCAGTTCCTGCACAGATCATTAGAGCGGCAGCAGCGCACTCTGGAGCGCCGCTTCTGCCGAAAGATGCCGGGAACTGGCACTCAGCTTCGGGTAGCTCCGGAGCCGCGTCTTCTGCTTCTCTAGTCGTCTCTATCTTAGCGAAAAGCTTTCCCACTCCATTTGGCAAGGGGAGAGTGTACCAGCACTGCACACTAACCCCGGCTTGCCAAGAAATTGGATTTGCTTCACATTCCAAGGACACGGCTCTTTCCGAGGCAACCTGCAACCTGCTGTCAGATGGAAGTGCTCTCTGCCCTCTCCTGCCCAGCTCTATGTACTAGCGGGCACTTTCCAGCCTGGCCAAGGCAAACAACCTCGAGACATGTCACAGAGCATAAGTGGAGCACAGATGTTTAAAAGCAGAAAAGCTGTAGAGCCTGGCTCAGCTTCACTAGTGTGCAATTCACTGACTGGGAAAAACAAAGCAGCAGAGCACCGGGCTTCTGTGCGCTGTGAAGGCAATTGCCAAAACCAGGCAGCTGCTCCTTCAAAAGCACAGTCAGCTGCCTATGTTCTTGCTTGCTGACAAAGTCACCGCTGCCCTTCTCTTCAGCAGCTGACACCGTGTTCTGTGCATTTCGGAGCCTCACGGAACGAGCAAGACTTGCCAAGGTGGGACGCATCAGGACTAAGTAAAAACCCAGGCAAGTTGTCCTGGAACGCTTTCCATTCGCTTGCCAAGAGTGAATTCAACAGGCAGGAGAGCGGCAGCCACCGTCCTCCAGCAGTCTGAAGGCTTCGCACACAAGCCCGCTTCTTTGCGGCTTCATTCTCCGCCTCTTCAGAGCTTCCGCGGTCTCTGGCTCTCGGAGGCGAAGAAGCGGCCAGTTCCTGCACAGATCATTAGAGCGGCAGCAGCGCACTCTGGAGCGCCGCTTCTGCCGAAAGATGCCGGGAACCGGCACTCAGCTTCGGGTAGCTCCGGAGCCACGTCTTCTGTTTCTCTAGTCGTCTCTATCTTAGCGAAAAGCTTTCCCACTCCATTTGGCAAGGGGAGAGTGTACCAGCACTGCACACTAACCCCGGCTTGCCAAGAAATTGGATTTGCTGCACATTCCAAGGACGCGGCTCTTTCCGAGGCAACCTGCAACCTGCTGTCAGATGGAAGTGCTCTCTGCCCTCTCCTGCCCAGCTCTATGTACTAGCGGGCACTTTCCAGCCTGACCAAGGCAAACAACCTCGAGACATGTCACAGAGCATAAGTGGAGAACAGATGCTTAAAAGCAGCAAAGCTGAAGAGCCTGGCTCAGCTTCACTAGTGTGCAATTCACTGACTGGGAAAAACAAAGCAGCAGAGCACCGGGCTTCTGTGCGCTGTGAAGGCAATTGCCAAAACCAGGCAGCTGCTCCTTCACAAGCACAGTCAGCTGCCTATGTTCTTGCTGGCATACAAACTCACCGCTGCCCTTCTTTTCAGCAGCTGCCACCGTGTTCTGTGCATTTCAGAGCCTCAGGGGATGAGCAAGACTTGCCAAGGTGGGATGCATCAGGACTAAGTAAAAACCCAGGCAAGTTGTCCTGGAACGCTTTCCATTCGCTTGCCAAGAGTGAATTCAACAGGCAGGAGAGCGGCAGCCACCGTCCTCCAGCAGTCTGAAGGCTTCGCACACAAGCCCGCTTCTTTGCGGCTTCGTTCTCCGCCTCTTCAGAGCTACTGTGATCTCTGGCTCTCGGAGGCGAAGAAGCGGCCAGTTCCTGCACAGATCATTAGAGCGGCAGCAGCGCACTCTGGAGCGCCGCTTCTGCCGAAAGATGCCGGGAACTGGCACTCAGCTTCGGGTAGATCCGGAGCCGCGTCTTCTGCTTCTCTAGTCGTCTCTATCTTAGCGAAAAGCTTTCCCACTCCATTTGGCAAGGGGAGAGTGTACCAGCACTGCACACTAACCCCGGCTTGCCAAGAAATTGGATTTGCTTCACATTCCAAGGACACGGCTCTTTCCGAGTCAACCTGCAACCTGCTGTCAGATGGAAGTGCTCTCTGCCCTCTCCTGCCCAGCTCTATGTACTAGCGGGCACTTTCCACCCTGACCAAGGCAAAAAACCTCGAGACATGTCACAGAGCATAAGTGGAGCACAGATGTTTAAAAGCAGAAAAGCTGTAGAGCCTGGCTCAGCTTCACTAGTGTGCAATTCACTGACTGGGAAAAACAAAGCAGCAGAGCACCGGGCTTCTGTGCGCTGTGAAGGCAATTGCCAAAACCAGGCAGCTGCTCCTTCAAAAGCACAGTCAGCTGCCTATGTTCTTGCTTGCTGACAAAGTCACCGCTGCCCTTCTCTTCAGCAGCTGACACCGTGTTCTGTGCATTTCGGAGCCTCTGGGGACGAGCAAGACTTGCCAAGGTGGGACGCATCAGGACTAAGTAAAAACCCAGGCAAGTTGTCCTGGAACGCTTTCCATTCGCTTGCCAAGAGTGAATTCAACAGGCAGGAGAGCGGCAGCCACCGTCCTCCAGCAGTCTGAAGGCTTCGCTCACAAGCCCACTTCTTTGCGGCTTCGTTCTCCGCCTCTTCAGAGCTACTGTGATCTCTGGCTCTCGGAGGCGAAGAAGCGGCCAGTTCCTGCACAGATCATTAGAGCGGCAGCGGCGCACTCTGGAGCGCCGCTTCTGCCGAAAGACGCCGGGAACCGGCACTCAGCTTCGGGTAGCTCCGGAGCCACGTCTTCTGTTTCTCTAGTCGTCTCTATCTTAGCGAAAAGCTTTCCCACTCCATTTGGCAAGGGGAGAGTGTACCAGCACTGCACACTAACCCCGGCTTGCCAAGAAATTGGATTTGCTGCACATTCCAAGGACGCGGCTCTTTCCGAGGCAACCTGCAACCTGCTGTCAGATGGAAGTGCTCTCTGCCCTCTCCTGCCCAGCTCTATGTACTTGCGGGCACTTTCTAGCCTGACCAAGGCAAACAACCTCGAGACGTGTCACAGAGCATAAGTGGAGCACAGATGCTTAAAAGCAGCAATACCGAAGAGCCTGGCTCAGCTTCACTAGTGTGCAATTCACTGACTGGGAAAAACAAAGCAGCAGAGCACCGGGCTTCTGTGCGCTGTGAAGGCAATTGCCAAAACCAGGCAGCTGCTCCTTCACAAGCACAGTCAGCTGCCTATGTTCTTGCTGGCATACAAACTCACCGCTGCCCTTCTTTTCAGCAGCTGCCACCGTGTTCTGTGCATTTCAGAGCCTCAGGGGATGAGCAAGACTTGCCAAGGTGGGATGCATCAGGACTAAGTAAAAACCCAGGCAAGTTGCCCTGGAACGCTTTCCATTCGCTTGCCAAGAGTGAATTCAACAGGCAGGAGAGCGGCAGCCACCGTCCTCCAGCAGTCTGAAGGCTTCGCACACAAGCCCGCTTCTTTGCGGCTTCGTTCTCCGCCTCGTCAGAGCTACCGCGATCTCTGGCTCTCGGAGGCGAAGAAGCGGCCAGTTCCTGCACAGATCATTAGAGCGGCAGCGGCGCACTCTGGAGCGCCGCTTCTGCCGAAAGATGCCGGGAACCGGCACTCAGCTTCGGGTAGCTCCGGAGCCACGTCTTCTGTTTCTCTAGTCGTCTCTATCTTAGCGAAAAGCTTTCCCACTCCATTTGGCAAGGGGAGAGTGTACCAGCACTGCACACTAACCCCGGCTTGCCAAGAAATTGGATTTGCTGCACATTCCAAGGACGCGGCTCTTTCCGAGGCAACCTGCAACCTGCTGTCAGATGGAAGTGCTCTCTGCCCTCTCCTGCCCAGCTCTATGTACTTGCGGGCACTTTCCAGCCTGACCAAGGCAAACAACCTCGAGACATGTCACAGAGCATAAGTGGAGCACAGATGCTTAAAAGCAGCAATACCGAAGAGCCTGGCTCAGCTTCACTAGTGTGCAATTCACTGACTGGGAAAAACAAAGCAGCAGAGCACCGGGCTTCTGTGCGCTGTGAAGGCAATTGCCAAAACCAGGCAGCTGCTCCTTCACAAGCACAGTCAGCTGCCTATGTTCTTGCTGGCATACAAACTCACCGCTGCCCTTCTTTTCAGCAGCTGCCACCGTGTTCTGTGCATTTCAGAGCCTCAGGGGATGAGCAAGACTTGCCAAGGTGGGATGCATCAGGACTAAGTAAAAACCCAGGCAAGTTGTCCTGGAACGCTTTCCATTCGCTTGCCAAGAGTGAATTCAACAGGCAGGAGAGAGGCAGCCACCGTCCTCCAGCAGTCTGAAGGCTTCGCACACAAGCCTGCTTCTTTGCGGCTTCGTTCTCCGCCTCTTCAGAGCTACCGCGATCTCTGGCTCTCGGAGGCGAAGAAGCGGCCAGTTCCTGCACAGATCATTAGAGCGGCAGCAGCGCACTCTGGAGCGCCGCTTCTGCCGAAAGATGCCGGGAACCGGCACTCAGCTTCGGGTAGCTCCGGAGCCGCGTCTTCTGTTTCTCTAGTCGTCTCTATCTTAGCGAAAAGCTTTCCCACTCCATTTGGCAAGGGGAGAGTGTACCAGCACTGCACACTAACCCAGGCTTGCCAAGAAATTGGATTTGCTGCACATTCCAAGGACGCGGCTCTTTCCGAGGCAACCTGCAACCTGCTGTCAGATGGAAGTGCTCTCTGCCCTCTCCTGCCCAGCTCTATGTACTTGCGGGCACTTTCCAGCCTGACCAAGGCAAACAACCTCGAGACATGTCACAGAGCATAAGTGGAGAACAGATGCTTAAAAGCAGCAATACCGAAGAGCCTGGCTCAGCTTCACTAGTGTGCAATTCACTGACTGGGAAAAACAAAGCAGCAGAGCACCGGGCTTCTGTGCGCTGTGAAGGCAATTGCCAAAACCAGGCAGCTGCTCCTTCAAAAGCACAGTCAGCTGCCTATGTTCGTGCTGGTATACAAACTCACCGCTGCCCTTCTTTTCAGCAGCTGCCACCGTGTTCTGTGCATTTCAGAGCCTCAGGGGATGAGCAAGACTTGCCAAGGTGGGATGCATCAGGACTAAGTAAAAACCCAGGCAAGTTGTCCTGGAACGCTTTCCATTCGCTTGCCAAGAGTGAATTCAACAGGCAGGAGAGCGGCAGCCACCGTCCTCCAGCAGTCTGAAGGCTTCGCACACAAGCTCGCTTCTTTGCGGCTTCGTTCTCCGCCTCTTCAGAGCTTCCGCGATCTCTGGCTCTCGGAGGCGAAGAAGCGGCCAGTTCCTGCACAGATCATTAGAGCGGCAGCGGCGCACTCTGGAGCGCCGCTTCTGCCGAAAGACGCCGGGAACCGGCACTCAGCTTCGGATAGATCCGGAGCCGCGTCTTCTGCTTCTCTAGTCGTCTCTATCTTAGCGAAAAGCTTTCCCACTCCATTTGGCAAGGGGAGAGTGTACCAGCACTGCACACTAACCCCGGCTTGCCAAGAAATTGGATTTGCTTCACATTCCAAGGACACGGCTCTTTCCGAGGCAACCTGCAACCTGCTGTCAGATGGAAGTGCTCTCTGCCCTCTCCTGCCCAGCTCTATGTACTTGCGGGCACTTTCCAGCCTGACCAAGGCAAACAACCTCGAGACATGTCACAGAGCATAAGTGGAGCACAGATGTTTAAAAGCAGAAAAGCTGTAGAGCCTGGCTCAGCTTCACTAGTGTGCAATTCACTGACTGGGAAAAACAAAGCAGCAGAGCACCGGGCTTCTGTGCGCTGTGAAGGCAATTGCCAAAACCAGGCAGCTGCTCCTTCAAAAGCACAGTCAGCTGCCTATGTTCTTGCTTGCTGACAAAGTCACCGCTGCCCTTCTCTTCAGCAGCTGACACCGTGTTCTGTGCATTTTGGAGCCTCAGGGGATGAGCAAGACTTGCCAAGGTGGGACGCATCAGGACTAAGTAAAAACCCAGGCAAGTTGTCCTGGAACGCTTTCCATTCGCTGGCCAAGAGTGAATTCAACAGGCAGGAGAGCGGCAGCCACTGTCCTCCAGCAGTCTGAAGGCTTCGCACACAAGCCCGTTTCTTTGCAGCTTCGTTCTCCGCCTCTTCAGAGCTACCGCGATCTCTGGCTCTCGGAGGCGAAGAAGCGGCCAGTTCCTGCACAGATCATTAGAGCGGCAGCGGC
Organism: Anomalospiza imberbis; assembly: GCF_031753505.1. Taxonomy (NCBI): domain Eukaryota; kingdom Metazoa; phylum Chordata; class Aves; order Passeriformes; family Viduidae; genus Anomalospiza; species Anomalospiza imberbis. The sequence goes on from NC_089720.1 coordinate 6,384,789, forward strand.
GCACTCTGGAGCGCCGCTTCTGCCGAAAGACGCCGGGAACCGGCACTCAGCTTCGGGTAGCTCCGGAGCCACGTCTTCTGTTTCTCTAGTCGTCTCTATCTTAGCGAAAAGCTTTCCCACTCCATTTGGCAAGGGGAGAGTGTACCAGCACTGCACACTAACCCCGGCTTGGCAAGAAATTGGATTTGCTGCACATTCCAAGGACGCGGCTCTTTCCGAGGCAACCTGCAACCTGCTGTCAGATGGAAGTGCTCTCTGCCCTCTCCTGCCCAGCTCTATGTACTTGCGGGCACTTTCCAGCCTGACCAAGGCAAACAACCTCGAGACATGTCACAGAGCATAAGTGGAGCACAGATGTTTAAAAGCAGAAAAGCTGTAGAGCCTGGCTCAGCTTCACTAGTGTGCAATTCACTGACTGGGAAAAACAAAGCAGCAGAGCACCGGGCTTCTGTGCGCTGTGAAGGCAATTGCCAAAACCAGGCAGCTGCTCCTTCAAAAGCACAGTCAGCTGCCTATGTTCTTGCTTGCTGACAAAGTCACCGCTGCCCTTCTCTTCAGCAGCTGACACCGTGTTCTGTGCATTTTGGAGCCTCAGGGGATGAGCAAGACTTGCCAAGGTGGGACGCATCAGGACTAAGTAAAAACCCAGGCAAGTTGTCCTGGAACGCTTTCCATTCGCTGGCCAAGAGTGAATTCAACAGGCAGGAGAGCGGCAGCCACTGTCCTCCAGCAGTCTGAAGGCTTCGCACACAAGCCCGTTTCTTTGCAGCTTCGTTCTCCGCCTCTTCAGAGCTACCGCGATCTCTGGCTCTCGGAGGCGAAGAAGCGGCCAGTTCCTGCACAGATCATTAGAGCGGCAGCGGCGCACTCTGGAGCGCCGCTTCTGCCGAAAGACGCCGGGAACCGGCACTCAGCTTCGGGTAGCTCCGGAGCCACGTCTTCTGTTTCTCTAGTCGTCTCTATCTTAGCGAAAAGCTTTCCCACTCCATTTGGCAAGGGGAGAGTGTACCAGCACTGCACACTAACCCCGGCTTGGCAAGAAATTGGATTTGCTGCACATTCCAAGGACGCGGCTCTTTCCGAGGCAACCTGCAACCTGCTGTCAGATGGAAGTGCTCTCTGCCCTCTCCTGCCCAGCTCTATGTACTTGCGGGCACTTTCCAGCCTGACCAAGGCAAACAACCTCGAGACATGTCACAGAGCATAAGTGGAGAACAGATGCTTAAAAGCAGCAATACAGAAGAGCCTGGCTCAGCTTCACTAGTGTGCAATTCACTGACTGGGAAAAACAAAGCAGCAGAGCACCGGGCTTCTGTGCGCTGTGAAGGCAATTGCCAAAACCAGGCAGCTGCTCCTTCACAAGCACAGTCAGCTGCCTATGTTCTTGCTGGCATACAAAGTCACCGCTGCCCTTCTTTTCAGCAGCTGCCACCGTGTTCTGTGCATTTCAGAGCCTCAGGGGATGAGCAAGACTTGCCAAGGTGGGACGCATCAGGACTAAGTAAAAACCCAGGCAAGTTGTCCTGGAACGCTTTCCATTCGCTTGCCAAGAGTGAATTCAACAGGCAGGAGAGCGGCAGCCACCGTCCTCCAGCAGTCTGAAGGCTTCGCACACAAGCCCGCTTCTTTGCGGCTTCGTTCTCCGCCTCTTCAGAGCTACCGCGATCTCTGGCTCTCGGAGGCGAAGAAGCGGCCAGTACCTGCACAGATCATTAGAGCGGCAGCGGCGCACTCTGGAGCGCCGCTTCTGCCGAAAGACGCCGGGAACCGGCACTCAGCTTCGGGTAGCTCCGGAGCCGCGTTTTCTGCTTCTCTAGTCGTCTCTATCTTAGCGAAAAGCTTTCCCACTCCATTTGGCAAGGGGAGAGTGTACCAGCACTTCATACTAACCCCGGCTTGCCAAGAAATTGGATTTGCTGCACATTCCAAGGACGCGGCTCTTTCCGAGGCAACCTGCAACCTGCTGTCAGATGGAAGTGCTCTCTGCCCTCTCCTGCCCAGCTCTATGTACTAGCGGGCACTTTCCAGCCTGGCCAAGGCAAACAACCTCGAGACATGTCACAGAGCATAAGTGGAGAACAGATGCTTAAAAGCAGCAATACCGAAGAGCCTGGCTCAGCTTCACTAGTGTGCAATTCACTGACTGGGAAAAACAAAGCAGCAGAGCACCGGGCTTCTGTGCGCTGTGAAGGCAATTGCCAAAACCAGGCAGCTGCTCCTTCAAAAGCACAGTCAGTTGCCTATGTTCTTGCTGGCATACAAAGTCACCGCTGCCTTTCTTTTCAGCAGCTGCCACCGTGTTCTGTGCATTTCGGAGCCTCAGGGGATGAGCAAGACTTGCCAAGGTGGGACGCATCAGGACTAAGTAAAAACCCAGGCAAGTTGTCCTGGAACGCTTTCCATTCGCTTGCCAAGAGTGAATTCAACAGGCAGGAGAGCGGCAGCCACCGTCCTCCAGCAGTCTGAAGGCTTCGCACACGAGCCCGCTTCTTTGCGGCTTCGTTCTCCGCCTCTTCAGAGCTACCGCGATCTCTGGCTCTCGGAGGCGAAGAAGCGGCCAGTTCCTGCACAGATCATTAGAGCGGCAGCAGCGCACTCTGGAGCGCCGCTTCTGCCGAAAGATGCCGGGAACCGGCACTCAGCTTCGGGTAGCTCCGGAGCCACGTCTTCTGTTTCTCTAGTCGTCTCTATCTTAGCGAAAAGCTTTCCCACTCCATTTGGCAAGGGGAGAGTGTACCAGCACTGCACACTAACCCCGGCTTGCCAAGAAATTGGATTTGCTGCACATTCCAAGGACGCGGCTCTTTCCGAGGCAACCTGCAACCTGCTGTCAGATGGAAGTGCTCTCTGCCCTCTCCTGCCCAGCTCTATGTACTTGCGGGCACTTTCCAGCCTGACCAAGGCAAACAACCTCGAGACATGTCACAGAGCATAAGTGGAGCACAGATGCTTAAAAGCAGCAATACCGAAGAGCCTGGCTCAGCTTCACTAGTGTGCAATTCACTGACTGGGAAAAACAAAGCAGCAGAGCACCGGGCTTCTGTGCGCTGTGAAGGCAATTGCCAAAACCAGGCAGCTGCTCCTTCACAAGCACAGTCAGCTGCCTATGTTCTTGCTGGCATACAAACTCACCGCTGCCCTTCTTTTCAGCAGCTGCCACCGTGTTCTGTGCATTTCAGAGCCTCAGGGGATGAGCAAGACTTGCCAAGGTGGGACGCATCAGGACTAAGTAAAAACCCAGGCAAGTTGTCCTGGAACGCTTTCCATTCGCTTGCCAAGAGTGAATTCAACAGGCAGGAGAGCGGCAGCCACCGTCCTCCAGCAGTCTGAAGGCTTCGCACACAAGCCCGCTTCTTTGCGGCTTCGTTCTCCGCCTCTTCAGAGCTACTGTGATCTCTGGCTCTCGGAGGCGAAGAAGCGGCCAGTTCCTGCACAGATCATTAGAGCGGCAGCAGCGCACTCTGGAGCGCCGCTTCTGCCGAAAGATGCCGGGAACCGGCACTCAGCTTCGGGTAGCTCCGGAGCCGCGTCTTCTGTTTCTCTAGTCGTCTCTATCTTAGCGAAAAGCTTTCCCACTCCATTTGGCAAGGGGAGAGTGTACCAGCACTGCACACTAACCCAGGCTTGCCAAGAAATTGGATTTGCTGCACATTCCAAGGACGCGGCTCTTTCCGAGGCAACCTGCAACCTGCTGTCAGATGGAAGTGCTCTCTGCCCTCTCCTGCCCAGCTCTATGTACTTGCGGGCACTTTCCAGCCTGACCAAGGCAAACAACCTCGAGACATGTCACAGAGCATAAGTGGAGCACAGATGCTTAAAAGCAGCAATACCGAAGAGCCTGGCTCAGCTTCACTAGTGTGCAATTCACTGACTGGGAAAAACAAAGCAGCAGAGCACCGGGCTTCTGTGCGCTGTGAAGGCAATTGCCAAAACCAGGCAGCTGCTCCTTCAAAAGCACAGTCAGCTGCCTATGTTCGTGCTGGTATACAAACTCACCGCTGCCCTTCTTTTCAGCAGCTGCCACCGTGTTCTGTGCATTTCAGAGCCTCAGGGGATGAGCAAGACTTGCCAAGGTGGGATGCATCAGGACTAAGTAAAAACCCAGGCAAGTTGTCCTGGAACGCTTTCCATTCGCTTTCCAAGAGTGAATTCAACAGGCAGGAGAGCGGCAGCCACCGTCCTCCAGCAGTCTGAAGGCTTCGCACACAAGCTCGCTTCTTTGCGGCTTCGTTCTCCGCCTCTTCAGAGCTACCGCGATCTCTGGCTCTCGGAGGCGAAGAAGCGGCCAGTTCCTGCACAGATCATTAGAGCGGCAGCGGCGCACTCTGGAGCGCCGCTTCTGCCGAAAGACGCCGGGAACCGGCACTCAGCTTCGGATAGATCCGGAGCCGCGTCTTCTGTTTCTCTAGTCGTCTCTATCTTAGCGAAAAGCTTTCCCACTCCATTTGGCAAGGGGAGAGTGTACCAGCACTGCACACTAACCCCGGCTTGCCAAGAAATTGGATTTGCTGCACATTCCAATGACGCGGCTCTTTCCGAGGCAACCTGCAACCTGCTGTCAGATGGAAGTGCTCTCTGCCCTCTCCTGCCCAGCTCTATGTACTAGCGGGCACTTTCCAGCCTGGCCAAGGCAAACAACCTCGAGACATGTCACAGAGCATAAGTGGAGCACAGATGTTTAAAAGCAGAAAAGCTGTAGAGCCTGGCTCAGCTTCACTAGTGTGCAATTCACTGACTGGGAAAAACAAAGCAGCAGAGCACCGGGCTTCTGTGCTCTGTGAAGGCAATTGCCAAAACCAGGCAGCTGCTCCTTCAAAAGCACAGTCAGCTGCCTATGTTCTTGCTTGCTGACAAAGTCACCGCTGCCCTTCTCTTCAGCAGCTGCCACCGTGTTCTGTGCATTTTGGAGCCTCAGGGGATGAGCAAGACTTGCCAAGGTGGGACGCATCAGGACTAAGTAAAAAACCAGGCAAGTTGTCCTGGAACGCTTTCCATTCGCTGGCCAAGAGTGAATTCAACAGGCAGGAGAGCGGCAGCCACTGTCCTCCAGCAGTCTGAAGGCTTCGCACACAAGCCCGCTTCTTTGCGGCTTCGTTCTCCGCCTCTTCAGAGCTACCGCGATCTCTGGCTCTCGGAGGCGAAGAAGCGGCCAGTTCGTGCACAGATCATTAGAGCGGCAGCGGCTCACTCTGGAGCGCCGCTTCTGCCGAAAGACGCCGGGAACCGGCACTCAGCTTCGGATAGCTCCGGAGCCGCGTCTTCTGCTTCTCCAGTCGTCTCTATCTTAGCGAAAAGCTTTCCCACTCCATTTGGCAAGGGGAGAGTGTACCAGCACTGCACACTAACCCCGGGTTACCAAGAAATTGGATTTGCTGCACATTCCAAGGACACGGCTCTTTCTGAGGCAACCTGCAACCTGCTGTCAGATGGAAGTGCTCTCTGCCCTCTCCTGCCCAGCTCTATGTACTTGTGGGCACTTTCCAGCCTGGCCAAGGCAAACAACCTCGAGACATGTCACAGAGCATCAGTGGAGCGCAGATACTAAAAAGCAGCAAAGCTGAAGAGCCTGGCTCAGCTTCACTAGTGTGCAATTCACTGACTGGGAAAAACAAAGCAGCAGAGCACCGGGCTTCTGTGCGCTGTGAAGGCAATTGCCAAAACCAGGGCGTTCCGCGCCCGCAACCGCCCGCGCTTGGCTTTCGGGTGGGGTGGTGACTTTCGCCGCTCCCTGGGGGTATTCTCCATCGGAGGAGCCTGGGGAATTGTTTTCCTCGAGCGAATCTAAAGAGCAGGCAGAAATCGGGGACCTTGTTGGTGGCGGAAACTCAAACCCCTCTTCTCCCGCGGAAGGTAAATCCGCTTTCTCTGCCTCTGTGATGGGGGAAGTCATGCCTAGCGGCTGGCTGGCTGACCCCTCCCCCTGGGTCCCGGCAGAGACCCTAGATGGCCCTGCAAAACTCTTGCTTCCCTGTGACAGCAATTCCAGCACTGTTCTAGCTGAAGTCAGGAGCTTTGCAGCTATCTTATCGTTTTTTACGGCTCTGTAATATAATTCTCTGTTCATCTGCTGCCAAAACCCCACCTCATATAAGAGGCGTTTCTCTGTGTTTGGGAAATTATACTGCACCCACAATAGCAAGGCCTTTAATTTTTTCGAACTGATTTCCACAGAATGTGTGGAAATGATTCCCTGTAAGTCTGCTAGAACTTGGGCCTCTTCCTGGGAATGTCCCATCCCCATGTTCTCGAATTGACTTTCTCACCAAGCTGTATCGACGCGAGGTCGGTCCGAAAATGGCACTGGTCCCTGTCCAGCAGGTCACAGGTGAGCAGATCCAGGCGCGCTTCTGAATCTCCTCCTCTCTGAGCTGGTCTCGAGGCGAAGAGTTTGGTGAGGTCAGGATACTCTGTGTCATGCTCCCTGCTGTCTTCTTCACTGGGATCTTCTGGGAAAACCTGCTTTCCTTCTCTCTTCTTGTGCAGGCGAGATCACTTGGTGGCTCAGCTTCTCGTCTCTGGATACTTCTGAAATGCCTTCGGTCGAGCCCACCCAGTGACGCCAGATCTCGGATGTCCCTCTAGTGCTGAGGTGACTCCGGGATGGTGGAGAAGGCCTTCACTGGCCTGCGCTGACGAAGGAAGACACAGCAGCCGCAGTATTCGGTCTCTGGATGATTTATTTCAAATTATCAGGAAGCTTGTCTCTTTGGCTGCTGGCCAAGAGAAGGCGCAGACTTCTTAACAGTTGTTTACTATTTCTTATCTATCAATTGTCTCTGTGCCCTTGCTGAGGTCTGTCCAGCAAGGCAGAAAGGGAGCATCTGACCTCGAGAGGCAGGCACAGAGATTAAATACTACCTGATACGTACTACATGTTTACTATTTCCTACCAATATTTAGCACCTATGTTGGACAGTGTGTTTTCAGTAAAACCCAATTAGAAGATGCCAACATCACCAAGAAGATGGAGGGTAAGAAGAAGAAGGAAAAGGACAAGTCACACCCCAAATCCTCCATGTTGAATTTTTCATACCCCCCCTGCACCAATCTTGACCCCCCCGTACATCGGTCAAAACCCCCATGAACATAATGTAAAAATACTCTCCTCTAACTTATAACTACTTCTACTTTATCTACTGTAAATTCTAGATTTTTGTCTCTTCTTGTTCTTCCTGCAGAGCTGGTAACTCATTCCATGGCTCAAAATTAAAATCACAGCTGTCTCCAGCTGTCTGCCAGGGTCTCTGACTCACAGGAATATTTGAAAATGTCGGAAAAGCATTTTGGGTTCCGACATTCTCACTCTTCTCTGACTGGAATTAAAACTGCGCAACGACTTTTTGTTTTGGTTTCTTCTTAAATATGTTATCACAGAGGCATTACTACCATTTCTAATTGGCCCAGCCTTGGCCAGCAGCACGTCCATCTTTGGATCCACCAGGGATTGGCTCTGCTGGACATGGTGGAAGCTTCTAGTAGCTTCTCACAGAAGCCACCTCTGTCACCTACCCTGCTACCAAAACCCAGGCCATGCAAACCCAATACTGAAAAACACCTGAAAGACAATGCAGTCACTGGTCACAGCCAGCATAGTTTCATGTGGGAGAAAGTCCTGCTTGCCAAACCTGATTTCCTTTTATGACATGGTAATCCACCTAGCTGATCAAGGTAAGCCAGTTGATAGAATCTTTTTGGATTTCAGTAAAGCTTTTCATACTCTCACATTATTCTTCCAGATAAAATGTCCAGCATTCAGCTGGATAAACATGTCATGCAGTGGGTAAGCAACTGGCTCATGGGTTGGGCACAAACTGTTATAAGTGAATGGGGTTACATAAGGCTGGCTGGTCACTAGTGGGGTTCCACAGGGCTCCAGTGTTCTTCAAGATCTTCATCGATGACTTGGATGCAGGACTCGAAGGGGTACTAAGTTTGCAGATGATAATAAGTTAGGAAGAGCTCTTGACTACCTTGAAGGCAGAGAGGGCTGTCATGGTTTGACACTGGCCCAATGCCAGTCACCTATGACAGTTGCTCGTTCACCCTCCCCTACTACAGCTGAGCCAAGAAGAGGGAAAAAAAAACTTAATGAAGGCTTCATGAGTGAGATAAGGACCAGGAGAAAACAATTCAAGGGCAAAACAGGCTCCACTTAAGTTGCAAAGTAAATTTATTACTAACAGAATCAGAGGAGGATAATGAGAAGTAAAATAACCCCTTAAAACCCCTTCTCCCCCCCAGCCCCTCCCTCCTTCCCACTGACAGTGCAGGGAGACAGGGCATAGGGGTTTTTTGGGTCAGTTCATCACCTAGATTTTCTTCTGCTGCTGTGGAGGAGAAGTCCTTCCCCTGTGAGACTGTGGGGTCCCTCTCATGGGAGACAGTTCTCCGTGAACTTCTCTGATGTGGGTCCACTCTCACGAACAGCAGTGTCATGGTTTGACACGGAAGTGAATTTTCTCAGGAAGTTGGGTCAAACCAATCAGTGGTCAGGTTTGGATATTGGCACCTGGAGTGACCACTGAAGGCATGGACATGCCTCTGAGAACACAGGGGGTTAAAAGCAAGAAATCCCAGGGGAACTGTCTTTTTGGTTCCAGTCAGAGTGCAGTGCAGACCTCCCCTGCCCAGCCACGTGCTGGGTGGGGGAGGGAAAGCCATGCGGTCTGGGAGAGGTAGGCCAGGGTGTGAAGGGACTGGAACCAGGCCAAGTCCTGCAGATGGAAGGGTGGAGAGAAACTGAGATGCCTTTGTTCTCCCCCCCCCCCCTCCCCCAGAGGGAAAGAGACCGAGAGCCTGACGGCACCTGGAATTTGCCAGCAGAGAAGAAGAAGGGGGGGGGGGGGGGGGGGGGAAGGTGCCCGGCCATGGGAGTTGGAGTTCAGGGCGGAGATTTCAGCCGTCAGGGGAGTCCGAGACTTTTAACCCTTTCCTGGGAATTGAAAGCTTTGTTAAATATTACTCCTCCTCGATTTGAAAGAGAAGAGAGACAGTCTGGGACCTGAGATGTTAGAAGAAGAATTCTAGGTGGGAGGAGATGATGGAGTGGCTTTTGGCGGGACTTTTCTTTTTAGCCATAGACTGAACCAAATTCTCCTGCAACAGAGACTGCATTTTTAGGGGGATGCAATGGTGAGCCAAGAGACCTGCTTCAGCGACTACCAGCACAGGAATGGAGTGAAAAGAGAAAAGCTGAGGAGGGTGTGGTGATGCCCTCTGTCTTCAGGAAGAAGAAGATCTCTGTTCTCAAGACCCTCAGCCCCAAGGGAGGAAAAATGGGGGGGACTGTGGTCCCAAAATGAGAAACTGAACTGTTGTTTCTTTTGGTCCTTGGCAAAGCATCCTTAAAGGAGCGCTATGAGCAGTCTGTCCATGCACGGTGGTGAGAGCACTGTGACATGGAAAGGAGAGTGTCACACTGGCAGATTTTCTCCAGGCGGTTGCCATGTGTGACATGGAAAGACAAGAGGTGGCAATTGTGTTTCCTGGGGGTCTATGGTGCAAGAGAGACTCCTCTCTCCCTTGAGGGACTGAGTATTGATTATGTGAAGGGTGATGACTTGATTGAGGGTCCAAGTTGTGTCTCACTGTGGTTTGTTGGAGTTTGGGTGGGGGGAGGAGGAGTGTTTTGGAGGGTTTTTATCACGGCCTGGGGCCCCGGGGGTCCGTTTGTCCCCCCGAGCAGCTGCTGCTGTAGGTGTCCCGGATAGCACTGTGCTGATGAGGCACAACCTCTCTGGGTCCCTCGGGCTAGCTCCCAGCCGTAAGCAACCTAAGCAAGCACTATTGAGTGATTACAGCTCTGTGAGTTCAGCTCTTAGTGATTCCAGCTCTGAGCTCACAAAGGTGCCTCGACAGGCACAGGGATTGAGAGAGGAGAAGCCTGTGTAGAGTTCCGCAGCGGCGTCTTTATTATCAAGGTCCTGCAAAGGGTTCCAGTGACAGCTCTTCCACTGAAATGGGCAGAGATGGGGGTTTAAGTAGGCTAGTGGGGTGTTGGAAATTGTCCAATGGCCAGGGTTGAGGAGAATACAACCTATAGCCTTACAGAGAGATAACAAGGGTCCGAAGACGGAAGAGGGGCTACTTTGGTCCACTCATCATGACTCTGCATTTCTTGTCTTAGGTGGGTAACCGCCAGGGAGGCCTTGCAGGGCCTCTGACTGCTACAGGTTTTCATTCTGGATTTACTGTGTGTCTTTTATCATAGTAGTAGCTTAAATAAAGTTCTTTCTCCTTTATTTCTAAACTTGGACCTGCTCTGCTCTGTTCCTGATCGCATCTCACAGCATTTATTTGGGGAAGGTGCATTTTCATGGGGGCACTGGCATTGCGCCAGCATCAAACCATGACAAGCAGCCATACCACACCTGCTACAACATGAGTCCCTCCCACAAGCAAACAGTCTTCCCAAAACTGCTGCAATGTGGGTCTCTCTTTTCACAGGGTGCAGTCCTCCAAGGACAGGCTGCTCCAGCCTGGAAGCAGGGGTCCTCTCTCCACCGGATCTCCCACTGGACCACAGCCTCCTTGAGGCATCCACCTGCTCCAACATGGGCACCTGCCCCACAAGCTGCGGGTGGATCTCTGCATCCCCTGTGGACCCATGGGCTGCAGGGAGACAGCCTACTTCACCATGATCTTCACCATGGCTTGCAGAGGAATCTCGACTCCGGTGCCTGGAGCACCTCCTCTCCCTCCTTCTCCCCTAACTTTGGTGTCACTATGTTGTTTTCCCTCACATATTCTCACTTCCTCCTCTTCTCTGACTGGAAGCAAAACCTTGTGACTTGGTTTTGATTTTCTTCTTAAATATGTCATCACAGAGTCATTACCAATCTCTCTCATTGGCCCAGTTTTGGCCAGCAGCATGTCCATCTTCAAAGCCATCAAAGATTGGCTCTGCTGGACATGGTGAAAGCTTCCAGCAGCTTTTCACAGGAGCCATCTTTGTGGCTCCCCTGCTACAAAAAAACAGGCCATGCAAAACCAATACAGAGCCCCTGCAGAGAGACCTAGACAAATTAGAGGATTGGGCAATCACCAGCCATATGAAGTTCAACAAAGACAAGTGCCAGATTCTGTACCAGTGACAGAGCAACTCTGGATATATGCACAGACTGAGGAATGAGAGGCTGGAGAACAGCACTGCAGAAGGGGACCTGGGGGTCTGAGTTGATGACAAGTTTAAGTCAGCAGTTTGCCCTGGCAGCCAGGAGGGCCAACCGTGTTCTAACGTTCATCAGGCACAGCATCGCCAGCCAGTTGGGGCAGGTGATGTGCCTAGAGGGGAAGCCATACAAGAAGTGTCTGAGGTCACTTGGCTTGTTCAACCTGGAGAAGAGAAGACTGAGGGGAGACCTTATTGCAGCCTACAGCCTCCTCGCAAGGGGAAATGGAGAAGCAGGCACTGATCTCGTCTCTGGTTACCAGTGATAGGACACGAGGCAATGGCATGAAGCTGTGGTGGGATGGAGTTGAGAATTAGAGTCACAAAAGGTGAAGATCATGGGTTGAGCTAAGAAAAATTTACTGGAAACAGCAATGAGAAAAGAAAATTAACAGTAACAGCAACAATATCCACTCATTTTAGTGGGGTACCTTCTCAGGATGGCCAGAGGCTTTCCCATGTCATAACAGTCAAGCTAGAGAGGTTGCTGCAATTCTGCTACAGGAAATAATTCCTAGGTTTGGGATCCCCGAAGATCTGTCCTCAGATAATAATCCCCATTTTATTTCAGAGGTAGTTCAGCATTTATAAAATTTTCACTGAATGAAATGGGATTTGCCCACTCCCTGGAGACTGCAATCAAGTGGAAAAATAGAATTAATCAGACTTTTGAGCTAAGGGGATAGAAATTTTGCAGAAAATATACCCCATGGTGTTCCAGCTGGTCCTCATAGGTCAGAGGGGATGGGTGCAGCTGGGTTTAATTTCTGATTAGAACCAATTCAGCACTATAAGTCTGGTCACATTCAATAAGATCCCAAACACACAAATAGTGTGGGTTACACTGTAAGTCTGGTCTCATTCTTGCTCATAGATTCACCAGTAGTGCAGTATACCAGTGTAACACTACAAATTTGGTTGTGTTCAATAAGAACTTCTATAATCACAGATTCACAAGTAGTGTGGTTTATTGAAGCAACAGATTATACATTCTTCTTAGATTGATGGTGATAAATTCACTAGATCTACAAAATATAAGTGTATAGCACTATAATCAAGTGTTCCCAGGTATACTCCGACATAGTCAGATGCACAAATCTTACCAAAGAGGTGTCCCTGCTTTGAGGAGGAGAGAGGAGAAAGCCCGTCAACTTGTCTGAAAAGTTGGTCATATTCTCATTCTTGGGAGAAGTGGAGATGAGACTGCAGTCAGATATCCCATTACTGCCATCATAAATGGGGAAGGGAAGCCACTTTATACGTAAATTAGGGATATCAAGAGTAACAGAGATGTTACAAAGGCTCTGGATCTTGTGCAAGGGTGGAACAGAACTGTGATGCCTTAGTATCACTTCCTCTTTCACCTGGCCAATTGCAGGGATAAGAGTCATCCAGCATCTGCCTGACAAACTATTAGCCCCATCAGTAGGCTATCACGCTCACATTAATCCCTTCAACACATATTTTATGGCATATCTCATGGCTGTAGGCCTTATTCCTACAGACTCTCAAGAGGCAAATCACAAAATTATGTCAGGAAACACGTCCTAAACAGGTGGAGGTTTTATCTGTTTTATTGATGAGAATCAAGATAACTCCATGGGTTAGAGAGGGAGAAAGTCCCTTCAAAGTATTATATGGAAAACCATATCCTGCCAGGAAATCAAACTGACCAAATGCACTTAGAAGGGGAGGGAATAGTGAGAAATTATTTGCTGTCTCTTTCTCAGGCATTACCCTCCCTGCACGGGTATCTCAACCAGTGGGCTTCACTTCTTCTGGACTCTCCAGTGCATTATTTCCCCTCCACCCCACTGTATAAGCTAGCCCCCACAACAAACAAAAAGACCGCAAACCACACCTCAACTCTGTTCCATCAGGAAAATTTTGTCCATCAAAACCGATTTATCATACCAATAAAATTTACTTTAAATAAAGCTATACATACTGTGCACTTCTGCCAGAAACTCTCTTCCGCTATCAGATACTGAGACAAAACAACCAAGGTTGCCTTAATGCATGAGTGCCAAAAAGTATATAAAAAATAAGATATTTGCACCTTGACACCTTGCACTTGTGGTTGGCATTACAAATTTGCAAAACAGGACCAGATACCATTTGCAAATATTTAGCTTAACATACACAAAGAGACCCTTTCAGTGATTCCAAACCAATTCCAGATGAGAAATTACTGCAATTAAAAAAACAAAAAACCCTCTGCATTTGTTATATTGTACAACATTTACCAACTTCAAAATAAAAGGGTAACAAAAATGAGTACACTGATTTATTTAGTACATCAGAATAATTTCTTACAAGGCATAAAAAGACCCCACATAACACAAACCCCCACTCAAGTAGGATGGGCAACTGGTCTCATGTTGACATCTCAATCTCAGGAATTTAAACTCAAAGCATTAAGAAAAATCTTCCACTTTGAGATACAGTAATACAACCATGCATTATGGGGACAGTGTGTGACACTTGAGGATAAAGAACTGGAGTTGTAACATGTACCTACATATTAAGCAGACTACACCATTTCCCAGTTCAGAACACAGTTACGGCAGCTCCAGGGCTTAAGCAGCTTTAAGTTTGTTCAAATTCTGTGCTGTGCATATTCATAACTGGAACCAGTTGGCTTGGATTAGACTGTTCTTATAGGTGTAGCTAGCATTTTTCAGCTAGACAATGACAATAACTCACATTCATTTTCAGGGTCAAGACTTTACTGATCAAAATAATGCCTTGTTTCCAGTCTCTAATCAGAAGAGCAATCTTTGAAAGAAAGTAGATAATGAAGTTGACTTTGAAGAGAATGCTCATTGTTGAATGCAAATGTTTTATGACATAATTTCTTGTGCAATGTTTACATCTATTAGTGCTAGATTAAAATGGAACTGTGGATAATTATATCCAGTTTGCAAGAGAGTAAATGTTTTTTTCAAGTATTAGCTAAGATTTTAACATTTAAGGTTCAATTTTGTTCTGAAAACATTGCAAAAACCACAACTGTGGTAGGATTTATGACATTGGTAATAGAAATCTACTGTTAAAAACTTTTTGAATCCCAAGCACAATTAAAAGCTGGGTGTAAAATGAATCAAGAATAAACCCTGAGAGGACTGAGGATGGTTGTGAACGAGAAGCTTGATAAAGAATCACAGAATGGCTAGGGTCAGAAGGGACCTTAAAGATAATCTACTTCCAACCACCTTGCCATGGGCAGGGACACCTTCCACTAGACCAGATTGCTCCAAGCCCCATCCAATCTGGCCTTGAACACTTCCAGGGATGGAGAATCCACAACCTGTGGGCAACCTGTGCCAGTGCCTCACCACCCTTATAATAAAGAATTTCTTCCTAATATCTAATCTAAACCTTCTCTCCTTCAGCTTAAGGCCATTCCTCCTTGTCGAAACCTCACTTGTGGGTCCCCCTGATGGGGAGACCCCTAAAAAGTTCTGTGACAGGAATGAGAGATGGATGGGAATCTTGGTTTTTTCAGTCTTCAGGTTGTTGTTGATTTTTCTCTTATCAGAAGTTCTGCACACCATCTACATCTCAGACTTAGCGTACAAAGACAAGGCACCAAAAGCCACAAGACACACAGATTCAAGGTCTTTTAAAGCTATTTTGTCCAATTAACTCTTAGAACATACTTTATTTCTACCTTTCTACCAATAACTAATTATTTTTCTGTCTACGCAACATCTGCATTGTGGTTCTTTCTAACCAATCACCCTGTGCTCCCAACATTGCAGAAAATGGAGTAGATGAAGAACAAGAAGGAGATCAGACAACGCCCAAAATCCTCCATCTTGTCTCCTATCTACCTCCATACTAAAATCCCAAAACTCTTTTTCACCCTGTGATAAACTATACTGCTATCTATTTCACACACTCGTAGATTCCAATTCTTCCCAAGGTCTTGGAAGCTTTCTCCACGGATGAAGGTCAAAAGCAGTCTTCTCCTGGGGATCAGGATTTCCCAGGACAGGCAGACAAATATTCCCTGTGACCTGGGTTCCAACACTCCTTATCCTATCACTGCATACCCAGCTGGTTGAGGGAGGTGATTCTGCCCCTCTATTCTCTTCTTGTGAGATCCCACCTGGAGTCCTGAATCCAGCTCTGGGGCCCCCAACACAAGAAAAGATATTGACCTTTTAGAACAAGTCCAGAGGAGGCCACAAGGAGGATCGGAGGGCAGGAACACCTCCCTATGAAGACATGCTGAAAGACTTAGGGCTGTTCAACCTGGAGAAGAGAAGGGTCTGGGGTGACCTTATTGCAGCCTTACAGTACCTAAAGGGGGCCTACAAGGTACATGGAGAGGGACGTTTCACAAGGGCGTGCAGTGACAGGAGAAGGGGGAATGGCCTTAAGCTGAAGAAGAGCAAGTTTAGGTTAGATATTAGGAAGAAGTTCTTTACTATGAGTGTGGTGAGGCCCCAGCACAGGTTGCCCAGAGGCTGTGGACACCCCATCCCTGGAAGTGTTCAAGGCCAGGTTGGATGGGGTTACAAGTAACCTGGTCTAGTGGAAGGTGTCCCTGCCCATGGCAGAGAGTTAGAAGCAGGTAATCTTTAAGGTCTCTCCCAACCCAAACCATTCTATGACTATATGATAAGCTGTCATGATCAGTTTTAAATGTTCAACTGAAAAGTTGGACTACTAATGCCACAATTTAAATGGCAGAGTTCACTACAAAAGCTGCTTTGAAAAACCTAAACCTATATATGTATTTTCAACTGCAATGTGAATTCTATAAAATATATGGCAAGGTAGCATATGATATAAACAGCTGTATCAAAGTATGAACATATTTTTAAAAGTGAAAATTTTAGATTCTGGAATAGCATGCAAGAGGCCATAGATCTGTGCTTTTAACTACATGCATGTGTTTATAAGAAACGGGATTCTCAGCCTGCAGTAGCAATGGGGAACTGCTGTGCTGCTACCACACTAAGATATGAGCTACTAAATCTGCACAGATCAGGAACCTGCAGACAGTTCTTCACAGAACCACATTTTGTTTCAGCACACAGGGTGCCAAGTCTTCTCAGCATTAAGCCTCTCACCACTGCTGTGGCCTGAATTGTTTTACTTAGAGCCCACAGAATTTCACCCTTAGTGCATTACAAAGCCCCTACACATATTTTCACCTGGTTGTATTTGCATGCATTTACTCATATTTATCTGTTATTAAAAGTAGTATATTATAATGCATCAAACTATTCTTTATCATTTACTATCAAAGAAGAGGGAAGAAACAGCAGTTTTAATATATTACTTTTAGATGTTGACAATTCCGATCAACTAAGGCGCAACTATAGATGCTGATCAAGTCATACTTAAGTCATTGAACTACATTTACTTACAGTGCATTAGATGTATGTATTATCAGTGAAAAAAAGTGAGAAGGCCAACATAACTTAAATATTTGAATTCTAATGTGCAATCAGTGTAAAGTGTTATGAACACTGCCAAGGGCACGTGACTTCCTATACCTGTATTATGCTATTGGACAGCGGACAATCAGAATTCACTCCAGATTCAAAATAATATACATAATGGCCTATAATCATTCCAATCCCCCTGAAAATTGCATTCTGTGGCTAGTTTTTTCAGCACCTTAGTTCATTTAACTTAATTATAACTGGAAGTATCTGACTATGATTTAGGCATGGTTATTGCTGTAAAAGAAGTCCACTTTCAAACTTATTGTGCAAGTATTTTAATAAGATTTGCACACATCTCAAAGAATTCTATTGTATGACTCCCTGGTCTTGGAGTTAATTCAACCTTAGAAGAATCAATCAAAGAAGCTACTGATGGTGTAAGGGATCTATCTGCATATTTTCCCTGTGCATCACCATCTGAATCTTTTTGACAGGATCTACAGTTGCTCACAGAACCTGATCTCTGTGGAGTTGCAGTCCCAGATTTTGCTTCAGTAATTTCATCTGGGGGACAATTGGAGAGAAGAGGAAAATTAATCATAGGAACAGCAAACTTTCCTTTTTCACACTTCCAATATTGATTTTCTTAAATGTTGATTAATACATAAACAGCTTTTACAACTGTATGTAGTTGATACAAAATAAAAGCTTATACATATAGCAACAGAATTAAATGTCCTTATGCAAGTTATTCTTGTGCTTTGAACTGTGCTCCAGGACTATCTGATCTATTTAGACCAGCACTCACTGAATTTTTCATGTAGTTTCAGCAGCTAATAGTTAAATAGATTTAGCTAAACTTAAAACAGAAACATGACAGCATCATAAGTTTAAATCAAATAACATTTTGAACACTGTGTAGATGCTTTTTGATAGTATTTTATTTGCTTTCTTTCTATTTGGTTATTCATACTTTGTATTTCCTTATAATTCATTGATGCATTAAATGCTAGCATCTACATCCTTCGTTTTTGGAAGTTTTTCTCTTTAATATGCATTTGGGCTGCAACAGTTTAAGTTTACTTCTAAGATGGAAGCATTTCTACCTCATACTGAAGGTAATTTTCTGCTGAAGTATCTCTATTCTTACTTTAGATACTCAACATTAGTTTTGACTTGCACCTGTTACCAGAAAAAGTTATTTCTGCGAGAAGTTAGTGAACACAGAAGAGATTGGGTCTTCACATCAAAGCTACTTTAAACTACAGTTTGCAAGAGGGATAGAGAATGGCTATTTGTGGTGGAGGGCAAGTCAGATCAGCTTCACTGCTGGAAGAGAGATACCAAATCTATGCCCTAGGCTTGTATTTCCTCAAGAGCTGAGGCCAGGACTGCAGCTGCCCCAGCTGCATGGCTCTAAGCAGTCATCTCCCATTCAACAGGAATGGAATTTCTCTTATACTACAGTAGAAGTCAGTGCAGGAAAGGGATTAATGCCCTGTATCAAATACTACTAGATCTAAGCAAGCACTTGTATGGTTAGAAGGGACAAGGCAAGAATTGCACTGCCAAGTGAGATCAGGGTAAACTGTCATGAGACTCAGCCTCAGCCATCCTGTACTGTAGTCCAGCCATATTCCAGTAAATTCTTTTTCCATGACACATGTTTTCCTAGGCATATCATGTACACTATTGGCTATAAATAATTTGCTTTAGTCTACTATGCTCTTAAACAAGCATTATGGCCAGTCTATATTTGTTCCTCCATTTTCAGGAAGGTATGACTTGCAGTTTGTGCTGGTTTTCACTGGAATAGTTAATTTTCTTCCTAGTAGCTAGCACGAGGCTATGGTTTGGATTTGTGCTGAAACAGTGTGTGAAAATACAGGGATGTTTTTGTTATTGCTGAGCAGAGCTTGCACAGCATCAAGGACTTTTCTACTTCTCATACCGCCCTGCCAGTAAGTAGGCTGGGGATGCACAAGAAGTTGGGAGGGAACACAGCTGGGACAGCTGACCCCAACTGACCAAAGGAATATTCCAGACCATATGACATCATGCTCAGCATATAATGCTGAGGGAAGAAGGAAGTGGGGGATGTTTGGAGTGATGGCATTTGTCTTCCCAAGTAACTGTTATGCATGATGGAAATGGCTGAACACCTGCCTGCCCGTGGGAAGGAGTGACCAAATTTCTTGTCTTGCTTTGCTTGCACATGTGGCTTTTGCTTTCTGTATTAAACTGTCTCTATCTAAACCCATGAGTTTTCTCAGTTTTACTCTTTTGATTGTCTCCCCCATTCTACCAGGGGAAAGTGAAGGAGCAGGTGTGTGAGGCTTAGTTCCCAGCTGGGCTTAAACCACAACAGAGTTGTATGCTGTGATATTGTCACTATAAAAGTTTTTTCAGCAGATCTGTCCAACTGCTTTCAAGACTTCACTTACTGCAAGCATATGCCCATCTTAAATTTTGTCTACTCCTAGCATTGTTGGGTTGGACTTTGCTGACAGCTAAATCCCCAGCCAGCCCTTCATTCACTCCACCCTACCTTTAGTGCAATGGAGGAAGAGAATTGGAAAGACAAAAGCAAGAAAACTCATAGATTGAGATAACCAGCTTACTAAGATGAAGGAAGAAAGAAAAAAAGTGATGCAAAGGCAACCACGTGCCACCTCCTATAAGCATACTAACACGCAGCCAGTCTCCGAACAATGGCTACCTTCCCCAAACTCCCATCCACTCAGATTTTTTGCTAAGCATGACATCATATAGCATGACATCACTTTGATCAAGCCAGGTCAGCATTTCAGGTTATGTCCCCATAAAACTTCTTATTCACCCCCAGCCTACTCATTGGGTGCACCACAGTGAGAAAACAGAAAGACTAGATACTATGAAAATACTGTTCAGCAATAGCCAGAACACTGTTTTAGTCGCAGATCAAAAAAACACAGCACCATACCAGCTACAATGAAGAAAGTTAAGTCCATCTCAGCCAGATGCAGTACAGCAATGTACAGCTAAAGTCAAATTTGCATGCCTAAATGCCAAGCTTTATCTTCACTAGGAAAATATGTTCCCATACTTACTTCAGATCTAAATTAAAGTTTAAATTTGGGGGTGAGGCCACAAAACCAGTTTAGGTTGATTCAAAACTCACCTCCAACAATCCTTCCCCTTTTGCACCAGCAATATTAGTGTTGGTGCAGACACAAAATGGAGCAGTTTGAGAGTTGATATAGCTAAAAAGTGATTATTTAAGGAATGAAACAGCTAACCATCTGATCATAGGAACACTAGACAAGGAAGGAATAAAGAAACATTAATGCAGATCTAGCTTGGCTTAAACTAATAAAGGGCAACACTTACATCACTTATAAACAAGTAAGTTAAGACATGTTTGCATTTAAAATTATTCCCCTTACAAGTCCATTGACTTAAGTCTTTCCATACCATCAATGCTACGGAAGTCCAGTAAGTACGTCCTTCTATCCACCTGATACAACTGTAGACTCATTTTGGAATATGCACTTGTCACTGGATTCTTGCTTCGAACACGCAGATAATATGGATTTACAACCTAGTACACAAGAGATTTGACTTAGTAACTAGAACTGTTTTAGAAGCACTGCACATTGTTTTTCTTATTTCAAGTCACTGATGTTATTAAGTGATTTCAGGTTTGCTTGTCAGAGTTTTTATTACCAACAAAAACACACCAAAAAAACTCAAACAAAACACCCTACTCAACATATTCCCAGAGCCCCAGTAGAAAGATTAAACACATTAGCAAGATTATTGTTGCCAGCATAAATAGCCTTCCTCCCCAAACCCTTCCTGCACAGCAAATACAAGTAGTCATTACAGGCACACAAGACTATTTTCCTCAGCACAGGGGAACACAGTTTCATACTTCAAGGCTATGTAATTACACAGCTCAAACAAAAATTTACTGTTGTCTGCTGTAAAGACCCTTTATTCTTTACCTTCCATTCATAATCCAGTTGTGTAATTGCTCGACAAACTTCAGACATGATATCATTTGGTCTACTCTGACTCCGTATTCCCAAGTGCCACTTTGCTCTTCTTACACCTTGGTGTTTTGACTTCTGTGGATTCAGCTCATCAAGAGTATGACGGGGACGTGGTGCTTCAGCTACTAAGAATAGCACTCTTTCAGGATGAGGTGGAGAGACAGATTGTGATCATCAAGAAAAGAATCGGGTGGGCTTGTAGCCAAGTAGAAGTCTTTGGCCTCATTCATTATTCTTCTATTATCTATAATGAGGTGATATGCAACCACTAAAGGGTCCTGATGATTTTGGCTGTACAGGCAACTTAGCACTTCTTCTTCAGTGCATTCAAACTTCTCACACACTTCTTTTAAGGCTTCATCATCAATCATGGTAGAACTATATGACGGGTCTTCGAGAAACAGGTATTTGGGAAGGTCCTGCTTAAACCATTCATGTTCTCTAGATTTAAAAAAATATCTGAGTATATACGCGGCTTCGCGTTACAAACCTAGGATGCAACATATACATATGCAAAGCAAGTCTTTCTATTATTAAATTATTTTTAAAATAACATTATTCTTAGTCTATACAAAAAAGATCAACAGTTGTCAGTACAAGACCCCTTCTGTGCAACACAACAGTACATAGTGAAAAGTAATCATCTCCTTCACAAGATTTTGCTACACATTTTGCAGGAGACTGAAAAATGCCTCTTTCCTCTAAGGGTTTCAACTACCTGATCATAAATAATATCTTTGTATAAGTCAACCAGCTTTTTATAGAAATAGTTGTGGTTTTGGAATTGGGTTTGTAGTTAGTGGCAGTAAAAAGAAAAACAATTTTAGTTTTGAGATATTTTCAACTGAAATATGTAATGAACAAAGGTTCCAGGTGTTCCCCAGAGAGGCGGGCAGGGCCTTCCTAGTTCCCATGGCAACACTGGAATGACTGCTGGCTACCGATATTGAAATGTTAATTAGTTAATTGCTCTGTTTGTTTTCTCTAAACTACCTAGAGATAATCTGCCTTCCTTCCACCACACCGACATTCTGGGACTAACATGCAAATAAGAAAACCCCCTGGGATAATGGGAGCATTTTTAGGGGACAAAGACACCCCTAAATAAAGAACTAAACACAGTAGAGGGGGATAGACAAATGCCCTAGCTGAGGAAGAGAGAAACACAACCCCTGACCGGCTTTTGTCTGCCACCACCATCTAAAAGCGACTAGACTAGGGTGGGCTGGGGCATATGGAGATGGAAGAGGCAGAGAGCACCCTGGTGCTGCCACCAGGGAAGGAGCGGGGACAGCTGCTGCTCTGGACTTCAGTGACAGACCCTGCATGCCTCCTTCCTTTCGGCCACCTGGAAAAGCTACAACAATGGGGTTGAGCTCTGTTCGGGACCCCTGCCCAGCTGATCTTTTTAATAAAGAGCTGAACATTAATAAAGGCATAAGCCCTGTTCATTTCAGTTGGGGGCTCGTCCGGGATAGCCACACCCAAAGAGGACCCCCGGACAGTTGGACAGCCCGACCACCTGCTTCGAGGGACCCTCGGGAGTTGCTGGCTACCTCCGGACCCTAGGATCACCGTGAGACGAGCAACGTAGAGGAGAGTCGGAGCGGTAAGAAAAAACGGGAGACGAGAGAGTGAGTGATTGAGACGGGGCCCGGCAGCACGGACCCCCAAAGTGAGAGGGACCCGCTAGTACCGCGTTTCTGGACTCCTGCAAACAGGCCGGCCGGGAACGGGGGGAAGCAAGTTGAATAGAGGAGTGACTGAGGCGTCTCCTTAGAAGTAAAGCAGGCCCTCCTCCGGGCTTGTGGAGACCCCCTAGGGGCAAAGTAAGTCCATGGCAATCAGGGCACAGGGAATGCCACCAGCAGGGCAGCTGGGATGCCCCTGGCATGTATGGCAGGATGTCCTAACAGGCAGGAGTGGCAAGTCCCACCAGGCAGAGGGCATGTCCCCGGCAGGCAGGACAGAACACCACAGCAGGTGGGATGTCCTTGGCAGGTAGGGCAGGATGTCCTAGCAGGCAGGAGCAACAAGTCCCACCAGGCAGTGGGCATGTCCCCGGCAGGCAGGACCGGCTAACAGGGCAAGTGGGATGTCCCTGGCAGGTAGGGCAAGAAGTCCTAGTAGGCAGGCAGAAGCAAAAAGCAGGTAGGGCAGGACATCCTAGCAGGCAGGAGCAACAAGTCCTGCCAGGCAGAGGGCATGTCCCCGACAGGCAGGACTGGCTAACAGGGCAGGTGGGATGCCCCTGGCAGGCAGGGCCAAAGGTCCCCAGCAGAGCAGGTAAAGGAATGTTCCTGGAAGGAAGGGCAGGATGTCCCTGGCACAGCAGGCATGAACCCAAGTAAGCAGAAAGTCAGGAAGGTAAGCAAGTTAAGCCTAGTAGGAGAGTCAGGGAAGGGGGCTTGGCCGGAGTTCGAGTGTAAGGCTCGGCAGGATGTTCGACCTTACCTTGGCTGGGAGACCAAGCTTCCCAAGTGTAGTAAAAAGGTTGGGCAGAAGGCCAAGTAAGAGTTTAGGCAAGACTTAGGAGGGGTCCAAGCCTAAAAAGTCCAGGAGGACGTCCAAAACCTAGACCCAAGAGCAAGAGAACAAAAGACAATATATGTGAGTGTGACTAGTGATTGTCCTAGCCAAGAGACAATGCAAAGTGTCAAGAGGGTAGTACCAAGAGTGGGAGTTTAGTTAAAAGAGATTAAGTTCAGTCTAGAGATTCAAAATACTAAGTTGTGGGAAGGGACCAGATAAGCTTTAATTGCCTGTCTGTATATTCCATTTTAAATAGAGGCATCATTTAAAGTAAGAATTTGAGTGCTTAGTTGACACAGGGGCAGATAAGTCCAGTATAAACAAGTTACCAGAAGGAGTCACCATTGGGTGTCGGAACCCAGAATTTCCCTTGGACACTCTTGTATGTTCCGGGCCCAGGTCAGAAGCATTTGAGACCCTGGAATGCAGCCGCAGACCCCTGTGGCTTTGAAACTGATCCATGGAACAATTTACCAACTTTGCAGGAAGAACAAGAAATCACAAAGGTTTAGATATTGTAGTAGATGTAGTCACAAAGTGAGAGGAAGAGTTTTTGAGTGCTGTACAGGGGGGTTTTAGGCCTTGTACAGATGGGTCTGAGTTTTATACATGGGGGTCAGAAGTTTTAAGATGGAGGGACTTGGGCGGGCCCTGTCCTTCCTCCTTCTTCTTCCTAACCTCCATGTTCTTGGTGATGTTGGCACTCACAGATTGGTTTAGAGTAGAAAGTCACTATTCAGTATAGGCGATGGGCATTGGGGGGAAACTATAAACATCTAATACGTAATATATGATATAAAAGAGGGCACCAGCCCCCTGGGTGTCGGAGTGTGCCCTTGCCTGACTGCTGAACGGACCGCAGCAGCTCAGGGAGAAATCTTTTAGATTACATATAATAAACTACCTTGAGACCGGACGACCAAAGACTACTGAGTCTTTCTTTGGAGACACGGGTGGGAGGAGAGACTTTTCTACCTTCACGGGCTCACCCCAACCGGGGGTGAGATCCGAGAATTGGGAAGAAGGTCTGTGAGGTTCTAGGGGCAGAGGGAAGACCATTTAAAGCATCTGTAGTTGAGAATATAGAAATCACGGGGAATTCAAGACAATGTTTGGCAGACTTTATCTATCTGCCAAATTTAGGAAGTAACCTCTTGGGAAGAGACTTGCAAGTTCAACTGGGGGTAGGGATCATCCCATGAGATGGGAGGATGGTAGTCCAGGTCATGAGGCTTACCCAGAGAGACATAGAGGAAATAGACCCCAGAGTATGGGCAGAAGAAAGTAAGTGTGGATACTTGAACATCACGCCAACAAAAATAGAAATGCAAAGAGATACACCCCCTATCTGAGTCAAGCAATACCCAATATCCCCTGAAGGCCAGAGGATGGCCAACTTGCCTGCAAGTAATCACAGCAGCAGCTGTCCTGATAGAAGAAGCCCAAAAGTTGACCCTGCAAGGGAAAATTAAAGTCCACACCCCCCATGATCTCAAAACAGTACTAAGCCAAAAGTCTCAGCAGTGGTCGACTGACTCTAGAATATTGAGGTATGAGATCATCTTAATGAACACAGGTGACTTAGAGTTAGTCACCTCCAAATGTCTAAACCCTGCACAATTTCCTGCCGGAGAACCCCTGGCTGATCTAGAACATGATTGTATTGAACTCATAAATCTACAGACCAAAGTGAGACAGGATTTAGAAGATGTACCCTTGCCATACGGGAGATCCCTTTCTATAGATGGGTTCTCAAGAGTAGTAGGAGGGAAAAGAGCCTCTGGATATGCTGTCATAGACAGGGAAGACATGAAAGTTGCAGAGAAAGGAAACTGCCCTCAAACTGGTCAGCCCAGTGTTGTGAAGTCTATGCTTTGAAAAGAGGATTAGACCTGTTAGAGGGAGACCAAGGAACTATTTACACAGACTCGCAATATGCGTTTGGGATCATCCATACCTTCGGAAAACTTTGGGAGGAGCGTGGCTACCTAAACTCCAAAGGGAAGAACCTGGTACATGAGAAACTGATAAAACTAGTATTAGAATCCTTACAAAAGCCCGCAGAGATAGCTGTGGTGCATATAAAGGGACATAAGAAAGGACACACCCGTGAAGGAAAGGGAAACCGATTAGCAGATCAGATAGCTAAAGAAGCAGCCTTAGACTCAAGGAATCCAGTAAAAGCTTTTAAAATAGAAGTAGGACCAAGTAGAGAAAGGAAAGAAGAAGAGCCAAGGTTCAGAGAAAGAGAATTAAAAATAATAAAGGAACTAGAATTACATCAAGGGGAACTAGGAGAATGGTTGACTCCTGATGGGCGTAAGTTCCTAAATAAAGCCCTCGCTCGCTTGAAGAGTGCTAGTAGAGTTACATGAATTGACCCACTGGGGAATCCAAGGTTTGTGCAACCACTTTTTACAGGAAAATTTATGTCTTGGAGTATATGATCTGGCAAAGACAGTCACAAGAGGGTGTGCGATTTGCCTAAAAACTGACCAAAAGTTAATGAGAAAAACAGCACGTGGGGGAGGAAAACTTGCTTTGAGACCTTTCCAAAACATACAAGTAGATTTCACTGAAATGCCCTCTGTGAAGAGGTACAAACATTTACTAGTGATCGTAGATCATCTCACTCACTGGGTGGAGGCTTTCCCAACCAGAAAAGAGACCGCCCAGGAAGTTGCAAAAATAATCTTAGAAAACATCATACCACGATACGGGCTAGTCGATAACATTGACTCGGACCGAGGTCCACATTTTGTCGCTCAAACTTTACATCAAGTAGCAAAAGCCCTGGGGATAAGGTGGAGATTGCACACCCCATGGCATCCTCAAAGATCTGGAAGAGTGGAGAGGATGAATAGAACTCTTAAAAATGGGTTAACTAAATTAATTGAAGAGACAAAGATGAATTGGCTCAGGTGTTTACCTCTCGCTCTCTTGCGCATCAGAACCAGACCTCGGTCCGACACAGGGGTCTCTCCCTAAGAAATGATGCTTGGGTTCCCTTTTTTAATCACCCCTTTCCGTACAGCAGATAATCTGGGAGGCAGAAACTCAGAAATTTTTAGAGGTCATAGGAAAATCCGTAGAAGGCCTCAGAAAGAAGGGGTACCTCCCCCAAACTTCCCCTCTGGACACCAATGCCCACAACATCAGTCCTGGGGATAGGGTGTTGATAAAATCCTGGAACACCACCACTCCATTAACCCCCAAATTCGAAGGACCTTTCCAGGTACTACTCACCACACACACTGCGGTGCAAACCCAAGAAAAAGGCTGGACCCATGACACCAGAGTTAAAGGACCAGTGCCACCCCCGGACGCCAGACCAGACCCAGCAGTGTCACCCGCCTCCTCTTGTGCATGGAAGTAATTAAGAGATCAGAATACTTAAAATTAACTTTAAAAAAGACTTGCTAGAGGCTGATATACAGTAAGGGGTTAATAACGGTTTCTGAGTTAAAGTGCCATAGTAAAGGTTTAAGTACTTTGTAATTGTTTAATAAGTGTCCTTTAGCCAAAGAAGTTAACTGAAGAATTTTTTTTTTTAATTAGAATATTATTAAGTCTTACGTATTTTCTAAAGAATAGGAGAATTACCATCAGACATAAGTAAAAGCATATAATTGCCAAAAGAAGTTAGCCCTCAAAAGCCAAAAACTGTAAGTTGATGCGGGCTTAAGCCTGATCAAAGAAATAGAGGAGGGATTTGCAATGGACAAAGTTTCCAGGTGTTCCCCAGAGAGGCGGCAGAGCCTTCCTAGTTCCCATGGCAACACTGGAATGACTGCTGTCTACCGATATTGAAATGTTAATTAGCTAATTGCTCTGTTTGTTTTCGCTAAACTACCTAGAGATAACCTGCCTACCCCCACCACACCGACATTCTGGGACTAAAATGAAAATAAGAAAGCCCCCTGGGATAATGGGAGTATTTTTTGGGATAAAGCGACCCCTAAATAAAAAACTAAACACAGAAGAGGGGGATAGACAAATGCCCTAGCCAAGGAAGAGGGGAAACACAACACCTTATGGTCTTTTGTCTGTCACCATCACCTAAAAGAGACTAGACTAGGGTGGTGTTATAAACGCCAATCACTTGGTTTTTAAAATTTTAAAAGTTTAATAATAATAAAATAGTTATAAAAATAGTAATACAATTAGAGTAATGAAAATTTAGAGTTAGGACAATTACAAGACAATAAAAAGCAAAGAATTACAGACGTCCGGATGCTCTCGGGCACTTAAGCCCAATAAGCATGCCTTGTGAAAAAAGGAATAATCTTTAAAAGCAGTAGCCTGTTGCATATTCATACATCTCATACATGATGCATAAATTCCTTGCAAATTAAGAACTTTTCTGGTTTTTGTCAACTTCTTCCCCTTAATCCTGGTGGTTCCATAAAGACGGAGAGAAGGTGGAAGAATGTTTGTCTTTTCCGATAAGGAGGCAGTAATTCTTTATGGGCCCCCATCATTGTCATCTCTGTGTGAAGAGTTTCTTCATTATCTCATCTCTTGCTTGAGCTAGTAAAAAAAACCCCCACATACATAGGCTCTATTTTAACTACAAAACTACATTTACCATACTATTAAAATGTTAATACAGCCCTTCTAATCAATATAACATAATACATATAGGATTCAATTTAATATTTGCGAAAAGCCAATCATAAAATATGCAGTTTTCACAATCCCTCCACTTATTCTTTATAAATCATTTGGCTTGAGCAATATTTCTTATCTAATTGCATTCTTTAGACTATGTTAGTAATCAAATTAAAGATGGGATTAAACAAGGAAGAAACATCAGAACAGTTGTAATCCTAATTTTTTCCACTATCTATTCTTCAATACATTACCCCATCAGTTAGTTTTTAACATTGTATTCTCACTTTTGGACCGATATCTGGGTTATTTCTTTAATTCTAATGCTTGAGCGGCTTTGTTTGTTATCTTCTCTATGACTGCTTGGAGTCTTATAATACGATTCAGTATATAATTTGGGTTTAATACAGAGGTAGATTGCTGTGCTGATTTCACTTTTTTTTTTTTTTACTAATGGCCTTTTTGCCTAATCTTGGACTGTATTCCTGAAATCGAATATAAAACAAATCCATCTCTCTCATTTTGGACATTCAGTGCCCCATCTATTACCACTTTTTCCTAAGTTCCTTGTAATTCAGTATTTTTCCCCATTTTTCCTGCAGGTACTCAGTTTGGATGGGTTATAACAGTGGCTGTTGACATGGGGGTGTGTAACAAAAAAGGAAGTTTGGTTTCTTTCCATGTAATATTTTTTTGTAGCATTTGTGACACGATCTTGCCAGTATCTCAAAAGGTAAAAGACAACACATGAGAGACAGAAACAGGAATAACAGAGGTCTGGTATGGCTTATACCCCCACCTCCCCTGCCTATGGAGTTGCTTCCCATAGCAGGTATGTGTGATCTTCTCGGTGGCGAGTACAGTGGTCAATCCAGGCTTGCCCTCTGTTTCCTTTGTTACTCTTTTTACTAAATATGTTTTAGGCAAGTCCTTTTCAACACTCTTTAACTGAGGTTTCTTACCATTCCTCAAGTATCTCTCAGTCAACAGGCACTGATAATTCCCATCCACAAAACAAAGTTATTACCTCAGTTGCTTTGAGTTCTATCTCTATAGGGGATAGATTCAGTACTCAATACCTATTGCAATGAGAACATAGATTTTGTGAGCTCCAATACTAATCATTCTCATAATTTGAACATTTACTTATAACCCAGTTAGCGTGTCCAGCACTGGGATGAATCAAATAAAGTATACAGTATAATACTGATGGTAATTTCCCTTCTTCCTTGTACAAGTCACAGGCTAAGGCCAGAATGTGAGAACTCTGATTAAAATAATCTTGATCCTCCTGTTTGAAGTGGCAATGTTCCTCTCCTAAGGAGGTGTCGGAGGCGTCTGAGGACTTATTTAGGCAGTGCTTAAAACCAGTGATGTAAGCTTTGCCTTATTTCTCAGTTAGGTGTTATTTTTTGTACTTCCCTTGGTTCATTTGGGTTTTCCCAAACTATTACCACCCAGTCCCAGTCGAAAGTCAATTTGGTATCACCCGGTTTAGATGTGATAGTCCATTCTTCAAGGTTCTTCACAAGTTCTTTGATTTTGCTGTCGTGAATTCACCCTCTTTCTGTGGTTCAGATTGCTGCTTTAGTGGTACCTGGAAAGGACTTCTTAATAACACAGTGTTAAAAGAAAGACAATACTGCATTGACTTTTACCATTAGTTTTCTTCAAAACTTTCTGTGTTTAACTAAAACCTTCTTCTACAGCTGCTTCTTCTTGTATCCAGCTGTTTTAATAGCTGCAGAGGCCAATTCTTCTTGTGAGCTATAAGTAGTTAAATAGAAAGACCAGGCCAATTTTAACACGACATGTATCACATCTCTTGTTTTTTTACTTTTTGGGCAACATTTAACTGTTTTAATCTTACAGACCCATTCTTCAGAACAAAAAGCCTCCTCTTCTTAACAAAAAAACAGAAAGAGAAAAGAATTCTTGCTTAAACAAATAAATCACTTTGTGAAAGTCAGCTATCTCTGCCTTGATCTTATCTCTAGTGGTGGTCCCTTTCTTTTATTTATTTATTTATTTATTTAACAGTCTTGCATTTAACTCTGTCCTTCACCTCCCTCTCTCTTTTTCTCTCCCTCTCTTTCTCTCTCTTCACATTTTAGCATCCACATTCCAGCATCAGTCCACCTTCTAAGATCAGTCCACATTCCAATGTCTCAGAGGTAAGTCTGCCAATCACCCCTCCCCCTTTTTCAACTTCTTTAAAAATTAAATCACTTTTGTTATGTGTGTTTTGCAAGCATGCAATTCATGGCACTCTCCACCAAGGCTACTAGCCACTCACAGCTGACACAGTACTAAAACTAAAGACTTGTTTTTCTATCACAATTTTTTTCCCATTAACAAGCTCAAAAAGGTTGTAAGAACAAGGTAAACAACAACTTACTTCCAAAGTGATCCTGCTTGCACCAAAAAATTTAAGACAATGCTAGTTAGTGCAATGCAATTTGCAACGAAGCCAAGGTTTGATTTGGGAAGGGCATCTGAGGACACAGAGCATGAGTTTTACAAATCCATATTTTGAAGAGAGAATGGACAAAACATGAATACAGTGGGGAGAGACAGAAAGTAAGGCATTTGTGTCTGCAATACTTTCTTTTTGACCATTAGGAAATGCTGTTCAAAGAGGCTCCTGTGGTACAAACAATAATTGGATGGAAAGAGGCACTCTTGAATTTAAGCTTTTATGTCACAATAGGAAACAGCACCTGAGCACTGCAGTGGTGAAGCACCCTGCCTGCAAACTCACTAGAGGCAAGCTACTGCTGCCACGCTGCAGGGCTACTTGCAGCACAGAGCGAATCATGACCAAGCCCTCCTTGCAGGCCTGGGTAAACCACACAAAGAACCCACAACTTCTTCATAGCTGTCTAACTCATTCCAGAAATAAAACTACAGCAAGCAGAGATTCCCCCCCACCATTTTTTTTTTTATGTGTGTGTGTCACACACCCACAGTGATGCTGAAAGTAACAAATTAACAGCTTACATTAGAAGATACTGAAACCTTTCTTCATCCAGCTTTGTGTGTTCCCATTTATATATGTAGCCATCTCCAATTCGAGGTAAAAAAAAATGAGCCCTATTTTTCAAAAGTGCTATGCATGCACAACTCTAGCTGCTGTTCTAGGTGCACTGCAAGTAGTCAGCACTTCCAGAAACACAAACAAACAAAAAACTAAAAAAGCAAAACACTTTTGGGTACATGTAAAAGGACTAGCTGGAAGAAAAAATGTTTCTCATTGACCTGCCAAGTAGCTGGTGTTACCTTTAGTTTAACTTTACACACTGAGAATCATGTGATTGAACAGCTTCACATCGATTCAAAATAAATTAAAAGTAGGTCTGGCTATGTCACAGCTGTAAACTAGTTTCTCAACTTTAGTATATAGCAAGTTACAAATTTCAAGATGAAAAATCACAATGCAAATTGGAAGAAATAATTTAAACTACTTGTACACAGTAATGGGAAAAGAATTAGCTGAATCAACAGCTCAATTAAGACATTTGCTCAGTATGAAGCATCCTTCCCTATTTCCTTCTCTAGCCCAAACTTCCTTGTTAATTTTTTTTTCTTGTTACTTTTACAGTATCTTTGCTCACACTATAATATTTTGGAATATTTAACAGATAGGTTCTTTTTGCCCCTGTGTCTACTACAAATTCTAATTATTTTTTCTTGGGGACCCACTTTTAAAGTTATCACAGACTCTAGATGGTATTTTTCCCTTAAAAAAAATAGAGCCTCTACTATCCCTATTCTTCTTCTTTGCTCATCTCTCAGAAGATTTTCAGATCTGTTGCCCTCTTAGGACAATCTCTCTTATAATGTCCTTTGCTCTTACAGTAAAAGCAGACATTCCTGGAATGCTCCTGAGACTTGGTTTGTATTGGGGTTTTATTTTTTTCTGTTCCCCTGTCTCTACTACTGTCATATCTAGGAGTAGTGTTTGTGTGTTTTTGATTTTTTTCTTGTAATTGTTTTCTCACATGGTGACTGCCACAATCCTTGCTTTTAGTTTGGCTTTGGCCATAGACTTTCTGAGCCTCCTTTAATAAATCATCTAATGATTTGTCATGCTGATCTTCAATTTTTTCCATTATCTGGCCAAGCACAAAGTTAATCTTTAACAAAGCTTTTCTCACATCAGTCTAAGGATCCATTCTGGAATGTTGCCTTATATTTCTTCTAAGTCTGTCCAACCATTCAGTTGGAGCCTCCCCTTTCCCTTGTTGTGCCTCAAAAGTCCCTTCCGCATTTTGCCCTCGAGATGATGCCCCTTTTTTTGTCTTGATTATTAAATTACAATACTCATTCATATGTTTTCTCCCCTCCTCATTATTTCGACCCTGCTCAGGAGGTGCAGTTGGCATTTTGTCCTCTCCAGGGAGGGGATGTGGTTTTTCTTTACTCCCGGCTTCTTTGCTTGCAATTTTGATCATTTCCCTTTCTTCTGGAGAAAATAGTATCTTTATTATCGACCACATTTCTTCCCAGGTATAAATGCTTGAACCTAAAAATTGGTCTAATTGTTTAGCAGTGCTTATGGGATCCTTCAAAATCCCTTTGATTTCCTCTTTAAAATTCCTGACCTCAGAAGAAGTTTAAGGAGCATTTACAAACTCAGTTCCACCCCCTCCCATCGGGACTTCTCTTAGTGGAAACAGATCCCAGTCTTTTTCTATAGCCTTTCTCCCGTGTTGTGAGGAAGAGTCTGGAGAATGTTGTTTTCTAACTGAACTTCTCGTGTTCCTATAGGGGGCGTCCTCCAGGTGCGAGATTTTTTGGGCTGCAGCTGCGGTTACCAGGGGAACAGAGCTCAGGGGATCATGGGCAGGGTTCGCTGGCAGAACCGCCAAACGAGGGGGCATTTCCAGGGGATACCAGACGGGAGCGTAGTTAATGGCGTCTGGGTCAGCTGTTCCCAGCAGAGGCGAAGCAGCAGCGGCGGTGCCCAGAGCAGCTGGCACAGTCAGAGTCGCTGGGGATGGGGCAGAGGAAACAGCCGCAGGAGGAGCTGCCAAGGATGGGACAGACGGGACGGACGGGAGCCCGCCAGGCGTGGCCGGCGGAGCAGCCATGGACCAGCCGGGCGGGATGGGGGCAGGGACCGGTTGGGCAGCCGCGAGCAGCAAGACGGGAACTGGTACAGAGGCTGCGGGCGGCGAAACAGGCACCGGGACAGGCGCCGGCACCAGGGCAGGCGGAGCTGAAGCAGGCGGAGCTGGGACCTGGGACAATTGCCGGGCCTGGGACAGACGGAGCTGAAACAAGCGGCGAGCCAGGGCCCGGGACAAGTGGCTCGGCTGCGAGTGGTGTGGTTCCCTCTTGTTCCACTCCCTTTTCCCCTTTTTCTTCCTTTTTACTGGTTTTCTGTCCCATTTTTTTTTTTTTCCCCAAAATCTTATCTATTCATTCCATGCTCTTTTTTTTTTCCTCACATTTTCTAACAACCTAAATACTACCTTCTTTCAACTACACATGCAAAAAATCCTTTCTCTCACAAACCATTCGACATAATACACCTCCCTCTAAAAAATAAAGCTCAAAATAAACAATCTACATTACATATCTTCCACTCATTTCCATTTACTCACCTTTATCTCTCGCTCACTCTCACTCACATTCACACCCTCAAGCCTGTTCATTCATACTTCTGCACTTCACAATACTGTTACATATACTTTCATTTGTGCACACTTACTCACTTTTATTTAGCTCAAAACAAACAATCTGCATTGCATATCTTCCACTAATTTCTATTTACTCACCTTTATTTTCCACTTACTTTCGCACACACATCTACACCCTCAGGCCTGTCCATTCATACTTCTACATTTCCCTTTATTTTATTGCACAGAGGAAGGAAACGTTAGCAAACCTCTTAGACTTACACAAAGGGATTTCTGTTGCCAGAGAATCGTGAATCGTGTAAGCCCCCACCCTGACCCCTTCCACCTCCCCGAGGTTTGGCTATCCCTCTTCCCTAGAGATAGCCTCAGAGTCAGGGGTTCGGACCTCCGTACCTTGCCCAATCTGGACTCCCCACACCCCCACCCCCAGGGCGAATGGGTTAGATGATTACTTTACGCAGCCGCGGTGCTAAAAGGTCCTACGATACTGAGCCATCCTTGCTTTGGGGGCAGCCTCTCTGGGCTTCAGTACCGCGGGGCCTCTGGGAAGTGCCCTGAGTTACTCAATCCTGGGTGCTCTCGAAGGTTAATATCTCAACCCAGCAGACTTTTTCACTCAAGTTTTTGCAGGGTTTTGCATAAGCTCCCACCCTCAGGGGACTTGTTGGTGCGGGACCCACCGTCGCGTACACAACAAGTAAAGGTACCTTTTGTTTGCCTCTGGTTCCAATTCACCTTTGAGGCTGGCTGCAGTCACAACTCCCCCCTCATGCCCAGGGGAACAAGGCTAGTTTTGTGGGTTTTGCCTAAGCTCCCACCCACAGGGGACTTGTTGGTGCGAGACCCACCCTCGCGTACACAACAAGAAGGTACCTTTTATTTCACCTAATAGGTGTTACTGGCCAGTGTTGGTATTCTTGGATATCCCTCAATCTAGCTGTGTTGTCCAAAGCAGAATTTTTAGGGGCCCCTCCCACACATTTTACCTTTTGAATTTTTTTCCTCCAAATAATTATGCCAAGAAAACCCTCTTTTTACCTTTTATTTTACCCAATGGATTATACCAGGAACACCCTCGGCTTCTTCTCTCCAAGGGGTCCCACTCCTTCCCCGAGACGCAATCCCAATTTTCCCCGGGGGGGATTCTCTCACTCTTTTATCATTCGCTTCGTCTCTGTACTGGCCGCTTTTCTCGCGAAAAAGACGGAAACGCAGCATAAGAAACCCTACAATCGCTTAGCAGGTCTGGGGTAACCAGCCCGCCTCTCATTCACACACATTCATCCCCCCCTTATCCACCCCATCCCAACAAATACTTACCTATCCCTTGTCCTTGGGTCTTTGTTCTTCGTGTACACTTTGGTCTTAGGGGCTAATTACCGCGGTTTTAGGGAATCCTTTCCCTTTTCTTTGTTTTATTGTCTCCTTTTGTCCATTGGATCGTAACCTGCATCCGTCGGTAGCACCAGGGGAGCACAGTGAGGCTGCCTAATCAGGGCAGGACGCGTCTCCCTCACTCTGACTCTCCTAAGGCACCGGCAGAGAGGTGTTAGGAACCATCCTCTGCTACTATTTGTTATAAACACCAATCACTTGGTTTTTAAAATTTTAAAAGTTTAATAATAATAAAATAGTTATAAAAATAGTAATACAATTAGAGTAATGAAAATTTAGAGTTAGGACAATTACAAGACAATAAAAAGCAAAGAATTACAGACGTCCGGATGCTCTCGGGCACTTAAGCCCAATAAGCATGCCTTGTGAAGAAAGGAATAATCTTTAAAAGCAGTAGCCTGTTGCATATTCATACATCTCATACATGATGCATAAATTCCTTGCAAATTAAGAACTTTTCTGGTTTTTGTCAACTTCTTCCCCTTAATCCTGGTGGTTCCATAAAGACGGAGAGAAGGTGGAAGAATGTTTGTCTTTTCCGATAAGGAGGCAGTAATTCTTTATGGGCCCCCATCATTGTCATCTCTGTGTGAAGAGTTTCTTCATTATCTCATCTCTTGCTTGAGCTAGTAAAAAGAAAACCCCACATACATAGGCTCTATTTTAACTACAAAACTACATATACCATACTATTAAAATGTTAATACAGCACTTCTAATCAATATAACATAATACATATAGTATTCAATTTAATATTTGCGAAAAGCCAATCATAAAATATGCATTTTTCGCAGGTGGGCTGTGGCAAGTAGAGACGGACGAGACAGAGAGCACCCTAGGGCTGTCACCAGGGAAGGAGCGGGGACAGCTGTTGTTCTGGAATTCAGCAACAGACTCTGCACTCCATGCCTCCTCACCCTCTGGCCACCGGTTGTGCCACAGGGAAGAAGGGACAGCTGCTGCTCTGGACTTCAGTGACAGACCCTGCACGCCTCCTTCCTATCGACCACCTGGGAAAGCTGCAACAATGGGGGTGAGCTCCGTTCGGGACCCCTGCCCAGCTGATCTTTTTAATAAAGAGCTGAACATTAATAAAGGCATTAGCCCTGTTCATTGCAACAGTGACAAAAACCAGAGCACCGAGAGAAGAATTTACTGACTCTTTGTTATCAGAGAATGCAAAAACAACAAGATGGAACCATGAGAAAAAATAAAATCTATTGATTTAATCTACAGGATGTTATGCAGTCAATTCAAAGGTTAAAATCAAACAAAAGAATTATTCCTGAATAGTCTAAACTCACAGGAGTGTTTGAATAATGTATAAACGCTCATGAATATGCATATAATGCATGTAATGCAACAGTATATAAGTACATTGTTTTAAGCCAAGTGTGGTTTTGGCATATTGCCAAACACCCCAGCACTGGATATTGTCCCTTTTATCCCTTATTAAACTTTTAAAAATTTCAAAGAGTAAGCTCTGTTTCTCACAGCAGTTATATAGCTAAAAGCACAGAAATTTGCAAAACTGTACTTATTTTATCTTTTATGCTTTAATTGCATTTTTCAGTCGCATCTGTAGAGCTTTTAAACTGAAATTAGAGCAGTTTCTTCGAAGTAGTGTATTTTACTAGAGCAATGTATTTCTTAAATATGATGAACTTTCCCTGCACTGTACTTAAAAGAGAGCTAAGCATCTGCATTTTACAGATAAAGAAACAGTCAACAAGAGAGTCAGTTTTGAAGTGGCGAGGTGGGGAACTAAGTCTACTTAGCATTATCAGAGAAAATATTAAGCTGTGCCTTTAAGAACCAGCAGTGCAGCCAGGAACAGAATGGGGGGGGGGGGGGGGGGGTAGGAAGGGGTGTGTTTTGAGGGAGCTTTTAAAGTCTGTTGGAATGAGCAGCTTGCCCCCTTTTGCCGCATGTTTTTTGCTTTGCTGGCTGTTTGGGCTTTGCTTAAGTGGAGGTTTTTTTCGGTACTGCAGCTAGCGGTTTTGAACTGCCTTAGGGTGAATTCCACAGCTGCCTGTCCGCAGCCAGGGCATTGCACGGACCTCCCCCGGTCCAAGTCGATGGTGACTCATCAGCAGCACCCGGCCAAGGAGAAAAAACTATGGAAGTGGAGACTTTAGCAAAAGCTGTGACGAAAGAGAGAAAGGCAGGAGCTCTGCTTCAAAGGTGGTTGTTTTGGATTTGCAACTGTAGCCACTCGTAAAGACTATATTTAGCAATTAGAAACTGTTTCGACCTGAACTTTGCAAACTACCAGCAGTGAGAAAAGCGAGCGAGGTCCTGGGGTCGGGCCAGGATCTAAATTAACAGGATCTAAATAACACCAAAAATGTGATCAGATATAAAATAGCAATGCTTACCAAAATCAGCTATCTTGGCATTCATGTGTGCATCAAGCAGCACATTTTCAGGCTTCAGATCTCTATGTACTACCATATGCCTGTGACAGTAATCCACACCAGAAAGGATTTGCTGGAACAGACGTCTACTTTCCTTTTCATCAAGCTAAGACAAACAACGGTTTTAAACAATTTTGAGACAGTGGAAGGATAACTTGATTTTCCTCTATATGAATTGAAGGAAACTTTCCAATGACCAAAAGCTATCATTTATAGTTTTGATGTTTTATACAGTAGATGTTATATACTCAGTAATTAGAAATATTAGCACCCAAATATTAACTTTGTCTAATTAGAATATCAATGAACTTAGATATTTAAACATGGTATAAGATTAAAGTTGACGAAAGCTGACGACACTCAGCATATAAGTGATAAATTTCGGATTCTACTTATGCTCCTATTAGCAGCTAGCCCTAAGCAGCAGACTTAACTGGATATTTCCTATAAACACACCCTAATCCATGTCAAAGTTTGCTCAGTCTAACAACTAACTAAAAGTATCCTGGTTATCTAGATGGTTTGTCAAAAGTGACTTTAGGACTTTCACAGAAACCAGTGTGATAGTAGAAGAGGGTAATAGGGCACAACAGTAGCTTTTGAATAATAGTTTATACTGAAGAAAGTTTACAGCTACTCCAACTAGGTAACAAATCCATCCAGTTTGTACACAGTATTTGAAAATGAATATATCAGTATAATTTATTGTCAGAACCCAGAATGTCCCTTGGACACTCTTGGATGTTCCGGGCCCAGGTCAGAAGCATTTGAGACCCTGGAATGCAGCCGCAGACCCCTGTGGCTTTGAACCTGATCCATGGAACAATTTACCAACCTTGCAGGAAGGACAAGAAATCACAAAAGTTTAGCTATTATAGTAGAAGTAGTCACAAAGTGAAAGGAAGAATTTTTGAGTGCTGTACAGGGGGGTTTTAGGCCTTGTACAGAGGGGTCTGAGTTTTGTACATGGGGGTCAGAAGTTCTAAGATGGAGGGATTTGGGTGTGCCCTGTCCTTTTTCCTTCTTCTTCCTAACCTCCATGTTCTTGGTGATGTTGTCATTCACAGACTGGTTTAGAGTAGAAAGTCACTATTCAGTATAGGTGATGGGCATTGGGGAAAAACTATAAACATCTAATACGTAATGTATGATATAAAAGAGGGCACCAGTCCCCTGGGTGTCGGAGTGTGCCCTTGCCTGACTGCTGAACGGACCGCAGCAGCTCAGGGAGAAATCTTTTAGATAACACACAATAAACTACCTTGAGACCGGATGACCGAAGACTACTGAGTCTTTCTTTGGAGACACGGGTTAGAGGAGAGACTTTTCCACCTTTCCGGGCCACCCCAACCAGGGGGTGAGGCCTGACAACACAACAAAGTTCCTACAATTTATTCTTCAGTAGAGTGGAAAAATGCTACAAAGTCACACATAAAGATCTGAAACATGTTAATATATAACCATTTTTATTTTCAAAACAAGATATAGTCATAAGGTATATTTTAATTGCTAACTGCAAAATTAATGCTGAATGCATAAGAAACAAACCTTCATTTAACAGGAAGGTTGCAAAAGCAATAACAGAATGCAAGTAATTGATTTGTAGAGTTGGACTACTTCTTACCCTTCCATTTTTACAGATATAATCAAACAGTTCTCCTCCTGAAACATATTCCATCACCATGAAAATGTCAGTTGGTGTACTGATGACCTGGTACCTGGTACCTGATCTGTTAGTCTATGCACTCTGTAAAAGCAGCTAGTTGCATTTAGTTAAAACCAAAGTTGTGCAAAGAGTCAGATAAAAGTATACTTGAAAAAAATTAACAGCCAATTTGCAGCTACTGGAATGATATTTTCCAGAAGCTATTTCCTCTCCTTACACTATGTGATACCATCATTGCCAGGATTATCAGGGTATTTGCATTTCCCACAAGGAAGATCAGTCTTTGTACTTTCAGAGGACTACTCTGAGTCCAAATGTTTTCTGTGAAGCCATATACAGTGCTGTCGCACACACATTTTAGTGTAATGAGGAAGGGATTCAAAAGGACTTTGCTAGTGTCTCAAAAAGCACACACCCTTCAACTTTAACAGGCAAAAAACCCTTGCCTTGTCATAAATAAAGTATACTTCAAGACTTGAAAAAATATTCATGATGATTGAGAGCAATTATCTTTTACAAAGAGACCTAAATTTCTCATTAGTACTTAAGAGTATTAACACCTTGGTTATTATGTTTTTATCACTATACTTTAAAGTTAGCTTTGAGGTTTTGAAAAAACTAGTTTATGGTCAAATTCTCCACTTAGGAGATTGATATGTATTCTACATATTCTTACCTAAAGGTTGTTTAATTTTTTTCTCCTTACAGCAGTCAGAAGTGACCAATTTTTAACATAGCAAGAAAATGCACACCGATAAACCTTCAGTCAAAAAATTCAGATACTATATTAGGAAGACAGGAGATAGCAATTGGATGAAAATGAATGCTTCAAGGTACTACACTTAAGCATACAAATATCCCAATTGTAAAAAAAAAATTGAATTCACCCATACACTACAGAACTGACATGTTCTTCCAAATGCTGATTCTAAGACAAGGGGGGAAAACAGACAGGCTCCAGCTAACAGAAAAGTTTTTCTTGACAGCAATGAGTTCAGACTATCCAGGTGAATGTATGTGTGCACATATATATGTGTGCATATATCTATTTTAACAGCTTAGCATTGTAGTGTAACATTACAATAATCTGAATACTATTCTGAAGGAGTTATCTTCAAAGTTAACTTACCTAACATCTTATAGTCCAAGATGTTTTACCTTTACTAATTTTCTCTCAAATACCTTGGTTGAAAGTGTCATGTACTTGAACATTCTGAAGTTATCACTAGACACTCTACAGAAATAACATTGTAATCCTTTTAATCCAAAAGCTACAGTGCAACCTCATTTCTAACACCCCTACTGTTAATGACCTTTTTCATAGTTGTGAAATTACCGAGCTCTATGCTTCAGGCAAACATGACCAAGCTTATATTTTAGATCTTCATCGTCATTTTCCATCCTCTAGATAGTGAGATAGTGAACAGTGTTGGAAGAAAAACCTCTTAGCATCACTGAAAAGAATGAGCCATTCTGCACCTCACATTTTCAGCCTCTTGGAAGATTCAGTCATGCTTCTCTATAGTCAGTTCAGTTTTGTAATTATGGAAAAGGATGTTGTGAAATAATTACATACCTATGAGTAAGGTTATCAAACCACACAGCATAGATGACCAGAATGCACAAAGAGGCAATTTACATAGGAAAACAAGATGCATTCTATTGCTAGAGGTCAAAAACCACAAAAGGAGGTGCTCCAAAGGTTTTTATTTAAAGCATGGTATAAAAAGAAAATCTTTGTGAGGCAGCTTTGCAACTGCATATATTGGTAAAGCATTGTATGAAAAATTTTTGTCTAATTTGTAGTATTCAGCTGAAATAATCTCATTGCCTTTATGCCAAGTATCTTGAGCTGCTACCTAGTGTTGCAGATAGGTAAAACCTTACAAAATGAAGGCCTTGTAAAATCATGGCTCACTCCTGTTACTTCGGCTAAGTAGAAAAGGACTATGGGAGTGACTCAGCTGAATTATAGGTAGAAAAACAAGTTATATAACCATTGTGTGTTCACATCGTGGTGTATGGTGGTTGGTTGTATTATGTTTGTTGTATTTTAAAAGCATGTAACTCATAAAAGCTCAACTGCTTAAAATGCCTGGTTTTTGCAATAAAGGAGCTCTCTTTTGCACCTGCCTGGGGAGTCTGCGTTGCTCGGCTTCGTAACAACCTAGCAGTTCCCTACTACAGCTAATAGCACAAGCAGCATGATCCAAAGTCACCAGCAAGTCTATCTACACAACAGTATCAGTTATAGCTCAAATGCTATTGGCATTCAGGCTAATAGCCCTTCTGTTTTGGAAATGCAGGATGACCAACTGAAAAGCTTGGGACCCATCAATTTTCCCATCATCTCCTTTGTCTTGTCCTTTCTCTCAACATGCAGAAAATTCTCCCCATAATTCCCCAGGAAAGAAATTGCAACCTGAAACCTGTTAAGATGAATTAAAAGTTTGGCAGCACCAGAAGTACACATTCTTGTTCCAGCCCAAATATCTCAATTGGCACACTTACACTTCCTATTTTGTTTTAGCTACAGTTATGTACTTTGGACTCATTAATGAATTCCAACTGGCAGCACTAGCAGCTCTGCAGCCAAACTAATCAGCTCAATATTCTTCTGAAAACTGACCCACTGAAGAAGTCAGTGTGATCTGACACAATCAAATTTAGCTCCACTATAAGTGCTGTTGCCAAATGAGTGTATAGGGATAGCATATATCAGTGAAAGCATAATCTAAAGAAAAGACTCTGCCAATAAAGAAAACCTTAACTCCAACACCACAATTAACAGTGAAAGTCACCCACATTCTGAATTTACCCTGCTAGATGTACAGGTTGACTTTATAGGAAAAGTAAAAAAGTCAATAATATTTATAATTTATTTCCTCAGACCAGGTACAAGGTATCTACTCCAGGACATAACTGTATTCTGAACTCTGTTGATGAGCTAGTGATCAAATAAATGTAAACAGGCACACTGTAAATATCACATTTATTTAGTTAAGCAGTAACAGCTATATTGAAGAACTCTGAAATATGCGATCACATTTAACAGACTGCACATCTTTCAGAAAAATCTTGTAGAGCACCATCTACACAGGAAAAACCAGGGCACTGACCAACACAACCCTAAAAAATATTTTGAGTAAAGAAAACACAACAAATTTACTATAGAAGTACCCTTTACAATCTTGTTCTGAACTCAGTTTCCAGGCAGAAACAGAGCTCAAACATAACCAGAAAAAAAGGAAACAGAAGCAGAAGCTAAAACAACTGAGATGGATGTTACTATAAGCATCCATCATGCCGCTACCTTCTCTATACCTGCCCAAAGAATTTGTAAGTAAAGAACTAATGGAAGCCCTCTGCCCTACAGAATAATCAGTTTTGTGAAAATGCATTACAAAGTATACCAAAAATGGTTACATTGTTGAAAACTGGCTACTTTCCTAAAAGTATACCACGAATAGTATTGCCCTTTAAACATGTTTCAGACCAGTGAGAGCAAGGGACTACTGTTTAGATATGTTTAGAGCAAATAAAACTGACAGTTTAATTATATGAGGATGTCTGAAGAGTCTGAGGTTCTGGATCTCCCTGTGGATTTTTCCTACAACATCAAGGCTGCGAATCTTCTGTCGATTTAGGATCTTCACTGTGACTTTATGCCCAGTTAATTCATGTTTGCCAACTGCAAGAAACAAGGCCAAGAAATATCATAGTGTCCTAGTTTAGGGCAAATTTGGGAGAAAACCTCCAGGAGGAGCCCCCAGAAAGCAAACCCCCCACGGCCCCTCCCCCACCTGGTTCAGGAAGAATTTCCTTGGAGAGACATGGAAAAAAACTACCTGTTTATTTAACAAGCAAAACACTCCCCAATACAAAAAAACAACACCAGATGACAAAACTCTTTCACTGCTCTGAAGAGATGACAAATTCAGAAAGTCTCTCCTGGGAGTGGTTGCCCAGTTCTCAGTCTCCGGCACTGGGGATGGCTGCTGCAGGTCACAAAATGCAGGCTTTTGGTGTTTCTTGGTATTTCCCAGGTCCTGGTCTGGAGCAGGTTCAGATGATATTCAGGAAAAGGAAAGGGAAGAAAAAAAAACAGTCCAGGGTAAAAATTGGACTGCCTAGCTAAACTAACTAATAAGCAAAAGCAAGGGCAAAGAGAAAGCAAGCAAGCCAGCAAGTAAGCAAGCCTAGCCTCTCCTAGACACAGACCATGGGGGGAGGTGAGCCGGCTGATAACAAGACAAAACAAACCTTCACTTTCAGAGTCAGTCCTGAAGGCACAGAACTTAATATTGGGCATAAACAG
Organism: Anomalospiza imberbis; assembly: GCF_031753505.1. Classification (NCBI taxonomy): domain Eukaryota; kingdom Metazoa; phylum Chordata; class Aves; order Passeriformes; family Viduidae; genus Anomalospiza; species Anomalospiza imberbis. The sequence continues at coordinate 6,427,982 of NC_089720.1, forward strand.
AACACATGATTGGGGATACAAGAACCATAACGTCACCCTAGGACACACAGTTAAGATGTAAGCATTCCACATTATCCCCATTATCTTTGAGGAGGTTGAAAACCAGATGGCACATAGTTTCTTCTGCCCTACTCCAATTTCTCCCAGAATTCTATCATTAGAAGATGAACTGGATATGTAGGAACCAACCTTAATGTTCAGAAGTCTTGCAGCATGACAATGTTTTTGCACTACTGTAAACAAAGCATTTTGCATACAAAAACACTGCCATCCTTTCTAATTAGGGAGACCATTTTCTTTCCCTGTACAAGTCACTCCAAGCTTTTGGTTCACTTGGCAACCTGCTCAGACACACTCTTCTACTTTATCTGCAAGGATACTCTTACTAAGGACATCATCACTATCCTTTCCTCAAGAAGCCTGTTTCAGCAATTACTCTGAATTACAGCTAAAAGTATCTAATCGGTTTTCTTAATAATTATTTATCTGTCTTTGGAGCACTCTAACCCTAAATAAGCTCCACATTCTGTGCAGCAAACACCAGGGATTTAATATATAAGTGACAAAAGTTATATGAAATGCACAAAATAAAATCCAGTAGTAACTATGAGAAGTAATGCAAACCTGCAACTTCTTACATTCCTCAGTTTCTTTCCTACTTCTGAGAGAGTTTCATTTTTCTTTCAGCAGGGGAACTTGAAAATGTAAAACATTTCCTAGACAGGCAATCCTCTTAAATTCCTTAATTTTGCAGGTGTTATTGAAACTAGGTACAAAAGAGTTGCTAAGAATATTTTTCTTAAACTCAACATTGTATTACAGATAAACCACAAAAGGTATCTGTGGTAGTCTGTTGTTTTACCGTTTGTTCTTCTGTAGTAGGTTTTAAATGTTCTTTGTTATAAGTTTGTAATGGTTCATTCCATGTACCCCATTTGGCTTCCCTAATGGTACAGTCCTGAGTTGTTTACCCCAAGATTCTCCTGCCAAGTGTCTGTCAGTCTCCTTGTACCTCCTTTGTTCCCTGTCCTTCATCCCTTCCTCGAAGCAAGATTGGGGTGCAAGGTTTGCTCCTTCCCCTTGGTGGCTTCTATTGGATAGCCCTTACCCTGCACTCCTCCCCTAATGCCTTCCTATTGGTAAAAGATTGCGTCCTCTCCTTATTCCCGCCTCTTCTTAAAAGCAGCTTTTTGCACTCAGTTATGGTCACTTGTCCCTGAATCCTCTGGGGAATAAAACTTCCTTGGAACTCAAACAAGTGATCCCTCTCTATTCCTTCACCTTGGTTTCTCGTACTGGGCTGCTGCTGTGTTACCCACACCACAGCCATCTGCTGCAGGGAGCTGCAAGCCCCTGTAAGCACCGCCACCCAGGGGATCTCAGTAGAGATCCGGGGGCGGCCACTCTTGTGACTGCACACCGGTCTCGGGGAGTGTGCTGGCTGGAGAACATCTTCCCTGTGACTGCAGCGCGGTTACAGGTATCTCTTCCACTAGAAGGCTTCACTATCTGCATTAGTTTCTGCACGCAGTGATATAGCACTAATAGTATAATACCTACATCACTTTCATCCACTACCCTAAATCCTACCATCTGAAGACAAGCCAGATTCCAGACACACACCTACATGGTTCATCCTTGTCCACTTGAATGGACATTAGTAACAGACCTCTACTGAACTCAAAATTAATTACAATGATTACAAAAGTAATCTTCACATTGCTACATAATGTAATAGCAAATACAAGTTTTTCCACATGCATTTAATCAAGACAAAAATATTTCTATTTTTTCTACTGTAAAGCAGCTTTGCAGCTTTATTATTGTGTGTATGCTATGGCATTAGAACTAAACTGTTAATCCCAATGAGAAAACATACTGAACTGAAACTGTGCTTTTAAGTTAAGCCTTTATCCACATGCCATAACAACTTATTTATTCTATGATGATGTCTCAGTTTGAAAAGACATGTTAAGGAAGGTAGGAGCCTCTCTTGAAATGGAAAATGTAAATCCCCTCCCTCTCAATTATTATAATTTTGAAATTAAGGGGCTCTCAGGCAAAAATATGGGAGTAGGAATAACAGTTCTTTATTAGGAAAAATAAAAATACAAATGTAGTAATACAAAACAACACTGACAGAGTCAGAATACGATCTGACATCCTGTGGGTCAGGGTGTTGGTAGCAGTCCATTTAAATAGTGGCTGCAGTCCTCCTGAAGTGACAGATGTAGTTAGGTTGAAGCAGTGATGCTGTAGAACGGTGTAGTTTTCCTCTGAAGGTCTAGTGGTGGTGTAGATGGGCCTGATCTTCCTCTGGGAATCCAGTGGAGAAGAAAGCTGCTTCTCTGGGAATCCAGTGGGAAAAGGCTGCCTGTGGTGCTCCAAAGTTCAAAGTATATCCAGGTAGGACTGCTTGGCTCCTCCCCCTGGGTGGAGAATCTCACAATGGGATGATGTAATATTATCAGTCATGAAGTGAGACTCAATGGCCCAATAACAGAAGATATCTCCCTGAGGGAGGATTGGTTGTGGAAGGGATAAAGAAAACTGCCCCACTTGGTTTTAAGAGTGGGCCAATTAACAGAAGATAACTGTCCCACCTCTAACAGATGGCAATAGAACACTCACCCCCCACCACATCTTGCATTTGAAACCCAAGACATTATCCACCCCTTATTCTATTACCATGTGCATCATACCCAAATCAATAAACTCCACACAATGAAACCTTACACACAGTTCTCACTTAAGATGAGGTTCAGACTGGGTAGGACCAGCTAGATTCACGGACCCTCAGGTGTTGACCATCCAGGAGGCTTTTGCTAAGTTCATTTCCCAATTTCTGAAGGATCCCCTGCCAAGTGACTTCAGGGTAGTCTTAAGTACTCCGCTTCACTGTTTAACTTTCCTGGCAGCTGGTGCATGATAAGGGATATATTATATATCCATTCAATACCATGTTCTCTGGCACAGGTGTTTATAAGGCCATTCTTGAAATGGGTCCCGTTGACCAACTCGATTCTCTTAGGGGTACCATGTCTCCACAGGACTTGGTTTTCCAGGTCCAAGATGGTGTTCTGGGCAGTAGCATGAGGCACAGGGTAGGTCGCCAGCCATCCAGTGGTGGCTTCCACCATGGTCAGCACATAGCGCTTGCCTTGGCAGGTTTGGGGAAGGGTGATGTAGTCAGTCTGCCAGGCTTCTGCATACTTATATTCAGACTATTGCCCACCATACCATAGGGGCTTCACCCGCTTGGCCTGACTGATCACAGCACACATCTCACAGTCATGGATAACCTGAGAAATACTGTCCATGGTTAGATCTACCCCTTGGTCTCATGCCCACTTATAGGTAGCATCTCTGCCCTGATGACTAGAGGTATCATGGGCCCATCGAGCTAGGAACAACTCCCCCTTATGTTGCCAATCTATCTGACACCTCTATCTTTGCAGCCTGATCTACCTGCTTATTGTTTCGGTGCTCCTCATTAGCCTGACTCAGGGACATGGGGATTTACATGATGGACTTTCACAGATAGCTTTCTACCCGAGTGGCAATGTCTTTCCACTCTTCAGCAGCCCAGACTGGTTTTCCTCTATGCTGCCAGTTGGCCTTTTTCCACCTTTCCAGCCAGCCATAGAGAGCATTGGCTACCATCCACAAATCAGTATAAAGGTATAGCTTTGGCTACTTCTCTCTTTCAGAAATGTCCAGGGCCAGCTGAATAGCCTTGAGTTCAGCAAGTTGACTTGATCCACCTTCTCCTTCAGTAGCTTGTACAACCTGTCATGTGGGGATCCATACGTCTGCTTTTCACTTTCTTTTTATCCCTACGATGCGATGCGACAGGAACCGTCAGTGAAAAGAGCAGACCGTGTTTCTTCTTCTGGTAGTTGGTTGTACGGTGGAGCTTTTTCAGCCCGTCTTACTTGTTCCTGCTCGTCTTCGTCAGTGAGACCAAAGTTTTCACCTTCCAGCTAGTTTGTAATTATTTCCAAAATCCCAGAGCGGTTTGGGTTTCCAATACAGTCATGCTGTGTGATGAGGGCGATTCATTTGCTCCATGTGGCGTCAGTGGCGTGGTGGGTAGAGGGAACCTTTCCTTTAAACAACCATCCCAGCACAAGTAGTTGGGGTGCCAGGAGTTGTGCTTCCGTGCCAATCACCTCTGAGGCGGCTTGGATTCCTTCATAGGTGGCCAAGATTTCCTTCTCTCTGGGAATGTAGTTGGCTTGGGATCTTCTGTAACTTCGGCTCCAGAATCCCAGTGGTCGGCCTCGAGTCTCCCCAGGCATCTTCTGCCACAGGCTCCAGGAAAAGCCATTATTCCCAGCTGCAGATTAAAGCACATTCTTCACCTCTGGTCCCGTCCTGACTGGGCCAAGGGCTACCACATGAGCAATCTCCTGCTTGATCTGGGTGAAGGCTTGTTGCTGTTCAGGGCCCCAATGGAAATCGGTCTTCTTGCGGGTAACCAAGTAGAGAGGGCTCACGATCTGGCTGTACTCAGGAATATGCATTCTCCAAAAACTTATGGTGCCTAGGAAAGCTTGTGTTTCCTCCTTGCTAGTCGGTGGAGACATCACAGTGATCTTATTGATGACTTCAGTGGGAATCTGATGCCATCCATCTTGCCACTTTACTCCCAGAAACTGGATCTTTCTGGCAGGTCCCTTGACTTTCCTGTTCTTGATGGCAAAGCCGGGTTCCAGCAGAATCTGGATGATTCTTTCTCCTTTCTCAGATGCTTCCATTGCCGTGTTCCCCTACACAATTATGTCACTGATATACTGCAGATATTCTGGAGCTTCACCCTTTCCCAGTGCAGCCTGGATCAGTCCATGGCAGATAGTGGGGCTGTGTTTCCACCCCTGGGGCAGTCGGTTCTGGGTGTACTGCACTCCGCTCCATGCAAAGGCAAACTGAGGCCTGCTTTCTGCTGCCAGAGGAATAGAGAAAAATGCATTAGCAACATTAATAGTGGCATACCACTTTGCTTCCTTGGACTCCAGCTCGTACTGGAGTTTCAGCATGTCCGGCACAGCAGCACTCAGTAGTGGAGTCACTTCATTCAAGCCATGATAGTCCACAGTCCATCTCCATTCACTGTCAGACTTGTGCACAGGCCAAATGGGACTGTTGAAGGGTGAGTGGACCTTACTGTTGCATCCTGGGTTTGGGTTCAAATTATGGGTTTTTTCTTTGTTAGTTTTCCAGTTCTGTGTACCCTCGTGCATCTCCCGGGTTTTCCCCTACTCCTGTGGTTTCCGTGCCCGTCTCCCCGTTCTCGCAGTCCCACTCACCCCAAAGCCCCATGTCTGCCCCTGCCGTGTCCCCATTGGTCGCTGTAATACATGTCATCACCACGATGTCTGTACCCATTGGGCGGGAGGACTCCCCGTCCGCCCTGTCCCTCCCCTATATCATCCCACTCCACGGCACGCTCGGGGCCATTTGCGTCTGTGCGAAGTTGGGAGAGGGCTGCAGCTTTTCCACCGCAGCTCTCGCAGCCAATAAAGCATCCAGCCACCACGCGGACGGATTTGGCCAAATTTCCTGCCTCTTTGTTTCTTCCCTCGCACCAACGGCGAAGCGTGGCCAACAGTCCACCCCAGAGCGCAGCAGCAAAAGCGCCGAGGAAACGCGGCGAGCCCCGGCCCCGACGAAAAGCTGAGACACCCAAGCCGGGCGCTCAAGAGCTGACTGGGGCCGAGAAAAGTAACGCGAAGCCGCGAGTGGCGCCTAACGTTAAGGCCATGGCCAGCGCAAAGCCGCGGAGCAGGCAGAGAGTCACCACAAAGCACCCAGGAGCCGCACAGAGAGAGCACCGCCGACCAGTGAACGCCGCTGCCGAGACGAGCACAATCCCCGCGGAAAACCGCCGTCGCCACTGCAGGGGCGCGGTCTACGACAGAAAAGTGCTCTGTGCCAGACTGAAAACGGGAGCAAGAGTCCCCTCGAAGTAAGTCAGTGACGTCCCCGCCACCCACAGGAAAACACACTGTGTTTTCCCGTGTGGGACTGGAAGCGCAACCATTCACGGCTACGGAAAGCCGAAGAACGGACGCTTCCCGGGAAAGAAGAACCTGGTAGCAGCTTTTATTTGCGAAGATTCCGGTTTGGTGAGTGATTAGCTGTGGGAGGTACCCGGCTAATACTTCACATGGGTGGGCTCTGCCGCATTTCCGAGGGTACGGATCACGCAGCGCGCAGCGTGTACGGCAGGCCGCCGGGGTCTTTTGCGTTTTTTGCTCTTTTTTTCGCTTTTCTGCACCAGGGGTGAGGTTGCGGGTAGAAATAGCATGGGGACCACGCTATCTACCCAACAAAGGGAATTCTATACCCAAATGAAAGGGAATCTACGAAGTCGAGCAGTCGCTCCGCACTCTAGCCTCCTACACCAGGGGAGGGGAAAACCCTACGTGGACACCCCTTCCCTATGAATCCATAAAAGAGGTCTGCAAAACATCACGTGATTTTGGACAAAAAAGCCCCTTTTGTAAAGGCATTTTAAAAGCGACTTTAACGTCTAGAACCATAGTGCCAGTAGACCTTAAGCGTCTGTTTAGCTGCCTGCTTGTCCCATCAGAATACGGCCTGTGGGAGAGGAGGTGGAAGAAACTGGCAGCAGACCTGCTTCCTGAAATCCTAGAAGGGCCTTACAGCCTGCATTTTGCGGAAGAACCAATCACTTTGGACCACCTCTTGGGTGAAGGAGAATGGAGTGAGGGGCAACTTCAAGCTCGGGGAATTCCAACGGCCGTGCTGGACATGTCCAGGGGTGCAGCAGAGCATGTGTTCCTGAGCATGCCCACCAAGGACCCGATGGTTCCCTATACTGCGATTAAACAAGGTGTTGCAGAGCCTTTTGTAGATTTTGTAGACTGGGTCCGGGCAGCAGTCGAGAGACGGGTGGAGAGACCTGGACACCGAGACGGACTAGTCCTAGAAGTGGTGCACATGAATGCCAACACCATGTGCAAAAGGATCATCCTGTCACTGCCGGCCTCACCAGCGCCTACCCTCGACCAGATCATCGAGGAGTGCACCCTGAAATCGCACCTGATGGAGGAGGCCCCAAAGAGACCTAAAGACAAGCTGGTCGCATCTGCTGCTGCTCCTCCAAGGAACTCAGCTCCGAAGCGACTTCCATCCACACGCCGGTGCTTCCACTGCCATCAGGAGGGACATTTTCAGGATCGCTGCCCACTTCTAAGGACTATACCACCCGGGGCTGCGGGAGGAGGGAGGGGGGACGAGAACCCCACAATTACAAAAAACTAGGAAAGGAACGCACACTTGCCTCGTGTGCTGATAAAAATGAGGCAAGTCGCGGTGCCGCAAGAGGAGCCGTGATACACCATCTAGTCCCATCTGTAAGCGGCTGCCTCTCAACTACTGACATCGGGGAGCCTTATAGGCTCCAACTCACCAATTCTGTCAACTTTCGTTCCCAGGACTGGCATTTCTTCATAGCAGACGTAGAGCTTCTATCACACATCTGCCTCTGTGAAACCAGGAGGAAGGAGGACCTTCTGAACTGCAGGTACCTCGTGGTCGGAGACACAAAAAGCACCCCACTGGAGATAGAGGTTCCTCCAGTAATTTCCACCCTTAATCTGAGGCTCTTCTATCTTGTGGCACGCTGTGTCCATCCCCCCCTCTTCCTGCCTAAGGGCCAGGTTATTGCACAGGCAATTCCTATTCCTCGTGCTCTCTGTAATGACCTGGAACTCTCAGTCGTTTATGCTGGGAAGTTGGGAGAGGAGAAACCCCTCGTATGGTGTAAACTCAAGTGCAAGGGGTGCTCTGCATACCTTCAGGGGATGTTAGACACAGGGGCAGACGTGACGGTCATCCCACCACACAAATGGCCCTCACACTGGGAGCTGCAAAGCGTGGCCATGCCAGTCTTAGGACTAGGCGGGCCCCAGCCAGCAAAGCAATCAAAAAATATTATCCAAATTAAGGGTCCGAACGGACTGCTAGCCTCAGTACATCCGTTCGTGATCGATTGTAAATTTACACTATGGGGGAGAGACGCCATGCCCCAGTGGAGAGCCAAATTAGAATTTCTGGCCCCCCATCATTTTTATGTGCAGCCACTGAGGAGCGCCCCACACAGAAATTAACATGGCTCACAGATAAGCCTGTCTGGGTGGAGCAGTGGCCGCTAAGTAAACAAAAACTACAGGCACTCACAAAACTAGTGGAGGAGGAATTGGCAAAGGGACATATAGTCGAAACTAACAGCCCCTGGAACTCTCCAGTGTTTGTAATTAAAAAACCGGGGAAGGACAGGTGGCGACTCCTCCATGATTTAAGAAAAATTAATGAAGCCATAGAAGATATGGGCTCTCTCCAACCAGGTATGCCATCTCCATCTATGCTACCCCAAAATTATAATTTAGCTGTAACTGACATTAAGGATTGCTTCTTTTAAATCCCGCTCCATCCGGATGATGGTCCCTGTTTTACCTTCCTGTACCCTCCATCAACAGGGAAGCCCCTATGAAACGCTATCACTGGACAGTACTACCTCAGGGGCTAAAATGTTCCCCCACTATATGCCAGTGGTATGTCGCCAGGGTTCTGTCCCCAATGCGTGCCAAGCGGACATCCTGTATTTTCTATCATTACATGGATGACGTGCTGATTTGTGCCCCTGACAGCGAGGTCCTACAATCAGCTCTGGAGGACACTGTTAGGGCCTTGTCGGTGGCCGGATTCGAACTACAAAAAGAGAAGGTACAGTTACTGCCACCCTGGAAATACCTGGGCCTAGAAATTAATAACCGAACTATTAGGCCTCAACAAATTCAGATAAGTAACAACCCCAAGATGCTGAATGACATCCAACGCTTGTGCGGATCACTAAATTGGATCAGGCCATGGCTGGGACTCACCACGAGAGAACTATCCCCTCTTTTTGACTTGTTAGCAGAAAGGGAGGGTGATGAGGGTTTAAGTTCCCCGAGAGTCCTGACCCGGGATGCCAGAGCCGCACTCGAGAAGGTCCAAACCACCATCGCTAGCAGGCAAGCCCATCGCTGTCAACCAGGGCTGCCTTTCCGCTTCATCATCTTAGGTGAGCTGCCCCATTTATACAGCATAATATTCCAGTGGGACAAGGGCCAACAGGACCCCCTCTTGATAATAGAGTGGGTGTTTCTTGGCCACAGACAGTCTAAAAGTATCACCAGGCCACAAGAGCTGATGGCGCAGCTCATAATACGGGCCAGGGCTCGTCTGCAAGTACTAGTGGGTTGTGACTTCACATGTATCCACCTCCCCATCAAAACATCCACAGGGAAAATGACCAAGGAGACCTTTAAACACCTTTTCAGACAAAATGAAAATTTGCAGTTTGCTCTAGACAGCTTCTCAGGCCAAATTCAAATCGGGCATCCTGACCATCATCTGTTCAATACAGAATTCAAATTGTTGCCAAAAGAATTTCAAAGTAAAAAGCCACTCAAAGCACTGACAGTATTCACAGATGGGTCAGAGAAGTCCCACAAGTCAGTAGTGACTTGGAAAGACCCAGAGACTCAGTTGTGGGAATCAGACGTTAAGGTGATGGAAGGTTCCCCACAAGTGGCGGAGTTGGATGCTGTCGTGAGGGCTTTTAAAAAATTTGATCAACCTTTTAATCTGGTCACGGATTCAGCATATGGAGCAGTGTCTAGAGCTGAACATGCAATTGTAAAAGAGGTCCCAAATCAAGTCATCTTCAGGTTGCTCACAGAATTAGTACACCTGGTTTCTAACCAGGAGCATCCTTTTTATGTGGTACATGTGAGATCACACACGGATCTCCCAGGCTTTATTGCTGAAGGGAACCACAGAGCAGACGCCTTGGCAGCCCCAGTACAGCTGGGAGGCCAGCCGAACATAGTCGAGCAGGCCAGGCTCAGCCATCAGCAGTTCCATCAAAATGCCCCAGGTCTGGTACGCCAGTTCCATCTGCAGCATGACCAAGCCAGGGAAATTGTGGCCTCATGCCCCAACTGTCAGGAGGCAGCTTTACCAACACTGGGAGCAGGTGTGAATCCCAGAGGTCTTCGCAGTTGTGAAGTATGGCAGATGGACGTCACCAAAGTCCCCGAATTTGGGAAACTCAAGAATGTCCATGTAACTGTGGACATCTTCTCGGGAGCAGTTTTTGCCTCAGCTCACATAGAGGAAAGGGCCACAGACGTGAGAAAACACCTCATACATGCCTTTGCTACTTTGGGGGTCCCAGCCACAATAAAAACTGATAATGGCCCAGCATATACTTCCAGGGTACTCAGTAACTTCCTGCAGGAATGGGGGGTCCAACACAAAACTGGAATTCCTCACTCCCCCACCAGCCAGGCCATAATAGAGAGGACTCACCAGACGCTGAAACAGGTCCTCCAGGAACAGCGGGGAGATGTGCGAGTGCTGTCACCGCACGAGAGGCTCTGCAAGGCCTTGTTTACCATCAGTTTCCTAAACTGCTCTTTTGACAGGCAAGAACCGCCAGCCCTGAGACATTTCAAACAACATCAGGAGCTCCAGCCAGAGGAGAGGCCTCCAGTATTAGTGAGGGATCCAGAAATCCAGGGTCCATTCCCACTCTTGACTTGGGGACGGGGATATGCCTGCATATCCACGCCCTCAGGAGTCAAGTGGATCCCCAGGAGGCACGTCAAACCTTACATTCCAGGACAGTCAGTGAGTCGGAGCGATACAGTGCCAGTGGATGCAACCGATGATCCCACCAACCAAGGGGTTGCATCCAATCGCAGGCACCGCAGGAAAGGGAGAGACTCAGCATCTCCCTAAAAAGCACTTTTCCCATATCTACCTCAGCCCGTATATGTCCCCAGCCCGTGTTTATAATAAAGTTGTTGCCACAGTTCCCCTATCCCCGAATACCCAAGAAAAAAAACAGCTCCAGTACCATCTCCAGGCCCTCTCCATCTACAAAGCAGTCACAGCAGCAGAAGAGGCCACTGCGCAAGAATCCAAATAGAAACAACTGTCTTTTTTATATTTTTTTAAGTGGGGAGATGTTGCATCCTAGGTTTGGGTTCACATTATGGGTTTTTTCTTTGTTAGTTTTCCGGTTCTGTGTACCCTCGTGCATCTCCCGGGTTTTCCCCTACTCCTGTGGTTTCCGTGCCCGTCTCCCCGTTCTCGCAGTCCCACTCACCCCAAAGCCCCGTGTCTGCCCCTGCTGTGTTCCCATTGGTCGCTGTAATACATGTCATCACCACGATGTCTGTATCCATTGGGCGGGCGGACTCCCCGTCCGCCCTGTCCCTCCCCTATATCATCCCACTCCACGGCATGCTCGGGGCCATTTGCGTCTGTGCGAAGTTGGGAGAGGGCTGCAGCTTTTCCACCACAGCTCTCGCAGCCAATAAAGCATCCAGCCGCCACGCGGACGGATTTGGCCAAATTTCCTGCCTCTTTGTTTCTTCCCTTGTGCCGACGGCGAAGCGTGGCCAACAGCCCACCCCAGAGCGCGGCAGCAAAAGCGCCCGGGAAACGCGGCGAGCCCTGGCCCTGACGAAAAGCTGAGACGCCCAATCCGGGCTGACTGGGGCCAAGAAAAGTAACGCGAAGCCGCGCCTTACTAACCACCCCTTGGCTCTCCAGATCATGGATCATTTTGTGGATGGGGATCACAGCATCTCAATTCGTTCGATACTGTCGGTGGTGCACCGTCAAGGTGGCAATTGGTACTCATTGCACTTCCGCCTTCAGGAGTCCTACTGCAGATGTGTTTTCTGATAGTCCAGGCAAGGTGTTTAATTGCATAATGTCTTCTGCCTCTACAGCAGCTATTCCAAAAGCCCACCTGAGTTCCGTTGGGTCTTTGTAAGAGCCGTTCCGGAGGAAGTCTATGCCTAGAATACATGTGGCCTCTGGGCCGGTCACAATAGGATCTTTCTGCTACTCCTTCTCAGTCAGGCTCACCTCAGCTTCCAACAGGGTCAATTGCTGTGATCGCTCCTTTACCCCGGCAATGGAAACATGTTCTGCCCCTACATGTCCTGATGACATTAGGGTACACTATGAACCAGTATCAACTAGTGCTTCATATTTTTGTGGCTCTGATGTGCTAGGCCATCAGATCCTCACTGTCTAAAAGACCTGGTTTTCGTGTGCCTCTTCCTGGCTAGAGGCAGGGCCCCTCTAGCCCCAGTTATAATTTTCTTCCTGGGCATGCATACTAGAGGTTCCTTCAAGGGGATCTGACAGATCATACCCGGCAGCTCGGTCATGGAAGGCTGAGACTACCTTCACTTTAATGGAACTCCCTTGGTTAGTGTTTCTCTCCTTGAGTTGAAGCACCCGTGCTGCCAGGACAGAAGTGAGTTTCCCATCCCACCTTTCCATGTCTTCCTCATGGTCGTGCAGGAAGAATCACAGGTCAGCTCGTCGGGTGTACCCTCTCTGTCTCGATGGGGGACATTGGGCTCTGACTTTGGGGCCTGTGACTCACACTGGTGCGATATGGGAACTGTTCCTCCTCACCTCCTCCTTCACCACCTCCCTCATCTCTTCTTTGAGGTCGTTAATCACAGCAGACACATGCGCCTGCATCAGGCCATTGATCATACTCTTGTAATTTCTAAGCTTGTTGGCGACAGAACCAACTGTCTCTCAGTTGGTATCAGCATTAATCATTGCAATCAAGGTGGTGTATTGAGATGGCCCTAGATTTGCCAGATTCCACATTTGCCCTGTGCACCTGACCTTGTTGGGGTGATTATCATGCCGTCGATCCCTCTCAAAGAGTACTTCCAATACTGCCACTTCTCTCAGCTGTTGGATCCCTTCCTCAAGGGTCTTCCAGTGCATTCTATGATGGTACTCCTGCATTCTCTCTCTGTGGACAAACTTCTCTCTTGCACTCATTAAAAGCCGCTCTCAGAGGGAAAGGGGCCCTGGGTCCCTTACGAAAACCTGATTCATACCTGAGGCCTAGATCAAGGGTGCCAAATTCCTTGCCTCACCACCATCCACTTGCATGCCTGTACTAGGTTGTATAAGCCTCATGCCCCCATCATACAATGTCTTTGTGCAGATTATGGAGACTTTCATATGTCAGGGACTCAGTGATGGTCTCAACCGTTGGCTCCCCTGCGGTTTGTGAGGGCACTCCTTTCTTATCCTTATTATCTGTGTGCTCTGATTTCATCTTAGACTTCCTCATTTCCACAGGGGGCGACTGCTGCTGGCTGTGACTGCCCTTATGGTTTAGCTGGAACCTGGACAGTTGTAACGTCTGTGGGTTCCACTGCTGCACCATTAGGCTCTCCCTCTTCAAGGCAGGGGGAGGGTTTCTCGCCAGCTGGGGAAATGTACTTCTTCAGCTTTTGGCCCATCTTGCATATTTCCTTCACCAGAGCCCCAGTCTGGGTGGTTTATTTCTGAGGTGAGCTGCAGGGCAGGGTCAGGCGGTCGGGCAGCATCCCTAGTCTCTGAGGCAATGTCAGGCTCTGTGGCACCATCCCTAGTCTCTGGGGCAATGTCAGGCTCTGTGGCAGCATCCCTGGTTTCTGGGGCCATGTCAGGTTCTGGGGCAGCATCCCTATTCTCTGGGGTAGGTATCAGGGTGGTTATCCAAGTCAATTTTCCCTTATCTCTGAATGCTAAAATGAACAGGCTTAACAGGCAACAATGACCATTGTACTGAAACATAAACTTTAAGGAATTAGAGATTTTAGAGGAGCTAAGATTTTAGTTAGAGATAAGCCTTACTAGAGTTAATTAAAATAAATAAGTAGGCCTTGATGAAGCTAAGAGTTAGTAGTTAACTAATAATTGATTGCTTGTCAACACAATGTTTAGTTAGCTGGGTTTATAATGAAGAATATAGAAACTGACAAATAACTTTTAAGAACATAAGACAATTGTGGGCCTCCTCTGTTCTGAAACCAATTGAAGACAGGGAATGGGAATTCTACCAAGAGTTCATTTGTCATATTTGCATAGAAAAGGTAGAAAGGTCAGAAGGACGAAGACTTCATTTACTTCCTCATTTTGGGACCCCTCCCCATGAAAGGGATCACCGACCCATTTCAAGGAACAAACTACGCATGCTTAATAGCTTTTGAAATGATTAGCATACGAAGCAAAGAATGGGATGTACCAAAATTATGAATATGTATTTGTATTTTGGGTATTCAATACTTGTATAGATAAAATGACTCTGTAATAATCTGAAAGGCGTGGTGTGTATTTGGGAGTTATCCCGCACGCTGCCCAGTGTCGCAATAAACATACACATTCTAACTTTAAACTGTTAGAGAGTTTTTGTCCGTCACAGTTGGATATCGGTACAAGATCAATATCCATATTTCTTTTACAAATCATTTTGGCAAACGCAGCAGGACAACTGCTCTCTCTGGCCGTGGGACCAGTGGGGGTTGGGACCCCTCTGGGCGCCCACCCAGAAATTTGTGGCAAGGGGGATCCTGCAATCCCGCTGACTACCCGGGGAAAGACCAGAATCTGCTGGAACTACGGACAAAAGGTATGCTTATATTTGGGGAAAGGTATCTTATTACATGAGCAGTTAATAGGACATGAGAGGCATCTCGTATCAGTGGTCTGGTAACCCATGTCCCGTAGTGGGGACCCAGGAGTTTGGTGGTCCGTGTCTCATAGTGGAGATGGCAGCTGTGGTGTTGTGAATTTGGACTGGAGCAGGGGAGACTCTGGTTTCAGCTTGTAATTTAAAGGTGCACCTTAGTGATCCATAATTTGGGTGGCTAGTCCAAATTTTTGGGACACGAAGGGTCCCGCTGTGGGTCACAGACAATTTTGGTTGTGGCCCCGAGCGCTGTGTGTGTGTATTGTAATCGGATCTGTGTTTGTTTGGTGGGTTTGTGATTTTGTGTGTTTAAGTTGTAGAAAACTATTTGTGTATGGTATTTGTTATGGTTTGCAAGAGTGCGTGTTGTGAGCATTATAATTTGTGTGATTTGGCATGTGTTTTAACCTTTGTAAGTGTTTTTAGGAGTTTTGTGAGCTTAAAGTTGTAAAAGGTTTGTGAAATCCCTGCCTGCTTTGCAGAGGGACACTGACACTTTGTTTGGGAGAGCGGACTGATTTAAAGTATTTGCATTGTGCTTAGATTGCATGTTAGAGGAGAATTAGGCTGTGTGTGAGCCTAGACAGCATGTGGTTTTGGCTGTAAAATTTTATTTGATATGCCGTTGGGTGAAAAAGGCTTTGTGAGTTAAATTTGTTTATTTTATAGTTAGAGAGCGAAGTGAAAAGCCCAAACTATTTCTGATATAGTCCTGGCGATTGAGGAGTCATTTGTTTACCGGGTAACCAGAGGGGAGTCCAGGCTCTGTAGCCTCAGGATACGTTTTTCAACTAACTCCCTGGAAAACCTTAAGTTTGGAGAGTGAGTGTCTGTTGGTGGCTTACCCCCCCACACTTCTTGTGGAGGGATTTGTGCTGTGCTCCGGCTGGAGTTTGTGTGATTTTTAGCAAGACCTTCTTAAAACTCTTACTGAATGTGTTTGGGGTCATGAAAAACCCCTGGCTGTTTCTTTGTGAGCATAAACTATTAGTGTTTAGAGTCAGGTCCTCGCAAGAAAAGAGAAACCCGGTTTTGCAGCAGTGATTGTGTGCAGAAAACAGGGAGCCCAGAACTAGTGCTGGCAGAGGTAGCCAAGAGACTTCTTTGGTGCCAAGATACGCAGCTGAACTCCATGTTTTGTAACATTTTCAATCAAAAGGCGAGAGAAATTTGGTCAGTAATCCGAAAAGCTTCGGAACGGGCTATAGTAGTGATTCACACAGCTCTCAGTGCAGCGTGGAATCGTGAAATTCCTGCCGAAACTCAACTGATACTTTGCAAGGTTCCCATTTGTCCTTTGGTTACAGCGTGACAAGAGATACGCTTGGCTCTCAGCTGCACACTCGCTACAGTGTATGAAAAGTTGCTTACATTTTTTAAACATATTTTAATAGTAATATACCTGGAGCAAAGCATAACAGATGATTTGATTTAATGGGTGATTAATAACCTGCAACTTGGGTGGAGTGCTTAACTACATTGTGTGTTTTTTTATCTAATGAAAGAGAGTTTTCTCCCTCTTTCTTTTTCCTTTTGTAGAACAAGTTTTTCCTTAACAGATGCTGCTCTGAACCCTGTTTTAGAAGGACTGCTAACCTTTTTTCAGAGAAAAGAAGAAAATTAATTAACAAGTTGCTCCATCCTTTTTGTTTGCTAGCACAGCTATATGACCAGGACCAGGAGGCACAGGAAGCGAGAGCCTGGTTCAGGGGTATTCCCCTGCCCAAAGAAAGATTGCTGCTGTAATCCATGGATTGTGTTTCGGTGTGCAGTCAGTCAGGACTCATGGGTCCGAAAAGGGTATAGGTGGCTAATACCTAAGACTGAGATTTGTGCTCTCTGTCGTACAAAGGAACAAGAGGCTACACAGAAAGTTATATGGATTTTGTTGGCAACTGGTCAAGAGGTCCCCGGTAGCAGTAAAATATTTGAGTTGTTGGAAAACAGGGTTTCAGGAACCTTGAAGAAACCAGTGGAAATTCTTAGAGTTGAGTGCGGCCAGTATATTTTT
This sequence comes from Anomalospiza imberbis, assembly GCF_031753505.1. Taxonomy (NCBI): domain Eukaryota; kingdom Metazoa; phylum Chordata; class Aves; order Passeriformes; family Viduidae; genus Anomalospiza; species Anomalospiza imberbis. Next base: position 6,444,577 of record NC_089720.1, read on the forward strand.
GTACCAGAGGAATACCAGGTGAAGCTTAAGAATTGGGATAAGATCAAAAGACATTTTGAAAAGGAAAATCCTAAACATGGGGGCAAATGAGAGCAAAGAAATTCCCAGAGGAAGCCCTTTAGGGTGTATCTTAACACACTAAAAAGAACTGGTCGGCTATGGTGGTAGTGAAACCAAAAGGGAACTTGTCAAATTTTCTACGCAGTAGTGGCCACTCTATAGACTTGATGGGGGAGTGAAATGGCCAGCAAATGGTACACTAGACTATGAGACTCTATTACAGTAAATGCTTTTCCTTAGGCGTGAACAGAAGTGGCAAGAGGTGACTTATGCTGATATGTTTTCAGTCTTCAAAATCACCCTGAGTGGCAAAGGGATTGTGGGATTAGGCCACCATCTGATCCACTGGTACTGGCTCTTGAAAAAGATAATAAAGCTAACAGGGAAAAGCTCAAACAGTGTTGTAGCACATGTTCAATAAATCAAAGATGCTCGCACCCAAGTAAAGTGTATCCAACAGAGATCTTAGAACAAGAGACAGTAGAGGCACTTTTACCACCCCCTAGAAACCAGGAAGGAAGGGGGGTAGAGGAGAGGGTAGGGGAATGAGTAAAATCGGAACCCTCACAAACTTTAGCCTCCCCTAACTTATCTTCTGGTTCATCTGCCCTGGGAAAAAAAGTAATTGAGGTAGGGGTTTCCCCACAAACTCCTAAATCAAGGGAACCCCCGAGGCTTTATCCACTGCTGCCGAGTAGTGATAGTGAATGGGATGAATCTGAACCAAGTCCCAAGCTTTCCCCACAAGGTCCGATAGCGTCAAGGACCAGAAAGCAAACCAGAATGAACCCACCCCCACAAACAACTAGAAAGCAAACTAAAAGAGTCATACAAGCACCCTTAAGGCAGGCTATAACCTCTGACGGGGAACCAAGGATAATTAAGGTCCCCCTTTTCTCAATGAATTTGGAGGCTTGGGAAAAGACTGCTAAGGGTTATCAGAATGAGCTGACAGGGGTTGCCAAGAGGCTAAAGTTTATGGTTAAGCAGCATTTACCTGATTGGGCAGACATGCAGTTACTACTTGATGCCTTAACAGAAACAGAGAAGCAGTTGGTTTTGAAGGTAGCCAAGGACTTAGCTGAAGATGCTTGTGTATCAGCACAAGAGGATATTAAAGATGTATTTCCTCTTCAGGATCCGATGTGGGATCCCAATGAACCCGATTAATTATCACAGCTTAAGAGATATCAAGACTTTATAGTGAAAGGACTAGAATGAGCAATTCCTAAAACCATAAATTGGTCAGCCTTATATGCTGTTAAACAAGGTCCCTCTCAAACACCTTCTGAATTTTTAGATCACCTGCAGGATGCGATGCGGTGATATACCACCCTGGACCCTGGATCGGATGAAGGAATACAACAACTAATAAATTTATTTTTAGGACAATCCACAGGAGATATCAGGTGGAAACTTCAGAAGATCCGGGGCCCAAATAGCCGAGACTTGGAGACTCTATTGGATGAAGCATGGAGAGTCTTTAGTAATCAGGAGGAAGGATATAAACAAGAGATGAAAAAATTAGTAGCAGTATTAAGGGAGAAAGAAAAAGAGAAACGTGAGCAAGACCCGCCAAGACAAGGACCACCCCAACTGGGAAAAGATCAATGTGCATTTTGCAAGAAATTTGGACACTGGAAAAACCAGTGCCCAGAACGAAGAAGGGGTGAAGAACAGAGAAAAAGCGATCAGAGGGGAGAAAGGGTGGTTGCTCATGCGAAGGAGGACTGAGGAGGACCGGAGGGCCCTACTCTAGGGGACCCTCTGGTTGTAGTTAAACTAGGGAATAAAGAAAAGGAAGTGGAATTTTTAGTGGACACAGGGGCAACATTTTCACTGTTGAATAAGGCCCTAATACCTCTAACAAATGATTATGTGATGGTAAAGGGGGCTACTGGTCTATCTGAAAGAGCATATTTTTGCAAATCATTAAAGTATAAATTGGGAAAGCAATGGGAGAGTCACCGATTTTTATATATGCCTAACACTCCATCTGCACTTTTGGGCAGGGATCTCCTAGAGCAGCTGGATGCAAAAATAATATTTAAAAATGGAGAAATTATCTTTAAAGTAAAGGACCAACAATACGTGGAGTTGTTAAGCCTAATGTTAATAACCAAGGAAATTGAAACTGTAAGTGAAGAAGAGAAAAACTTCAAGAAAATAATGGATCAAGTATGCTATGGGCTTCTAATATACCAGGGAGAGCAAAGATTGCATTACCTATACAAATCAAGCTCAAGGAAGGGGAATGACCAGTGAGGGTTAAACAATACCCCCTGAAGAAAGAAGACAGAAAAGGGATTAGCCCAGTTATTGGAAACTTTTTGAAAAACAGGATCGTTAAAAGAGTGTCAATCTGATTTTAATACTCCCATTTTGCCAGTAAAGAAGCCTGATGGGTCATACAGATTAGTACAAGATCTAAGGGCTGTTAACAGAGTAACTGAAGACTTGTATCCAGTAGTTGCTAACCCTTATACCTTGTTAACTTGTTTAACACCTGAACTAACCTGGTTTACCGTTTTAGACTTGAAGGATGCTTACTTTTGCCTCCCTCTCCATGAAGCCAGCCAGAAAATTTTTACATTTGAATTGGAGAACCCCAAAACTGGATGGAGGAACCAGCTCACATGGTGTGTATTACCACAGGGATACAAGAACTCCCCCCCCTATATTTGGGGAGCAGCTTGCCAAGGATTTAGAGTCTTGGGAACCTCCACCAGGAGAAGGGCAGTTGCTCCAGTACGTGGATGACCTCCTGATAGTCACCCAGACCCAGGAAACATGTGTGGACTGGATGGTAAGCCTCCTAAACTTTTTGGGCCTGCAGGGGTATTGAGTATCCCAGAAGAAAGCCCAGATGGTGAGGCAAACAGTCATTTACCTGGGTTATGAAGTGAGTGCTGGACAAAGGACCTTGAGCCAGGATCGCAAAGAGGCAATATGCCAGACCCCAAGATCTCAGACAGTGAAAGAACTGAGAACCTTTTTAGGCATGACAGGGTGGTGCAGGCTATGGATTTATAAGTATGGGTTACTTGTTAAGCCTTTATATGCCCTGATCATGGAAGGGAGCAGCAATCTCCAGTGGACAAAAGAAGCAACCCAAGCCTTCGACCAACTAAAGAAGGCCCTCATGTCAGCTCCATCTTTAGGACTTCCAGACATGAGTAAACCATTTTTTCTGTTTTCCCACGAAAAACAAGGGATTGCCTTGGGAATATTAGCACAGAACTTAGGCCCATCCCGGAGAGCAGTGCCTTATCTCTCCAAACAGCTGGATATGGCAGCTAAGGGATGACCAGGGTGTCTCAGAGCCGTTGCAGCAGTGGCAGTGAACATCCAGGAAGCGTGCAAATTCACCCTGGGCCAGAAGATGACTGTGCTAGTATCCCACACAGTGTCTGTAGTCCTTGAGGCAAAAGGGGGACATTGGCCCTCTCCACAGAGGTTTCTGAAGTACCAAGCTATACTAGTAGAACAAGATGATGTTGAAATTGTGGTAACTAACATTGTGAATCCAGCTTCCTTTCTCAATGGGAGTATGGGAGAACCAGTGATCCATGACTGTCTGGAGACCATTGAAGCCACCTACTCCAGCCGCCCAGATCTGAAGGACATCCCACTCGAAGGTGCTGAGACTTGGTTTACTGATGGAAGCAGCTATGTCATCAGTGGAAAAAGGCACGCTGGATATGCGGTTACCACAAGCAGAGAGCTAATAAGAGTCTGGACCTTTATCAGCAAACACCTCTGCACAGAAGGCTGAAATAATCGCCTTAACTCGAGCCTTAGAGCTGGCAAAAGGAAAAGAGATTAACATCTACATGGACTCAAGGTATGCATTCGGGGTGGTTCATGCACATGGAGCCGTTTGGAGAGAGAGAGGGGCTGTTGAATTCGCAAGGGAAGAATATTAAACATGCACAAGAGATACTGAGACTACTAGATGCAGAACGACTACCTGAGAAGGTAGCCATCATGCACATTAAGGCACACCAAAAAGTGAGCTCTGAATTGGAAGAAGGGAACATGCTGGCGGACAGAGAGGCAAAAGACACAGCCAAAGGTGAGGTATTTGAGGAGACAGTGGAGGCAACATTGATCCCAGATGGAAAGATTTCTATTGAAGGTAAGCCAGTGTACAATAAAAAGGATAAGAAACTTATTAACACAAACCAATGCGGGAAGGTTAAGGGAGGGACCCGTGGCCTTTGTCCACTCACTCGGTGCCCAAGGTGGAAAAATTTGGGAGGGTGGGATTAGGAGCTGCATGATGGACAAGGCACCAGGAGGGGTAGCATTGGAGGAAGGGCGGGAGAGCTCAGGGTGGAACCACTGAGGGAAAATAGGGGGTGAAAGGGCAAACCATTACAGAACTGTTACAAAGATATAAAAACACAATACAACAACTCCTCCTTTTTTGTTTTAAAAAGGAAGGAGGAAAAACTTAACAAATGAAACTAAAGGTTCAGTTTTTTAAAATTGACCCAACCCAGCCCGAGAGTCCCATCTTTTAAAGAGTCCAGTCAGCCATTCTGAATCTGCAGCCCTGCTGAGATGGAATGCGCTGAGTGGGAGCAGCACCTGCAGGATGGGGCTTAGCTTGATGTTCATGCTGGCTGGGTCCAGATCAATGAAATCTGAACGGAATCTTGTAAACAAAAGACATTAGGAAAGAGGGAGGAGTTAGGGGTTTAAAGGGTGCGACGTCTCTTCCTTCTCCAGCAAGCACTGGCTACCTGTGCTGTGGTCCCGGACCTGGATACTTTGGGAATGCAAGGTTTCACCCACTTGGAGGGGACCCACTTCAAACCTGAGGGGGTGGACACAGAGGCATATCCCCTCTCCCAGGTTATCATTTCGTAGGGTCCCTTCCTCTCCCATGTTTCTGGGTTCTTTACCAAGACAAGTGGACAAGCCTTTAGGCTGGTTTGACTACTTTCCAGAAAATGCCTGATAATAGGTAGATTCAAGTTCTCATATGTGCAGTTTAAGAAATTGATGGTAAACTGTGCTTTGGACAACCGTATTTGAGGGGATTCCACCTTCACTGCCTGTTGCTGTTGATGCAGAACCCTTTTTAGGCTCTGGTGGGTCCTCACCACCACAGCTTGGCCTGTTGGGGAATAGGGGATGCCAGTTTTGTGCTCTATTCCCCATTGTTGCAGGAAGCTCCGGAACTCCTTGGACTTGTACGCTGGGCTGTTGTCTGTTTTTATGACTTTGGGGATTCCCAGCATGGAGAAGGCCTGCACCAGGTGTTTTTTGGTGTCAGAAACCTTCTCTCCTGTGTGAGCTGAAGCATAGACTGCACTAGAGAAAGTATCCACTGAGACATGGACATATTTAAATCTGCCAAATGACTGGATGTGAGTCACATCCATTTGCCGCACCTCACAGCTTTTCAAACCCCTAGGGTTTGTGCCTGAGCTCAGGGAAGGGAGAGAATTTTGTTGGCAGTTGGGACACGTGGCCACAATCACTCTGGCCTGTTCTCGAGTGATGTGAAATTGACAAACTAGGCCAGGTGCATTTTGATGGAAGAGCTGGTGACTGATTTTGGCCTGACTGAACACATCTGGAAGTGGGGCCATCTGTACAGGTGCTGCGAGGGCATCAGCTCTTCGATTACCCTCAGCAATGAACCCTGGCAGGTCGCTGTGTGACCTGACATGCATCACATAAAACGGTTGCTCTCGGTGGGAGACTAATTTTACCAGTTTTGAGAGCAACTCATACAATGCAATGTTGGAGACTTCCTTCAAGATTGCATTCTCTGCTCTGGACACTACACCTGCTACATAGGCCGAATCTGTGAGCAAATTAAATGGTTCAGAGAACCTCTCAAAAGCTCTGACAACAGCAGCCAACTCAGCTACCTGAGGTGATCCTTCCACCTCGGCAACATCTGCCTCCCACTGCTGAGTCTGAGGATCTTTCCAGGTCACGACTGACTTGTGAGATGCTCCTGACGCATCTGTAAACACTGTCAGTGCCTTTAGAGGTGTTTTGCTCTGGATGGATTTTAGTGTCAATATAAGTTGGACGTCCAAATTGAAAGCCAAGGCCTTACCCAGTTCAAAGAGCCACACAGTTGCTGGACATCAGCCGAAGTCCTGATGTTATTCTTGATGGCTAATTTTTACGGAGCAATGGTCCGCTTCCTGATCTCCAGGCCCAAGTACTTCCAAGGTGGCATCCTCTGAACCTTGTCTTCATGGAGCTCGAACCCTGCAACAACTAAAGAATTGATTGTCAGGTCAAGCGCATGGGTAAGTATGTCTTCATTTGGGGCACACACTAAAATGTCATCCATATAATGAAGGATGATGACATCCTTCATGGCTGCACGTACTGGGGACAGCAAGGAAGAGACGTACCACTGGCAAATACAAGGGCTGTTTTTCATTCCCTGAGGAAGAACTTTCCAGTGGTATCTCTTCCTTGGGGCTTCTCGGTTAATGGTGGGAGCCGAGAATGCAAAGCGTGGGGCATCGTCAGGGTGAAGGGGAATTTGAAAAAAGCAGTTCTTAATGTCAATCACGGCCAAATTCCAATTTTGGGGGAGCATCGCTGGGGACGGCATCCCTGGCTGGAGAGAGCCCATGTATTCTATTATGCTGTTCATTTGACGGAGATCGTGGAGGAGCCGCCATTCATCTTTGCCTGGTTTTTTAATTACAAAGACGGAGGAATTCCAAGGAAATGTGGTTTCCTGGATATTCCCATTTTTTAGCTGCTCGTCCACAAGCTCCTTGAGCGCTTTTAATTTTTTTTTATTGAGCAGCCACTGTTCTATCCAGAGTGGAGAATCTGTTTTTCAATTGAGTTTCTGGGTAGCGCGCTTTTCAGTGACCGCTGCCCGAAAAACCTGGGGGGTCTCTGGGATGTCAATTCTGACCCCCCACTGGGCCATCAGGTCTCTCCCCAACAAGGGTTCCGTATAATCTAAAACGAATGGGCATATAGAAGCTAATTGCCCATTTGGCCCCTCAATTTGGATGACACTCCTTGACTGTTTTGCTAATTGAATGTCCCCAACACCTTGTACATGTCCAGCCACGTCCTGCAACTCCCAATGTGACGGCCATTCCCGGGAGGGAACAACAGTCACATCTGCCCCCGTGTCTAGGAGTCCAACAAAGGTTTTGCACTCCCCCCCCCAGTGTAACCTGCAAGAGCTCTTTGGTTTTTCGGCCCCCAGTACCTGAGTCCAGGCGATGGTATGATATGTGTTTTTCCTCTGTCCCTGGCTCCACGAAGGCTCAGGCACTGGGATGGCCTGGGCGATGACTTGGCCTTTAGGCAGGTACACTGGTGGGTGAGTACAATGCAGCCAAAGGATGAGTTTCCCCGGGTCTGATGCCACAAGACCCGGGAGAATGTGAATATCTAAAGGTGTGTATTTGGTGTCCCCAAGGATGACATACTTACTACGGTTGTTTCCCCAAGTACCAGGTTCCTTGGGGTTCACTGACACAAAATGCCACTTGGTGTTACGAAGATGGAGGGGCTCTGTCAGAGCCAACCTGAAAGGCACATTTTGAGAATCAGTGGTTAAAACAGGTCTTGGTTGTGAAGAAGCAATGTTAATGTTTGGTTTCCCCCCCACCCCTACAGATGTTTTTGGCCCCACCCCATTTCTATCATCGCGCAGGGAGGGGCTGCGCTTAGATGTTGGTTTTTTTATTGCCCTCCTTCAGAGGCAACCTTTTGTTTTTGTTGGGCTTTCCGGAAGTTAAGAAACTGTTGCCTCAATGGGCAGTTGGGCATCTAATGCCCTGGATCCCTGCAAAGATGACACCGCGGGTCTGCTGAGGGAGGTCTCTTAAATGTCCGTGGAGTGCGTGGTGGCTTGCTGTGGGATGGCAGGTCAGGGAAGTCGACAGCTGCCACCCCCCTCAGTTCCCTCTGTTTGTGGTGTTGATCCGTGGATGTGATTGGGACCTTCCTCGCGCATACTTCTAACATGGACTGCAGGGTCGGCGGTGGGTCGAGGGGCAGGCTCAGGATTGCAGCTTTACACTTTTCGTTGGCATTTTGCCGAGCGATCTCCATAAGGATTCCCTGCCGCATTCCCGGGTTCTGTACTTGAAGGTCCACCGCCCTGCTAAGTCACTCAACAAACTTAAGAAAAGACTCAGAGGGAAACTGAATTATAAACAGATAATTATCAATGGGGACATCCGGTCGCATCCCAAAAAACGCCTTTTCCGCCGCCTTCACGCTCTCCCGGAGACCCTCCTTAGGTATTTTTGCGAATTGTTTTTCCCCCTCCTCCCATTCCCCCAGCCCGCAAAGGTGATTAATGGTCCACAACTCGTCCTCATCTATCAATATGTCCTGCGCCCATAGTGTTGTTAAAGCGGACCGTGCTTCCCTTTCCCATGCTGCTTCCCATACTAAAAACTCTGTTGAGGATAGCAAGCACGAGAAAAGTGCACGGAGATCCACAGGAGTTAAAACATTTCCCGACAGAGTGGCCTTCAACAGTCCCTTGAAATATTCACTCTCCCTGCCAAAAATTATTTGAGCTTTGCAGAGCTCTTTTTTGATCTGGTAATTAAGTGGGGACCACTGGGGCTGGGGGGCCTCCCCACTCTTCCCAGGGATATAGGTGACCGGAGCAGCAGCGAGAGCGGGGATAGAATCAGGGTTCTGGTTCACCGGGCCCACCCCCCCCCCACCCTGGAAGCCGGAGCGTGGGAACTGGGGGAGGGGTCATGGGAACTGTGGGAAAAAAGGATGACATCAGAGGGGGTGTGGCTAGGACACGGGGAGGAGAGACATGACTGACACATCCCAGAGTGGGTGGAGCTGGGGGGGTGTGGTTTGGGGGAGATGGGAGGAGCTGGAAGTGAGGGTGGGATGCCAGAAAGAGGGGAGGAGTCAGGAGACAGGAAGGGGTTGGCTGATGGGCGCAACGGGTTTAGGGGAGGGGAAGGCAAAGGATCATGGGAAGAAGAAGGCCATGTGGCAGGGCCTGCCACATGGCGTCCGCCATCTTGTGCCTCAGGGAAACTTCTTCTGAGGTACTAAAACTAACAATGTACTTTTGGGATGGGGCTGTACAACGCGGAGAAGTGGGGGGACAGGAAAGGTCCCGAGCAGTCTGGCCAGGACTGCTCAGGCGGGGGTCTTGGGGATTCTGTGGGGAACCAGGGGTACAAAGGCACCCCTGCAGCTTTTGCTGGGCTGTTCCCTTTAGAATTCCCGGTTTGGGGCAGACGGGGGAGGTAAAAGGGTTAGGATGGGGAGAACTAGGGTCAAGTTTGCTCCTGTGTGGCTGTTCCTGCATTTCAGAAGAGGCTCTGAAAGTATTTTTAATTTTCATGGAGAACTGTTACAAAGATATAAAAACACAATACAACACAAAATTATGAATATGTATTTCTATTTTGGGTATTCAATACTTGTATAGATAAAAGGACTCTAATAATCTGAAAGGCGCGGTGTCTATTTGGGAGTTATCCCGCACGCTGCCCGGCGTCGCAATAAACATACACTTGCTAACTTCAAACTGTTAGAGAGTTTTTGTTTGTCACAGTTGGATATCAGTACTAGATCAATATCCATATTTCTTTAACACATCAGTATGATAACATTAGCATTCAGAGTGGATCTGAACCTTTCAAAAACTGATGGGGCAGACCCAAAGAGATTGTTAAAGGGTTGGGAAAAAATTTCCCCTGGCGTCATTTCCTTGCAGTAGGTACCATTAATAAAGTAACCCCAAAAACATACAGTTAGTGTGTGATAGCTCTGAATCCATGTGCCTGCTTTCCAGAGGAAGTTAAAGATCCATGAATTCCTCAGCTTATTCACCCATAAAACAAACTGGATAACAGCCACAGTAGCCTTGGTTATAGGACCCATGTTTAGATAAGGGCCTGCAAATGGGAGAAATATAGCCATGACCATGTGCCACCCAAACCAGGGTAAACTAGACCACATGGCGACACCTAATGAGATTTCTATATCCAGCACACAAAAATTAGGTTACTCAAGAACTGTTATTCCTTTTTCACCCTTTATCTCTAGATGCCTTTGTGCCCCACCTTGGGTGCCAAAATCTGTCTCAGTTTGAAAAGACAGGTGTTTGTCAAGGAAGGCAGGAGCCTCTCTTGAAACGGAAAATGTAAACTCCTTCCCTCTGAATTATTATAATTTTGAAATTAAGGGGCTCTCAGGCAAAGATATGGGAATAGAAAGAACAGTTCTTTACTAGGAAAAATAAAAATAAAAATATAAAATTAAAAACAAAAATATAAAAATAAAAACACAGTAATACAAAACAACACTGACAGAGACAAAATATGACCTGACACCTAATGCGACCTGGGCTCAAGGTCCGTCCAACCCCAACTGCCACTGCCTAGGTGTCCTGGATAGCGCTGTGCTGAATAGGCTCAGCCTGTCTGGGTCCCTCAGCTCAGCTCCCAGATGCAGGCAACTTAGCAAGCAAGTCTGGAGTAATTTCAGCTCTGTGAGCTCAGCTCTTAGTGATTTCGCTCTGTGCTCACAAGTACCTTTTGCAGACGCAGGGATAGAGAGAGAGAAGGCTGTATGTGGTTCCACAGTGGTGTCCTTTAATTTCAGCTCTTGTGAAGGGATGCAGGGACAGCTCTCCTGCCTAACTGGGCAGAGATGGGGGTTAATATAGGGTACTGGGCTGTTGGAAATTGTCCAATGGCCAGGGTTGAGGCGAATACGACCTATAGCCTTATAGAGAGATAACAAGGGTACGAGGGCGGAAGAGGGGCTATTTTGGTCCAGTCATCATGACTATGCATTTCTTATCTTAGGAGAGTGACCACCAGGAAGGCCTTGCAGGGCCTCTGCCTGCTACAAACACCCTGTTGGTCAGGGTGTTGGTAGCAGTCTGAATAAATGGTGGCTGCAGTGATCCTGTAGAACGGTGTAGTTTTTCCTCTGAAGGTCTAATGGTGGTGTAGATGGGCCTGGTCTTCCTCTGGGAATCCAGTGGAAAAAGGCTGTGTCTGGTGTTCCAAATCTCAGATTATATCCACATAGGAGTGTTTGACTCCTCCCCCTGGGCGGAGAATCTCACAATGGGATGATGTAATTTTATCAGTCATGCAGTGAGACTCAATGGCCCATTAACAGAAGATATCTCCCTGGAGGGAGGATTGGTTGTGGAAGAGATAAAGAAAACTGCCCCACTTGGTTTTAAGAGTGGGCCAATTAACAGAGGATAACTGTCCCACTTCTAACAGATGGCAATAGAATACACACCCCCCACCACATCTTGCATTTGCAACCTAAGACAGATGAAGTAGTTCAAAATATCTGGTATCACCAAAACAGCAGACACTAACTGGTAACAGACTGCTGACTACTTTTGAATTTGGCCTAAAGACAACTGAAAGCAAGACCTCAGATAACATCATGTAGAAAAGAAGCCAGTGTTATATTTATGAAAGCTACTTTGTATTACCTCTTGACAGAAATTACCTAAGAAGCCTCAGAAATAAGAAGCAATCTAAATATATTAGTCACCCTAAGCCTCAGTGAGCTATCAGTCCTTCAAAAGAATCACTGTAAAAAGCTCCCTTTACAGACTTAACATTTCCTTCTATTTCTTTATTCTTTGATAATGCCAATTGCCTTCATGCTTCACCATGGCTATGCATAACATGAAGATTTCCAAGACAGTCTCAAAGCAGCAATGACTCGTTTGAACTGTTCAAGTGCAGGAGCAAAAGTGTCTAAACTTAGTTCACCTGGCCTTCAACTGGAAAAGAAAACAGATCATGAGGACATTCAGAGTAAATATGACATTCTTATGAAATGCAGGTACTAGTCATGAAGGCTATAGAAAAAAAGCTGAACAAGCATATGCTGTGTTTAATGAGGCATTTCTGTCATATGCCAAATGGCCAACCCAAGGCTTAGAGGAAGGTAGTCATTAGAAATATGAGCTAAATGTTTTCATCAAAAAAAATAGTTAATGCTGTGATGCTGTGCAAAGGCATATTGCTGCACAACAGCATTAGATAGCAAACTGATCTTCATTGTCCATTCTCACATCTCTTATCACTGCCTTAATCAGGAAGACCAATTTACATAAGTTTTGCAGGCAATACAGACCAGGGGTTTGAACCTACAGCCTCAAACAAATTCTGAATATTTACAAAGTTGATTTGGACTTTCATTTTCTCAGTACAAATCACTGAAAGTCTAACTATTAAAGAAAATCTGGAAGTTTGCATTTGCCTGCAGCAGGAACCATCAGCTTTTTAAACACATAACTGAATTTGGTCCAGTACTCTTTTATGCCACAGCTTTTTACTTCTGTGGTATTTTAGCTTTTGCCTGGATATTGGCTACAAACAGCTTTCTTCTCCATGACTGCCCACCTGAGGGACAGTCAAATGAGCTAAGCCGGTCAGTAGTTAACTCAGGCTAGCACAGCCAGATGAAAAGCTAAACTGGTACTGATGTGATGTTTTCCCAGTTATGTGGGAGGGTAAAAGGGTAAATAGCAGAGTGAATTCAACTGACAGCTATCTTGACAGCAGGAGCCCTTTAAGAATTATTAAGCACTGGCTTTCCCACTCATCTTCTGGGGCTGACACCACTGTTAAAACTAAAAACCCACTTTCAAGAAGCCATATGCTACATTACATGAGCTCTCAAGAAAAATCCTAACTAAATTTAAAAAAAATTAAATTGTTAGTTTATCCTTTTATTGTCAATTGATGAAACCATATCAATTGCCAGAAAAGGAAGATGCTGAAGATTACAGGAAAACAACCACAGATATGGTGTTAAATGAATGTGTGCTCAAGAAGAAAACTAGTGCATCACAGATAAAATATGCCTTTTTTATGAAGTACAGCTAGAGCAAGAAGAAAACAACATAGCACATTATTTAGGGACAAGATAACACCATTTTTTATGTAAACAGAGCATTAGTCCATTAATACTAACACTTGCTTTCAGTTCCTAAGTAAATTCCCAGACCACTTATGGCAGGCAAGTCAGTATGCAGAACGATGCTGCATTTTACCACAAAGTGATTTCTCCCTCTACTCTTAAAAAGTGATGTTCATACATGTATGTGTATATTCTTCACACGATCAGTAACTACAAAGCAGCCTAAAAGGAAACACAACTTAAACCAAATAAGGTAGACAGAGGGGTAATTTGGAAATAGAGCAATAATAAAACTGGCAAGTTTGGGGTTTTTTTAAGCGTGTCAATAAGGCAGATTATTAGCCCTTCAAGTTAATTTTATCTGATGAAATATTAACAGGAGTGACATTCAAGAACATGTTAAAATTATAACAGTAGCTCCACCACAACAGTCCTTTTTTGACATCCAGTGTAGGCCATGAGGGGTTTGAGATAACAACAGGTTTGTTGGGGATGTGCTAGATCGAATTTGTAGCGGTTATTGCAGTTTAGCTTATAATGGGCAGGCTCCTGTGCTTGCTGTGGTGTTCACTTGCCTATTAGAATCTAGTGCTTGTTAGTGACCACTTTTTGCTTTAATTGCTGCTGTAGTGCTGTGCTGCTCATCACCTTACGCTGCTGTGCCTGGGAGCATTCTGATAAGACTTGTCTTGTGCAGTGAGTACAGGATTCAATCCAGACAGGATGTAGAATCCCAGAAGATAAGGGGCTAATATGTATGTCTCAAACACCAATAGACAGATGGCGGTGGATCCAACCAAGGACTGTTGGTAATCTGTGGGAAAGAACAGGATGTGACTGGAGAAGGGGTCATGCAGAGGTAGGGCAGCACTTTTCTGGGACAAACATTCTTGTAGCTCCTGGAGATAAGCACAACACAGCACATCACAAGCACAGAAATAAGGCTGAGTAGTAAGCATGGACTGTAGGGGGGGGACCAAGACCACCCAAGACCCCTAAAACCTCCGACCCATTTCTAGAAAGACTGCATGTGAGAACTAATTTGCATAGAAAGCAACAAACCTGTCTTCAAGTCAGAGAAACCTGTCTGTAAAAAGGTACCCCCACCAAGCCAAGAAATAAATGGGATTATGACATCAGAAATGTTACACCAACAGCAAAAGTCAGCACCTATGCAAAAAAGCCAACCACTCCAGCCCCACTCCCAACTGCCATCTCAAGGCAAAGCGCTACCTGGAAAATGCCGAAATGCCAGAAATTAAGTTTTGGCAGGTCCCCCAAAATTGCCATCACTGTAGTCTCTTACTGTGGGGGGGAACCGATGCCCCTATGCTCCTTTAACTATAAAGTGGTGGTCTGGGGAGATTTTATATGTGCTAGCTCTGGTGAATACTGTAGCTGAGGTTACTGTATGATATCGCTAATAAAGAAGCCGCATCACAGACCTGTGGATTTAGGGGAATTTAACCCCAGCCCTCTGAGCTATGTTTACCTTAATAGGAAAAGCCACTCCATTTACCACAACTGTGTTAAATGCCCCAGTTTTTAAAAAAAATCTATTGTGGGTATTGATATGTTGGCAGGAAAAACAGTTGAAACTTTAAACAGTCAGCTCTGCTTCAGGATTTCTCAACTGGAATTTATGAGTCTTGGGCGGATTGGCAAAGTGGGATCCTGTTGTGCTGCCTGTGCCTGACAAGGTAGTAACTGCAAAACAATATCATATTCCTGGGGAAAAGAGAAAATTACTCCATCCATTCAAGCACTTCAACAAGTGGGAATTGTTAAGGAAACCATGACTGCTTTTAACAATCCTATTTGGCAGCCTGTTAAAAAAAACAGATGGCACTCGGAGAATGACTGTAGATAACAGAGAATTGAATAAAGTCACCCCCCTTGCAGTTACACTGCCAGACATGGTTACTCTCATAGAAAAAAAAAAAAAAAAACAAGCAAAAATTTTACAACCCTGGAAGGCGGTAATAGATCTTGCTAATGCTTTCTGTTCCATTGCCATTACATATTTATAGCCATGTGTATGTAAATGTACTGTTTGTACTCAGGTACATTTAAGGACATTATATTGGCCATGGGCAAAGATAAAATAGGGTTGGTGGGCCTTGACTATGTGGCAGGTCAATTACATTGGCCCCCTGCCCTTGTCAAGAAGGTGGTGATATGTATTCTCTGCTGTGGATACAGCATCAGGACAATTTTTTTGCTAAACTGACTAAATATGCTAATCAACATAACAGAATTAAAGCACTAAAACAACTCATTCTTCAGTACAGACCTCCTCACCAAATGCAAAGACTGATTGAAAGAACAAATGGAACGTTGAGGAAATAATTTTAAAAAGCTAACCAGTACTAAAACTTTACAACAGTGGTGTTCACATCTTACTAAAAGCAGGCTTTCACACAGAATCACAAGGTTGGAAGAGACCTTCAAGATCATCAAGTCCAACCCCTTCCCTAACACCACAACTAAACCATGGCACCGAGTGCCACATCCAGTCTTTTTTTAAACACATCCAGGAATGGTGACTCCACCATCTCCCCGGGCAGACCATTCCAGTACTTTATCACCCTTTGTGTGAAAAACTTTTTCCTAATATCTAACCTATATTTTCCTTGATGCAGCTTGAGACTGTGACCTCTCATTCTGTCAGTTGCTGCCTGGAGAAAGAGGCCAACCCCCACCTGACTACAACCCTTCAGGAAGTTGTAGAGAGTGATAAGGTCACCTCTGAGTCTCCTTTTCTCCAGGCTAAACAACCCCATCTCCCTCAGCCGTTCCTCACAGGGCTTGTGCTCCAAGCCCCTCACCAGCCTCGTTGGCCTCCTCTGGACGCGCTCAACTATCTCAATGTCCTTCCCAAAATGAGGGGCCCAGAACTGGACACAGCACTCAAGGTGCGGCTTCACCAGTGCAGAGCATAGGGGAAGAATGACTTCCCTGCTCCTGCTGGCCACACTATTCCTGATACTGGCCAGGATGCCATTGGCCTTCTTGGCCACCAGGGCACACTGCTGGCTCATGTTCAGTTGGCTGTCAACCAGTACCCCAAGGTCCCTTTCTGCCTGGGCACTGTCCAGCCACACTGTCCCCAGCCTATAATGCTGCAGGGGATTATTGTGGCCAAAATGCAGGACTTGGCACTTGGACTTATTAAATTTCATCTTGTTAGACTCTGCCCATCCATCCAACCATTCCAGTTCTCTCTGCAGAGTCCTCCTACCTTCCAACAGATTGACACATGCTCCCAGCTTAGTGTCATCCGCAAATTTACTAATGAAAGACTCAGTAACCTCATCCATGTCATCAATAAAAATATTGAACAGAACTGGCCCCAGCACAGACCCCTGAGGGACACCACTGGTGACTGGCTGCCAAATGGATGCAGCACTGTTCAGCACCACTCTCTGGGCCCGGCCATCCAGCCAGTTCTTAACCCAGCAAAGAGTGCTCCTGTCCAAGTCATGGGCTGCCAGCTTTTCCAGGAGTATGCTGTGGGAGACAGTGTCAAAGGCCTTGCTGAAGTCCAAATAAACATCATCCACAGCCTTTCCTGCATCTACCAGGTGGGTCACCTGGTCATAAAAGGAGAACAGGTTGGTCAAACACAACCTACCCCTCCTAAACCCATGCCAGCTGGGTCTGATACCCTGGCCATCCTGTAGATGCTGCATGATGACACTCAGTATAAATTGCTCCAATATCTTGCCAGGTACTGAGGTCAGGTTGACTGGTCTATAATTACCAGGATCCTCCTTCCCAACCTTTTTGTGAATGGGTGTCACATTGGCCAGCTTCCAGCCATCTGGAACCCCGCCAAGACTTGGTAAATAATGGGAGATTGGCTTCGCAAGCTCATCTGCCAGCTCTCTCATCACCCTGGGATGGATGCCATCTGGTCCCATGGATTTATGAATATCCAAGCATCTCAGAAGTTCTCTGACTGCCTCCTCTTGGATAATGGGGGGACCATTCTGCTCTCTGGCACCATCAACTAACCCAAGAAAACAGTTGTCCTGGGGACAAGCTGTCTTCCCACTAAAGACTGAGGCAAACAAGGCATTAAGCACTTCTGCCTTCTCCTCATCTGTAGTTACTAAGTTCCCTCCCTCATCCAGTAAAGAACAAAGGTTGGTCCTACTCTTCCTTTTACCATTAATATATTTGTAAAAACATTTTTTATTATCCTTTACCGAAGTTGTCATTTTAAGTTCAAACTGAGCTTTGGCCTCCCTAATTTTTTCCTACATGCTCTAGCAGCCCCCTTAAATACTTCCTGAGAGGCCTGACCCTCCTTGCAAAGATGATACATCCTCCTTTTATTCCTAAGTTCCTTCAAAACCTCCTTGCCCATTCAAGCTGGACATTTACCTCATCAACTTGTCTTTCAGCACACAGGGACAGTCTGTTCCTGTGCCCTCATGATCTCTGTTTTGAAGCATGCCCACCTTTCCTGAACTCCTTTGTTTTTAAGGGCTGCTTCCCAAGGAACTCTCTGAATAAGTTTCCTAAGGAGACCAAAGTCTGCCCTCCGGAAGTCCAATGTAAAAGTCTTATTGGTGTTCCTCCTCATTTCACCAAATATCAAGAACTCTATAATTTCATGATCACTCTGCCCCAAGCAGCCTCCAACCACTACATCTCCCACCAGCCCATCTCTATTTGAAAACAGCAGGTCTAACATAGTCCCTCCCCTGGTGGGCCCACCTACCAGCTGCGACAAAAAGTTGTCCTCCATACACTCTAAAAATTTCCTGGGCTGCCTCTTTTCTGCTGTATTAAGTTCTCAGCAGATGTCTGGCAGGTTGAAGTCACCTACAAGAACAAGGGCTGATAATCCTGAAACAGTATCTAGCTGCTTATAGAATAAGTTGTCCACTTCTTCTTCCTGGTTGGGTGGATGATAACAGACTCCCAGCAGGATATCAGCCTCGCTGGCCTTCCCCTTAATTCTTACCCATAGGCATTCAACTCCATCTTCAAGTTTCAATACCTATGGTGTCAAAAGCCTCCTTAATATAAAGGGCCACCCCTCCACCTCTTCCCCCTTTCCCGTCTCTTCTGAAGAGCTTGTAGCCATCCAGTGCAGTGCTCCAACTATGTGAGTCATCCCACCATGTTTCTGTGATGGTGACTACATCATAGTTCTGCTGTTGCACCATGGCCTCCAGCTCTTTGTCCTAGGTTAACTGTATGATGCTTTTATCCCAAATCGTCTCTTCTGTTTATGCTGAATAATAAGTTTTGCACCTTTAAGACTTGTTCCAGGAGTGAAGGGGGGGGAGAAGAAGTGTGGAGTTTGTTTTCAGGAACTGCACTCACTCCTCCACATTCCTGCTCCTGAACTGTGTTGTCTGCAGACGGACAGACAGCAAGACAGAGCTCTCCTTTGCTTTTTAGTTAGTTTTAGCTAGCTGAGGCAAAGAAGTTCCCTGGACCGTGGCTTTTCCCTTTCTTTGGACCTGCTCAAACCTGCTCTGGACTGAACGCCCAGAAGAGCAGCAGCAGCTCGCACCTGTGGCCCAGCGGGCCGGGCCTGGGCCGCGGCATTTCCAGCACCAGAGGGACTGATAAGAGACTGAGTGAGCCGAGCTGCAGCCCGAGGGAGGGGATTTTTCCTGAGTTTGTATCTCTTTTGGAGCGGCAAGAAGTTTTATTGTTTAATATTGTTTAGGTTTTCTTGTTTAATAAACAGTTTTTTCCACTTTTCTCCAAGGAGGTATTTTTTCCCGAACTGGCTAGGGGGAGGGGCCAATTGAATCTGCTTTCTAGAGGAACCCCTTTGGTGAACTGAAGAAAGGCAAGACTTGGAGAGGAAGTTTCACCAAAAGGGAAGCAGCTCCAGTGGCCCATAACCGAACTGCCATATATGATGATGATATTTCCGATCCCCTTGAAGGAACTGAGATAGAGTGAAAATTTGACAGGGTAAAAATCCATTTGGATTTAAGTGAAATGTGCCACTTTGAGCTTGCTAACATAAGTAAAATATGCTGTTTAGTCTAGTAACTGCAGCACTAGCAAAACTGCTCCAGCTAAGGAAAAAAATTTAAATTTCTAAGCTAAAGAAATAAAAGATAAGAAAGACTCCTCAGACTTTGAAACAGACAGCACAGAATGACCCAGGAGTTCTTTCTGTACTTTCTAACAAAAACTCAGTACAAGTGTAACTAGCTGTAAGTGTAAAACAAAATCAACAGAATGAATATGTATGAACCTATTGTAAAATTATATGAATATGTAAATTAAGTAAAGTAATAAAAAAGGATTGAGAGTTCTCAGGAGCGCGCATGCCCTTTAAAGAGAAATCCCTGCATGCGCCCAGCACTATAATAAAAAACATACCATTCCCTACAAATCTTTATTAGAATTGTAAGGTCTTGATTTTTCACCGCAATTCATTATGGCGAGCCAGGTAGGAGGGTTTCTGTCCTCGCAGGGGCAGAGGGGAGAACGGACCTCCTTGGCGCACCACGAGGAATTTCCCTAGAGGAGCTCCGCTCTACCTCAGCTTGCCACCTGCAGAAACAGACAAAAACCTGCTAGTGTGTGGATAAACAGTATGCATCAAAAGAGCCCTGGGAGGAAAGAGAGACAGGACTGCTGGTCAGTCACTCAGAGACGTCTGAGTGCACAGCCTCGCTCCTGTGCCTGCAGGCAACCCAGCCGATAGGGTGGCTGGACTAGATACGGGTTCACTATTCCAATAGAGCAGCCGCTAGCAACTCTAGGGGTGAGTCGAGTGAACCCAAAGTTTGTGTGCTTGTCGTATCCGGACATTGTGTAGTTAATGTGTTTGTAATTGTGTGAGTGCGTAGTGTATAAAGGGAGTGAACAAGTGAACGAGTGAGTGTACCTGCGGCACGGGGGAGGAAAGAAGTTCTACTCGCGTCTGAAGCAACCGAGTGAGGCCCGAGGCGCCGGCTGAGATAAGCTGTGGGGGCAGAGAGTGCCTCGTGGAGAAGTGGAACAAGTAGAGAAACATAGGTGAAAATGTTTACTGTGTTTAAAAGTGGTGATTTGTGTAGACTGCACATTTTAACCGTAGCTAGACGAACTGGGGGGAGAGTTCCTCTGCCCCAGTAGTTCGGACTTGATTCCTGGAATTTTACTGTGTGCTGTTATTCTGATTGTGTCCAGAGTGCGTAGGGACCAGAAGAAGCTGATGTAGATAGGTGCTGAAGTGTTGTATGCTGTGTTGTGTTGAGAAAAGTGGGCACTTTAAAAGATACCACCTTTCCCAGTAAGTTTGTGTCATTCTTCCCCCACATTGTGGTAATTTGATTCTCAGAATTGTATAGCTGTGTTTGTAGAGATTTTAAGATTTTGTTTACAAGTGTATTATTTTATGCAGAAGAGCTACAATATAGTGATTTATGTTTAATTGTGGTAAAACAAATTAGAGGAATTCCAGGAATTCCTCCCCCCCACAACAACTTAAGCCCTGACTCTCATGAATAAGGAAGGGGGGTCCGTGTCTGTAGGCATATCAGAGTTTTTGCTGTAACAAGCACAGCCTTTTACAAGGCAGCAAAGTAAGTGTCAGTAGAAACAATGCTTTAATTAGATTGTGTGAGAAGAGAATTAGAAAAGACTGAGATTTTGTGAAAGAGAGTTTAAATAAATGAGAAATGCCAAAGTGATAAACAGAATAGCCTGCAGGCAATTCCCAGATGTTTTTAGTGCATCGAGAAGCTAGCACCTTGTGTGAGTACTATTGCAATGCAGAGTTTGTGAGAGGGGCTGGTATTGCTGTTCTATGCCCCAAGTGTAAATTGAATGTTTCTGATCAAGCCAATTCAGAACCTGAGATCTTAAAGCTTATGTGTGGAAGATCGCATCTGATACCTACCACCTAGAAGTCTGTGTGTGAAAAAAAACTGAGAAAAGACTGTGAGGCTTAAGTGAAAATGAAACAGTATAAGGAATGAGAACTAACCAAAGCAAAGAGGTTCCCGAACTAACCCCTCTGGCGGGGAGCTCACTGAGAGAAAGCCACCAGTAGGAGCAGCTCTGAAAATAAAAAGATTTATAATACCTTATTGCAATCAATGCTGTTTTAAGACGGGAAAGCAAATAAGGTGAAGTCTTGTATGCTAATATGTTTTTCACCTTAAAGAATCACCCAAAATAGCAGAGTAACTGTGGGTTCAGAGCTCCCTCTGACCCACTGGTGTTAGCTCTTGAAAAAGAAAACAGAACAAAGAGAAAAAAATGTGTTGTTCAGCATGCTGTATAAGGCAGCGATGTATGAAATCAAGCAAAGCTTATCATCCTGAAACACAAAAACATACATGATTTGCAAAAGGCTCCTCCTAAAATAACGGAAGATAAAGAGGACCTCCCCAAAAAGAAAGAGGACTCAGGCTCCACAAGTATACCCACTCAAACCCATCCCCCTCCTGGCAGTCCAATCTCATCCAGAACTAAGAAGTAACAAACCCCTCTGCAAGAAGTAGTAAGACCAGGAGAAAAGAAAATAGTAGAATTTTAGTTGATACAGGGACCATATATTAAGTTTTAAATAAAGCTTTAGTACCTGTAGAGAATAATTATGTTGTAGTGTAGAGAACAACTGACCAGTCTAAGAAGGCATACTTTTGCAAACCTTTAAAGTAACAGTGGGGTATTTACAAGTTTTTGTATATACCCAACTCACTAAACATTCTAAAATGAGGAAGTTACTCTAGAAGTAAATGATCAAAGGTACATAGAGGTGTTAAGTTTACCCTTAACAGCCATTGAGAATAAAGAAAAAATTAGCGAAGAGATATTAAGTCAAGTATTCCCTGGAATATGGGCCTCTGATGTACCAAGGAAGGTGAAAAATGCCTCCCCCATAGTAATTAAGCGTAAAGAAGGAGCATAACCAGTAAGAATTAAGCAGTATTCCCTGAAAAAAGAAGACAGGGAAAGAATCAGACCAATAATTGAAAATTTTCTGCAGTTAGGGTTATTAAAGGAATACTAATCTGATTTCAATACTCCCATTCTACCTGTTTGGAAACCTGATAGGTCATATCAGATAGTACAAGATTTGAGAGCTGTCAATAAGATAACAGAAGATTTATATCCTGTAGTAGCAAATCCATACACTCTACTAACTTGTTTAACACCTGAGCTAACTTAGTTTACTGTTTTAGACCTGAAAGATGCCTATCCACAAAGCCAGGCAGAAAATTTTTGCATTTGAATGGGAAAGCCCTAAAAGTAGACGTAAAACCCAGCTCACATGGACAGTGTTACCCCAAGGCTTCAAAAATTCCCCCACTCTGTTTGAGGAACAACTTGCAAAAGATCTAGAGTCCCGAGAAGCTCCACAAGAAGAAAGGAGGTTATTGCAATATGTGGATGCTTCTAGTAGCCACTCGGATGAGAGAAACATGTGTAGCCTAGACGGTAAGCCTTTTAAATTTCCTAAGGCTCCAAAGATACAGAGTATCAAAGAAAAAAGCACAAGTAGTAAAACAGACAGTAATCTACCTAGAGTACTAAGTCAGTGCTAAGCAACAGACTTTAAGGCAGGCTCGCAAAGAAGCAATATGCCAAACCCCAAAACCTCAGACAATAAAGGAACTCTGAACCTTCTTAAGCATAGCAAAGTAGTGCCAGCTGTAGATTTATAATTATGGACTACTTGTCAGATCTCTCTATGCTCTTATTGCCAATAGAAATAGAGAACTCCAGTAGACAAAAGAAACCACACGAGCCTTTTACCAGCTAAAGAGTACCCTCATGTCAGCTCCAGCTTTAGGACTTCCAGATGTAAGTAAACCATTCTTACTATTTTCCCATGAAAAACAAGGAATTACCCTAGAGATATTAGCTCAGAACTTAGGTCCCTACCAGAAGGCAGTTGCTTACTTTTCCAAGCAACTAGATGCAACAACCAAGAGATAGCCAGGTTGCCTCAGAGCTGTAGCAGCAGTCGTGATGAATCTACAAGAAGCACACAAGTTTACCCTAGAACAGAAATTAACTGTACTAGTGTCCCACACTGTGTCCCCAGTACTGGAAGTAAAAAGCAGCCACTAGCTCTCACCACAAAGGTTCCTAAAGTACCAAGCCATCATGATACAAGATAACAGAGAGAGAGTAGTAACATTGTCAATCCAGCTTCTTTTCTCAGTGAAAATCAAAGAGAAGCAGTACACCACAATTGCCTAGAGACTACTAAAGCTACTTACTCCAGCCATCCAAACTTAAAGGCCACTCCTTTGGACGATGCAGAGACCTGGTTCACTGACAAAAGTAGCTGCGTTACCAGTAGAAAGCGACATGCTAGATATACAGTCACTACCTGCAAAGAGGCAATAAAATCTGCACCCGTACCAACAGGCACCTCTGCGCAGAAATGGCAAAAAGAAAAAGAATAAACATTTATCCAAATTCTAGATATGCATTCAGAGTTGTGCACGCACATAGAACTGTCTAGAAAGAGAAAAGAGACTGCTGACCTCACAAGGAAAGAACATCAAACATGCACAAGAGATAATCCAGCTACTAGAAGTATACATATTAAAGCACAGCAGAGAGTGAGCTCAGAATTAAGAAAAAGAAATGAGCTAGTAGATAAAAAGACAAAAAAAGCAGCAAAAAGTGAGGTAATTATAGACAAATTTCCCTTAAAAGTAAACCAAAATATAATAATAATACTAATCAAAAGAGACATATAACCAAGAAGAGTGGGCTACCATTGAAGGGGAGCTAGTAATCCCTTCCCATTTGTGAAGTTGCCAGTAAGGAAAGAACACCAGAAAACACACTGGGGCCTAACTACTTAAAAGCTTTTATAAAGTGTGGCTCCTTTCCCAGAATAACCAAGGCTACCAGTGTTACAGAGTGCATCAAAATGAAGTGTTGACTTTTAAGTAGTAGTTTCCACAGGGTTTTTATAACACATATCTAATTAAAAAAAAAATTACCAAAAATTCATATAGCACAATCACTCAAGTGAACTGATAGTGTGATCTGTAATAAACGCCAATCACTTGTTTTAAAAATTTATAAAAGGTTGAATAAAAATAAAATGGAAAAAAATTAATACAAGTATAGTAATAAAGATTAAGCAATTAGAGTTAGGACAATTAAAGAGACAATAACAGCAAAAAGTTACAGCCCGGGCTGGGTACCTCTCTCTTGACAAAAGTGAGCCAGGAGAAGGACCCCGATAAAAGAGAATTCCCTCCTTAAGAGGGGTAACCTGTTGCATGCACAAATCACTTCATGAATATGCATATTTTTTATTTAAAACAAGAAATTCGTCCGGTACTTGTTGAGGAATTCCTGTTAATCCCAGGCGCCTTGAAGTCTAAGTCGAGTTTGGAGAAGTTCGGTTTTTTTGTTGATAAGGAAAGCCATAAATCCCTCTCCTCTGGAAGATTTAGGGGTCTCTGTAATTGTTATCTCTGTGTGAAGAATTTCTTGATTATCTTCTCCTTCTCTTGAGCAAAAAGAATACCACACACACATATTTTCTATTTTAACTACTAAAGCTTAATTTCAATTACAAAACTACATTTACTATATTATTAAAATGTTACTACAGCATAACTTTCCAACCTAGCATAATACATATAGTAAATATCCGCGTAGAGCCATATAATATGCATTTTTCACAATCCTTCCTCTTTCTTTTTATAATTACTTCAGCTCGAGCAATATTTACTGCTTTCTAGTCTTCATTTTTCATTCATTTTCTTCATAAATCAATCTAGCTTCTTGAAAGGGGTCTTCTATATTATTTTGTTTCTTTAATACCATAATCTTTTGCACCGTTTTTGTTGTATCCAATTTTTGATCCATGGTCACTAATTGCATGCCTTGAACTACACTGGTGATGAATCGAATGAAACAGGGGATCAAACAAGGAAGGAATATTAGACCAGCTGTAGCGCATAACAGGAAGAAGCCTAGCCTTTTCCACCATTCTATTCCCAACACGTTATCCCACCAGCTAGTATTCAGCATTGGTTCCCACCTTTGAACTGGTACATGGGCTATTTTTCTGATATCATTGACTATATCTAAGACAGCATCTCCGTTGTCATCTATTTTTAAACAGCAATCTGATGTATTGAATTTTCCACAAACACCCCCTTCTTCCGCTAATAGATAATCCAAAGCCAACCTGTGCTGATACACTGCTGCTCTGATTTGGGTCTGTTGTCTTGACATTAATGCCATTGCCCGACCAGTTTTGTTTGTTATTATTTCTACAGCGGCTTGGAGTCTTATAATGCGATTTAACATGTAAATTGGGGTTCGATATCCCCAACTCCCATCTTGTGCCCAGGTGGCTGGCCCATATGTTTCCAATATACGTTCAGGGGGCCATTCCTCGTCTCCCCATGTTTGGAACCCTCCAATTAAGTCTCTCTTGTTTCTTTTTAGATCCTCATAAACTGGTATCCCTAAGTGATCCCCTTCAGGCCCCGGCAAAAGAAAAAATCCTGGCTGTATGACTCCCAGAGTACAACTCCCTTTCCACTGAGAGGGAAGTTTTGGGTATGCCCTTTTCCCACATATCCAGAATAAGCCATCTGGAGCTTTCCAATAGTCAAATTTTTGCTCATCTATATTCTCCCAAAATTTAGAAATCTCTGGGATGCCAACGTAAGGATTTTTTCCTGTATCATTACACTGAAAAAGCCTGATTCCATTATTATACTCACAATTTCCTTTTTTTACTTTTTCCTGGGTCCAATACATGGTAGGTTCTTCTGGGACCCACCATACAGAAGTTCCATTACTGACCTTATATCTTTTACAGGGAGTTTTTCCTACTTCATGAAGGAACTTTTTCCCGTTGCGCCAAAGACATTCTTCCCCTATGACTACTGAACTCAAAATCCACCCCTCTGGTCGGTTTTCTCCCCTTATACTTGTCTGGTTCCACTTAAGGAGCTCAATTGGGCCTAAGCTGCTGCCTTTCCATGGCCATTCTTCTGACATCAGGGCCCCTCCACAGACCCAACAATTGGTTATGTTAAGTTCCTTACTTATTCTTTCCCCCAATTCTACAAACTGATTTTTACCCATCCTCGATATATCTATCTCTTTTTCTAATTGTTGTTCCAGTTTTGTATACAAATTGTCAAGTGAGATTGGTACAGGTTTAGGTGGTGGTGCCGGCTTAGCCTTTTTGTTTATCAATTGCTCTTTTACCAAATCCTGGGCTTTATTCCCAATAGCGTATGTGAAACAAACAGTGACTGTTGACATGAGTGTGCGAGATAAAAAAGGAGCCTCGGTGTCTTTCCATATACAGCTTCTGGTAACATCTGTAGCATGGTTTTGTCAATATCCCAAAAGGGAAAAGACAGAAAATGAGTGACAGAAAAAGGAGAGGTCCAGTATGGCTTATACTCCCACCTCCCATGCCTATGGGGTTGCAACCCACAGCAGGTGTATGTGATCTTCTTGGTGGCGATTATAGAGGCCAATCTGGTCTTGCCCTCTCTTCTCTTGTCACTCTCTCTTAGCTAATTTCCAGGCAAATCGTTTTTGACACTCCTTAACGGTGGTCTCCCACTGTTCCTCAGCTATTTCCCATTCAACAGGCACTAATAATTCCCATCCACAAAACAAAGTTATTATTTCAGTTGCTTCGAGCTCTACTTGGATAGGGGATCTAGTTGGCACTCGACACTTCTGCAACGAGGGCGTCGGTTGTGTGAACCACAATACCAATTATTCCCACAATTCAAACATTTACATTTAACCCAACTAACGTGCCCAGTATTTGGGTGAATCAAACAGGGTATATTACGTGGCACTGATTGAGGTTGTAATTCACCTTCCACTTTGTGTAAATCACAGGCTAAGGCCAAAATACAGGAGTTTTCTGTCCGAAACAGTCCCGACCCTCCTGTCTGTGGTGGCAGTATTCTTTCCCAAGGAGGATATCGGAGGGGCCTCAAAGTTTGTCCACGCGGTATTTGAAACCACTGATGTAAACTCGGTCTTACTCCCCAGTCAGGTGTGATCCTGTGTATATTTCTTGGATCATTCGGGTCTTCCCAGTTCATTACCACCCATTCCCCGTTTAAGAGTCAATTTTATATCACCCGGTTCAGAGGTTATCGTCCACTCCTTAGGTTCTTCCACAGGTCCTTTGATTCTGCTGGCGTGGATCCACCCTCGTTCCCTGGTCTGGATCGCAGCCTTGGTCGTCAGCAGTACCTGAAAAGGACCTTCCCATTGTGGAGTTAAAGATTGTTCTTTCCATGTTTTTACCAACACCCATTCTCCTGGGTGAATATTATGGATTTTAAAGTCTAAAGGTGTGGTTTGAGGGATTATTCCTTTTAACCTCAAATTTTCAAGAGATTTTGCAATGGTGTTAATATATCCTTTAACACTCTTTTCCCCTACCTCATAGGTAGCATTTTCATGTTGGGTGGTCAGAAAAGGTAATCCAAACATCATTTCATAAGGTGACACTCCCAGGTCTGACCTGGGTTGTGTTTGAATCCTCAGTAAGGCTAAAGGTAGGCATTGTACCCATGACATTCGGGTTTCAACTATTAATTTAGTTAAAGTTCTTTTTAGAGTCTGGTTCATCCTCTCTACTCGGCCGGAACTTTGTGGATGCCATGGGGTGTGTGGGGTGTGTAGCTCCCATTTTATCCCCAAGGTCTGAATTAATTGTTGTAACACTTTTGACATAAAATGTGTTCCTCTGTCTGAGTCTATCCTATTAACCATTCCATATCTTGGAATAATCTGTTCCAAAAGGGTTTTACTTACCACGTTGGCTGTGGCCTTGGCAGTGGGAATCGCTTCCACCCAATGAGTTAGATGGTCTGTTATTACTAATAATTACTTCCATCTTTGAACTTGAGGAAGTTCAGTAAAATCTACTTGAATTCTTTGAAATGGTCTAAGAGCTAATTTCCGACCTTCCAATGTGGTTTTCCTCATTACCTTTTTATTTATCCTTTGGCAAGTTATACATTTTTCAGTTACTTTCTTTGCTATTCCAAAAATCCCAATACACCCATAGTTCCTTAGAAAATGATCACACAAAGCCTGAGTACCCCAGTGGGTTTTCTGATGCATGTTTTCTAATATTCTTCTAGTAAGTATTTTATTAAGTAATTGTCTTCCATCAGGAAGTTTCCATTTCCCTGATTCATCTTGTTCACCTCCTATCTCCTTTAATTCTTTTTCTTCTGCTTCACTAAATTTTGGAATTTCCAGTTTCTCCTCATTTGGAGTTAATATTAGCATAACTCTTTCAGCTCCCTTTTCTGCTGCATCCTTAGCTTCCTGGTCCGCCAAGTTATTTCCTCTTACTTCTGGAGTCACTCCCTTTTGGTGACCCTTAATGTGTACTACAGCTATCTCTTCTGGTAATTTTAATGCTTCTAAAGCCTCTAAAATGAGCCCCTCATGTACTAATCCTTTTCCCCTTGAATTAAGCAATCCTCTTTCTTCCCAAATGTTTCCAAAGGTATGTACTGCTCCAAAGGCATACTTTGAATCAGTATATATAGTTCCCTTTTTGTGTGCTAAATATTCCAGTGCCCTTTTTAGAGCATATAATTCACAGGTTTGAGCTGACCAGTTTGAAGGTAATTTCCCTTTTTCAATAGTTTGCATGTTTTTCCCATCAACTACTGCATACCCTGACATTCTTTTTCCTTGTAGACACCTGGAGGAACCATCCACAAAAATTATCTCCCCTTCTGAAAGGGCTTGTTCTTCAAGGTCTTCTCGAACTTTTGTTTGGTATTGGATAATTTCTAGACAATCATGTATTAAATTATCTGTTGGTTCCCCATATAAAAATTGCGCTGGATTTAAACTTTTATTTACTTCTAGGGTCAAGTCATCACTGCCTATCAAGATTGCTTCATATTTTAACATCCTAGAGTCTGTCAACCATTTTTCAGCCTTTTGATTTAACATATTTCGTACTGCATTAGGTGTGCACACAATTAGTTTACCTCCAAAAGTCAGTTTACGACTTTCTTCCACCAGAATTGCAGTAGCTGCTATAGCTTGAATACATACTGGCCAGCCATGACTCACTGGATCCAACATCTTTGATAAATAAGCCACTGGTCTCTTTACTCCCCCCCACTCCTGAACCAGAACCCCATGAGCCACCCCCTTTTCTGCATTCACATACAGATAAAAGGGTTTCGCTAGTGAAGGTAAGCTTAAAGCTGGTATTGAGGCCAGTTTTAACTTCAGTTCTCCTAATTTATCATCATCTTCCTTGGTCCATTTTATATCATCTCCCCCTGTCAATTTTTCATACAAAAATTTTACTGCCTGTGTATATCCCTCAATCCATAGTCTACAATATCCCAATAACCCGAGTAGTTTTCTGATCTCCCTTTTGGAAGAGGGAGGGGGAAGGGATAAAATTCCTGCAATTCTTTCTGGGTTGAGCTTCCGACTACCTTTACTTATTAAGTGTCCAAGACATTTTACCTCTGGTTCCACAAATTGCAGCTTCCCTTTTGATACCCTTAATCCTTTTTCCCCAAGAAAATTCAAGAGTTTTATAGTAGCCTCTCTGACTTCCACTTCAATTTCCCCCGATAGTAAAAGATCATCCACATATTGGATAATTTGTATCCCAGGGGGAGTGGGGAAAGTTTGTAATATCGTTTCTAAAGCTTGCCCAAATAAGTTTGGGGACTCTGTGAATCCCTGTGGTAATTTCGTCCATCTTAATTGCTGCTTTCTCCCAGTTTGTGGATCCTCCCATTCAAAGGCAAAGATATCTCGGCTCTCCGTGGCTAATGGGCAAGCCCAAAAAGCATCTTTAAGATCCACTACACTAAACCACTGATGCTAGGGAGGGACCTTACTTAGGAGAGTATAGGGATTTGGTACCACTGGGTAGCGAGTCCGAGTTCTTTTGTTAACCTCCCTTAAATCTTGTACCAGTCTGTAACTCCCATCAGGCTTCTTTACTGGGAGAATAGGGGTATTGTGAGGAGACATACAAGGTTCCAATGTCCCATCCTTTATTAGCCCTTCTATTACTGGCTTCAAACCTTCCCGTCCTTCTAATGAGATAGGATACTGACGCACACGTATGGGACAATCTTCTCTTTCAATTGTGACTTTTATGGGATCGATATTTAATCCTCCCCTATTTCCTTCACCAGCCCAAACTTCCTTTTTAATTTTCTCTTCATCTTCTTGGCCTAATCTTAGCACTTTAGCTGTCATCTTCCCATCTTCTGGTATAACTCCTATTCCTAATTTCACTTGAAAATCTCGTCCCAATAAATTACTACCTGCTCCTGGGACCAACAAAACATCCCCCATCCAAAATCTAGTTTCTCCCTCCATTACCACATATTTAATGACAGGCACAGCGAAACTCTCTCCTTTTGCTCCTGTTACTTTTACAGTATCTTTACTTACACTATAACCTTTTGGAATATTTAACAAACAGGTATCTACCACAAATTCCAATTCTTCTTCTTGGGGACCTTCTTTTAAAGTTATCACAGGCTCTAGATGGTATCTGTCCCCTAGAAAATAGAGCCTTTGACACCCCTATTCTTCTTCTGTGCTCATCTCTTTGAAGATTTTCAAATCTTTTGCCCGCTTAGGACAGTCCCTTCTATAATGTCCTTCGCCCTGACAGTAAAAACAGACATTCCTGGAATGCTCCTGAGGTTTGGTTTGTATTGGGGTTTTATTCTTTTCTGTTCCCCTGTCTCTACGACCTTCATATTTAGGACTAATTGTTTTCTCTCATGGTGACTGCCATAATTTTTGCCTTCAGTTTAGCTTTTTCTTCATCTCTCCGGACATAAACTTTCTGAGCTTCCTTCAATAAGTCATCTAATGGTTTATCATGCCAATCCTCAATTTTTTCTAATTTCTTTCTAATATCTGGCCAAGCGTTTGTAACAAAGTTAATCCTTAACAAAGCTTTTCCCACATCAGTTTCAGGATCCATTCCGGAATATTGTTTTATATTTCTCCTAAGTCTGTCTAACCATTCAGTTGGAGTCTCTTCTTTCCCCTGCTGTGCCTCAAAAGCCTTTTTAGCATTTTGCCCTCGAGGTGCCGCCCCTTTTATTCCTTTGATTATTGTATTGCGATAGTCATTCATAAGTTTTTTCCCCTGCTCACTATTTTGACCCCACCCCGGAGGTTCAGTTGGCATTATTTCTTCTCCAGAGGGCCCCTGTGGATGTTCCTTATTCCAGGCTTTTATGCCTGCAACTCTGATCATCTCCCTTTCTTCCTGAGAAAATAGTATCTTTATTATAGACTGCATCTCTTCCCAAGTGTAAATGTTTGGACCTAAAAATTGGTCCAGTTGTTCAGCTGTGCCAATGGGATCTTCTAAAATCCCTTTGATTTCCTTTTTAAAATTTCTGACTTCGGAAGAAGTCAGAGGAGCATTCACAAATCCAGTCCAACCCCCTCCCATCGGGACCTCTCTCAGTGGAAATAGACCAATTTCTTTCTCCCCGTATTTTTCTGTAGCCTTATTTTCGTGTGGTGAGGAAAAATCAGGAGAAAGCTGCCTCTTAACTGCACCTCTAGTATTTTTATAAGGAGCATCTTCCAGGGACAGGGAGTTCCTTGGAACCGGAGCTGCGGTTTCCAAGGGAACGGAGCCCCGGGCAGGAAGGGCGGTGTGAGGAGGGTGTACCCTAGAGACGTGCTCCTCCAGAGGCGGAGCACGGGCGGGGTTTGCTGCCGGAGCTGCTGAAGGGGGCAGCATGTCCGGGGGATACCGGATGGGAGTGCGGTCAGCCTCCACGTGGATCACGGCGGCTGAGCCGGCCGCTCCCAGCAGAGGCAGGGCAGCGGCGGCAGCACCCAGTGTAGCCGGAACGGGCAAAACCGCGGAGGATGGGGCCGAGAAAACTGCTGCGGGAGAAGCGGCCAGAGACGGGACAGCCGGGACTAACGGGAGCCCGCCAGGCGCGGCCAGCGGACCAGCCGCGGACAAACCGGGCAGGATGGGGCAGAGGGGGTCGGTCGGGCAGCCGCGAGCAGCGAGGCGGGGGCCGGCATCGACGCGGCAGGCGGCGAAACAGGGACCAGGGGGGTTGCTGCGGGCAGCGGGGCGGGAGCCTGCAGAGCCGCTGCCGCGGGCACGGGAACCGGGGCAGGAACACGCGGCGAGTCAGAGCCCGGGGTGGGCGCAGGGACCGGGACAGGCACTGACACGCGGAGCTAGACTCTAAAACTCAGAGACAGAGTGAGTTTTAAAGTAGGTATGTTTATTCGGCCGGACGCATGTGGGACATTTCCCCAAATACATGCGTGCCCCTTGCTTACACACATGTTCTTTTATCCCCTGGAGTGTTACATATGCATTAAGTTTCCCCGTGGATCATTTCCTGGCTCCCCTCCCTCTCCGCTTTTTATGCTAATCAGCTTGTCGGTCCTCTGCGCCTGCGCAGCTGTCTCTGGTGGTCGTCCCAGGCTTCGGGGGTCGTAAAAGGGATGAAGTAAGAATGGTCTTCTTCAGGCTGACTTTTCGACCCCACTGCTTTGCACATGCCCATTGATTCCTTGGCCACGGTCCAAGCCAGGGGCCAGGATCCATCTGTTTCCAGAACATAAGGGGCCCCATTTTTCAGTTGTCTTTACACCCTGTATCCTGTTTTCCATATACATTCCTTCTCCTTATCAGGTCTCTCCTTGTTGCTCTGCACGTAGTCTCTTCTTTTCCCATAGGCCAGGATACGGTATATTCTCACGTAACATAAGGATGTGGCTCTAAGCAATATCCATT
This sequence comes from Anomalospiza imberbis, assembly GCF_031753505.1. Lineage (NCBI taxonomy): Eukaryota > Metazoa > Chordata > Aves > Passeriformes > Viduidae > Anomalospiza > Anomalospiza imberbis. Next base: position 6,477,302 of record NC_089720.1, read on the forward strand.
ATTTTATATGCCTATTACTATTCAATACCTTCTAATTTCTATGATTAATATCTTCTAGTTCTAACCCCATGTTTCAGTCCCCCCTTTTCAGCAAAATAGTAAATTCTTTTACTTAGTACAAGCTCCAATCTCTACGATATGTGTCTCCCAATGCTTTACCATGTATCTGGGATAAAGAGGTTAGTATTGTTATTCGTTGTAACAATTTGCAATTCCAAATGAGTATCACAAAGGATAGTGTTAAACTTATACCCACTAATATTAGTAAAACAATAATGGGGTGACATAATGTATTTAGGATTCCAGTTGCAGTGGGCGACCATCCAAAAAGTGAATCCCACCAACTGTGACTTGCATCTTGTTTCACTCTTTGCAGAACCTTGCTTATTTCTTTTATGTCATGATGGACAGTAATTAAGGTTTTCTCCCCAGTTTTTTGAATATTCTCTAGAATTTTGACAAGGTCCTGATGTTTGATTAATTGTCTAATTAAAGTGAGGTTCATTCCAATAGGCGTGGGTGACAACCTGTGGTACATCTTATTGTTGGCATTAATTAGCTGATGAGACACAACTGGTGCCAAATACAGAAAGTCACACCCTGAAATCCTAACAAAGTTACAAATACAAAAGTTAAGATAATTCTTACCGAGCAAAGTTACATTACCCTTATCTATTTCTATAAAAGTACACGCAGTTCTCAAACATACACAACCTTGACCAATATATACAAGTACAGTCCTTTGACTCGTATCCGGATGAATCTCAAAGTGACAAACACCTTGTTCAGTATCAAGACATATATCTTGAGCATCGATTGTGTTACTCTCACAAATGAACCCCTGTTGTTCCTGGGTAACGCAAGATTCTAGATTCACAGTTTGCCATTTTTCACCCACTCTCCGTGCCCATGCCCTGTGCTCTGAAGGGTAGAGCACTGACTGCTCATGATTCAGTCCCAGTGCTATAATAGGATGAATAACATAAACTGTGGCATTGCGTATGGTGAGCACAAAGGCAGTAACTACGTTGTCAGTCGAGTCATAGGTAAAGTTTACCAAAGTCCACCAAGACTGAAATTTCTTCTCAAAATCCATAGCGCTGTCCCACACGGCCTTTCGAATCTCAATTGGAAAGGCTCCTTCGCTTCCTTCCCTTATAATTGAGGCAGCTGTTGATTGCAACCATAATTGTGCCTGTATACAGCTAAAGGCCAGAGACACATTATCCTGAACCATAGCAAGTGCATCTATGATTGACCCATGGTCTTGGTCCTCTGCCTTTTTCAACTTTGGCAGTATTCTCGAGACCTGCCACTGACTGGTTCCCAATGCTAACAAAGATTACTGTAAAGGTTGTTTTAATTTAGTTAAATCACTTGTTGCAGTGGCTAATTTGTTCATTAATATTTCAGAATCAATTCCGTTTAGGACTCCTAGCCCTGTCCCTAATATTCCAGTCAGATCTCTTTGCATTCTGCTTCCAGTATATGCTTGTTTCTGCAGCCAGGTCATCCAACCTTCAAAGGACGTTTTTAAAAAGGGAGAGCAGGCTGGTTGAATTTCAGAGATGTTAGTTTGCATTAGTAATTCAACACGTTTAAGAGACCATTCTGGGTTAAACAATAATTGCTGTTGGCCTGTATTTCTTATTACATATGGGCCGATTTTGTAAATTTCAGGTCCAGGCCCAAGAGGTGTGATTTGGGTTTGGGCTGGGGTCATGGGCTCAGTTGTGGCATTTATTTTAAACTTGAAGGAGAGCCCAATGGTATCCTGGGCCCAGAGACAAACTACCTCAACAGTCTGTATTAATGTAAAGTTACACCAACAGTCTATTTCACTTGAACGACTACAAACCTCCCAGTTTCCATCCGTGGGAGATGTTAAAACACTAATTTGGGTTGCTCTCCTATGATCGGTTCCATTGATCATCCGACACCCTATCCTAATTTCTTCTCCTATGGTTCCCTGAAGTGACCATATTCTTTGTCTCTGCCACGCTTGTCTTTCGTATGCTTGGTTTCTGTGCATGACTACAGTTGATAGATTCAGACTTTTTATGTCAGAGTATTTTCCCATGGATCCAGTGTAACAAGTAAAGGCTTGGGACCAAGGCCATTCAGCATTACTCTGGCTAGAGGTGGGTTTTAGTTCTAGGATTGTGATTAGGGTTGCTAACAAAACAATTCTCCTGATTAGACTTTTGCAACCTAAATTGCTAAACACCCCCGACCGCAATATACTCATTTTGTTCGAGTGAATTTTAGTTTCAGTTCATTATCACCCGATGTTACTTTCCAAGGGGCCTCAGGAGCTTTCTTTACTCGAGAGTGGTGAATCCAGGTGTTCTGCTCTTGGATCTTAATCGCAGTGAAAGTGGTGAGAAGCACTTGGAACGGTCCTTCCCACTGCGGCTCCAAGGTCTTTTCTGTAAGAGACTTGACATACACATAATCCCCAGGCTGTATGTCATGCACTGGTCCATCTAACCCTCTGCTCTGAGTTCCAGCCACGTGTTTTTCAATTTCTCTGAGCTGCTTACCTAAGGCCACCATGTAAACAGCCAGCCTTTCTTCCCCAATTTGGGTGGATATTGCCTTCTGTACACCATATGGTCTCCCATAGAGCATTTCAAAGGGGCTCAGCTTTGTTTTGGTTCTGGGCTTAGTTCGGAGTCGCAACAATGCTAGTGGGAGAGACTGGGGCCAAGGCAAATTAACTTCTTGCCCTAGTCTCACAATTTGTTGCTTAATCAAATGATTCATTTTTTCAACTTGGCCACTTGACTGGGGGCGATATGGTGTGTGAAGTTCCCAATCTATGCCCAGAAGCTGACTGACCTGTTGTACTATTTTAGAAATAAAATGAGGTCCCCTGTCTGAGGATATTGTGGCTGGAACTCCAAAGCGTGGTATTATTTCTTGTAACAGCACCTTTGTTACCTCCCGAGCTTTTGCAGTCCTGGTGGGGAAAGCCTCTGGCCATCCTGAAAAGGTATCTGTTAGTACCAACAAATATCGATACCCCCCTTTTCTTGGCAATTCTGAAAAATCAATTTGCCACTGCTGACCAGGTCCATGGCCCTTTCCAATTTGGCCAAGTTTTGGTTTAGGGGTATTCTTTGGGTTAGTCTGGAGGCAAAGTTCACACTGCCTGGCTACCTGAGTGACAGTGGCATATAAGTTCCTAGCAATGATTTTTCCAGTCAAGTAGTTATGCAGGGCATCAATTCCCCAGTGTGTTTTCTGATGTTCCTCTTTTACTAATGACCATAATAAATGGGAGGGGATAACTAGTTTATTTTCTGCTGTAACAGCCCATCCCTCTTGGTTATACGTTCCCTTTTCATCTTCAATTAGCTTTCTGTCCTTCTTATCATACACTGGCTTACCTTCTAGGGAGATTTGGCCATCAGGAATTAAGGGTCCCTCCACTGTTACCTCACCTTTTGCTGCTTCTTTTGCCTCTCTGTCCGCCAGCTCGTTTCCCTCTTCCAATTCTGAGTTTCCTTTTTGATGTGCTTTAATGTGCATGATTGCCACCTTTTCAGGCAGTTGGACTGCTTCCAATAGTTGTAGTATCTCTTGCACATGTTTAATGTTCTTTCCCTGTGAGTTTAATAGTCCTCTTTCTCTCCAGATAGCCCCATGGGCATGCACCACTTCAAATGCATATCTTGAATCTGTATAAATGTTTATTCTTTTTCCCTTTGATAACTCTAATGCCCGAGTCAGGGCAATTATTTCTGCCTTCTGTGCAGAGGTACCTGTTGGTAATGGTCCTGATTCGATTAGATCCCTTGATGTGGTAACTGCATGCCCAGCATGTCGCTTTCCATTGATGACGTAGCTGCTTCCATCAGCGAACCAGGTTTCCGCGTCATCCAGAGGGGTGTCCTTCAGGTCTGAGCGGCTGGAATAAGTGGCTTCGATGGTCTCCAGGCAATCGTGATGAATTGGTTCTCCTTGGTTCCTACTGAGAAAGGAAGCTGGGTTGACAATGTTAGTTACCACTATCTCAACATCATCTTGTTCTACCATGATAGCTTGGTATTTCAGAAATCGTTGTGGGGAGAGCCAGTAGCCACCCTTGGTTTCTAGGACTGAGGATACTGTATGAGACACTAGCACAGTCATCTTCTGGCCCAGGGTGAACTTATGGGCTTCCTGAATGTTCAGTACAACTGCGGCCACTGCTCTGAGGCAACCTGGCCATCCTTTCGCTGCTGCATCTAGCTGTTTAGAAAGGTAAGCAACTGCCCTTCTGTATGGGCCCAGGTCCTGTGCCAGTATTCCCAGGGCAATTCCCTGTTTCTCATGAGAGAAGAGAAAGAATGGTTTACTCACGTCTGGAAGTCCTAGAGCTGGAGCTGACATGAGGGCCTTTTTCAGCTGACCAAAGGCCTGTGTGGTTTCTTTTGTCCACTGAAGGTCTCTGCTTCCATTTGCAATGAGTGAATACAGAGGTTTCACGAGCAATCCGTAGTTGTATATCCATAGTCTGCACCATCCTGTCATACCCAGGAATGTTCTCAGTTCCTTTATCGTCTGAGGTTTTGGGGTTTGGCATATTGATTCTATGCGTTCTTTCCCCAAAGTCCGTTGTCCAGCACTGATTTCATACCCCAGGTAGATCACCTTCTATTTTACCACCTGAGCCTTTTTCTTTGACACCCTATATCCCTGGAGCCCCAAAAAGTTTAAAAGGCTCACCGTCCAAGCCACGCACCCTTCTTCTGTGGGGGTGGCTATGAGGATGTCATCTACATACTGCAACATTTTGCCTTCTCCTGGTGGGGCTTCCCAGGATTCCAAATCCTTTGCGAGTTGTTCTCCAAACAGGGTGGGCGAGTTTTTGAAGCCTTGTGGTAAAACTGTCCATGTGAGCTGAGTTTTGCGTCCACTTTTGGGATTTTGCCATTCAAATGCAAAAATTTTCTGGCTGGTTTCATGGAGAGGGAGGCAAAAGAAAGCATCCTTCAAATCTAAAACAGTGAACCAAGTTAGTTCTGGTGTTAAACATGTCAACAAGGTGTAGGGGTTGGCTACCACAGGGTAGAGATCCTCAGTGATCTTGTTAACAGCCCGTAAATCCTGTACGATCCGGTATGTCCCATCAGGTTTGCGGACAGGCAGGATAGGAGTGTTAAAATCGGACTGGCATTCTTTCAATAACCCCAGCTGTAAGAAATTTTCAATTATCGGGCTAATTCCTTCTCTATCTTCTCTCCTCAAGGGATACTGCTTAATTCTAACTGGTTGTTTTCCTTCCTTGAGCCTGATTTGTATTGGTGGTGCATTTTTTGCCCTCCCTGGTACATTGGAGGCCCATACTCCCGGGAAGACTTGATTCAGAATCTCTTCACTAATTTCTTCTTTAGCCTTAATGGTTGTCAGTATTAAGCTCAGCACTTCTACATATTTTTGTTCATTCACCTCCAGAATAACTTCCCCATTTTTAAATGAGATAGTTGCCTCCAGTTTCTCCAATAAGTCTCTCCCTAGGAGAGATTCTGGGGAATTGGGCATGTATAAGAATTTATGGATGCCCCACTGTTTTCCATATTTGTATTTGAGTGGCTCGCAAAAATATGCTATCTCAGGTTGGCCAGTTGCTCCCCTGACCCTGACATAATCATTCCCTACTGGCACCAGAGCTTTGTTTAAAACTGAAAATGTTGCTCCTGTATCCACCATGAATTCCACCTCTTTCCCTTCCTCCCCCAGTTTCATTTTTATAACCAGCGGATCTCCTGGGGTAAGGTCCCCCGGTCCCCTTCAATCACTTTCTGTGTGAGCAACCACCACCTCCCTTCCCCGGTTCCCTTTCCCATTTCCTTTTCGTTCAGGGCACTCGTTTTTCCAGTGTCCAAGTTTTTTGCAATTTGCACACTGATTTTTACCCAACCGGGGTGGTCCTTGCCTAGGTGGTCTTTGTCTCTGCCCTCCTTTATTTTCTTCTTTTATTACAGCCATTAATTTTCTCATTCCTTGCCTATATCCTTCTTCTCGATTGCTGAAAACCCTCCATGCGTCTTCTAGCAAGACCTCCAACTTCCTTTCCTCTCCCCTCTGGAGTCTCTGAAGTTTCCTCCTGATATCTTGACTAGATTGCCCTAAAAATAAACTTGCTAGCTGCTGTGTCCCTACCTCTGATTCAGGATCTAATGATGTATAACGACGCATTGTGTCTCTTAAGCGATCCAAAAACTCAGAAGGACTTTCAGAGGGATTCTGTTTAATTGCATATAAAGCTGACCAATTTATAGTTTTGGGGATGGCCCGCTCCACCCCCTTTGCTATCCATTCTTGGTAGTGACGTAACTTTTTTATTTGCTCCTCATCATTTGGGTCCCATTTTGGGTCTTGGAGGGGAAAGAAGTTTTTAACATCCACTTCTTTTGCTTTGCAAAAGCTTTCTGCCAAGTCTCCTGCTGCTTTTAAAACTAGCTGTCTTTCTGTGTCTGTCAATGCATCCAACAATAACTGAATATCTGACCAGTCTGGGTTATGCTGCTTAATCATGTATCTTAACCTTTCAGCTGTTCCTATTGGGTCACTTCTATAGTTTTTGGCAACTCTTTCCCAACCTTCTAAATCAATTGTAGAGAAGGGGACTTTTATCAACACCTTTTTCTTCTCAGGTCCTATTGCTTCCCTTAAAGGGGCTTGTATGATTTCCTTTGTTTGTTTTCTAGTCCGAGATGCTATGGGACTGCCTGCACTCTCATCACTATCACTCTCAGGCAATGGTGGATACGATATAGTCTGTAACTCAGAGGTGGGTGGGGGAGCAGACGGTCCAGCCTGTCTCTCCTCCAAGGGGGCTGAACCTGTTCCTCCCCTTAGTCCCCTTTGCTCCACAGGGGGTGACACCAATAAATCCAACAACTCCTGCGTTTGTGTTTCTGCTTGATAAACCTTATCACGATGTGTGCAACGTTGGTTTATTGAGCAGGTGCTACAACATCGTTTAGGCTGCTTCCTATTAGCTTTGCCTTCCCTTTCTAGGGCTAATACCAGGGGGTCAGAAGGGGCCCTGATCCCACAATCCCTCTGCCATTCAGGGTGATTTCGGAGGGAGAAAAACATATCTGCATATGAAACTTCAGTCCACTTACCCTCACGTCTAAGAAATAGCATTAGTTCCAATAAGGTATCATAATCTAGGCTCCCAGTCGGGGGCCATCTGGCTCCGTTTTCCAGACAATACAAAGGCCACCACTGGCTACAGTATTTTACCAGGGTGCGTTTGGACTCGACACCCCCCGAGCCTGCAATCTTCTTCCAGTTAGCTAAAATGCAGCCCAGAGGGCTTGCCTTGGGAATTTCTCTGCTCTCTCCCAATCCCATTATTTTCTTATCTTATGGCTTTTATCTAGATCTCTCTCACACTCTTACACAGTCTTTTCCTAATCCCTTTCTCCTAGCTCCAGATCTCTAGAATTAAATAGATCCTAAAAAAAAACAAAACACCCTTTAAAATTTCTAGCTCTGGATTCTCCTGACTCTGCAGCTTATACTGAGCACTGTAACTGTGTCTCATACATGACAGGCAATACCACCACTCCCTGCAGGTCCTGCACTCAACCAGCTCCCACTCTAGATATTGCCCTTGTCAAAACAGAGGGTCCTAAGGTTCAAATCCAAAACCACTGGGGGAAAAGGATCCCCTCCAGCTGTCCTGCCACGGCTAGTAAAGTACACTAAACAAACCCTAAAAACAATACTCACAGCAAAAACATCAAACAAATAGCAGTAGCTGAGAACAACATTTATCAGAGCAGGCCTCACAACGAAATACTTTACACAAAATACTCACAACAAAACCTTAAACAGCATTAAGCAAACCTAATACAGCAAAAGCATCAAAACAAACAGCACCAATAGTGCTTCAAACAAAATGCAATATCCAAAAACAACGCAAGGAGTTCAAAGAGTCTACACAAAGTTGCCACAATTATAACTTTTGACACAAGCATCAGAAATATGCCACAGTTCCCCAAACACGAATTACTTCACACAAAACCTTTAAAACTCACACATACGCCCAGACGGCAACAAAACTCACACACATTAACAGACAGAACTCACACACACCTGGACAGTGCAAAACCCATACACACATAGCAGACAAAACTCACATACACCTAGACGGACAAAACTCACACACACACACCACACACCCAGACAGCAACCATACACCAAGGATTCAGTGAATCCTCCCCCGCTGCCTTTCCATCGGTCAGCGGCCCTTACCGATAGCTGCCCTTTCAGCTACCGGTTACTTGCAAGTCCAAACCAAACCAAGCCTCCCCTGCTGCCTTTCCGTCGGTCAGCGGCCCTTACTGATAGCTGCCCTTTCAGCTACCGGTTACTTGCAAGTCCAAACCAAACCAAGCCTCCCCCGCTGCCTTTCCGTCGGTCAGCGGCCCTTACCGATAGCTGCCCTTTCAGCTACCGGTTACTTGCAAGTCCAAACCAAACCAAGACCATGCTCTGTGCGGTCAGACGTCTCTGATCGGCTTACCAGTGGTCACTACGGGGCCCCCCCTTTTTTAAAAGATAGATACCGTTTCTCCGCTGGTTAGGAGGTCGTTCTCTGCCCCCGCAGTAAGCGACACGAGAAGCGGAGTTCCTCCAGAGAAATCCTGGGGCGCGCCTTAGGAAGTCCGCCCCCGAGTCGGTCCCACGGCTGGCAGAGAAGTCCCTTCGTGGTCGCCAATTGACATGCGGAGCCAGACTCTAAAACTCAGAGTGAGTTTTAAAGTAAGTATGTTTATTCGGCCGGATGCATGTGGGACATTACCCAAATACATGCGTGCCCCTTGCTTACACACGTGTTCTTTTATCTCCTGGAGTGTTACATATGCATTAAGTTTCTTCATGGGTCATTTCCTGGCTCGCCTCCCTCTCCGCTCTGTATGCTAATTAGCTTGTCGGTCCTCTGCGCCTGCGCAGCTGTCTCTGGTGGTCGTCCCAGGCTTCGGGGGTCGTAAAAGGGATGAAGTAAGAATGGTCTTCTTCAGGCTGACTTTTCGACCCCACTGCTTTGCACATGCCCATTGATTCCTTGGTCACGGTCCAAGCCAGGGGCCAGGATCCATCTGTTTCCAGAACATAAGGGGCCCCATTTTTTAGTTGTCTTTACACCCTGTATCCTGTTTTCCATATACATTCTTCCTCCTCCTTATCAGGTCTCTCTTTGCTGCTCTGCACGTAGTCTCTTCCTTTCCCATAGGCCAGGATACGGTATATTCTCACGTAACATAAGGATGTGGCCCTAAGCAATATCCATTATTTTATATGCCTATCACTATTCAATACCTTCTAATTTCTATGATTAATATCTTCTAGTTCTAATCCCATGTTTAAGGGTGGTAACGGTTTGGGAAAATGCAAATGAACCAAGGAAAATACAAAGAATAACACCTAATTGAGAAATAAGGCAAAGCTTGCATCACTGGTTTTAAGCACTGCCTAAATAAGCCCTGAGACGCCTCAAACACCTCCTTGGGAGAGGAATACTGCCACTTCAGACAAGAGGATACGGACTGTTTTCATCAATGAGTTCTTATATTCTGGCCTTAGCCTGTGACTTGTACAGGGAAGAAGGGAAATTACCATTAGTATTATACTGTATACTTTATTTGATTCATCCCAGTGCTGGACACGCTAGATGGGTTATAAGTAGATGTTCAAATTATGGGAATAATTGGTATTGTAGCTCACAAAATCTATGCTCTCATTGCAAGAAGTATCTAGTACTGAATCTATCCCCTATACAGATAGAACTGAAAACAATTGAAGTAGTAACTTTGTTTTGTGGATGGGAATTATTAGTGCCTGTTGACTGAGAAATACCTGAAAAATGGTGGGAAACCTCAGTTAAGGAGTGTCAAAAACGACTTGCCTAAAAAAAATAAATTAGTAAAAAGGAGTAACAAGGGAAACAGAGGGCAAGCCTGGATTGACCACTGTACTCGCCACTGAGAAGATCACACATATACCTGCTATGGGAAGCAAATCCATAGGCAGGGGAGGTGGGGGTATAAGCCATACCAGACCTCTGTTATTCCTGTTTCTGTCTCTCATGTGTTGTCTTTTACCTTTCGAGATACCGGCAAGATCGTTTCACAAATGTTACAGAATGTATTACATGGAAAGAAACCAAAGTTCCTTTTTTTGTTACACACCCCCATGTCAACAGCCACTGTTATAACCCATCCAAATTAAGTACCTGCAGGCAAAATGGGGAAAAATACTGGATTACAAGAAACTTAGGAAAAAGTGGTAATAGATGGGACATTGAATAGTTGAAAGGAGAGAGATGGATTTGTTTTACATTTGATCTCAGAGATATAGTCCAAGATTCGGCAAAAAGGCAATTAGTAAACAAAAAGATGAAACCAGCACAACAATCTAGCTCTGTATTGACCCCAAATTATATACTGAATCATATTATAGGACTCCAAGCAGTTATAGAGAAGATAACAAACAAAGCTGCTCAGGCATTGGAATTAATATCGAGTCAGCAAAGCCAAACAAAAACTGTAGTGTATCAGAATAGGTTGGCTTTAGACTATTTATTGTCTAAAGAAGGGGATGTTTGTGGAAAGTTTAGTATATCAGATTGTTGAAAATAGATGACAACGGGAAAGTCATCCACGAGAAAACAAAGAATATCAGAAAAAAATAACCCAGATACCAGTCCAAAAATTGGAAAAAAATGTTAAAAACTAACCGGTGGGGTAATGTACTGAGGATGGGATGGTGGAAGAAATTAGGATTCTTCCTTTGATGTTTTACAGCTGTTCTGATGTTTCTTCCTTGTTTAATCCCATGTTTTATTTGATTACCAACATAGTCCAAAGAATGCAATTGGATGAGAAATATTGCTCAAGCCAAATGATTTATAAAGAATAAGAGGAGGGATTGTGAAAAATGAATATTTTATTATTGGCTTTTCGCAAATATTAAATTGAATACTATATGTATTAAGTTATATTGATTAGAAGTGCTGTATTAACATTTTATTAGTATGGTAAGTGTAGTTTTGTACTTAAAATAGAAACTATGTATGTGGGGTTTTTTTTATAAAATGAGATACTTGCTTTGAGAGAACAATCCCAAAACACCTAAATCTTCCAGAGAAGAGGAATTTATAGTTCTCTTATCAGAAGAATCTAATTTTTTCAGGCCTTGCTCAGACTCGAAGATGCCGTGGGTATTAGAAGAAGGAGTTGACATATTCCAGACAGAGTTTCTTATTTTAATTAGAATGTATGCATATCCATGAAGTATGTATGAATATGCAACAGTGTATGGGTTTTAAGGGTTATCCCTTTGTTCACAAACATGCTTATCGGGCTTAAGTGCCCGAGAGCATCCGGACGTCCGTAATTCTTTGCTTTTTATTGTCTTGTAATTGTCCTAACTCTATATTTTTATAACTCTAATTGTATTACTATTTTTATAACTATTTTATTATTATTAAACTTTTAAAATTTTAAAAACCAAGTGGTTGGTGTTTTTCACAGGAACAAAATGAAAGAAGCCTAATCCCCAACACCCTCCCCTGCCACAGCAGGGCAGAGGGAAAAGGAATAAAAAGTTAATGAAAGATTCCTGAGTTGAGATAAGGATCGGGAGAAAACACTTCACGGGAAAACAGGGTCAACTTAAGGTTGTAAAGTGAAATTTATTGCTAACAGAAACAGAAGAGGATAATGTGAGGTAAAATAAGCTCTTAAAAACACCTTTTTCCCCCCAGGCCCTCCTTCCTTCCCATCGACAGCACAGGAAGACAGGGTGTGGGAGTTTTGGTCATCTGAGGTTTTCTCTGGGAAAGGAGTTCTTCCCCTGTGAGACTGTGGGGTCCCTCCCATGGGAGACAGTTCTCCGTGAACTTCTCCCACGTGGGTCCACTCTTACGAACAGTAGCCATACTGCACCTGCTGCAATGTGAACTCCCCCCACGGGCAGACAGTCCTCCCAGAACTGCTGCGACATGGGTCTCTCCTTCTTCAGGGTGCAGTCCTTCAAGGACAGGTTGCTCCAGCCTGGAATCAGGGGCCCCCTCTCTCCATGGGGTCTTCCACTGGATCACAGTCTCCTCCAGGCATCCACCCGTTCCGGCATGGGCACCTACCCCATGGGCTGTGGGTGGATCTCTGCATTCCCCGTGGACCCATGAGCTGCAGGGGGACAGCCTGCTTCACCATAGCCTGCAGAGGAATCTCGGCTCTGGCGCCTGGAGCACCTCCTCCCCCTTCTTCTGCCCTGACCTTGGTGTCACCATGTTGTTTTCCCTCACGTTCTCACCTCCTCCTCACTAGAAGCAAAATTGTGTGAATTTGTTTTGATTTTCTTCTTAAATATGTCATCACAGAGGCATTACCAGCCTCTCTCATTGGCCCAGCTTTGGCCAGTAGCATGTCCACCTTCAGAGCAATCAGCCATTGGCTCTGCTGGACGTGGTGGGAAGCTTCCAGCAGCTTTTCACGGGAGGCATCTTTGTGGTCCCCCTGCTACCAAAAACCAGGCTGTGCAAATCAATACAAGCCACCACCCCAGCGAGAGCTGCTGTATGCTCTCCACAGGCAGGCCTTGAAGTGTTCAGCAGCACATGGCAAAGCACCCCGTGGCTGTGACAATGAAGACAGCCTAGCAATCTCATTGTGCTATCACAATTTCTCAATTGAACGTATGTCTATGTTCGACACATCTCACTTTAGCATCATGAAGGACAACCCGTATTGTGGGGAGCGCTTAGCCCTAACTTCCTGCTGCCTGCAGGCACAGGCCTGGAGGGCGATTGCGGTGCTAGCCAGCAACACGAAGGATCTTAAGCTTCCAGGCAGTGCCATTTTTGACCCCGGTGGGCCCAGGCCAGCTCCTCGCACGGCGCCAGTGCCGAGGGGAACCGCCACTGCCGCTAAGAAGCACTCTGCGCCCGTCTTCCCTCCTGGTCCCAAAATCTGTGCGAATTTCCAGTATTTTCCAGGGAAGGTGGCATAAAAACACCCCGGCCCCCTCACTCTGTCCCACAGTTTCCGGGGGCTGTTCTTTCCATCCCACCGTAATGCCCTACTGGCAGGGCCCACCTGCACAAGCCTCACCCCTTAGGGTCACTGAGCCGATCCAGCCCTCCCCCACCCAACAGCAAGGATTTGTCCCTGGGGAGGGCAGGAAAGTGATAAGTGCTGAGATCACTTCCAGGTTGGGTTGATGAGTGTTATAAATGAAAAATGATCCAGCCAAATTAAAAAAATAAAAATAATTTATTTTAGCAATAGAGATCTAACATAGCCAGCCACACGGAAAAGGACAGTGCCGAGCCCGGGATCGGCGCTGGGTGCAAGACAGAGATCAGCCTTAGCCGAGGTTTCGCTCTATGCCCCCACACTACCATCCTGGTACAAGCGATTTTTATAGGTGTGAAAAATGCATATTTTATGATTGGCTTTTCGCAAATATTAAATTGAATACTATATGTATTATGTTATATTGATTAGAAGTGCTGTATTAACATTTTAATAGTATGGTATATGTAGTTTTGTAGTTAAAATAGAGCCTATGTATGTGGGGTTTTTTTTTACTAGCTCAAGCAAGAGATGAGATAATGAAGAAACTCTTCACACAGAGATGACAATGATGGGGGCCCATAAAGAATTACTGCCTCCTTATCGGAAAAGACAAACATTCTTCCACCTTCTCTCCGTCTTTATGGAATCACCAGGATTAAGGGGAAGAAGTTGACAAAAACCAGAAAAGTTCTTAAATTGCAAGGAATTTATGCATCATGTATGAGATGTATGAATATGCAACAGGCTACTGCTTTTAAAGATTATTCCTTTGTTCACAAGGCATGCTTATGGGGCTTAAGTGCCCGAGAGCATCCGGACGTCCGTAATTCTTTGCTTTTTATTGTCTTGTAATTGTCCTAACTCTAAATTTTCATTACTCTAATTGTATTACTATATTTATAACTATTGTATTATTATTAAATTTTTAAAATTTTAAAAACCAAGTGATTGGCGTTTATAACAATAGGGAAAATTTTGCCTGAAGCCAGGATTTCGGCATTCAGTCCTTTGTTTCATTCAAAGTCCCATAAGTTGATGAGATTTCCTTCTTGGCGGCAAGGTAGAGAAATTCAAAGTCTGGTGTCGTGGAAACTCTTGATGAAATTTACGGGAACAGAGTATTCACATGTATCGGCCCGGGGGGGGGGTGTCCCTGATGATGATCAGCGCCTGAGTGTCTCCATATCGCTTCAGATAAGGCCCATCTCGTGGCGAGCCACATCCCCTTGCTTGTAAATCAGGTTTCAACACGCACTCAGTTTTGCCTTAGAAGGGGGGCTTCTAATGCCGAAGGGTACACCCTAACAATTATTTAATATTATATATATATGTGAAAAATGCAGATTATATGGCTCTACACAGATATTTACGATATGTATTATGCTAGGTTGGAAAGTTATGCTGTAGTAACATTTTAATAATATAGTAAATGTAGTTTTGTAATTGAAATTAAGCTTTAGTAGTTAAAATAGAAAATAGGTGTGTGTGGTATTCTTTTTGCTCAAGAGAAGGAGAAGATAATCAAGAAATTCTTCACACAGAGATAACAATTACAAAAACCCCTAAATCTTCCAGAGGAAAGGAATTTATGGCTTTCTTTATCAACAAAAAAACCGAACTTCTCCAAACTCGACTTAGACTTCAAGGCGCCTGGGATTAACAGGAATTCCTCAACAAGTACCGGACGAACTTCTTGTTTTAAATAAAAAATATGCATATTCATGAAGTGATTTGTGTATGCAACAGGTTACCCCTCTTAAGGAGGGAATTCTTTTTTATCGGGGTCCTTCTCCTGGCTCACTTTTGTCAAGAGAGAGGTACCCAGCCCGGGCTGTAACTTTTTGCTGTTATTGTCTCTTTAATTGTCCTAACTCTAATTGTTTAATCTTTATAACTTGTATTAATTTTTTTCCAATTTATTTTTATTAAACCTTTATAAATTTTAAAAACCAAGTGATTGGCGTTTATAACATATATATCATGCAAAAAAAAGGCGCGAATTATACCTGTTACATATAACAATGAGTGTTATTTTTTTGCTCCTCCCCCCTAGTACTGCGGCACGGGCGCGCTCTTATGAGCAGGCTCGGCCCTAGGCTCAAGATGGCGGCGGCCGCGGCGGCAGCGGCAGATAAACAGAAGCACGAGCACGGCCGGCTGATGATTGGGCACTACATCCTGGGCGACACACTCGGCGTCGGTACCTTCGGCAAAGTCAAAGGTGAGTAGCAGGGAGTGGGGCTCTCGCCTGCTCCACGGAGTGGCACGGTCCAGTCGGGCTGTGGGGGGTAGCGCGCTGGGCGCTTATGTTGGGCTGAGCAACGGAGTCTCCATTGCCGGCTGAGGGACACGGCCGCCTACAGTCGACTGACGGTGGCCGGTCCTCTGGGGCTGGAGTCAGGTGACTGTTGAGGCCTGATCGGGGCTATGGGGCGTTTTGGGGCTGGACTTCCGCCTTAGTTCGGGCTTGGTCCCGCTCTGTTTCCTGCTCAGAGTGTTGGGGATGGGGTCTGAGTTTTGTCGGGGGTGGTACCCGGCCGTATCTGCCGAGCCCGGTGTGTCACTGAGATGTGGCCGCCCTAGCATCGGGGGCCGACGGGGGTGGTGGGAAAGGGATTGGGGAGACCGATGTAGAGCTGACGTGTTTTCGGGGTGACCGCGAGAAAGTGTTAACTGGAGCCTCGCCCCCAGATCCGGTGACTACAGGGTGGTGTCCAGGTATACGTTCTGAATGATGTCGACTGGGTGTGGTGGTGTGGAAATATTGTCTGGTATGCTGTGAACGTCTTTCAGGAAAGGGGAGCTGTATTAGCTAACTTCTCAGGGGTAGGGACTTGAAATGGGAAGTAATCGTAGGTTTTGTCTGTGGGTATTCTTTGGGTTAGTCTGAAGGCAAGGATCATGTGAAAAATGCATATTATATGTCTCTACGCAGATATTTACTATATGTATTATGCTAGGTTGGAAAGTTATGCTGTAGTAACATTTTAATAATATAGTAAATGTAGTTTTGTAATTGAAATTAAGCTTTAGTAGTTAAAATAGAAAATATGTGTGTGTGGTATTCTTTTTGCTCAAGAGAAGGAGAAGATAATCAAGAAATTCTTCACACAGAGATAACAATTACAGAAACCCCTAAATCTTCCAGAGGAGAGGGATTTATGGCTTTCCTTATCAACAAAAAAACCGAACTTCTCCAAACTCGACTTAGACTTCAAGGCGCCTGGGATTAACAGGAATTCCTCAACAAGTACCGGACGAATTTCTTGTTTTAAATAAAAAATATGCATATTCATGAAGTGATTTGTGCATGCAACAGGTTACCCCTCTTAAGGAGGGAATTCTCTTTTATCGGGGTCCTTCTCCTGGCTCACTTTTGTCAAGAGAGAGGTACCCAGCCCGGGCTGTAACTTTTTGCTGTTATTGTCTCTTTAATTGTCCTAACTCTAATTGTTTAATCTTTATTACTATACTTGTATTAATTTTTTTCCATTTTATTTTTATTCAACCTTTATAAATTTTAAAAACCAAGTGATTGGCGTTTATTACAAATGGTAGCAGAGGATGGTTATTAATACCTCGCTGTGGGTGCTGTAGGAGAATTAGAGTGAGAAGACGCGTCCTGCCCTGATTAGGCAGCCTCGCTCTGTTCCCCTGGTGTGACCACAGACCGCAGGTAAAGATCCAGGGACAAAAGAGACAATAAAGCAAAGAAAAGGGAAAGAATTCCCTAAAACCGTGGTAATTAGCCCCTAAGACCAAAGTGTACACGAAGAACAAAGACCCAAGGACAACGGATAGGTAAGTATTTGTTGGGTCGGGGTGGATAAGGGGGGATGAATGTGTGTGAATGTGAGGCGGGCTGGTTACCCCAGACCTGCTAAGCGATTGAGGAGTTTCTTATGCTGCGTTGGAATTTCTTATGCTGCATTTCTGTCTTTTTCGCGAGAAAAGCGGCCAGTACAGAGACGAAGCGAATGATAAAAGAGTGAGAGAATCCCCCCGGGGAAAATTTAGATTGGGTCTCGGGGAAGGAGTGGGACCCCTTGGAGAGAAGAAGCCGAGGGTGTTCCTGGTATAATCCATTGGGGAAAATAAGAAGGTAAAAAGGGGGGCCTTTAAAATTTTTTTGCTAGGTTGAATTGAATGGGCTGGGTTGAGGGATTAATATTCAAGAGCACCCAGGGTTGAATAAAAGTCTGCTGGGTTGAGATATTAATCTTCAAGAGCACCCAGGGTTGTTGCTGGGTTGAGATATTAATCTTCAAGAGCACCCAGGATTGTTGCTGGGTTGAGATATTAATATTCAAGAGCACCCAGGGTTGAATAAAAGTCTGCTGGGTTGAGATATTAATCTTCGAGAGCACCCAGGACTGAGTAAAATTTTGCCAGAGTGAGGGTACACCCAAGAGAATCTGGGGTTGGGAACAACACAGCCGGATTGAGGGGTATCCAAGGACACCGGGGCTGGCCAGGGACACCTAAACGTGTAATAGGTGTTAAAATTAGAAGGTACCTTGTTGTTGTGATTGTTTTGTTGTGTGTGAGAGTAGGTGAAAAATAAAGTTGAGTGAATGTGGACGAATGAAAGTATATGTAATGTAGATTGTTTATTTTAGGCTTTATTATAGTTCCTCGGAGGAAAGTGTATTGTATTGAAAAGGAGTGTGAGAAAAAGGAGGTTTTTTTAATATAGTTGAAAGAAAAGTGGTATTTAGGTAGTGAGAGGAAAGTGAAAAACAGAGGAAGGGGGTGAATAGATAAGATCTTGAAAAATGGGACAGAAATCCAGTAAGGAGAATACAGGAAAGAAAAAAAGGAGTAAGAAATTATCAACAGAAATACCCCAAGATAGTCCTCTGGGAGTTATGATAGCCAACTGGGAAAAAAACCATGTACAAAAAAAAAAGACAAAGTCAAGATGATACAATTTTGTATGCTTGAATGGCCAACAAAGGAAATAAGATCTGACCACGTTTATTGGCCTAGATATGGTTCTTTTGAGAAATGGATTTGTCAGGCTTTAAATGTATTTGTAAACTCAAAGGAACCGTTTAATTCAGAAGAAAGAGAATATGCCACGTGTTGGACAGGGGATTTTAGGAAAGTAAAAATCTTTAAGGTATCAGAAATCCCCGAAACAAAACAAGAAAGGAAAAAAGGGAAAGAGAAGGGAGGGGAGCAAGAGGAAAAAAGAGGAAAAGAAAAAGAATGGGATCCTTTAGAAATGTTACCTCCTCCCTTCCCATTCGCGCCTGCACCGCCTGCGGCCCCAGCACCGGTTTTGGGTCCCAGCGAGCTGCTCCCCTCAGCTCCGCCGGCCCCGGTGCCGGTGCTGAAACATGGGGTTAGAACTAGAAGATATTAATCATAGAAATTAGAAGGTATTGAATAGTAATAGGCATATAAAATAATGGATATTGCTTAGGGCCACATCCTTGTTACGTGAGAATATACCGTATCCTGGCCTATGGGAAAGGAAGAGACTACGTGCAGAGCAACAAGGAGAGACCTGATAAGGAGAAGGAATGTATATGGAAAACAGGATACAGGGTGTAAAGACAACTGAAAAATGGGGCCCCTTATGTTCTGGAAACAGATGGATCCTGGCCCCTGGCTTGGACCGTGGCCAAGGAATCAATGGGCATGTGCAAAGCAGTGGGGTCGAAAAGTCAGCCTGAAGAAGACCATTCTTACTTCATCCCTTTTACAACCCCCGAAGCCTGGGACGACCACCAGAGACAGCTGCGCAGGCGCAGAGGACTGACAAGCTGATTAGCATACAAAGCGGAGAGGGAGGGGAGCCAGGAAATGATCCACGGGGAAACTTAATGCATATGTAACACTCCAGGGGATAAAAGAACATGTGTGTAAGCAAGGGGCACGCATGTATTTGGGGAAATGTCCCACATGCGTCCGGCCGAATAAACATACCTACTTTAAAACTCACTCTGTCTCTGAGTTTTAGAGTCTAGCTCCGCGTGTCAATTGGCGACCACGAAGGGACTTCTCTGCCAGCCGTGGGACCGGCTCGGGGGCGGACTTCCTAAGGCGCGCCCCAGGATTTCTCTGGAGGAACTCCGCTTCTCGTGTCGCTTACTGCGGGGGCAGAGAACGACCTCCTAACCAGCGGAGAAACGGTATCTATCTTTTAAAAAAGGGGGGGCCCCGTAGTGACCGCTAGTAAGCCGATCAGAGACGTCTGACCGCATAGAGCATGGTCTTGGTTTGGTTTGGACTTGCAAGTAACCGGTAGCTGAAAGGGCAGCTATCGGTAAGGGCCGGTGACCGACGGAAAGGCAGCGGGGGGAGGCTTGGTTTGGTTTGGACATGCAAGTAACCGGTAGCTGAAAGGGCAGCTATCGGTAAGGGCCGCTGACCGACGGAAAGGCAGCGGGGGAGGTTTAGTTTGGTTTGGACTTGCAAGTAACCGGTAGCTGAAAGGGCAGCTATCGGTTAGGGCCGCTGTCCGACGGAAAGGCAGCGGGGGAGGATTCACTGAATCCTTGGTGTATGGTTGCTGTCTGGGTTTGTGATATGTGTGTGTGAATTTTGCACTGATGTGTGAGTTTTAGAGGTTTTGTGGGAAGTAACTCGTGTTTATGTGTGTGAATTTTGCACTGATGTGTGTGTGAGCTTTGTTGCTGTCTGGGCGTATGTGTGAGTTTTAAAGGTTGTTTGGGAAACTGTGGCATATTTCTGATGCTTGTGTCAAAAGTTATAATTGTGGCAACTTTGTGTAGACTCTTTGAACTCCTTGCGTTGTTTTTGGATATTGCATTTTGTTTGAAGCACTATTGGTGCTGTTTGTTTTGATGCTTTTGCTGTATTAGGTTTGCTTAATGCTGTTTAAGGTTTTGTTGTGAGTATTTTGTGTAAAGTATTTCGTTGTGAGGCCTGCTCTGATAAATGTTGTTCTCAGCTACTGCTATTTGTTTGATGTTTTTGCTGTGAGTATTGTTTTTAGGGTTTGTTTAGTGTACTTTACTAGCCGTGGCAGGACAGCTGGAGGGGATCCTTTTCCCCCAGTGGTTTTGGATTTGAACCTTAGGACCCTCTGTTTTGACAAGGGCAATATCTAGAGTGGGAGCTGGTTGAGTGCAGGACCTGCAGGGAGTGGTGGTATTGCCTGTCATGTATGAGACACAGTTACAGTGCTCAGTATAAGCTGCAGAGTCAGGAGAATCCAGAGCTAGAAATTTTAAAGGGTGTTTTGTTTTTTTTTAGGATCTATTTAATTCTAGAGATCTGGAGCTAGGAGAAAGGGATTAGGAAAAGACTGTGTAAGAGTGTGAGAGAGATCTAGATAAAAGCCATAAGATAAGAAAATAATGGGATTGGGAGAGAGCAGAGAAATTCCCAAGGCAAGCCCTCTGGGCTGCATTTTAGCTAACTGGAAGAAGATTGCAGGCTCGGGGGGTGTCGAGTCCAAACGCACCCTGGTAAAATACTGTAGCCAGTGGTGGCCTTTGTATTGTCTGGAAAACGGAGCCAGATGGCCCCCGACTGGGAGCCTAGATTATGATACCTTATTGGAACTAATGCTATTTCTTAGACGTGAGGGTAAGTGGACTGAAGTTTCATATGCAGATATGTTTTTCTCCCTCCGAAATCACCCTGAATGGCAGAGGGATTGTGGGATCAGGGCCCCTTCTGACCCCCTGGTATTAGCCCTAGAAAGGGAAGGCAAAGCTAATAGGAAGCAGCCTAAACGATGTTGTAGCACCTGCTCAATAAACCAACGTTGCACACATCGTGATAAGGTTTATCAAGCAGAAACACAAACGCAGGAGTTGTTGGATTTATTGGTGTCACCCCCTGTGGAGCAAAGGGGACTAAGGGGAGGAACAGGTTCAGCCCCCTTGGAGGAGAGACAGGCTGGACCGTCTGCTCCCCCACCCACCTCTGAGTTACAGACTATATCGTATCCACCATTGCCTGAGAGTGATAGTGATGAGAGTGCAGGCAGTCCCATAGCATCTCGGACTAGAAAACAAACAAAGGAAATCATACAAGCCCCTTTAAGGGAAGCAATAGGACCTGAGAAGAAAAAGGTGTTGATAAAAGTCCCCTTCTCTACAATTGATTTAGAAGGTTGGGAAAGAGTTGCCAAAAACTATAGAAGTGACCCAATAGGAACAGCTGAAAGGTTAAGATACATGATTAAGCAGCATAACCCAGACTGGTCAGATATTCAGTTATTGTTGGATGCATTGACAGACACAGAAAGACAGCTAGTTTTAAAAGCAGCAGGAGACTTGGCAGAAAGCTTTTGCAAAGCAAAAGAAGTGGATGTTAAAAACTTCTTTCCCCTCCAAGACCCAAAATGGGACCCAAATGATGAGGAGCAAATAAAAAAGTTACGTCACTACCAAGAATGGATAGCAAAGGGGGTGGAGCGGGCCATCCCCAAAACTATAAATTGGTCAGCTTTATATGCAATTAAACAGAATCCCTCTGAAAGTCCTTCTGAGTTTTTGGATCGCTTAAGAGACACAATGCGTCGTTATACATCATTAGATCCTGAATCAGAGGTAGGGACACAGCAGCTAGCAAGTTTATTTTTAGGGCAATCTAGTCAAGATATCAGGAGGAAACTTCAGAGACTCCAGAGGGGGGGGGAAAGGAAGTTGGAGGTCTTGCTAGAAGACGCATGGAGGGTTTTCAGCAATCGAGAAGAAGGATATAGGCAAGGAATGAGAAAATTATTGGCTGTAATAAAAGAAGAAAATAAAGGAGGGCAGAGACAAAGACCACCTAGGCAAGGACCACCCCGGTTGGGTAAAAATCAGTGTGCAAATTGCAAAAAACTTGGACACTGGAAAAACGAGTGCCCTGAACGAAAAGGAAATGGGAAAGGGAACCGGGGAAGGGAGGTGGTGGTTGCTCACACAGAAAGTGATTGAAGGGGACCGGGGGACCTTACCCCAGGAGATCCGCTGGTTATAAAAATGAAACTGGGGGAGGAAGGGAAAGAGGTGGAATTCATGGTGGATACAGGAGCAACATTTTCAGTTTTAAACAAAGCTCTGGTGCCAGTAGGGAATGATTATGTCAGGGTCAGGGGAGCAACTGGCCAACCTGAGATAGCATATTTTTGCAAGCCACTCAAATACAAATATGGAAAACAGTGGGGCATCCATAAATTCTTATACATGCCCAATTCCCCAGAATCTCTCCTAGGGAGAGACTTATTGGAGAAACTGGAGGCAACTATCTCATTTAAAAATGGGGAAGTTATTCTGGAGGTGAATGAACAAAAATATGTAGAAGTGCTGAGCTTAATACTGACAACCATTAAGGCTAAAGAAGAAATTAGTGAAGAGATTCTGAATCAAGTCTTCCCGGGAGTATGGGCCTCCAATGTACCAGGGAGGGCAAAAAATGCACCACCAATACAAATCAGGCTCAAGGAAGGAAAACAACCAGTTAGAATTAAGCAGTATCCCTTGAGGAGAGAAGATAGAGAAGGAATTAGCCCGATAATTGAAAATTTCTTACAGCTGGGGTTATTGAAAGAATGCCAGTCCGATTTTAACACTCCTATCCTGCCTGTCCGCAAACCTGATGGGACATACCGGATCGTGCAGGATTTACGGGCTGTTAACAAGATCACTGAGGATCTCTACCCTGTGGTAGCCAACCCCTACACCTTGTTGACATGTTTAACACCAGAACTAACTTGGTTCACTGTTTTAGATTTGAAGGATGCTTTCTTTTGCCTCCCTCTCCATGAAACCAGCCAGAAAATTTTTGCATTTGAATGGCAAAATCCCAAAAGTGGACGCAAAACTCAGCTCACATGGACAGTTTTACCACAAGGCTTCAAAAACTCGCCCACCCTGTTTGGAGAACAACTCGCAAAGGATTTGGAATCCTGGGAAGCCCCACCAGGAGAAGGCAAAATGTTGCAGTATGTAGATGACATCCTCATAGCCACCCCCACAGAAGAAGGGTGCGTGGCTTGGACGGTGAGCCTTTTAAACTTTTTGGGGCTCCAGGGATATAGGGTGTCAAAGAAAAAGGCTCAGGTGGTAAAATAGAAGGTGATCTACCTGGGGTATGAAATCAGTGCTGGACAACGGACTTTGGGGAAAGAACGCATAGAATCAATATGCCAAACCCCAAAACCTCAGACGATAAAGGAACTGAGAACATTCCTGGGTATGACAGGATGGTGCAGACTATGAATATACAACTACGGATTGCTCGTGAAACCTCTGTATTCACTCATTGCAAATGGAAGCAGAGACCTTCAGTGGACAAAAGAAACCACACAGGCCTTTGGTCAGCTGAAAAAGGCCCTCATGTCAGCTCCAGCTCTAGGACTTCCAGACGTGAGTAAACCATTCTTTCTCTTCTCTCATGAGAAACAGGGAATTGCCCTGGGAATACTGGCACAGGACCTGGGCCCATACAGAAGGGCAGTTGCTTACCTTTCTAAACAGCTAGATGCAGCAGCGAAAGGATGGCCAGGTTGCCTCAGAGCAGTGGCCGCAGTTGTACTGAACATTCAGGAAGCCCGTAAGTTCACCCTGGGCCAGAAGATGACTGTGCTAGTGTCTCATACAGTATCCTCAGTCCTAGAAACCAAGGGTGGCTACTGGCTCTCCCCACAACGATTTCTGAAATACCAAGCTATCATGGTAGAACAAGATGATGTTGAGATAGTGGTAACTAACATTGTCAACCCAGCTTCCTTTCTCAGTAGGAACCAAGGAGAACCAATTCATCACGATTGCCTGGAGACCATCGAAGCCACTTATTCCAGCCGCTCAGACCTGAAGGACACCCCTCTGGATGACGCGGAAACCTGGTTCGCTGATGGAAGCAGCTACGTCATCAATGGAAAGCGACATGCTGGGCATGCAGTTACCACATCAAGGGATCTAATCGAATCAGGACCATTACCAACAGGTACCTCTGCACAGAAGGCAGAAATAATTGCCCTGACTCGGGCATTAGAGTTATCAAAGGGAAAAAGAATAAACATTTATACAGATTCAAGATATGCATTTGAAGTGGTGCATGCCCATGGGGCTATCTGGAGAGAAAGAGGACTATTAAACTCACAGGGAAAGAACATTAAACATGTGCAAGAGATACTACAACTATTGGAAGCAGTCCAACTGCCTGAAAAGGTGGCAATCATGCACATTAAAGCACATCAAAAAGGAAACTCAGAATTGGAAGAGGGAAACGAGCTGGCGGACAGAGAGGCAAAAGAAGCAGCAAAAGGTGAGGTAACAGTGGAGGGACCCTTAATTCCTGATGGCCAAATCTCCCTAGAAGGTAAGCCAGTGTATGATAAGAAGGACAGAAAGCTAATTGAAGATGAAAAGGGAACGTATAACCAAGAGGGATGGGCTGTTACAGCAGAAAATAAACTAGTTATCCCCTCCCATTTATTATGGTCATTAGTAAAAGAGGAACATCAGAAAACACACTGGGGAATTGATGCCCTGCATAACTACTTGACTGGAAAAATCATTGCTAGGAACTTATATGCCACTGTCACTCAGGTAGCCAGGCAGTGTGAACTTTGCCTCCAGACTAACCCAAAGAATACCCCTAAACCAAAACTTGGCCAAATTGGAAAGGGCCATGGACCTGGTCAGCAGTGGCAAATTGATTTTTCAGAATTGCCAAGAAAAGGGGGGTATCGATATTTGTTGGTACTAACAGATACCTTTTCAGGATGGCCAGAGGCTTTCCCCACCAGGACTGCAAAAGCTCGGGAGGTAACAAAGGTGCTGTTACAAGAAATAATACCACGCTTTGGAGTTCCAGCCACAATATCCTCAGACAGGGGACCTCATTTTATTTCTAAAATAGTACAACAGGTCAGTCAGCTTCTGGGCATAGATTGGGAACTTCACACACCATATCGCCCCCAGTCAAGTGGCCAAGTTGAAAAAATGAATCATTTCATTAAGCAACAAATTGTGAGACTAGGGCAAGAAGTTAATTTGCCTTGGCCCCAGTCTCTCCCACTAGCATTGTTGCGACTCCGAACTAAGCCCAGAACCAAAACAAAGCTGAGCCCCTTTGAAATGCTCTATGGGAGACCATATGGTGTACAGAAGGCAATATCCACCCAAATTGGGGAAGAAAGGCTGGCTGTTTACATGGTGGCCTTAGGTAAGCAGCTCAGAGAAATTGAAAAACACGTGGCTGGAACTCAGAGCAGAGGGTTAGATGGACCAGTGCATGACATACAGCCTGGGGATTATGTGTATGTCAAGTCTCTTACAGAAAAGACCTTGGAGCCGCAGTGGGAAGGACCGTTCCAAGTGCTTCTCACCACTTTCACTGCGATTAAGATCCAAGAGCAGAACACCTGGATTCACCACTCTCGAGTAAAGAAAGCTCCTGAGGCCCCTTGGAAAGTAACATCGGGTGATAATGAACTGAAACTAAAATTCACTCGAACAAAATGAGTATATTGCGGTCGGGGGTGTTTAGCAATTTAGGTTGCAAAAGTCTAATCAGGAGAATTGTTTTGTTAGCAACCCTAATCACAATCCTAGAACTAAAACCCACCTCTAGCCAGAGTAATGCTGAATGGCCTTGGTCCCAAGCCTTTACTTGTTACACTGGATCCATGGGAAAATACTCTGACATAAAAAGTCTGAATCTATCAACTGTAGTCATGCACAGAAACCAAGCATACGAAAGACAAGCGTGGCAGAGACAAAGAATATGGTCACTTCAGGGAACCATAGGAGAAGAAATTAGGATAGGGTGTCGGATGATCAATGGAACCGATCATAGGAGAGCAACCCAAATTAGTGTTTTAACATCTCCCACGGATGGAAACTGGGAGGTTTGTAGTCGTTCAAGTGAAATAGACTGTTGGTGTAACTTTACATTAATACAGACTGTTGAGGTAGTTTGTCTCTGGGCCCAGGATACCATTGGGCTCTCCTTCAAGTTTAAAATAAATGCCACAACTGAGCCCATGACCCCAGCCCAAACCCAAATCACACCTCTTGGGCCTGGACCTGAAATTTACAAAATCGGCCCATATGTAATAAGAAATACAGGCCAACAGCAATTATTGTTTAACCCAGAATGGTCTCTTAAACGTGTTGAATTACTAATGCAAACTAACATCTCTGAAATTCAACCAGCCTGCTCTCCCTTTTTAAAAACGTCCTTTGAAGGTTGGATGACCTGGCTGCAGAAACAAGCATATACTGGAAGCAGAATGCAAAGAGATCTGACTGGAATATTAGGGACAGGGCTAGGAGTCCTAAACGGAATTGATTCTGAAATATTAATGAACAAATTAGCCACTGCAACAAGTGATTTAACTAAATTAAAACAACCTTTACAGTAATCTTTGTTAGCATTGGGAACCAGTCAGTGGCAGGTCTCGAGAATACTGCCAAAGTTGAAAAAGGCAGAGGACCAAGACCATGGGTCAATCATAGATGCACTTGCTATGGTTCAGGATAATGTGTCTCTGGCCTTTAGCTGTATACAGGCACAATTATGGTTGCAATCAACAGCTGCCTCAATTATAAGGGAAGGAAGCGAAGGAGCCTTTCCAATTGAGATTCGAAAGGCCGTGTGGGACAGCGCTATGGATTTTGAGAAGAAATTTCAGTCTTGGTGGACTTTGGTAAACTTTACCTATGACTCGACTGACAACGTAGTTACTGCCTTTGTGCTCACCATACGCAATGCCACAGTTTATGTTATTCATCCTATTATAGCACTGGGACTGAATCATGAGCAGTCAGTGCTCTACCCTTCAGAGCACAGGGCATGGGCACGGAGAGTGGGTGAAAAATGGCAAACTGTGAATCTAGAATCTTGCGTTACCCAGGAACAACAGGGGTTCATTTGTGAGAGTAACACAATCGATGCTCAAGATATATGTCTTGATACTGAACAAGGTGTTTGTCACTTTGAGATTCATCCGGATACGAGTCAAAGGACTGTACTTGTATATATTGGTCAAGGTTGTGTATGTTTGAGAACTGCGTGTACTTTTATAGAAATAGATAAGGGTAATGTAACTTTGCTCGGTAAGAATTATCTTAACTTTTGTATTTGTAACTTTGTTAGGATTTCAGGGTGTGACTTTCTGTATTTGGCACCAGTTGTGTCTCATCAGCTAATTAATGCCAACAATAAGATGTACCACAGGTTGTCACCCACGCCTATTGGAATGAACCTCACTTTAATTAGACAATTAATCAAACATCAGGACCTTGTCAAAATTCTAGAGAATATTCAAAAAACTGGGGAGAAAACCTTAATTACTGTCCATCATGACATAAAAGAAATAAGCAAGGTTCTGCAAAGAGTGAAACAAGATGCAAGTCACAGTTGGTGGGATTCACTTTTTGGATGGTCGCCCACTGCAACTGGAATCCTAAATACATTATGTCACCCCATTATTGTTTTACTAATATTAGTGGGTATAAGTTTAACACTATCCTTTGTGATACTCATTTGGAATTGCAAATTGTTACAACGAATAACAATACTAACCTCTTTATCCCAGATACATGGTAAAGCATTGGGAGACACATATCGTAGAGATTGGAGCTTGTACTAAGTAAAAGAATTTACTATTTTGCTGAAAAGGGGGGACTGAAACATGGGGTTAGAACTAGAAGATATTAATCATAGAAATTAGAAGGTATTGAATAGTAATAGGCATATAAAATAATGGATATTGCTTAGAGCCACATCCTTATGTTACGTGAGAATATACCGTATCCTGGCCTATGGGAAAAGAAGAGACTACGTGCAGAGCAACAAGGAGAGACCTGATAAGGAGAAGGAATGTATATGGAAAACAGGATACAGGGTGTAAAGACAACTGAAAAATGGGGCCCCTTATGTTCTGGAAACAGATGGATCCTGGCCCCTGGCTTGGACCGTGGCCAAGGAATCAATGGGCATGTGCAAAGCAGTGGGGTCGAAAAGTCAGCCTGAAGAAGACCATTCTTACTTCATCCCTTTTACGACCCCCGAAGCCTGGGACGACCACCAGAGACAGCTGCGCAGGCGCAGAGGACCGACAAGCTGATTAGCATAAAAAGCGGAGAGGGAGGGGAGCCAGGAAATGATCCACGGGGAAACTTAATGCATATGTAACACTCCAGGGGATAAAAGAACATGTGTGTAAGCAAGGGGCACGCATGTATTTGGGGAAATGTCCCACATGCGTCCGGCCGAATAAACATACCTACTTTAAAACTCACTCTGTCTCTGAGTTTTAGAGTCTAGCTCCGCGTGTCAGTGCCTGTCCCGGTCCCTGCGCCCACCCCGGGCTCTGACTCGCCGCGTGTTCCTGCCCCGGTTCCCGTGCCCGCGGCAGCGGCTCTGCAGGCTCCCGCCCCGCTGCCCGCAGCAACCCCCCTGGTCCCTGTTTCGCCGCCTGCCGCGTCGGTGCCGGCCCCCGCCTCGCTGCTCGCGGCTGCCCGACCGACCCCCTCTGCCCCATCCTGCCCGGTTTGTCCGCGGCTGGTCCGCTGGCCGCGCCTGGCGGGCTCCCGTTAGTCCCGGCTGTCCCGTCTCTGGCCGCTTCTCCCGCAGCAGTTTTCTCGGCCCCATCCTCCGCGGTTTTGCCCGTTCCGGCTACACTGGGTGCTGCCGCCGCTGCCCTGCCTCTGCTGGGAGCGGCCGGCTCAGCCGCCGTGATCCACGTGGAGGCTGACCGCACTCCCATCCGGTATCCCCCGGACATGCTGCCCCCTTCAGCAGCTCCGGCAGCAAACCCCGCCCGTGCTCCGCCTCTGGAGGAGCACGTCTCTAGGGTACACCCTCCTCACACCGCCCTTCCTGCCCGGGGCTCCGTTCCCTTGGAAACCGCAGCTCCGGTTCCAAGGAACTCCCTGTCCCTGGAAGATGCTCCTTATAAAAATACTAGAGGTGCAGTTAAGAGGCAGCTTTCTCCTGATTTTTCCTCACCACACGAAAATAAGGCTACAGAAAAATACGGGGAGAAAGAAATTGGTCTATTTCCACTGAGAGAGGTCCCGATGGGAGGGGGTTGGACTGGATTTGTGAATGCTCCTCTGACTTCTTCCGAAGTCAGAAATTTTAAAAAGGAAATCAAAGGGATTTTAGAAGATCCCATTGGCACAGCTGAACAACTGGACCAATTTTTAGGTCCAAACATTTACACTTGGGAAGAGATGCAGTCTATAATAAAGATACTATTTTCTCAGGAAGAAAGGGAGATGATCAGAGTTGCAGGCATAAAAGCCTGGAATAAGGAACATCCACAGGGGCCCTCTGGAGAAGAAATAATGCCAACTGAACCTCCGGGGTGGGGTCAAAATAGTGAGCAGGGGAAAAAACTTATGAATGACTATCGCAATACAATAATCAAAGGAATAAAAGGGGCGGCACCTCGAGGGCAAAATGCTAAAAAGGCTTTTGAGGCACAGCAGGGGAAAGAAGAGACTCCAACTGAATGGTTAGACAGACTTAGGAGAAATATAAAACAATATTCCGGAATGGATCCTGAAACTGATGTGGGAAAAGCTTTGTTAAGGATTAACTTTGTTACAAACGCTTGGCCAGATATTAGAAAGAAATTAGAAAAAATTGAGGATTGGCATGATAAACCATTAGATGACTTATTGAAGGAAGCTCAGAAAGTTTATGTCCGGAGAGATGAAGAAAAAGCTAAACTGAAGGCAAAAATTATGGCAGTCACCATGAGAGAAAACAATTAGTCCTAAATATGAAGGTCGTAGAGACAGGGGAACAGAAAAGAATAAAACCCCAATACAAACCAAACCTCAGGAGCATTCCAGGAATGTCTGTTTTTACTGTCAGGGCGAAGGACATTATAGAAGGGACTGTCCTAAGCGGGCAAAAGATTTGAAAATCTTCAAAGAGATGAGCACAGAAGAAGAATAGGGGTGTCAAAGGCTCTATTTTCTAGGGGACAGATACCATCTAGAGCCTGTGATAACTTTAAAAGAAGGTCCCCAAGAAGAAGAATTGGAATTTGTGGTAGATACCTGTTTGTTAAATATTCCAAAAGGTTATAGTGTAAGTAAAGATACTGTAAAAGTAACAGGAGCAAAAGGAGAGAGTTTCGCTGTGCCTGTCATTAAATATGTGGTAATGGAGGGAGAAACTAGATTTTGGATGGGGGATGTTTTGTTGGTCCCAGGAGCAGGTAGTAATTTATTGGGACGAGATTTTCAAGTGAAATTAGGAATAGGAGTTATACCAGAAGATGGGAAGATGACAGCTAAAGTGCTAAGATTAGGCCAAGAAGATGAAGAGAAAATTAAAAAGGAAGTTTGGGCTGGTGAAGGAAATAGGGGAGGATTAAATATCGATCCCATAAAAGTCACAATTGAAAGAGAAGATTGTCCCATACGTGTGCGTCAGTATCCTATCTCATTAGAAGGACGGGAAGGTTTGAAGCCAGTAATAGAAGGGCTAATAAAGGATGGGACATTGGAACCTTGTATGTCTCCTCACAATACCCCTATTCTCCCAGTAAAGAAGCCTGATGGGAGTTACAGACTGGTACAAGATTTAAGGGAGGTTAACAAAAGAACTCGGACTCGCTACCCAGTGGTACCAAATCCCTATACTCTCCTAAGTAAGGTCCCTCCCTAGCATCAGTGGTTTAGTGTAGTGGATCTTAAAGATGCTTTTTGGGCTTGCCCATTAGCCACGGAGAGCCGAGATATCTTTGCCTTTGAATGGGAGGATCCACAAACTGGGAGAAAGCAGCAATTAAGATGGACGAAATTACCACAGGGATTCACAGAGTCCCCAAACTTATTTGGGCAAGCTTTAGAAACGATATTACAAACTTTCCCCACTCCCCCTGGGATACAAATTATCCAATATGTGGATGATCTTTTACTATCGGGGGAAATTGAAGTGGAAGTCAGAGAGGCTACTATAAAACTCTTGAATTTTCTTGGGGAAAAAGGATTAAGGGTATCAAAAGGGAAGCTGCAATTTGTGGAACCAGAGGTAAAATGTCTTGGACACTTAATAAGTAAAGGTAGTCGGAAGCTCAACCCAGAAAGAATTGCAGGAATTTTATCCCTTCCCCCTCCCTCTTCCAAAAGGGAGATCAGAAAACTACTCGGGTTATTGGGATATTGTAGACTATGGATTGAGGGATATACACAGGCAGTAAAATTTTTGTATGAAAAATTGACAGGGGGAGATGATATAAAATGGACCAAGGAAGATGATGATAAATTAGGAGAACTGAAGTTAAAACTGGCCTCAATACCAGCTTTAAGCTTACCTTCACTAGCGAAACCCTTTTATCTGTATGTGAATGCAGAAAAGGGGGTGGCTCATGGGGTTCTGGTTCAGGAGTGGGGGGGAGTAAAGAGACCAGTGGCTTATTTATCAAAGATGTTGGATCCAGTGAGTCATGGCTGGCCAGTATGTATTCAAGCTATAGCAGCTACTGCAATTCTGGTGGAAGAAAGTCGTAAACTGACTTTTGGAGGTAAACTAATTGTGTGCACACCTAAT
Organism: Anomalospiza imberbis; assembly: GCF_031753505.1. Lineage (NCBI taxonomy): Eukaryota > Metazoa > Chordata > Aves > Passeriformes > Viduidae > Anomalospiza > Anomalospiza imberbis. The sequence continues at coordinate 6,508,885 of NC_089720.1, forward strand.
GCAGTACGAAATATGTTAAATCAAAAGGCTGAAAAATGGTTGACAGACTCTAGGATGTTAAAATATGAAGCAATCTTGATAGGCAGTGATGACTTGACCCTAGAAGTAAATAAAAGTTTAAATCCAGCGCAATTTTTATATGGGGAACCAACAGATAATTTAATACATGATTGTCTAGAAATTATCCAATACCAAACAAAAGTTCGAGAAGACCTTGAAGAACAAGCCCTTTCAGAAGGGGAGATAATTTTTGTGGATGGTTCCTCCAGGTGTCTACAAGGAAAAAGAATGTCAGGGTATGCAGTAGTTGATGGGAAAAACATGCAAACTATTGAAAAAGGGAAATTACCTTCAAACTGGTCAGCTCAAACCTGTGAATTATATGCTCTAAAAAGGGCACTGGAATATTTAGCACACAAAAAGGGAACTATATATACTGATTCAAAGTATGCCTTTGGAGCAGTACATACCTTTGGAAACATTTGGGAAGAAAGAGGATTGCTTAATTCAAGGGGAAAAGGATTAGTACATGAGGGGCTCATTTTAGAGGCTTTAGAAGCATTAAAATTACCAGAAGAGATAGCTGTAGTACACATTAAGGGTCACCAAAAGGGAGTGACTCCAGAAGTAAGAGGAAATAACTTGGCGGACCAGGAAGCTAAGGATGCAGCAGAAAAGGGAGCTGAAAGAGTTATGCTAATATTAACTCCAAATGAGGAGAAACTGGAAATTCCAAAATTTAGTGAAGCAGAAGAAAAAGAATTAAAGGAGATAGGAGGTGAACAAGATGAATCAGGGAAATGGAAACTTCCTGATGGAAGACAATTACTTAATAAAATACTTACTAGAAGAATATTAGAAAACATGCATCAGAAAACCCACTGGGGTACTCAGGCTTTGTGTGATCATTTTCTAAGGAACTATGGGTGTATTGGGATTTTTGGAATAGCAAAGAAAGTAACTGAAAAATGTATAACTTGCCAAAGGATAAATAAAAAGGTAATGAGGAAAACCACATTGGAAGGTCGGAAATTAGCTCTTAGACCATTTCAAAGAATTCAAGTAGATTTTACTGAACTTCCTCAAGTTCAAAGATGGAAGTAATTATTAGTAATAACAGACCATCTAACTCATTGGGTGGAAGCGATTCCCACTGCCAAGGCCACAGCCAACGTGGTAAGTAAAACCCTTTTGGAACAGATTATTCCAAGATATGGAATGGTTAATAGGATAGACTCAGACAGAGGAACACATTTTATGTCAAAAGTGTTACAACAATTAATTCAGACCTTGGGGATAAAATGGGAGCTACACACCCCACACACCCCATGGCATCCACAAAGTTCCGGCCGAGTAGAGAGGATGAACCAGACTCTAAAAAGAACTTTAACTAAATTAATAGTTGAAACCCGAATGTCATGGGTACAATGCCTACCTTTAGCCTTACTGAGGATTCAAACACAACCCAGGTCAGACCTGGGAGTGTCACCTTATGAAATGATGTTTGGATTACCTTTTCTGACCACCCAACATGAAAATGCTACCTATGAGGTAGGGGAAAAGAGTGTTAAAGGATATATTAACACCATTGCAAAATCTCTTGAAAATTTGAGGTTAAAAGGAATAATCCCTCAAACCACACCTTTAGACTTTAAAATCCATAATATTCACCCAGGAGAATGGGTGTTGGTAAAAACATGGAAAGAACAATCTTTAACTCCACAATGGGAAGGTCCTTTTCAGGTACTGCTGACGACCGAGGCTGCGATCCAGACCAGGGAACGAGGGTGGATCCACGCCAGCAGAATCAAAGGACCTGTGGAAGAACCTAAGGAGTGGACGATAACCTCTGAACCGGGTGATATAAAATTGACTCTTAAACGGGGAATGGGTGGTAATGAACTGGGAAGACCCGAATGATCCAAGAAATATACACAGGATCACACCTGACTGGGGAGTAAGACCGAGTTTACATCAGTGGTTTCAAATACCGCGTGGACAAACTTTGAGGCCCCTCCGATATCCTCCTTGGGAAAGAATACTGCCACCACAGACAGGAGGGTCGGGACTGTTTCGGACAGAAAACTCCTGTATTTTGGCCTTAGCCTGTGATTTACACAAAGTGGAAGGTGAATTACAACCTCAATCAGTGCCACGTAATATACCCTGTTTGATTCACCCAAATACTGGGCACGTTAGTTGGGTTAAATGTAAATGTTTGAATTGTGGGAATAATTGGTATTGTGGTTCACACAACCGACGCCCTCGTTGCAGAAGTGTCGAGTGCCAACTAGATCCCCTATCCAAGTAGAGCTCGAAGCAACTGAAATAATAACTTTGTTTTGTGGATGGGAATTATTAGTGCCTGTTGAATGGGAAATAGCTGAGGAACAGTGGGAGACCACCGTTAAGGAGTGTCAAAAACGATTTGCCTGGAAATTAGCTAAGAGAGAGTGACAAGAGAAGAGAGGGCAAGACCAGATTGGCCTCTATAATCGCCACCAAGAAGATCACATACACCTGCTGTGGGTTGCAACCCCATAGGCATGGGAGGTGGGAGTATAAGCCATACTGGACCTCTCCTTTTTCTGTCACTCATTTTCTGTCTTTTCCCTTTTGGGATATTGACAAAACCATGCTACAGATGTTACCAGAAGCTGTATATGGAAAGACACCGAGGCTCCTTTTTTATCTCGCACACTCATGTCAACAGTCACTGTTTGTTTCACATACGCTATTGGGAATAAAGCCCAGGATTTGGTAAAAGAGCAATTGATAAACAAAAAGGCTAAGCCGGCACCACCACCTAAACCTGTACCAATCTCACTTGACAATTTGTATACAAAACTGGAACAACAATTAGAAAAAGAGATAGATATATCGAGGATGGGTAAAAATCAGTTTGTAGAATTGGGGGAAAGAATAAGTAAGGAACTTAACATAACCAATTGTTGGGTCTGTGGAGGGGCCCTGATGTCAGAAGAATGGCCATGGAAAGGCAGCAGCTTAGGCCCAATTGAGCTCCTTAAGTGGAACCAGACAAGTATAAGGGGAGAAAACCGACCAGAGGGGTGGATTTTGAGTTCAGTAGTCATAGGGGAAGAATGTCTTTGGCGCAACGGGAAAAAGTTCCTTCATGAAGTAGGAAAAACTCCCTGTAAAAGATATAAGGTCAGTAATGGAACTTCTGTATGGTGGGTCCCAGAAGAACCTACCATGTATTGGACCCAGGAAAAAGTAAAAAAAGGAAATTGTGAGTATAATAATGGAATCAGGCTTTTTCAGTGTAATGATACAGGAAAAAATCCTTACGTTGGCATCCCAGAGATTTCTAAATTTTGGGAGAATATAGATGAGCAAAAATTTGACTATTGGAAAGCTCCAGATGGCTTATTCTGGATATGTGGGAAAAGGGCATACCCAAAACTTCCCTCTCAGTGGAAAGGGAGTTGTACTCTGGGAGTCATACAGCCAGGATTTTTTCTTTTGCCGGGGCCTGAAGGGGATCACTTAGGGATACCAGTTTATGAGGATCTAAAAAGAAACAAGAGAGACTTAATTGGAGGGTTCCAAACATGGGGAGACGAGGAATGGCCCCCTGAACGTATATTGGAAACATATGGGCCAGCCACCTGGGCACAAGATGGGAGTTGGGGATATCGAACCCCAATTTACATGTTAAATCGCATTATAAGACTCCAAGCCGCTGTAGAAATAATAACAAACAAAACTGGTCGGGCAATGGCATTAATGTCAAGACAACAGACCCAAATCAGAGCAGCAGTGTATCAGCACAGGTTGGCTTTGGATTATCTATTAGCGGAAGAAGGGGGTGTTTGTGGAAAATTCAATACATCAGATTGCTGTTTAAAAATAGATGACAACGGAGATGCTGTCTTAGATATAGTCAATGATATCAGAAAAATAGCCCATGTACCAGTTCAAAGGTGGGAACCAATGCTGAATACTAGCTGGTGGGATAACGTGTTGGGAATAGAATGGTGGAAAAGGCTAGGCTTCTTCCTGTTATGCGCTACAGCTGGTCTAATATTCCTTCCTTGTTTGATCCCCTGTTTCATTCGATTCATCACCAGTGTAGTTCAAGGCATGCAATTAGTGACCATGGATCAAAAATTGGATACAACAAAAACGGTGCAAAAGATTATGGTATTAAAGAAACAAAATAATATAGAAGACCCCTTTCAAGAAGCTAGATTGATTTATGAAGAAAATGAATGAAAAATGAAGACTAGAAAGCAGTAAATATTGCTCGAGCTGAAGTAATTATAAAAAGAAAGAGGAAGGATTGTGAAAAATGCATATTATATGGCTCTACGCGGATATTTACTATATGTATTATGCTAGGTTGGAAAGTTATGCTGTAGTAACATTTTAATAATATAGTAAATGTAGTTTTGTAATTGAAATTAAGCTTTAGTAGTTAAAATAGAAAATATGTGTGTGTGGTATTCTTTTTGCTCAAGAGAAGGAGAAGATAATCAAGAAATTCTTCACACAGAGATAACAATTACAGAGACCCCTAAATCTTCCAGAGGAGAGGGATTTATGGCTTTCCTTATCAACAAAAAAACCGAACTTCTCCAAACTCGACTTAGACTTCAAGGCGCCTGGGATTAACAGGAATTCCTCAACAAGTACCGGACGAATTTCTTGTTTTAAATAAAAAATATGCATATTCATGAAGTGATTTGTGCATGCAACAGGTTACCCCTCTTAAGGAGGGAATTCTCTTTTATCGGGGTCCTTCTCCTGGCTCACTTTTGTCAAGAGAGAGGTACCCAGCCCGGGCTGTAACTTTTTGCTGTTATTGTCTCTTTAATTGTCCTAACTCTAATTGCTTAATCTTTATTACTATACTTGTATTAATTTTTTTCCATTTTATTTTTATTCAACCTTTTATAAATTTTTAAAACAAGTGATTGGCGTTTATTACAGATCACACTATCAGTTCACTTGAGTGATTGTGCTATATGAATTTTTGGTAATTTTTTTTTTAATTAGATATGTGTTATAAAAACCCTGTGGAAACTACTACTTAAAAGTCAACACTTCATTTTGATGCACTCTGTAACACTGGTAGCCTTGGTTATTCTGGGAAAGGAGCCACACTTTATAAAAGCTTTTAAGTAGTTAGGCCCCAGTGTGTTTTCTGGTGTTCTTTCCTTACTGGCAACTTCACAAATGGGAAGGGATTACTAGCTCCCCTTCAATGGTAGCCCACTCTTCTTGGTTATATGTCTCTTTTGATTAGTATTATTATTATATTTTGGTTTACTTTTAAGGGAAATTTGTCTATAATTACCTCACTTTTTGCTGCTTTTTTTGTCTTTTTATCTACTAGCTCATTTCTTTTTCTTAATTCTGAGCTCACTCTCTGCTGTGCTTTAATATGTATACTTCTAGTAGCTGGATTATCTCTTGTGCATGTTTGATGTTCTTTCCTTGTGAGGTCAGCAGTCTCTTTTCTCTTTCTAGACAGTTCTATGTGCGTGCACAACTCTGAATGCATATCTAGAATTTGGATAAATGTTTATTCTTTTTCTTTTTGCCATTTCTGCGCAGAGGTGCCTGTTGGTACGGGTGCAGATTTTATTGCCTCTTTGCAGGTAGTGACTGTATATCTAGCATGTCGCTTTCTACTGGTAACGCAGCTACTTTTGTCAGTGAACCAGGTCTCTGCATCGTCCAAAGGAGTGGCCTTTAAGTTTGGATGGCTGGAGTAAGTAGCTTTAGTAGTCTCTAGGCAATTGTGGTGTACTGCTTCTCTTTGATTTTCACTGAGAAAAGAAGCTGGATTGACAATGTTACTACTCTCTCTCTGTTATCTTGTATCATGATGGCTTGGTACTTTAGGAACCTTTGTGGTGAGAGCTAGTGGCTGCTTTTTACTTCCAGTACTGGGGACACAGTGTGGGACACTAGTACAGTTAATTTCTGTTCTAGGGTAAACTTGTGTGCTTCTTGTAGATTCATCACGACTGCTGCTACAGCTCTGAGGCAACCTGGCTATCTCTTGGTTGTTGCATCTAGTTGCTTGGAAAAGTAAGCAACTGCCTTCTGGTAGGGACCTAAGTTCTGAGCTAATATCTCTAGGGTAATTCCTTGTTTTTCATGGGAAAATAGTAAGAATGGTTTACTTACATCTGGAAGTCCTAAAGCTGGAGCTGACATGAGGGTACTCTTTAGCTGGTAAAAGGCTCGTGTGGTTTCTTTTGTCTACTGGAGTTCTCTATTTCTATTGGCAATAAGAGCATAGAGAGATCTGACAAGTAGTCCATAATTATAAATCTACAGCTGGCACTACTTTGCTATGCTTAAGAAGGTTCAGAGTTCCTTTATTGTCTGAGGTTTTGGGGTTTGGCATATTGCTTCTTTGCGAGCCTGCCTTAAAGTCTGTTGCTTAGCACTGACTTAGTACTCTAGGTAGATTACTGTCTGTTTTACTACTTGTGCTTTTTTCTTTGATACTCTGTATCTTTGGAGCCTTAGGAAATTTAAAAGGCTTACCGTCTAGGCTACACATGTTTCTCTCATCCGAGTGGCTACTAGAAGCATCCACATATTGCAATAACCTCCTTTCTTCTTGTGGAGCTTCTCGGGACTCTAGATCTTTTGCAAGTTGTTCCTCAAACAGAGTGGGGGAATTTTTGAAGCCTTGAAGAATTGCAGGAATTTTATCCCTTCCCCCTCCCTCTTCCAAAAGGGAGATCAGAAAACTACTCGGGTTATTGGGATATTGTAGACTATGGATTGAGGGATATACACAGGCAGTAAAATTTTTGTATGAAAAATTGACAGGGGGAGATGATATAAAATGGACCAAGGAAGATGATGATAAATTAGGAGAACTGAAGTTAAAACTGGCCTCAATACCAGCTTTAAGCTTACCTTCACTAGCGAAACCCTTTTATCTGTATGTGAATGCAGAAAAGGGGGTGGCTCATGGGGTTCTGGTTCAGGAGTGGGGGGGAGTAAAGAGACCAGTGGCTTATTTATCAAAGATGTTGGATCCAGTGAGTCATGGCTGGCCAGTATGTATTCAAGCTATAGCAGCTACTGCAATTCTGGTGGAAGAAAGTCGTAAACTGACTTTTGGAGGTAAACTAATTGTGTGCACACCTAATGCAGTACGAAATATGTTAAATCAAAAGGCTGAAAAATGGTTGACAGACTCTAGGATGTTAAAATATGAAGCAATCTTGATAGGCAGTGATGACTTGACCCTAGAAGTAAATAAAAGTTTAAATCCAGCGCAATTTTTATATGGGGAACCAACAGATAATTTAATACATGATTGTCTAGAAATTATCCAATACCAAACAAAAGTTCGAGAAGACCTTGAAGAACAAGCCCTTTCAGAAGGGGAGATAATTTTTGTGGATGGTTCCTCCAGGTGTCTACAAGGAAAAAGAATGTCAGGGTATGCAGTAGTTGATGGGAAAAACATGCAAACTATTGAAAAAGGGAAATTACCTTCAAACTGGTCAGCTCAAACCTGTGAATTATATGCTCTAAAAAGGGCACTGGAATATTTAGCACACAAAAAGGGAACTATATATACTGATTCAAAGTATGCCTTTGGAGCAGTACATACCTTTGGAAACATTTGGGAAGAAAGAGGATTGCTTAATTCAAGGGGAAAAGGATTAGTACATGAGGGGCTCATTTTAGAGGCTTTAGAAGCATTAAAATTACCAGAAGAGATAGCTGTAGTACACATTAAGGGTCACCAAAAGGGAGTGACTCCAGAAGTAAGAGGAAATAACTTGGCGGACCAGGAAGCTAAGGATGCAGCAGAAAAGGGAGCTGAAAGAGTTATGCTAATATTAACTCCAAATGAGGAGAAACTGGAAATTCCAAAATTTAGTGAAGCAGAAGAAAAAGAATTAAAGGAGATAGGAGGTGAACAAGATGAATCAGGGAAATGGAAACTTCCTGATGGAAGACAATTACTTAATAAAATACTTACTAGAAGAATATTAGAAAACATGCATCAGAAAACCCACTGGGGTACTCAGGCTTTGTGTGATCATTTTCTAAGGAACTATGGGTGTATTGGGATTTTTGGAATAGCAAAGAAAGTAACTGAAAAATGTATAACTTGCCAAAGGATAAATAAAAAGGTAATGAGGAAAACCACATTGGAAGGTCGGAAATTAGCTCTTAGACCATTTCAAAGAATTCAAGTAGATTTTACTGAACTTCCTCAAGTTCAAAGATGGAAGTATTTATTACTAATAACAGACCATCTAACTCATTGGGTGGAAGCGATTCCCACTGCCAAGGCCACAGCCAACGTGGTAAGTAAAACCCTTTTGGAACAGATTATTCCAAGATATGGAATGGTTAATAGGATAGACTCAGACAGAGGAACACACTTTACGTCAAAAGTATTACAACAATTAATTCAGACCTTGGGGATAAAATGGGAGCTACACACCCCATGGCATCCACAAAGTTCCGGCCGAGTAGAGAGGATGAACCAGACTCTAAAAAGAACTTTAACTAAATTAATAGTTGAAACCCGAATGTCATGGGTACAATGCCTACCTTTAGCCTTACTGAGGATTCAAACACAACCCAGGTCAGACCTGGGAGTGTCACCTTATGAAATGATGTTTGGATTACCTTTTCTGACCACCCAACATGAAAATGCTACCTATGAGGTAGGGGAAAAGAGTGTTAAAGGATATATTAACACCATTGCAAAATCTCTTGAAAATTTGAGGTTAAAAGGAATAATCCCTCAAACCACACCTTTAGACTTTAAAATCCATAATATTCACCCAGGAGAATGGGTGTTGGTAAAAACATGGAAAGAACAATCTTTAACTCCACAATGGGAAGGTCCTTTTCAGGTACTGCTGACGACCGAGGCTGCGATCCAGACCAGGGAACGAGGGTGGATCCACGCCAGCAGAATCAAAGGACCTGTGGAAGAACCTAAGGAGTGGACAATAACATCTGAACCGGGTGATATAAAATTGACTCTTAAACGGGGAATGGGTGGTAATGAACTGGGAAGACCCGAATGATCCAAGAAATATACACAGGATCACACCTGACTGGGGAGTAAGACCGAGTTTACATCAGTGGTTTCAAATACCGCGTGGACAAACTTTGAGGCCCCTCCGATATCCTCCTTGGGAAAGAATACTGCCACCACAGACAGGAGGGTCGGGACTGTTTCGGACAGAAAACTCCTGTATTTTGGCCTTAGCCTGTGATTTACACAAAGTGGAAGGCGAATTACAACCTCAATCAGTGCCACGTAATATACCCTGTTTGATTCACCCAAATACTGGGCATGTTAGTTGGGTTAAATGTAAATGTTTGAATTGTGGGAATAATTGGTATTGTGGTTCACACAACCGACGCCCTCGTTGCAGAAGTGTCGAGTGCCAACTAGATCCCCTAATCAAGTAGAGCTCGAAGCAACTGAAATAATAACTTTGTTTTGTGGATGGGAATTATTAGTGCCTGTTGAATGGGAAATAGCTGAGGAACAGTGGGAGACCACCATTAAGGAGTGGCAAAAACGATTTGCCCGGAAATTAGCTAAGAGAAAGTGACAAGAGAAGAGAGGGCAAGACCAGATTGGCCTCTATAATCGCCACCAAGAAGATCACATACACCTGCTGTGGGTTGCAACCCCATAGGCATGGGAGGTGGGAGTATAAGCCATACTGGACCTCTCCTTTTTCTGTCACTCATTTTCTGTCTTTTCCCTTTTGGGATATTGACAAAACCATGCTACAGATGTTACCAGAAGCTGTATATGGAAAGACACCGAGGCTCCTTTTTTATCTCGCACACTCATGTCAACAGTCACTGTTATAACCCATCCAAATTAGGAAACTGCATGCACAATGAACAAAAGTACTGGATTACTGAGAATTTAGGAATAAGTGGTAACAGGATAGGAAGTGAATGCCCAAAAGGGGAGAAATGGATTTGTTTCACCTACGCTATTGGGAATAAAGCACAGGATTTGGTAAAAGAGCAATTGATAAACAAAAAGGCTAAGCCGGCACCACCACCTAAACCTGTACCAATCTCACTTGACAATTTGTATACAAAACTGGAACAACAATTAGAAAAAGAGATAGATATATCGAGGATGGGTAAAAATCAGTTTGTAGAATTGGGGGAAAGAATAAGTAAGGAACTTAACATAACCAATTGTTGGGTCTGTGGAGGGGCCCTGATGTCAGAAGAATGGCCATGGAAAGGCAGCAGCTTAGGCCCAATTGAGCTCCTTAAGTGGAACCAGACAAGTTATTGTTTAACCCAGAATGGTCTCTTACGCGTGTTGAATTATTAATGCAAACTAACATCTCTGAAATTCAACCAGCCTGCTCTCCCTTTTTAAAAAAGTCCTTTGAGGGTTGGATGATTTTGCTGCAGAAACAAGCATATACTGGAAGCAGAATGCGAAGAGATCTGACTGGAATATTAGGGACAGGGCTGGGAGTCCTAAACGGAATTGATTCTGAAATATTAATGAACAAATTAGCCACTGCAACAAGTGATTTAACTAAATTAAAACAACCTTTACAGTCACCTTTGTTAGCATTGGGAACCAGTCAGTGGCAGGTCTCGAGAATACTGCCAAAGTTGAAAAAGGCAGAGGACCAAGACCATCGGTCAATCATAGATGCACTTGCTGTGGTTCAGGATAATGTGTCTCTGGCCTTTAGCTGTATACAGGCGCAATTATGGTTGCAATCAACAGCTGCCTCAATTATAAGGGAAGGAAGCGAAGGAGCCTTTCCAATTGAGATTCGAAAGGCCGTATGGGACAGTGCTACGGATTTTGAGAAGAAATTTCAGTCTTGGTGGACTTTGGTAAACTTTACCTATGACTCGACTGACAACGTAGTTACTGCCTTTGTGCTCACCATACGCAATGCCACAGTTTATGTTATTCATCCTATTATAGCACTGGGACTGAATCATGAGCAGTCAGTACTCTACCCTTCAGAGCACAGGGCATGGGCACGGAGAGTGGGTGAAAAATGGCAAACTGTGAATCTAGAATCTTGCGTTACCCAGGAACAACAGGGGTTCATTTGTGAGAGTAACACAATCGATGCTCAAGATATATGTCTTGATACTGAACAAGGTGTTTGTCACTTTGAGATTCATCCGGATATGAGTCAAAAGACTGTACTTGTATATATTGGTCAAGGTTGTGTATGTTTGAGAACTGCGTGTACTTTTATAGAAATAGATAAGGGTAATGTAACTTTGCTCGGTAAGAATTATCTTAACTTTTGTATTTGTAACTTTGTTAGGATTTCAGGGTGTGACTTTCTGTATTTGGCACCAGTTGTGTCTCATCAGCTAATTAATGCCAACAATAAGATGTACCACAGGTTGTCACCCACGCCTATTGGAATGAACCTCACTTTAATTAGACAATTAATCAAACATCAGGACCTTGTCAAAATTCTAGAGAATATTCAAAAAACTGGGGAGAAAACCTTAATTACTGTCCATCATGACATAAAAGAAATAAGCAAGGTTCTGCAAAGAGTGAAACAAGATGCAAGTCACAGTTGGTGGGATTCACTTTTTGGATGGTCGCCCACTGCAACTGGAATCCTAAATACATTATGTCACCCCATTATTGTTTTACTAATATTAGTAGGTATAAGTTTAACACTATCCTTTGTGATACTCATTTGGAATTGCAAATTGTTACAACGAATAACAATACTAACCTCTTTATCCCAGATACATGGTAAAGCATTGGGAGACACATATCGTAGAGATTGGAGCTTGTACTAAGTAAAAGAATTTACTATTTTGCTGAAAAGGGGGGACTGAAACATGGGGTTAGAACTAGAAGATATTAATCATAGAAATTAGAAGGTATTGAATAGTAATAGGCATATAAAATAATGGATATTGCTTAGGGCCACATCCTTATGTTACGTGAGAATATACCGTATCCTGGCCTATGGGAAAGGAAGAGACTACGTGCAGAGCAGCAAGGAGAGACCTGATAAGGAGAAAGAATGTATATGGAAAACAGGATACAGGGTGTAAAGACAACTGAAAAATGGGGCTCCTTATGTTCTGGAAACAGATGGATCCTGGCCCCTGGCTTGGACCGTGGCCAAGGAATCAATGGGCATGTGCAAAGCAGTGGGGTCGAAAAGTCAGCCTGAAGAAGACCATTCTTACTTCATCCCTTTTACGACCCCCGAAGCCTGGGACGACCACCAGAGACAGCTGCGCAGGCGCAGAGGACCGACAAGCTAATTAGCATACAGAGCGGAGAGGGAGGCGAGCCAGGAAATGACCCATGAGGAAACCTAATGCATATGTAACACTCCAGGGGATAAAACAACACGTGTGTAAGCAAGGGGCACGCATGTATTTGGGGAAATGTCCCACATGCGTCCGGCCGAATAAACATACTTACTTTAAAACTCACTCTGTCTTTGAGTTTTAGAGTCTGGCTCCGCGTGTCAACACCAGACTTTGAATTTCTCTGCCTTGTCACCGAGAAAGAAATCTCATCAACTTCTGGGACTTTGAATGAAACAAAGGACTGAATGCCGAAATCCTGGCCTCAGGCAAAATTTTCCCTATAAAAAATCGCTTTTACCAGGATGGTGGTGTGGGGGCATAGAGTGAAACCTCTGCTGAGGCTGATCTCTGTGTCTTGCACCCAGCGCCGATGCCGGGCTCGGCACTGTCCTTTTCCGTGTGGCTGGCTAAGTTAGATCTCTATTGCTAAAATAAATTCTTTTTATTTTTTTAATTTGGCTGGATCATTTTTCATTTATAACAATTTGTATTACTATTTTTATAACTATTTTTTTATTATTAAACTTTTAAAATTTTAAAAACCAACAGATTGGCGTTTTTCGCAATATGCATTTTTCACATTCCTTTTTACTCGTAGAATTTTTCCCCATTAAGTTGCTAGGAGACACTGACAACTGGGTACTTAAGATAACAAAGAAATGGCCAAAGCCTCAGGGGAGGAGGGCATCTGCTTGCATCTCTCTTTTTGGGCGTTTCTTTTCGAGGGGCAGAGATACCGTGAGAATTGGGCAGGTAAAGGGGCGGGGGCAGCTACTAGGCACTCTCTCGTTCTCGGTTTCGGAGCAGGAAGGTCGAAGCTGCTGCTTAGGAAAAGGAATTCGCTGCCACCGCCATAACCCAGCCCGGAGCTGCTTCTTCTGTGGGTGAGAGGAGCAAATGAACCGGGAGCTTATTATCACCTACCTCACTAAAAGAGGGACCTATCACCATCTGCTCGGGTGCCCGGGAATCCTGAGCTCGCCTCTCCCTGCCCTGCTGGGAGCCAGGCTGCCGCTGCCCCGCCCGCCGCTTCTTCGGCACTGCTCTGGGTTTCTCCACGCTGTAGCCCCGCACCTCCTCCCCAGCTGGGACGTCCTGCAGTTCCAGCTATCGCCGCGGAGCTTCTGATACATCTCGTCCACCACCCCGGAATTTTTGCTCATTCCTGCCGTTCCAGCTTGATGCTCCTGAGTCCTGCTGGGGCATCAGGATCGACTGCCCACCGGGAGTTACCAGCGCCCCTGCCGTCTGTGAACGTAACTGCACCAAAGGGGAAAATGCCTGTGGCCGAGAAGGCTGTTACTGGGTTTGTGGTTCTGGTTGTTGTTAATGCCATAGTTGTTGTTGTTGATTTGCCTTGTTATACATACTAGTAAATAACTGTTATTCCTATTCCCATATATTTTCCTGAGAGCCCCTTAATTTCAAAATTATAATAATTCGGAGGGAGGCGTAGAGGAATTTCTGAGAGAAATGGGTCACGATCTGGATGTGCATGATTTATATGTTTAAAGTGAAGGTTGAGCTACCACAGCCTAGGCCTCAGATGTGGGCCTCGGTGAGGCCTTGAAGCCTGTGGTGCAGTTAAAAATAAGTTTGTGGCGCAGTCAGAAATTATGTTAAGGTATAAGACAATTTACTGAGCTGTCTAGGTGTGAATCAGTATAGGTCTGCAGTGTGAAACTTTAGCCACCTTAAGACAGGAACAAACAATGTTTGCTTGCCAGTGAGAGTGTGCTCACAACTGTAAACTATCTAGAAGTGTATAAAAACTACTGTCTGTAAGCAATAAAGGGAGAGATTAACCATATTGGTTTGGATCTTCGTTTGTTCCTGTCCAGCTCACCTTTTTATTTTTGGTCCCTGCATCAGGGAGGAGGTTTACATTTTCCATTCCAAGTGAGGCTCCTGGGGTCCCTAGCAGACACCTGTGTTTCAAACCTAGACAGAGGGTGAGCAAGCGATTCTTGTGAGTGCCTGGCATTGGACCAGTGTCAAAACACGACATGACTGAACACCCACATACAGTGTTTCAAGGCACTAGTAATGCAGTGTGTTGCATATGGCTAAAAAAGCATTTTTCTAGTAATAGTCTTAAATATGATTCAGAGAACATTCAGTATTACTTGTTACAGTCATGAATTTAACAGAAAGTTGGAAAACAAATTCGGATACCTGAAAAGTCTTTATGTGTTAAAGCATCTCCCTAACCTCATGGGACAAAAAATTAAAACCCATCTGTTCATTACTATTGTGAAAAATGCATATTATATGGCTCTACGCAGATATTTACGATATGTATTATGCTAGGTTGGAAAGTTATGCTGTAGTAACATTTTAATAATATAGTAAATGTAGTTTTGTAATTGAAATTAAGCTTTAGTAGTTAAAATAGAAAATATGTGTGTGTGGTATTCTTTTTGCTCAAGAGAAGGAGAAGATAATCAAGAAATTCTTCACACAGAGATAACAATTACAAAAAACTCCTAAATCTTCCAGAGGAGAGGAATTTATGGCTTTCCTTATCAACAAAAAACCGAACTTCTCCAAACTCGACTTAGACTTCAAGGCACCTGGGATTAACAGGAATTCCTCAACAAGTACCGGACGAACTTCTTGTTTTAAATAAATATATGCATATTCATGAAGTGATTTGTGTATGCAACAGGTTACCCCTCTTAAGGAGGGAATTCTTTTTTATCGGGGTCCTTCTCCTGGCTCACTTTTGTCCAGAGAGAGGTACCCAGCCCGGGCTGTAACTTTTTGCTGTTATTGTCTCTTTAATTGTCCTAACTCTAATTGTTTAATCTTTATAACTTGTATTAATTTTTTTCCAATTTATTTTTATTAAACCTTTATAAATTTTAAAAAACAAGTGATTGGCGTTTATAACAAATGGTAGCAGAGGATGGTTCGCAATACCTCGCTGTGGGTGCTGTAGGAGAATTAGTGTGAGAAGACGCGTCCTGCCCTGATTAGGCAGCCTCGCTGTTCCCCTGGTGTGACCACAGACCGCAGGTTACGATCCGATGGACAAAAAGAGACAATAAAGCAAAGAAAAGGGAAGGAATTCCTAAACCGCGGTAATTAGCCCCTAAGACCAAAGTGTACACGAAGAACAAAGACCCAAGGACAACGGATAGGTAAGTATTTGTTGGGATGGGGTGGATAAGGGGGGATGAATGTGTGTGAATGAGAGGCGGGCTGGTTACCCCAGACCTGCTAAGTGAGTGCTGTAGTCTCCCATGCTGCGTTTCCGTCTTTTTCCCGAAAAGCGGCCAGTACAGAGACGAAGCAAATGATAAAAGAGTGAGAGAATCCCCCCGGGGAAAATTGGGATTGCTCGGGTGTGAAAAATGCAGAATGTATGGCTCTACACAGATATTTACGATATGTATTATGCTAGGTTGGAAAGTTATGCTCTAGTAACATTTTAATAATATAGTAAATGTAGTTTTGTAATTGAAATTAAGCTTCAGTAGTTAAAATAGAAAATATGTGTGTGTGGTATTCGTTTTGCTCAAGAGAAGAAGAAGATAATCAAGAAATTCTTCACACAGAGATAACAATTACAAAAACCCCTAAATCTTCCAGAGGAGAGGAATTTATGGCTTTCCTTATCAACAAAAAACCGAACTTCTCCAAACTCGACTTAGACTTCAAGGCGCCTGGGATTAACAGGAATTCCTCAACAAGTACCGGATGAACTTCTTGTTTTAAATAAATATATGCATATTCATGAAGTGATTTGTGTATGCAACAGGTTACCCCTCTTAAGGAGGGAATTCTTTTTTATCGGGGTCCTTCTCCTGGCTCACTTTTGTCCAGAGAGAGGTACCCAGCCCGGGCTGTAACTTTTTGCTGTTATTGTCTCTTTAATTGTCCTAACTCTAATTGTTTAATCTTTATTACTATACTTGTATTATTTTTTTTCCATTTTATTTTTAGTAAACTTTTATAAATTTTTAAAACGAGTGATTGGCGTTTATAACAAATGGTAGCAGAGGATGGTTCCTAATACCTCGCTGTGGGTGCTGTAGGAGAATTAGAGTGAGAAGGCGCGTCCTGCCCTGATTAGGCAGTCTCGCTCTGTTCCCCTGGTGTGACCACAGACCGCAGGTTACGATCCGATGGACAAAAAGAGACAATAAAGCAAAGAAAAGGGAAAGAATTTCTAAACCGCGGTAATTAGCCCCTAAGACCAAAGTGTACACGAAGAACAAAGACCCAAGGACAACGGATAGGTAAGTATTGGTTGGGATGAATGTGTGAATGGGGTGGATAAGGGGGGGATGAATGTGTGTGAATGAGAGGCGGGCTGGTTACCCCAGACCTGCTAAGTGAGAGCGGTAGTCTCCTATGCTGCGTTTCCGTCTTTTTCGCGAGAAAAGCGGCCAGTACAGAGACGAAGCGAATGATAAAAGAGTGAGAGAATCCCCCCCAGGGAGGTTGAATTGAATGGGCTGGGTTGAGGGGTTAATATTCAAGAGCACCCAGGGTTGCTGCTGGGTTGAGATATTAATCTTCAAGAGCACCCAGGGTTGAATTAAAAGTCTGCTGGGTTGAGATATTAATATTCAAGAGCACCCAGGGTTGAATGAAAGTCTGCTGGGTTGAGATATTAATTTTCGAGAGCACCCAGGACTGAGTAAAATTTTGCCGGAGTGAGGGTACACCCAAGAGAATCTGGGGTTGGTAACAATGCAGCCGGATTGAGGGGTATCCAAGAACACCGGGACTGGCCAGGGACACCTAAAAGTGTAATAGGTGTGTTGAAAAATAAAAGGTACCTTGTTGTTGTGGTTGTTTTGTTGTGTGTGTGCGTAAGTGAAAAATAAACTTGAGCGAATGGGGACAAATGAAAGTATACGTAATGCAGATTGTTTATTTTAAGCTTTGTTGTAGTTCCTTGGAGGAAAGTGTGTTGTGTTGAGGGGTGGTGAGAGAAAAAGGAGGTGTTTTTTTTGAGAGTGTAGTCGAGGGAAAAGTGGTATTTGAGTAGGGGGAGGAAGGTGGAACAGAGGCAGGGGGTGAGTAGATAAAATCTTGAAAAATGGGACAGAAATCCAGTAAGAAATTATCAACAGAGATACCCCAAGATAGTCCCCTAGGAGTTATGTTAGCCAACTGGGAAAAAAACCCTTGTACAAGAAATAAAGACAAAGTAAAGATGATACAATTTTGTATGCTTGAATGGCCAACAAAGGAAATAAGATCTGACCACGTTTATTGGCCTAGATATGGTTCTTTTGAGAAATGGATTTGTCAGGCTTTAAATGTATTTGTAAACTCAAAGGAACCGTTTAATTCAGAAGAAAGAGAATATGCCACGTGTTGGACAGGGGATTTTAGGAAAGTAAAAATCTTTAAGGTATCAGAAATCCCCGAAACAAAATAAGAAAAGAAAAGAGGGAAAGAGAAGGGAGGGGAGCAAGAGGAAAAAAGAGGAAAAGAAAAAGAATGGGATCCTTTAGAAATGTTACCTCCTCCCTTCCCTTTCGCGCCTGCACCGCCTGCGGCCCCAGCACCGGTTTCGGGTCCCAGCGAGCCGCTCCCCTCAGCTCCGCCGGTCCCGGTGCCGGTGCCTGTCCCGGTGCCTGTGCCCACCCCGGGCTCTGGCTCGCCGCGTGTTCCTGCCCCGGTTCCCGTGCCCGCGGCGGCGGCTCTGCGGGTTCCCGTCCCGCTGCCCGCAGCAACCCCCCCGGTCCCTGTTTCGCCGCCTGCCGCCTCGGTACCGGCCCCCGCCTCGCTGCTCGCGGCTGCCCGACCGGCCCCCTCCCCATCCTGCCCGGTTTGCCCGCGGCTGGTTCGCTGGCCGCGCCCGGCGGGCTCCCGTTAGTCCCGGCTGTCCCGTCTCTGGCCGCTTCTCCCGCAGCGGTTTTCTCGGCCCCATCCCCCGCGGCTTTGCCCGTTCCGGCTACACTGGGCGCTGCCGCCGCTGCCCTGCCTCTGCCGGGAGCGGCCGGCTCCGCCGCCGTGAGCCACGTAGAGGCTGACCGCACTCCCATCCGCTATCCCCCGGACATGCTGCCCCTTCAGCAGCTCCGGCAGCAAACCCCGCCCGTGCTCCGCCTCTGGAGGACCTGGCCTCTATGGTCTGTCCTCCTCACACCGCCCTTCCTGCCCGGAGCTCCGTTCCCTTGGAAACCGCAGCTCCGGCTCCAAGGAACTCCCTGTCCCAGGAAGATGCTCCTTATAAAAATACTAGAGGTGCAGTTAAGAGGCAGCTTTCTCCTGGTTTTTCCTCACCACACGAAAATAAAGCTGCAGAAAAACATTGGAATAAAGAAATTGGTCTATTTCCACTAAGAGAGGTCCCGATAGGAGGGGGTGGGATTGGATTTGTGAATGCTCCCCTGACTTCTTCCGAAGTCAGAAATTTAAAAAAAAAAGAAATCAAAGGGATTTTAGAGGATCCCATCGGCACAGCTGAACAACTTGACCAATTTTTAGGTCCAAACGTTTATACCTGGGAAGAAATGCAGTCTATAATGAAGATACTATTTTCTCAGGAAGAAAGGGAAATTATAAGAGTTGCAGGCATAAAAGCCTGGAATAAAGAACATCCACAGGGGCCCTCTGGAGAAGACATAATGCCAACTGAACCTCCAGGGTGGAGTCAAAATAGTGAGGAGGGGAGAAAACTTATGAATGACTATCGCAATACAATAATCAAAGGAATAAAAGGGGCGGCACCTCGAGGGCAAAATGCTAAAAAGGCTTTTGAAGCACAGCAAAAGAAAGAAGAGACTCCAACTGAATGGTTGGACAGACTTGGGAGAAATATAAGGCAACATTCCAGAATGGATCCTGAAATTGATGTGAAAAAAGCTTTGTTAAAGATTAACTTTGTGCTTGGCCAGATAATGGAAAAAAATTGAAGATCAGAATGACAAATTATTAGATGATTTATTAAAGGAGGCTCAGAAAGTCTATGGCCAAAGCCAAACTAAAAGCAAGGATTGTGGCAGTCACCATGTGAGAAAACAATTACAAGAAAAAAATCAAAAACACACAAACACTACTCCTAGATATGACAGTAGTAGAGACAGGGGAGCAAAAAAAAAAAAAAAAAATAAAACCCCAATACAAACCAAATCTCAGGAGCATTCCAGGAATGTCTGCTTTTACTGTAAGAACAAAGGACATTATAAGAGAGATTGTCCTAAGAGAGCAACAGATCTGAAAATCTTCTGAGAGATGAGCAAAGAGGAAGAATAGGGGTGTCCAAGGCTCTATTTTCTAGGGGACAGATACCATCTAGAGCCTGTGATAACTTTAAAAGTAGGTCCCCAAGAAGAAGAATTGGAATTTGTAGTAGATACCAGAGCAGAAAGAACCTGTTTGTTAAATATTCCAAAAGGTTATAGTGTACCAACAGAAAATCTAATACATGATTGTCTAGAAATTATCCAGTACCAGAAAAAGAATGTCAGGGTATGCAGTAGTTGATGGGAAAAACATGCAAACCATTGAAAAGGGGAAGTTATCTTCAAACTGGTCAGCTCAAACCTGTGAATTATATGCTCTAAAAAGAGCACTGGAATATTTAGCACACAAGAAGGGAACTATATATACTGATTCAAGGTATGCCTTTGGAGTAGTACATACCTTTGGAAAAATTTGGGAAGAAAGAGGATTGCTTAATTCAAGGGGAAAAGGATTAGTACATGAGGGGCTCATTTTAGAGGTTTTAGAAGCATTAAAATTACCAGAAGAAATAGCTGTAGTACATATTAAAAGTCACCAAAAGGGAGTGACTGCAGAAGTAAGAGGAAATAATTTGGCAGACCAGGAAGCTAAGGATGCAGCAGAAAATGGAACTGAAAGAGTTATGCTAATATTAACTCCAAATGAGGAGAAATTGAAAATTCCAAAATTTAATGAAGCAGAGGAAAAAGAATTTAAAAAAATAGGAGGTTTACAAGATGAATCAGGGAAGTGGAAACTTCCTGATGGAAGACAATTACTTAATAAAATACTTACTAGAAGGATATTAGAAGACATGCATCAAAAAACTCACTGGGGTACTCAGGCTCTGTGTGATCACTTTCTAAGGAACTATGGGTATATTGGGATTTTTGGGATAGCAAAGAAGGTTACTGAAAAATGTATAACTTGCCAACGGATAAATAAAAAGGTAATGAGAAAAACCACATTGGGAGGTCGGGAATTAGCTCTTAGGCCATTTCAAAGTATTCAAGTAGATTTTACTGAACTCCATCAAGTTCAAAGATGGAAGTATTTATTAGTAATAACAGACCATCTAACTCATTGGGTGGAAGCGGTTCCCACTGCCACGGCTACAGCCAACGTGGTAAGTAAAACCCTTTTGGAACAGATTATTCCAAGATATGGAATGGTTAATAGGATAGACTCAGACAGAGGAACACATTTTACGTCAAAAGTGTTACAACAATTAATTCAGACCTTGGGGATAAAATGGGAATTACACACCCCATGGCATCCACAGAGTTCTGGCCGAGTAGAGAGAATGAACCAAACTTTAAAAAGAACTTTAACTAAATTAATAGTTGAAACCCGAATGTCATGGGTACAATGCCTACCTTTAGCCTTACTGAGGATTCGAACACAACCCAGGTCAGACCTGGGAGTGTCACCTTATGAAATGATGTTTGGATTACCTTTTTTGACTACTCTACATGAAAATGCTACCCATGAGGTAGGGGAAGAAAATGTTAAAAAATATGTGAACACTATTGCCAAAACTCTTGAAAATTTAAAGTTAAAAGGAATAATCCCCCAAACCACACCTTTAGACTTTAAAATCCATAATATTCATCCAGGGGAATGGGTGTTGGTAAAAACATGGAAAGAACAATCTTTAACTCCACAATGGGAAGGTCCTTTTCAGGTATTGCTGACGACCAAGGCTGCAATGCGGACCAGGGAACGAGGGTGGATCCACGCCAGCAGAATCAAAGGACCTGTGGAAGAACCTAAGGAGTGGACGATAACCTCTGAACCGGGTGATACAAAATTGACTCTTAAACGGGGAATGGGTGGTAATGAACTGGGAAGACCCGAATGATCCAAGAAATATACACAAGATCACACCTGACTGGGGAGTAAGACCGAGCTTACATCAGTGGTTTCAAATACCGCGTGGACAAACTTTGAGGCGCCCCCGATATCCTCCTGGGGAAGGAATACTGCCACCACAGACAGGAGGATCAGGACTGTTTTGGACAGAAAACACCTGTATTTTGGCCTTAGCCTGTGATTTATACAAAGAGGAGGGCGAATTACAATCTCAATCTGTGCCACGTAATATACCCTGCCTGATTCACCCAAATACTGGGCATGTTGGTTGGGTTAAATGTAAATGTTTGAATTGTGGGAATAATTGGTATTGTAGTTCACACAACCGACGCCCCCATTGGAAGAAGTGTCGAGTGTCAACTAGATCCCCATCCAAGCAGAGCTCGAAACAACTGAAATAATAACTTTGTTTTGTGGATGGGAATTATTAGTGCCTGTTGAATGGGAAATAGCTGAGGAACAGTGGGAGACCACCGTTAAGGAGTGTCAAAAAGGATTTGCCTGGAAATTAGCTAAGAGAAAGTGACAAGAGAAGAGAGGGCAAGACCAGATTGGCCTCTATAATCGCCACCAAGAAGATCACATACACCTGCTGTGGGTTGCAACCCCATAGGCATGGGAGGTGGGAGTATAAGCCATACTGGACCTCTCCTTTTTCTGTCACTCATTTTCTGTCTTTTCCCTTTTGGGATATTGACAAAGCCATGCTACAGGTGTTACCAGAAGCTGTATATGGAAAGACACCGAGGCTCCTTTTTTATCTCGCACACTCATGTCAACAGTCACTGTTATAACCCATCCAGATTAGGAAACTGCATGCACAATGGACAAAAGTACTGGATTACTGAGAATCTAGGAATAAGTGGTAACAGGGCGGGAAGTGAATGCCCAAAAGGGAAAAAATGGATTTGTTTCACATACGCTATTGGGAATAAAGCACAAGATTTGGTAAAAGAGCAATTGATAACCAAAAAGGCTAAGCTGGCACCACCACCTAAACCTGTACCAATCTCACTTGACAATTTGTATACAAAACTGGAACAACAATTAGAAAAAGAGATAGATATTTCGAGGATGGGTAAAAATCAGTTTGTAGAATTGGGAGAAGAATAAGTAAGGAACTTAACATTACCAATTGTTGGGTCTGTGGAGGGGCTCTGATGTCAGAAGAATGGCCATGGAAAGGCAGCAGCTTAGGCCCAATTGAGCTCCTTAAGTGGAACCAGACAAGTATAAGGGGAGAAAACTGACCAGAGGGGTGGGTTTTGAGTTCAGTAGTCATAGGGGAAGAATGTCTTTGGCGCAATGGGAAAAAGTTCCTTCATGAAGTAAGAAAAACTCCCTGTAAAAGATATAAAGTCAGTAATGGAACTTCTGTATGGTGGGTCCCAGAAGAACCTACCATGTATTGGACCCAGGAAAAAGTAAAAAAAGGAAATTGTGAGTATAATAATGAAATCAGGCTTTTTCAGTGTAATGATACAGGAAAAAATCCTTACGTTGGCATCCCAGAGATTTCTAAATTTTGGGAGAATATAGATGAGCAAACATTTGACTATTGGAAAGCTCCAGATGGCTTATTCTGGATATGCGGAAAAAAGGCATACCCAAAACTTCCCTCTCAGTGGAAAGGGAGTTGTACTCTGGGAGTCATACAGCCAGGATTTTTTCTTTTGCCAGGGCCTGAAGGGGATCACTTAGGGATACCAGTTTATGAGGATCTAAAAAGAAACAAGAGAGACTTAATTGGAGGGTTCCAAACATGGGGAAACATAGAATGGCCCCCTGAACATATATTGGAAACATATGGGCCAGCCACCTGAGCACAAGATGGGAGTTGGGGATATCGAACCCCAATTTACATGTTAAATCGCATTATAAGACTCCAAGCCGCTGTAGAAATAATAACAAACAAAACTGGTCGAGCAATGGCATTAATGTCAAGACAACAGACCCAAATCAGAACAGCCGTGTATCAGAATAGGTTAGCTTTGGATTATCTATTAGCGGAAGAAGGGGGTGTTTGTGGAAAATTCAATACATCAGATTGCTGTTTGAAAATAGATGATAACGGAGATGCTGTCCTAGATATAGTCAATGATATCAGAAAAATAGCCCATGTACCAGTTCAAAGGTGGGAACCAATGCTAAATACTAGCTGGTAGGATAACGTGTTGGGAATAGAATGGTGGAAAAAGCTAGGTTTCTTCCTGCTATGCGCTACAGCTGGTCTAATATTCCTTCCTTGTTTGATCCCCTGTTTCATTCGACTCATCACCAGTGTACTTCAAAGCATGCAATTAGTGACCATGGATCAAAAATTGGATACAACAAAAACGGTGCAAAAGATTATGGTATTAAAGAAACAAAATAATATAGAAGACCCCTTTCAAGAGGCTAGATTGATTTATGAAGAAAATGAACGAAAAGTGAAGACTAGAAAGCAGTAAATATTGCTCGAGCCAAAATAATTATAAAAAGAAAGAGGAAGGATTGTGAAAAATGCAGAATGTATGGCTCTACACAGATATTTACGATATGTATTATGCTAGGTTGGAAAGTTATGCTGTAGTAACATTTTAATAATATAGTAAATGTAGTTTTGTAATTGAAATTAAGCTTCAGTAGTTAAAATAGAAAATATGTGTGTGTGGTATTCGTTTTGCTCAAGAGAAGAAGAAGATAATCAAGAAATTCTTCACACAGAGATAACAATTACAAAAACCCCTAAATCTTCCAGAGGAGAGGAATTTATGGCTTTCCTTATCAACAAAAAACCGAACTTCTCCAAACTCGACTTAGACTTCAAGGCGCCTGGGATTAACAGGAATTCCTCAACAAGTACCGGATGAACTTCTTGTTTTAAATAAATATATGCATATTCATGAAGTGATTTGTGTATGCAACAGGTTACCCCTCTTAAGGAGGGAATTCTTTTTTATCGGGGTCCTTCTCCTGGCTCACTTTTGTCCAGAGAGAGGTACCCAGCCCGGGCTGTAACTTTTTGCTGTTATTGTCTCTTTAATTGTCCTAACTCTAATTGTTTAATCTTTATTACTATACTTGTATTATTTTTTTTCCATTTTATTTTTAGTAAACTTTTATAAATTTTTAAAACGAGTGATTGGCGTTTATAACATCGGGGAAAGAGTGGGACCCCTTGGAGAGAAGGAGCCGAGGGTGTTCCCGGTATAATCCATTGGGTAAAATAAAAGGTAAAAAGAGGGCTTTCTTGGCATAATTAATTAGAGAAGAATAAAAGGTAAAAAGAGGGTTTTCTTGGCATAATTAATTGGAGGAGAAAAAAAAAAATTCAAAAGGTAAAATGTGTGGGAGGGGCCCCTAAAAATTTAAATAAAATTCTATAATAAAAATAATTTTAATTCTATAATAAAATTCTATAATAATAAAAATTCTGCTTGGGACAACACAGCTAGATTGAGGGATATCCAGGAATACCAACACTGGCCAGTAACACTTATTACCCTGTGGGTGGGAGCTTAGGCAAAACCCACAAAACTAGCCTTGTTCCCCTGGGCGTGAGGGGAAGTTGTGACTGCAGCCAGCCTCAAAGGTGAATTGGAACCAGAGGCAAACAAAAGGTACCTTTACTTGTTGTGTACGGGATGGTGGGACCCGCACCAACAAGTTCCCTGAGGGTGGGAGCTTAGGCAAAACCCTGCAAAAACTTGAGTGAAAAAGTCTGCTGGGTTGAGATATTAACCTTCGAGAGCACCCAGGATTGAGTAACTCAGGGCCCTTCCCAGAGGCCCAGCGGTACTGAAACCCAGAGAGGCTGCCCCCAAAGCAAGGATGGCTCAGTATCGTAGGACCTTTTAGCACCGCGGCTGCGTAAAGTAGTCGTCTAACCCATTCCCCTGGGGGGAGGGGGTGTGGGGAGTCCAGATCGGGCAAGGTACGGAGGTCCGAACCCCTGACTCTGAGGCTATCTCTAGGGAAGAGGGATAGCCAAACCTCGGGGAGGTGGAAGGGGTCAGGGTGGGGGCTTACATGATTCACGATTCTCTGGCAACAGAAATCCCTTTGTGTAAGTCTAAGAGGTTTGCTAACATTTCCTTCCTCTGTGCAATAAAATAAAGGGAAATGTAGAAGTATGAATGGACAGGCCTGAGGGTGTAGATGTGTGTGCGAAAGTAAGTGGAAAATAAAGGTGAGTAAATAGAAATTAGTGAAAGATATGCAATGCAGATTGTTTGTTTTGAGCTAAATAAAAGTGAGTAAGTGTGCACGAATGAAAGTAAGTCCAGAAGTATGAATGAACAGGCTGAGGGTGTGAATGTGAGTGAGGGTGAGCGAGAGATAAAAGTGAGTAAATGGAAATGAGTAGAAGATATGTTTATTTTGAGCTTTATTTTTTTAGAGGGAGGTATATTATGTCGAATGGTTTGTGAGAGAAAGGACTTTTTGCATGGGTAGTTGAAAGAAGGTAGTATTTAGGTCGTTAGAAAATGTGAGAAAAAAAAAGAGCATGGAATGAATAGATGAGATTTTGGGGAAAAAAAAAAAAAAAAAAGGGACAGAAAACCAGTAAAATGGAAGAAAAAGGGGAAAAGGGAGTGGAACAAGAGGGAACCACACCACTCGCAGCCGAGCCGCTTGTCCCGGGCCCTGGCTCGCCGCTTGTTTCAGCTCCGTCTGTCCCAGTCCCGGCATTTGTCCCAGGTCTCAGCGAGCCGCTCGCTTCGGCTCCGCCTGCCCCGGTGCCGGCGCCTGTCCCGGTGCCTGTTTCGCCTCCCGCAGCCTCTGTACCAGTCCCCGTCTCGCTGCTCGCGGCTGCCCGACCGGCCCCCTCTGCCCCATCCTGCCCGGTTTGTCCGTGGCTGGTTCGCTGGCCGCGCCTGGCGGGCTCCCGTTAGTCCCGGCTGTCCCGTCTCTGGCCGCTTCTCCCGCAGCGGTTTTCTCGGCCCCATCCCCCGCGGTTTTGCCCGTTCCGGCTACACTGGGCGCTGCCGCCGCAGCCCTGCCTCTGCCGGGAGCGGCCGGCTCAGCCGCCGTGAGCCACGTGGAGGCTGACCGCACTCCCATCCGGTATCCCCCGGACATGCTGCCCCCTTCAGCAGCTCCGGCAGCAAACCCCGCCCGTGCTCCGCCTCTGGAGGACCTGGCCTCTATGGTATGTCCTCCTCACACCGCCCTTCCTGCCCGGAGCTCCGTTCCCTTGGAAACCGCAGCTCCGGCTCCAAGGAACTCCCTGTCCCTGGAAGATGCTCCTTATAAAAATACTAGAGGTGCAGTTAAGAGGCAGCTTTCTCCTGATTTTTCCTCAAGGCTACAGAAAAATACGGGGAGAAAGAAATTGGTCTATTTCCACTGAGAGAGGTCCCGATGGGAGGGGGTTGGACTGGATTTGTGAATGCTCCTCTGACTTCTTCCGAAGTCAGAAATTTTAAAAAGGAAATCAAAGGGATTTTAGAAGATCCCATTGGCACAGCTGAACAACTGGACCAATTTTTAGGTCCAAACATTTACACTTGGGAAGAGATGCAGTCTATAATAAAGATACTATTTTCTCAGGAAGAAAGGGAGATGATCAGAGTTGCAGGCATAAAAGCCTGGAATAAGGAACATCCACAGGGGCCCTCTGGAGAAGAAATAATGCCAACTGAACCTCCGGGGTGGAATCAGAATAGTGAGCAGGGGAGAAAACTTATGAATGACTATCGCAATACAATAATCAAGGGAATAAAACGGGCGGCACCTCGAGAGCAAAATGCTAAAAAGGCTTTTGAGGCACAGCAGGGGAAAGAAGAGACTCCAACTGAATGGTTGGACAGACTTGGGAGAAATATAAGGCAACATTCCAGAATGGATCCTGAGATTGATGTGAGAAAAGCTTTGTTAAAGATTAACTTTGTGCTTGGCCAGATAATGGAAAAAATTGAAGATCAGCATGACAAATTATTAGATGATTTATTAAAGGAGGCTCAGAAAGTCTATGGCAAAAGCCAAACTAAAAGCAGGGATTGTGGCAGTCACCATGTGAGAAAACAATTACAAGAAAAAAATCAAAAAAACACAAACACTACTCCTAGATATGACAGTAGTAGAGACAGGGGAACAGAAAAAAAAATAAAACCCCAATACAAACCAAATCTCAGGAGCATTCCAGGAATGTCTGCTTTTACTGTAAGAACAAAGGACATTATAAGAGAGATTGTCCTAAGAGAGCAACAGATCTGAAAATCTTCTGAGAGATGAGCAAAGAAGAAGGTAAGGATGCAGCAGAAAAGGGAGCTGAAAGAGTTATGCTAATATTAACTCCAAATGAGGAGAAACTGGAAATTCCAAAATTTAGTGAAGCAGAAGAAAAAGAATTAAAGGAGATAGGAGGTGAACAAGATGAATCAGGGAAATGGAAACTTCCTGATGGAAGACAATTACTTAATAAAATGCTTACTAGAAGAATATTAGAAGACATGCATCAGAAAACCCACTGGGGTACTCAGGCTTTGTGTGATCATTTTCTAAGGAACTATGGGTGTATTGGGATTTTTGGAATAGCAAAGAAAGTAACTGAAAAATGTATAACTTGCCAAAGGATAAATAAAAAGGTAATGAGGAAAACCACATTGGAAGGTCGGAAATTAGCTCTTAGACCATTTCAAAGAATTCAAGTAGATTTTACTGAACTTCCTCAAGTTCAAAGATGGAAGTATTTATTACTAATAACAGACCATCTAAGTCATTGGGTGGAAGCGGTTCCCACTGCCAAGGCCACAGCCAACATGGTAAGTAAAACCCTTTTGGAACAGATTATTCCAAGATATGGAATGGTTAATAGGATAGACTCAGACAGAGGAACACATTTTATGTCAAAAGTGTTACAACAATTAATTCAGACCTTGGGGATAAAATGGGAGCTACACACCCCACACACCCCATGGCATCCACAAAGTTCCGGCCGAGTAGAGAGGATGAACCAGACTCTAAAAAGAACTTTAACTAAATTAATAGTTGAAACCCGAATGTCATGGGTACAATGCCTACCTTTAGCCTTACTGAGGATTCAAACACAACCCAGGTCAGACCTGGGAGTGTCACCTTATGAAATGATGTTTGGATTACCTTTTCTGACCACCCAACATGAAAATGCTACCTATGAGGTAGGGGAAAAGAGTGTTAAAGGATATATTAACACCATTGCAAAATCTCTTGAAAATTGGAGGTTAAAAGGAATAATCCCCCAAACCACACCTTTAGACTTTGAAATCCATAATATTCACCCAGGAGAATGGGTGTTGGTAAAAACATGGAAAGAACAATCTTTAACTCCACAATGGGAAGGTCCTTTTCAGGTATTGCTGACAACCAAGGCTGCGATGCGGACCAGGGAACGAGGGTGGATCCACGCCAGCAGAATCAAAGGACCTGTGGAAGAACCTAAGGAGTGGACAATAACATCTGAACCGGGTGATATAAAATTGACTCTTAAACGGGGAATGGGTGGTAATGAACTGGGAAGACCCGAATGATCCAAGAAATATACACAGGAACACACCTGACTGGGAAGTAAGAACGTGCTTACATCAGTGGTTTCAAATACTGCCTGGACAAACTTTGAGGTGTCTCCGGTACCCTCCTTGGGAAGGAATACTGCCACCACAGACAGGAGGATCAGGACTGTTTCGGACAGAAAACTCCTGTATTTTGGCCTTAGCCTGTGATTTATACAAAGAGGAGGGGGAATTACAACCTCAATCTGTGCCACGTAATATACCCTGTTTGATTCATCCAAATACTGGGCATGTTAGTTGGGTTAAATGTAAATGTTTGAATTGTGAGAATAATTGGTATTGTAGTTCACACAACCGACGCCCTCATTGCAAGAAGTGTCGAGTGTCAACTAGATCCCCTATCCAAGCAGAGCTCGAAGCAACTGAAATAATAACTTTGTTTTGTGGATGGGAATTATTAGTGCCTGTTGAATGGGAAATAGCTGAGGAACAGTGGGAGACCACCGTTAAGGAGTGGCAAAAACGATTTGCCTGGAAATTAGCTAAGAGAAAGTGACAAAAGAAGAGAGGGCAAGACCAGATTGGCCTCTATAATCGCCACCAAGAAGATCACATACACCTGCTGTGGGTTGCAACCCCATAGGCATGGGAGGTGGGAGTATAAGCCATACTGGACCTCTCCTTTTTCTGTCACTCATTTTCTGTCTTTTCCCTTTTGGGATATTGACAAAGCCATGCTACAGGTGTTACCAGAAGCTGTATATGGAAAGACACTGAGGCTCCTTTTTTATCTCGCACACTCATGTCAACAGTCACTGTTATAACCCATCCAGATTAGGAAATTGCATGCACAATGGACAAAAGTACTGGATTACTGAGAATCTAGGAATAAGTGGTAACAGGGCGGGAAGTGAATGCCCAAAAGGGGAAAAATGGATTTGTTTCACATA
Source organism: Anomalospiza imberbis (assembly GCF_031753505.1). Lineage (NCBI taxonomy): Eukaryota > Metazoa > Chordata > Aves > Passeriformes > Viduidae > Anomalospiza > Anomalospiza imberbis. Next base: position 6,538,715 of record NC_089720.1, read on the forward strand.
CGCTATTGGGAATAAAGCCCAGGATTTGGTAAAAGAGCAATTGATAAACAAAAAGGCTAAGCCGGCACCACCACCTAAACCTGTACCAATCTCACTTGACAATTTGTATACAAAACTGGAACGACAATTAGAAAAAGAGATAGATATTTCAAGGATGGGTAAAAATCAGTTTGTAGAATTGGGAGAAAGAATAAGTAAGGAACTTAACATAACCAATTGTTGGGTCTGTGGAGGGGCCCTGATGTCAGAAGAATGGCCATGGAAAGGCAGCAGCTTAGGCCCAATTGAGCTCCTTAAGTGGAACCAGACAAGTATAAGGGGAGAAAACCGACCAGAGGGGTGGGTTTTGAGTTCAGTAGTCATAGGGGAAGAATGTCTTTGGCGCAATGGGAAAAAAGTTCCTTCATGAAGTAGGAAAAACTCCCTGTAAAAGATAGAAGGTCAGTAATGGAACTTCTGTATGGTGGGTCCCAGAAGAACCTACCATGTATTGGACCCAGGAAAAAGTAAAAAAAGGAAATTGTGAGTATAATAATGAAATCAGGCTTTTTCAGTGTAATGATACAGGAAAAAATCCTTACGTTGGCATCCCAGAGATTTCTAAATTTTGGGAGAATATAGATGAGCAACCATTTGACTATTGGAAAGCTCCAGATGGCTTATTCTGGATTTGTGGAAAAAAGGCATACCCAAAACTTCCCTCTCAGTGGAAAGGGAGTTGTACTCTGGGAGTCATACAGCCAGGATTTTTTCTTTTGCCAGGGCCTGAAGGGGATCACTTAGGGATACCAGTTTATGAGGATCTAAAAAGAAACAAGAGAGACTTAATTGGAGGGTTCCAAACATGGGGAGACGAGGAATGGCCCCCTGAACGTGTATTGGAAACATATGGGCCAGCCACCTGGGCACAAGATGGGAGTTGGGGATATCGAACCCCAATTTACATGTTAAATCGCATTATAAGATTCCAAGCCGCTGTAGAAATAATAACAAACAAAACTGGTCGGGCAATGGCATTAATGTCAAGACAACAGACCCAAATCAGAGCAGCAGTGTATCAGCAAAGGTTGGCTTTGGATTATCTATTAGCGGAAGAAGGGGGTGTTTGTGGAAAATTCAATACATCAGATTGCTGTTTGAAAATAGATGATAACGGGGATGCTGTCCTAGATATAGTCAATGATATCAGAAAAATAGCCCATGTACCAGTTCAAAGGTGGGAACCAATGCTAAATACTAGCTGGTGGGATAACGTGTTGGGAATAGAATGGTGGAAAAAGCTAAGTTTCTTCCTGTTATGCGCTACAGCTGGTCTAATATTTCTTCCTTGTTTCATCCCCTGTTTTATTCGACTCATCACCAGTGTAGTTCAAGGCATGCAATTAGTGACCATGGATCAAAAATTGGATACAACAAAAACGGTGCAAAAGATTATGGTATTAAAGAAACAAAATAATATAGAAGACCCCTTTCAAGAAGCTAGATTGATTTATGAAGAAAATGAATGAAAAATGAAGACTAGAAAGCAGTAAATATTGCTCGAGCCAAAGTAATTATAAAAAAGAAAGAGGAAGGATTGTGAAAAATGCAGATTATATGGCTCTACACAGATATTTACGATATGTATTATGCTAGGTTGGAAAGTTATGCTGTAGTAACATTTTAATAATATAGTAAATGTAGTTTTGTAATTGAAATTAAGCTTTAGTAGTTAAAATAGAAAATATGTGTGTGTGGTATTCTTTTTGCTCAAGAGAAGGAGAAGATAATCAAGAAATTCTTCACACAGAGATAACAATTACAAAAAAACCCTAAATCTTCCAGAGGAGAGGAATTTATGGCTTTCCTTATAAACAAATAACCGAACTTCTCCAAACTCGATTTAGACTTCAAGGCGCCTGGGATTAACAGGAATTCCTCAACAAGTACCGGACGAACTTCTTGTTTTAAATAAATATATGCATATTCATGAAGTGATTTGTGTATGCAACAGGTTACCCCTCTTAAGGAGGGAATTCTTTTTTATCGGGGTCCTTCTCCTGGCTCACTTTTGTCCAGAGAGAGGTACCCAGCCCGGGCTGTAACTTTTTGCTGTTATCGTCTCTTTAATTGTCCTAACTCCAATTGTTTAATCTTTATTACTTGTATTAATTTTTTTCCAATTTATTTTTATTAAACCTTTATAAATTTTAAAAGCCAAGTGATTGGCGTTTATAACACTATGGAAGAAAAAATATGAAAGCTTTAATAAGAAATATGGTATGAAAAAACATTTCATAAAACATATTACAGACTGTGTGTGGTAATAGTTCTGTACAGAATCACAGAATTTTAAGGGGTTGGAATGGACCTTAAAGATCATCTACTTCCATCCCCCTGCCATGGGCAGGGACACCTACCCTTGGACCAGGTTGCTCCAAGCCCCATTCAACCAGGCCTTGAACACTTTAGGGGATGGGGCATCCACAGCTTCTCTGGGCAACCTGTTCCAGTGCCTCACCAGCCACACATTAAAGAATTTTTTCCTAATATCTAACTCAAATTTCCCCTCTTTCAATTTGTACCTATTACTCCTTGTCCTATCACTGCAGTTCCTGATGAAGAGTCCCTCTCCAGTTCCCTGTAGCCCCTTTTAGGTACTGGAAGTTTCTGTGAGGTCTCCACAGAACCTTTTCTTCTCCAGACTGAACAGCCCCAACTTTCTTAGCCTGTCTTTGTAAGGGAGGTGCTCCAGTCCTCTTATCAACATGGTTGGTCCATCTCTGGACTTGCTCCAACAGTTCCATGTCCTTCTTATGTTAGGGGCACCAGAACTGTACTCAGTACTCCAGATGGGGTGTCACAAAAGCAGAATAGAGGGGCGGAATCACCTCCTTCATTCTGCTGGCCGTGCTCCTTTGGATCCAGCCCAGGATTCTGGTGGTTTCTGGGCTGTGAGCACTCTGCTGGCTCATGGTTTTTCATCACCTATCACCCCCAAGTCCTTCTCTGCAAGGATGCTCTCAATCACTTTTCCCCCCAACCTGTAGGTGTGCCTGGGATTGCTATGACCCAGGTGTAGGACCTTGGACATAAAGGGGGCTGATCTAAAGTACCAGTGAACACTATGCAGAGGTTAAATTCTAACTCATAATCCTCAAGTTAAGATCATTATAACAAGATCTCAAAAGATCATTTATATACTGAAAAATCATTGAGGCCGTCAAGCTTTCAAGATTTAACAAAACACTACAAAGAACTGAAGCACTTCAGAATCTGTATCTAGTAAAGCTTTTAGTCCAACAATGACTGACATGTAATAGTGAGCTACCTAAGCTCTTTTGAATAGGTTTAATGTAACCCAATTTAACGGATCTCCTGCCCCTCACCAAGAATTTTAAAGGAGATGAAAATGCAGCAGCTGTCAAACTGTTAATAAAATTCATTCTTGGTATAGGTAAAATTCCCCCTGAAAGGAAGTTTGTAAGTTTTCAAAGTGACTGCAAGCCATTGCAAGTTTCAATCACTATTAGCTTGATATGTTGTATATTATATAAATGCTCATTTTTCAGCAGTGTGGTACAGCATAATATAATTTGCAATATTATGTTTGTGGGTCAGCATAACAGGCTGTGGGATGATGACCAAGAATCCAGGCAAGGGCTAAGACTTACTATCTACAGCCCACACTGCATTCCCTCTGTTATCTTTGTGGATGGATATCTGTATAGCTGACATCAAGAAAGGATGAGCTGGCTGAAGAAGGTCCTGTGGAGATAGGATGCTCCTGTTTTGGCTCCAACTAACAGCACAGGACAGAACAAAGTCATATGACTGGAACTTGACACCATGGCCAAAAAAGTAACTTTTGCCTGATTAAGGGTCATTAAAATATTAAAATGTACATCCCTGCATATGCTAATAAGCTTAATTAAGTACATGGTACCACATATATGACAATACTATAATCATGCTATATGTTACATAGGAGGAGGAAGATAAGATAGGGCTATATATAAGGAGGGTAGAAATTTCACCTAGTGAGGAAGACCCAAAAAGACTTTGAAGACAGTCGATGGGCTACTCTCCTCTCTCCTCCCTTCTCCCAAGCAGGGACACCTTCTTGCTAAGATTTTGTGTACGATTATTATTATTCAGGTTAACACAATATTATTATTCCAAATCTGTATTTCTGTTGCTTCAATAAACCCCACTATTTGTGAATCTGTGATCAATCACAAGATTCTTATTGAATGCAACCAGACCTATAGCATCAGACTGGTAAACTGCACTATTTATAAATCTGTGCTTGTGGAAGTTCCTATTGAACAGGACCAGACCTATAGAACTGAATTGGTTCTAATCAGAAATTAAGCCCAGCTGCACCCAGCCCCTCTGATCTCTCTGACCAGCTAGAATGCAAGTGGAGTTATTTTCTGCCAAATTTCTTACTCTTAATGCAACACAGGCTGCTCAAAACAAAAATCTCATGTTACACAAAGAACATCATACAAGACTTTGCAAAGCAAAGGTTTTCATTCCCACCCATAGTCAGAACACCTGCTATCCAACAGTACTATTGTTCAAAAAGCCTTTAGTGCCTTGCTGACCTGTTTTAAGATGCTCTGAGGGCTTATTCTCACTCTGAGAGTAACAAAAAGACATTTATTATTACTTCCTCTTACATTTGTTTCCCAGTATATAATCAAAAAACCCATTTTAGATGCACTCCTGAGCCCTGTGAATATATAGATGTGCAATATGTACAAAATGTATTTTTAAGTTAACAGCTTCGACCCCACTTACTTTCAAACTCTCAGGACCAATTAAAAGCAGAGTGAGTACAATATATTTGTTACAGGCTAAGAGAACAGCAGGGCAAGATTTCTCTTTTTGTTTACAAACAGACTAAGTAGATACACTCAATTATCCAAAAGTATTAACTATACTTCATTTAAAATATAAGAAAGTGCAGTCAAGGGCACTCCAATTTCAAACCTGGCTGAAAATTTCTTCAGTGATCTGCACAAGCTGATACATTTGTTGACTGCTAATACTTCAGTACTGACAAAGCAGTATGCTACTTCTATAAATTCATGATGAAACCAAAGGAATAATAGAACAGCCTCCGAAGCTTAAAAAATTAGAAGTTTTTGGTGCTTTGTTGGTTGTTTGGGTTTTTTTGGGGGGGGAGGGGGGAGGGGGGGGGGAAGAGAGGTGTGTGTGTGTGTTATGTATTTTCTCTCCAAAGCATCTGAAATCCTCTAAAGCCTTGCAGGGATTACCACCTTCTAAATTTCCAAAACTTTTACCTTACAATCAGTTTTTTAAAGCTGAGTTTGAAAGCTAGCTGAGTGACCCATTAACACACCATGTAGGGTGCAAGTTTATCAGGTACCAATCCATATTTCAAATGTACCCCTGTCCTAGGGTGACATTATGATGCTTGTATCCCCAATCGTGTGTTCTGTTTATGCTGGATATTATATTCTGTGCCTTCAAGACTGGCTCTGAGAGCAAAAGCGAGGAGAAGAAGAAACACGGAGTTTTGTTATCAGCCTGCACTCACTCCTCCACAGTGTGCTGGAACACAGAACTCCACTGTGTTCTCTGGGCACGGACGGGGCAGAACACTGTGCTCCTTTGCTCTTTAGTTAGTTTAGCTAGCTGAGGCAGTCCAAGTTTTCCCTGGACTGGTTTTCTTTCCCTTTTCTTGGAACTGTTCAAACCTGCTCCGGACTGGGACCCGGGGAAACACCAAGTGCTCGCACTTTGTGGCCTACCAGGGCCTACTCTGGGCAGTAGCCTTTCCCAGCACCGGAGGGACTGATAACAGTGACTACCCACCGGAGAGATTTTCTGAATTTGTCATCTCTTCAGAGCAGTGAATGAGTTTTGTCATCTGGTATTGTTCATTTTTTGTACTGGGGAGTGCTTTGCCTGTTTAAATAAACAGGTTTTTTCCACTTCTCTCTGAGGAAATTTTTCCCGAACCGGTTGGGGCGAGGGGCCGTGTGGGTTGGCTTTCTGGGGGGGCCCCCTTTTGGAGGTTTTCTCCCAAATTTGCCCTAAACCAGGACAACCCCCAAGTCACGGACTTCTGTATCATACTACCTACCATTTAATGTTTTCACCCAGCATAAAATCCTAGAATCATTTAGCTTGGAAAAGACCTTTAAGATCGAGTCACACTTAACCCAGCACTACCAAGTCCACCACTAAACCATGTCCCCAAGTGCCACATTCACATGTTTTTTGAACACTTCCAGTGATGGTGACTCTACCACTGCCCTGGGCAGCTTGTTTCAATGCCTGACCACCCTTTCAATGAAGAAATTTTCATTAATATCCAACCTAAACCTACCCTGATGGATCTTGAGGCCATTTTCTCTCATCCTGTCACTTGCTACCTGGGAGAAGAGCCCAACCCCCCACTCAGCTATAACTTCCTTTCAGGTAATTGTAGAGAGCTATAAGGTCCCAAAGAGCCTCTTTTTCTCCAGGCTAAACAACCCCAGTTCCCTCAACTGCTCCTCATAAGACTTGTGCTCTAGTCCTTTCATTAATTAACTCTGATCTATTTGTGTGTCAACTTTCCACATGGACCTTCCCAGACCATTTGAGTAACTTCTGTCTCAACAATAACAAATCTCCAGTCCCTTCATGTCTGGCAGTATGTGTGCTCCAGACTTGACAGTTTCTTTTTACACAAGCAATGACCCACTGAATAGGCAATACTTTTGCAGGCCTTTCAGAGCCACAAAACAGTGAACAATGTCTCAGACTGGAAATCCTTCTTAAACTATTCCCTCCCAGAACAGCACTTAGAGCCATTATTCAAGTTACCATCTTTGTGATAAATTCTGACTCTACGTGCTAGCACACAACGAAACTCAGTCCATAGTGCCAATATTCCATTTCTCTTGCAGGCAAGGTGAGTAACATACAACCCTCTTTTTAAATTCAGCAAAGAGATGATGGCCCTTTTCAAGGTGGAGGTGCTATCCAATGAAAAGTCAATTAAGGGATTATTTTTAGTTAATTGCTTCAGTGCATACCATCAAGAATTTGTATGTGTAAATACATACGTTTTCAATCCCAATGTGTAGTGGGTTTGCATGGCTAAGTTTTGGTAGCAGAGGGGCTACAGGGATGGTTTCTGTGAGAAGCTGCTGGAAGCTTCCTCCATGTCCAGCAGAGCCAATGCCAGCTGGCTCCAGGATGAATGGGCAGCTGGCCAAGGCTGGGCCAATTAGAAATGGTGGTAACACCTCTGTGATAACATATTTAAGAAGAAAAAGAAAAAAGTTCTTGCGCAGATGTAACTGTGGCCAGAAAAGAGTGGAGTGAGAATGTGAGAGTAACAGCCCTGCAGACACCAAGGTAAGTGGAGAAGGAGGGACAGGAGGTGCTCCAGGCGTTAGAGCTGAGATTTCCTTGCAGCCCATGGTGAAGACCATGGACAAAAATTCCCCCCACAAAAACCAAAATAACATAATCATAACACAGAACAAAAATGGACAACTTACACATAATCCACCCCTTGTCCCTTTGCCACAATTACAGCAATTCCCCGTGATCATTCTACTCTAACATTGTTCAGTACTTGTTTTGCCCATTACCTCTCCCAATTACTATCCTTATCTCAAAATCCTCATGATCCGAGTGATGGCACCAAAAAGACTGTAGTGGGTTGACCCTGGCTGGATGCCAGACACCCATCAAAGCCTCTCAATCACTCCTGTCCACAGCTGGACATGGGAGAGAAAAATATAACAAAGGATGCATGGGTTGAGATAAGGATAGAGATCACCCACCAAATACCATCATGGGCAAAACAGACTAAAATTAGAGAAATTAATTTATTATTAACAAAATCAGAGCAGGATAATGAGAAGTAAAATAAGACTTTAAAAACACCTGGATATGGGTAATGGGGGTTATGACTAGTTCATCACACGTGGTTCCTGCTGCTGTTCAGGGATAGGAGTCCTTCCCCTGTTCTAATGTGGGGTGGGGGGTGGGTCCCTCCCACAGGAGACAGTTCTCCACGAACTTCTCTAGTGTGAGTCCTTTCCACAGGCAACAATCCTCCCCAAATTGCTCCCACGTGGGTCCCCCTCCACGGGATGCAGTCCTTCAGGCACAGCCTGCTCCAGCATGGGTCCCCCATGGGGTCACAAGTCCTACCAGGAAACCTGCTCCAGCATGAGCTACTCTCCAGCGTGGGGCTCCTCCACCAGCTGCAGGTGGATCTCTGCATCCCTGTGGACCTTCGTGGGCTACAGGGGCACAGCTGCTTCACCATGGGCTGCAGGGGAATCTCAGCTCCAGCAGCTGGAGCACATCCTGCCCCTTGTCCTGGTTTTAAAAACTCATTGGGGAAATTAAGGCCACTCAAGCCGCCTCCTTTTCTATTACGTTGAAGTAAATACTAAAGAAGACTGAAATCGGAGTTGCAATTTACTAAAGAGGCTTGCAATAAACACAGCAATAGTAATAAACAATAGTACAAAAAGAAAATGGTATAACCAACAAAGGCAATATGAAGCCTGACCCTCCAGGAAAAAACAAGATAGCTGCTGTTCCTGCACTAGACCACCAGGTAGGCCCTGAGAACAAAGGCAATATGGCCAAGGGTTCTGCGGTTTAACGCCCTCCCCCCCACCGCTGCCAGAAAAAAACAAATCAAACCAAACCCAAAATAAAAACAGCAACCAAACACCCCCCTCCCCTGCCAAAGAAAACAACAAAACCCCAAACAAACCGAAAATACAATGACTAAACAAACCCCCCAGAAGCTCAGTTGTCCAAACCAGTTTGACTCTCCTTCCACTGAGTTCAGTTCGGCACCAGGTTCCTGCACCACCTCTACCACCGGTCCGCTGTGCTGGGGGTGTATGTGGGTCAGTTCTGCCGCTTCGCTGCCTCTTCCTAATACCCCGCTGGACTCCTTTTTCGTCTCGGCTAGACTCAGCTGATATCGGCGCTGCCATCTCTCCTCAGCCTCTCATCCTGCAAAAACGTCCTGGAAGGACGGGAAGAGAGGGGAGAAACGGCAGGGTGCAGGGTGCTGGGGTCCACAGGCCCCTTAGGTGAAGTGAGCCAGTCAAAAATTGCCACATTTGTTTCCGGCCGTGGCATTTTTCGCTACTGGAACTACTCCCCCCAGAAATGACGTGACTGGTATTAAACACACAGTGCTGAAAGCTTCACCCCTCCTTCTCCACTGACCCTCTTCTTCTTCCTCCCTTTCTAATCGATTATATGGACCTATAGCTTGCCTTGTCCATTTTTTTCTTTTTCACTACTGGGGCAATAATTGTAGTTGTTCTTTGGGTCCCTATCTCAGCCATTATTATCCTCAAATGCAGTTTGGGTTCCTGCCTCAACTGCAGTCCTCTGAGAGTACTGAACTTTGGCTCAATAGACACAGGCCAGGCCTCAGTACAGGGTGAGGCGCTGCTGGTTTTCAGTGGGGTAGGCAAGGCACCCTTCTACCAGTTGACAGGTCAGTTTGTCAGGGTTGATTACCTGTTCAGGTGTAAAGTGCCAGGTAATGGGAGGTGAGACCTGCCCTAGGAACCTGCCCAAATCCTTCCACCCACCCTCCCAGTCAGGAACTGGATGCCTCAGGGCAGATTTCAATATCTCCTCACCTTAAGTTTGCTTTCTCTTACACCAGGATGACACCAGATTCCATGAACTCCATAGTGTACCAACAGTATTAGCTAATATCATTAACAGTATTAAGCAGCTTACATAAGGATCAGCAATGACCACGGGAGGCTGCATTATAAAAGCCTTCACATCAGTTTCAGGCAGGCAGAGGGAAGTGTATTCCTTCACTGTCCACAAGACAGTTCCCCCAGCATAACAAGGACATCAGTGTAAGGGTAAAGCATAGAGCCCGTGTTTGTGTTAACATGTTCCCAAACTCAACAAAATAGAGATAAGGAGTGCAGCTGACAAACTCGATGTCCCCTGCAGGAGCTTGCTACTTTATAACTACTATTTACTATAGCATGATTTATATATTTATATAAATTTAACTGCACTTGTCTCATCCCACATGTTGTGTGCCAAAAAAGGACTGTAGTGGGTTGACCTTGGTTGGACACCAGGTGCCCACAAAGCTGCTCTATTGCTCCCTTTCCCAGCTGGACAGGGGAGGGAAAATAAGATGGAAAACAACTTGTAGGTTGAGATAAGGCAGTTTACTAAAGCAAAACCAAAAGTTTGTGCATACATGAGCAAAGAGAAAAAATAGGTTTATTCTCTACTTTCCACTGGCGAGTGATATTCAGACACTTCCTGGGAAGCAGGGCTTCAGCACGCAGAGCGGTTGCTCTGGAAGGTACGGTAAAGTAATGGATACCCCCATTCTTCCTCCCTCCCTTAGCTTTTATATCTGAGCTGGTGTCATATGGTATGGAATATCCCTTTGGGTAATTTGGGTCAGCTGGCCTAGTTGTGTCCCTGTGCAGGATCTTGTCCACTCCCAGCCCCTCGATGGGGGAATGTTGGAGAGACAGCACTGATGGTGTGCCAGTGCTGCTCAGTAGAAGCCACAACACTGGTGTGTTATCAGAACCTTTCCAACTGCCAATGCAAAGCACAGCACTGGGAGGGCTGCTGTGGGGGAACAAACTCCAGCTCAGCCAGACACAATATACCATGTTTCACTGAAGTAAAACATGTACAAAAGATGACATTTTCTGGATAAGACAATTTATTTTAACAAATACATGTATCTTTATGATGAACTGGAGGCTGCAACAGCTGATGTCTTGGGCTTTGGCATGGCTCCCTCAGGGAATCCATTCCTACAAGTAGAAATATGGTTATTATTTTTTGAAAGGTTGACTTTTGCTCCAAGTTATTTTCCAAGAAGCAATGTTTCAGATCAGGTTCATCAGCTTTTTTCAGCTTCTCTCAGTAATGCACTGAAATCACTATGGAGTTCATATGTTCAGAGGTTTTCCTTAAGAAACATAATTCACAAATGTTTGGAATAAGCAATATGGTTTTCTCTTCTGCTGAAGTAAATGACTTCTTCAAACAGGAAGATTTCATTAACTGAGTAAACACTGCAAGACTGACTCTGATACAGCACACCCACTGAAGGCATGCCTTACTTTATGTTCCTACTAAGCAGCTCGGCAAAAGATTTCGCATTTGTTAGCACTGAAGTGCAAGTCAATTTCTTACAGAAATCGACCCTAAGCTTGCTTTTGGAGATGACATTTCTACTTCAGCAACACTTGGTAGAAATCAGGCTGCAGATGCGCATTGTAAGGTGTTTTCTGGATGCTTCTGGGAAAGATTATGCTTACCAAAAAAGCCCAGATGAATGGATCTCTCAAATACACCTAGGTTCGGGACTTAAAAGACTTACTTTTCACTATTAAATCCAATCTACATTTTTAGGAAAAGACTCTTCAATTGCTTGGCTTTTTCATCCATCTTTCTCGTGTATCAGGCCAAAAGTTACAGAGCTGTGCTTTAGAACATGGAGGTCATACAGAAAGAAATTCTTAGCAAGTTTAACAGTACAGTACCTTTTAAGTACAACTCAAAGCTTTATAATACATTTTAGAAACCTGTAACTCAGAATCAGATGTTACTTACTAAGTGTACTCCAAATTAAAGAGCAACCACTGAAGTATTTAAATCCTTTTCTTGTGGGCAAGAAGGGATTGGAATGCATTTCAAGAATTGTTTCTTAGAAAAATCCAACTTCAGTGCAACTATCAATTTCAGACTCCCAAAAAGAGGTAATGCTACACAAAGTATGCCTTTTCAAATGTGAGTGCTTTATTACAATACCCTCTGTGTTCTGTACTATCTACAATTAACAGAAACATCAGAGTTTGCTATACAGCCTATGTTTTAACAATGAATGAGCTTTTTATAATTTGCCGTATATTCTTTTGAAGATATGACATAATTTATTTCCACAATATATTTTAAAAGAAACACCATACCTCATCAAGCATACTAAATACGTGTTAACTTTGACTGATGAATTTTATAATTCAGTGAAATCTATTAAAGATGTCAGATTACACTAGTTTGTAATAAAATGTTGTACCTGAATCGACGGTAGACCCTTTTCAGGTGCCTCATGCGACCAGTACCAGTGGTGTTGCGTCTTTTAGCCTTTACACTCCAGTTATCTAGAACACAGAAATTACTGTTTCTCATCTACACCAAATAATTAGTTGCATGGTATGTTTGAATAGTACAACTATTCAATTTCACAGAAGAAAAAACAATTATAAATTAAGTAAATTATTATTCAGTAATACTGCACATTAGCTGAAATACAGTTAAATCAGTATTCATTTCAAAAAAGTTCCTAACACTGCAAGATGATACAGTATTCTTTCTTGGTTGGAAAAAAGCCAGATTATTGAAAATGACAAAAAACCACAAGTTTTTAAACTCAGCTCTTACTTACAATTTCTCTTACGCTTAGCAGGGTAACCACATTTCCCACAGGTAGATTTCTGCAGATGGTACGCCTTGGACCCACACCGACGGCACAAGGTGTGTGTCTTATTTCGTCGCTTACCAAATGATGATGTACCCTTTGTCTGAGAAATATTTCAAGACATTGCACATTGTAAATATCACTATCACTCAAAAGTCATGTAACTCAAAACAGAGGCTTCTCTAAAAAACACTCTCAAATTCACCAAGTTCAGTAAACATGGCAGAGGCACACTGATCTCTGAAACACCGACTCAGTTCCTTTTATAGGTATCCTCCATTTTAAGAAATCAGTTTCTTACACTTCTCTTTGCCATTCCTATTCCCCTGCCCAGTGCTGAAATAAAATGAAGCTACCAAGTGGTTATCTCCAACTCCTTTCTCATCTCCCTCAAATTTATCGGTGATGAACAGTAAACTGCTTTTTCCTGAGGAAATGTATTTATTTTCATAGATTAACCGTACACTCACAAGAGACTTTGGCAATCAAACTCCCTCTTACTACGTTATCTGAAAGGCTTTCTCATCCCTGGGAAGAGCACTGTCCCGGCCAGGCCCGCAGCAAGCACGGAGGGGACCCCGAAGGAGATCCCGCGGTAGCACAGCCCCATACCCCATCGCTGCCTCTTCGCCCAGGACGAGATGTCCCACGCCCCCACACAGGCCAGGAACGGGGCTCACTGCCAGCCCTTCAGGCTCAGGTCCCAGCCTCGTCTCCCCGCAGCGCAGCCCCACCGCCGAGCCCGACCACAGCACGGCGCAGGGCCGCCCCGCGCCCCAGACGAGACCCACGGCCTTACAGAGCCCGGCACGGCGGCGGATGATGACAGATATCGCCGCACCCAGGCCTCAGCACTCACCATCTTCTCCGGGGGTTAGCACCAAAGAGGCTATGCCCCGCCCCGCTTCCGCTATAGTCTGGCAAGCGCTTCCGGAGACATGCTTGGGACTGTTCGGTTGGGCATGGCGGAGGCATCCGGGCTGATGGGCCGGCTCGATAGGCCCGGCCCGGCTCGGCGCGGCAGAAAGTGAGGGCTCTCCTTGTCTTAGCCTCACCTCAAGTTGTACTCAGGAGTCCTCTCCGTGTGATGTCCCCTTCCCGCCGGGCCCGGCCTACTAGGATAGGCAGGGTCCCTGAATGCTGTGGTGTGGTGGGTGAGACCCTCGGGGGCCAGACCACAAAGGTTCCTCGGTGACATCACAAAAAACCTGGTGCTTATTAGGGCGACACAATGTGTCCTAGGCCATGGTGCAACTGGTCCTAGAAATAATGATTAAGGGGTATTTATGTGTACATTTAACCACCTAAGTTGCCTTACTGGTACATCATTTTTAACTCTAATGCATCTTCCCTGCAATAGTACCCATGTTGCTATTCACAGGTGCCTACACCTCCACTTCAGGCTGCAGAATCAAGTCCTGACCTTATTTCTACGTCAAGTGAAACCTATTTTCATGACTGAAATGAAAATTTCCCCTTCAGGGACAGGATATTTGTGGCTGTAATACATATTTTAAAAGTGGACTGCCTTAAAAATCAAGCACACTGTGCTTGTTAGTGTCCCTCCCAAGCTCCACACATGCAAGGTGATAGTCTGCCTAAAGCGTTGCAATGGACATCATTAATGTAAAATTGTTTTTTATTCAGATGCACCACTTAAATTTTTCCATGCCAGCTGTTGTGGTTTGACTCCAGCCAGCAACCAAGCCTCACACAGCCGCTTGCTCACTCCCCCATCAGTGGGATGGGAGTGAAAATCGGAAGGGTAAAACCTAGAAAACTCATGGGTTGAGATAAAGACAGTTTATTAGGGAAAGTGTGAAAAACACATTCACTCTCCTGTGAAAATTTAAACAGTTTAATAAAGGACAATAGGAGACAAAGTCAGTAAAGCATAGATTACAGCTGGGTGTGTCTTGGCACTCAGCCAAGAGCACACCTTCACCCTCAGGGATACCCCTTAAATACCTTTTCCATTACATCAGCCTGTTGCATATTCATAGATCCTCATGCGTAGCCATAAGCTAGTTCACATATTCCAGAAACTATTTTACATGGCCCCTCCTTGGGTCTGCCTTTTTAGAGCATGTGTGTTTCTTGGCTGTGGTTTTGGCTCCTTCTCTTTATCACTTCCAGTTTGGGCCTTGGTCCATACTTTCTTCAGACAGCAGATGCTGATAGTTGGCATATCAATAGCAGGGTCCTCATTACATGTTCACTGGATGTTATCCTGACCAAACAAACAATTCACTCATAACTATATCAGTTACCCCTACTGTCACCGCAGGCCCCCAGCCAGGTAATAATTAGCATTGACTCCATGATTGCAGAAGGCTCATCAATTGCTTTATTATCTCATCTTATACTATATTATACTATACTTATTAAGAAACTCAGTAACCTTTACAGCCAGTCCGATACAGCTTTGACCTAATTGGTCAATCAATCCAAACACCATCCAGTGTCCAATTAAGAAATCACCCTTTGGTAAACAAATTTCCGTGACACGTTCCACATGTGCACAACAGCAGGTGCAACAAGTGGAGATAAGAATTGTTTCTCATTCTTTTCTCTGATCTTCTCACAGCCTTCTCGGGGAAAATGGCTGGGAAAGTCTGTGCCTGCTCTCTGTGGCCAGAGAGCTGCTGCCACACCCTACTACTATGTCTAAGTTTTTTTTAATAGCAGAAATAAAAGTAAGGTTATTTTAACATTATACATATAACATTCATCCTAATATTTCCAAAAATCCAACAACATAATATGTATTTATAACAGAAAGGAAATGCCACACACACAAGCAAAGCAAAACAAGGAATTAATTCACTGCTTCCCATGGACAGGCATGTGTTCAGCCATCTCCAGGAGAGCAGGGCCCCTTCATGGGTAACAGTTACTTGGGAAGATAAATGTCATCACTCCAAATGTCCCCTCCTTTCTCCTTCTTCCCTCGACTTTATATACTTAGCATGATGTCATATGGTCTGGAATATCCCTTTGGTCACTTGGGGTCACCTGTCCCAGCTGTGTCTCCTCCCAACTTCCCACACACCCACACCCACCCACCCCTGCACCCCCCCCCCCCCATACAAGGAGCAGCAAAGGCCTTGGCTCTGTGTAAGCCCCACTCAGCAATAACAGAACCATCTCTGTATTATCAACTCTGTGTTCAGCACAAATCCAAAACAGCCCCATACCAGCCCTTGGGAAGAAAAATAACTACCCCAGCTGTAGTACCAGTACACCAGCCTACCACGCAACTTCAGTAGACTCACAGTCTATAGACAATTTTATCTAGGAAGAGTTAATTTATCTTCACTTCTTTCCTGAGCATGGCATCCCACTGACTTCCTTTGGTACTGATTTATATGCTGGGAGGCTTTTGATTTCTGTTAAGGTTGAGGAATGGAGCAAAAAGTTTTTTTTATTTTAGCTGCATTGTTTCCAGATACACAAAGGTGTGCCCCAGGCTGTTCACTCAGCTCATTCATTTTGGTTGGCAATTTCTGTCCCTGGAATAACACCTAACAGAGGTTTTTGCGCATATTCATTTTACCTCATCTGAAAATCCAGATATTTAGTCCATCCACGGTCCCACTGTAGTTAAAGGAGAGAGATAAATACTGCCAAAGGGTAAATCATCCTATCTTAAATTAGGTGTCTAAAATAGGCTGGATAAATCATCCTTGGGAGGAACCCTTCTCCTTCCATTAATTCTAACAGGAGCTTAGACAGCTCCCTTAGGCTAGGCTTAGACTCACACTTTGTAGTCACAGCTTCCCCCACACGCCCGGGGGGAACAAGGCTTGTTTTTCGGGTTATGCCTCAGCCCCCACCCGCTGGGGAAACAACTGTTTCTGTGGGACACACCCTCAGGCACAACAAGACAACAAGGTACCTTTTACTTTCAATTCACCTATTACACTTTTAGGTGTTACTGGCCAGCCCCAGCGCTCCTGGATATCCCTCAATCCAGCTGTGTTGTCTAATTCTGGATGCTCTTGGGCATATCTTCAATATGGCAGAATTTTTCTCAACCCTGGATGCTCTTGGAATGTTAATCCCTCAACTCAGCAGGTTTGAATCTTGGATGCTCTCGGGCACTCTTATCCCTCAATCCAGCAGAATTTTTAGGGGCTCCTTCCACACTATTTCTTCTTTTTTTTTTTCTTTATTTTTTTTCCCACTGGATTATACCAGGTAAACCCTCAGCTTCTTCTCTCTAAGGGGTTCCACTTCTTCCCTGAGACTCAGTCCTAGTTTCCCCGGGGGGGATTCTCACTCTTTTTTATCACTTGCTTTGTCTCTTTACTGGCTGCTTTTCTCGAAAAGACGGAAACGCAGCATAGGAGACTACTGCAATCACTTGGCAGGTCTGGGATAACCAGCCTGCCTCTCATTCACACACCTTCATCCCCCCCCCCCCTTATCCGCCCAGTCTAAACAAAGACTTACTTATTCTTTGTTCTTCGTGTACACTTTAGTTTTAAGGACTAATTACTGCGGTTTTAGGGAATTCCTTCCCTTTTCTCTGTTTTATTGCCTCCTTTTGTCCATCGATCAGTAACCTGCGTCTGTCAGTCAAACTAGGGGAACAGAGTGAGGCTGCCTAACAGGGCAGGATGCGTCTTCCTCACCCAGACTCTCTTAAGGCACCAGCAGAGAGGTGTTAGAAACCATCCTCTGCTACTATAATTGTGAAAAATGCCAATCACTTGTTTTTTAAAATTTTAAACTTTATTAGTAGAGTAATAAAAATTTAGACAACAAGGATAAGGACACTACGAGACAATAAAAAGCAAAGAATTATGGACATCCGGATGGTTTTGGGCACTAAGCTGCCAAAAACAAGCCTTGCGAACAAAGGAATAACCCTTAAAAGCAATAGCCTCTTGCATATTCATATATCTCACACATGATGCATAAATTCCTTGCAAATTAAGAATTTTTCTGGTTTTTGTCAACTTCTTCCCCTTAATCCTGGTGGTTCCATAAAGACGGAGAAAAGGTGGAAGAATGTTTGTCTTTTCTGATAAGGAAGCCGTAACTCTTTAGATTTCCTGTTGCTGTTATCTCTGTGCGAAGAGTTTCTTAATTATCTTATCCCTTTCTTGAGCTAGTAAAAAATATCTTACATAGCATAGTTTCTATTTTAACATTATGTTGTAACCTAAAACTATATTTAACACACTACTTAAAAAGGATTAATACAGTATTACAAAATAACCCTCCATAATACATATAGTATTCAATTTAATATTTGCAAAGAGCCAATCATAAAATATGCATTTTTCACAGGCTTTAAATTAATCTACACTGTACCTATCCATGGCCTCTCCCAGTAATCCTTTCCAAACTTGCTTAGTGGCCATGCCTTTAGAGAAAAGTGAGTGGGATAATTTGTACAATTTAACAATGCATAAAGAGTGTACCGCCCCAGTCCAAGTTGAGCCAGTGTGATATTGCAAGATAGATTGGTGTAAAAAGCATGGTCTCCCAGCTGGATGGTATTTTGGTAATGAGGACAGTTGAGGAGTACATTTTGTGGGAAACTTTCCCCCTATTTCCCTACAGCCTCAAGAGTTAGATTTTTTTGGATCTGCACAGTTGCCCTGGTTTGACAAAGAAGTGAGTTTTCTTGGGAAGTTACAGTCAAACCAATCAGTGGTCAGATTTGAATATTGACACCTGGTGTAACCTCTGAAGACATGAGCACACCTCTGAGAACACAGAGGGTTAAAAGCAGAGAACTCCCAGGGGAACTTTCTCTTTTGTTCCAGTCAGTAAAGAGTCCAGACCTCCCCCACCCAGCCTGTGGCTGGGTGGGGAAGGGGAAGCCATGCGGCCTAGGCTGAGGTAGGCCAGGGGGTTAAGAGACTAGAACCGGGCTGGCCCCCACAGGATGGAAGGGTGGAGAAAAACTGAGATGTCTTTTTTCCCCTGCCAGAGTGAGAGAGAGAGAGGGAGCCTAGGCCACCTGGGCCGGCAGAGGAGAAAGGGGAGGGGAAGGTGCCCAGCCGTGAGAGTTCTAGGCAGCCGAGATTTCAATCGTCCTGGGAGCACGAGACTTTTAACCCCTTTTTGAACAAAGAAAGCTTTGTGAAACATTAATCCTCTGTTGTATTGTGTTTTTATATTTCTGTAACAGTTCTGTAATGGTTTGCCCCTTCACCCCCCATTTTCTCCCAATGGTTCCACCCCAAGCTTTCCCTCCTTTCCCTCAATGCCAATCTCCCTGAAAATGCTCAGTCATTCCCCTGTCCCCTCCCTGGTACCCTGTCCATCACTTGGCTCCCCATCCCACTCTCCCAGAATCTTACACCTTGGACGTTGAGTGAGTGGACGAGGGCCAGGGGTCCCTCCCTTAAACTTTCCCCCACTGGTTTATGTATCTGTCTATCCTTCTGCCTTCCACTCCCCCAAATCCCCCCATTGGTTAATGGGCGTTCCTTCCTCCTGGTTACCGCCCCGGTATTTGAGCTGTTGCGAAAGCCTCGAGGGCACATTTTGGCTGTTGGGTACAATGGCATTCGGGGCTCCTCGGAGCTCGGATTAAACCTGAGACTTTTTCCCCGGCATTGAGTCTACTCCCTTATTACCTCCTCGGATGCTGCCTCTCTTCCATACAAGGCAGACAGCGTAGCGCTCTATCTTAGCTACTCCCTGAATCTCCTCGAGAAACAGGGGAGTGTCCCCTGCAGCTGACCGTGCCTCTGCCAGGCAGGCAAAGCCAGGGAGCTTCAGGGTGGGCACGGTGGCAATCCTTGATCTGAAAGAGAAGAGAGATGGCCTGAGGCCTGAGATGTCAGAAGAAGATAAGAAAGAATCTTAAGTAGGAAGAGATGATAAAGTGGCTTTTGGCTAGACTTTTCTTGTATAGCTATAGACTGAACCAATTCTCCTCAACACAGAGACTACATTTTTAAGGAGATGCAATAACTTGAACCAAGAGAGTAGCCTACTTCAGTAAGTGACACCATGTGCAAGAGTAGAGTGAACAAAGAAAGATGAGGAAGGTGCAGTAGTGCCCTCTGTCTTCAGGGAAGAAAAAATCTCTGTTCTCAAGACCCTCGGCCCCAGAGGAGAAGAAAATGGAAGGGTCTGTTGTCCCAAAATGAGAAACTGTTGTTCTTTTAGTCCTTGGCAAAGCATCCTTAAAAGAACCCTATGAGCAGTCTCAGTCCATGCACATTAGTGAGAGCACTGTACATAAAAAAAAGATGTCACAATGGCAGATTTTCTCCAGGCAGTACCATGTGTGACATAGAAACACAGGAAGTTGCAATTGTGTTTCCTGGGGGAGTCTATAGTATAAGAGAGACTCCTCTCTCCCCTGATAGACTGAGAATTGATTATCTAACAGTAGTAACTTAATCAAGAGTCCAAGATTTTGTCTCACTGTGTTTTAGTAAAAATTAAGTAAAAGATAAAAGAATGTTTTAAGAAGTTTTCATTCTAAATTCTGTATGTCCCTTTTATTATAGCTGTAAGTTAATAAAGTGTTTTATTTTAAAGCTTAAACCTATTCTACTCTGTTTCTAGTCACATCTCACAACACTCATTTAAAAAAAATATTTTTTCATGAGTACACTAACATTACACCAGCATAGAACCATAACACCAGTCTTTTGCGTGTTTCTTTTTAAATTATACCCGTGGGAACTAGTATCAAGTTAACAGAGAAAACACGGGCCCTGCCTTTGATGTTTCAGGTACAGGCATTTATACCAATGCTTCAGCGTGGTGTAATCACACATTGTCATAGTAAATTGTTGTAAGAGAAGCGGACGTTGAATTACTAGACAACATATTTTTGATATGTGGAAATAGAGCTTGGAAAGGAATACCAGGAAGGGCTTTAGGAAGTCCTTGTACTTTTGGGCAACTGACCATGTTTCACTCTTTACAAGAAAATTTAACATTCTTTCATAGGCTAGTGTGAACAAAGTGTGGCACCCACATGTATAGCCAAGATTGTGATGATAGCATCAAGTCTTGGAGCATTGGACCACGAGTATTTGCCTCAATTATCGCATCTATTGGCACGGCACACGCCTTAAAAACCCTGAATAACCTTGGCTGTTGGCCTACAAAACAAACTAATACTACTAGCTCTGCTTTAACAGGCCTATTAACAGATATTGACAGTGTGACATGCTACACTGCAGAATAGAGCTGCAATAGATTTTTTGCTTTTAGCACACTGGACACTGTTGTGAAGACTTTGAAGGCTTATGCTGCATGAATTTATCTGATCACTCTCACTCTATTCACGCCAGCATACAAGCCCTTTGAGACAGTGTCACTAAATTAAGGGTTGTAGATGATAGTGATTGGCTTGGATGCATGCTTGGGAAATGGGGGCTTACTGGCTGGCTTAAAAATTCAGTTAAGACAGAGATTTATGTTTTAGCTATGTTGCTGCTTATAGTGATTTGCTTGCCATGCGTTTTGCAGTGTGTTCAGAGACTAATTGACAAGTCCATGAAGAAGATTTTTACTGGTAAAAAACAAAGGGGGAGATGTGAGGTTTCAGCTAGAGAGCAGGCCTGAAATCAACATAGATATGCTAACCTTGGTGGAATGGAAACCGTAGCAACAATGAATAGGAGTGTGAGGGTGTCTTAGATTGGAAATGGGGATGTGTATTCTATTTACCATCTGCTAGAGGTGGGGCAGTTATCTTCTGTTAATTGAGCAGTTTTCTTTATCTCTTCCACAACCAATCCTCCCTCCGGGAAATATCTTCTATTAATAAGCCACTGAATCTCACTGCATGACTGATAAAAGTACATCATCCCATTGTGAGATGCTCCGCCCAAGGGGAGGAACCAAGCATTCCTACCTAGATATAATCTGAGATTTGGAACACCAGAGATAACCTTTTCCCACCAGACTCTCAGAGGAGCAGCTTTTCTTCTCCACTGGATTCCCAGAGGAAGACCAGGCTCATCTACACCACTAGACATTCAGAAGAAAACTACACCCTTCTAAAAGATCACTACTTCAACAAAACCACACCTGTCACTCCAGAAGGACCGCAGCCACCATTTAATCAGACTGCTACTAACACCCTGACCAACAGGGTGTCAGGTCATATTCTGACTCTGTCAGTGTTTTTTGGGGTTTTTTTGTTTGTTTGTACGATTGCATTTGTATTGTTAATTTTCCTAGTAAAGAACTGTTATTCCTATTCCCATATCTTTACCTGAGTGTTGGGGAAGATGAAATAGGAAAACCTTATAAATATTCTTGCGGTGTGTCTCCTCCCTCCCAAAGGTAAAGTCCTCTCTCCTGTCCCCCCGCCCCCAGTCCCAGGAGCCCTGGCTGTGAGACAAGGTGTCGAATGATTGGTAGATTCAAAAGATACTCCCTGCCCCCTGTGGCCATTGGTCAACTCAGGTGTCTCTTCTCCCCCTGGGACCCCTCCCCCTCACCTGGTTGGTGGCTACCTGTCCCTGCCCCTCCCCCTACCACCAGGTTAAAAGGACACTCCAGCCACGTGGCGGGGACTTCTGTTGTAGCTGTGAGTGGATTCAGAACTTTGTAGCTCGAATAAACACTCTGGATCGAACCCTCTGGCAGAAGTGACTCCTTCCTCCACCATCGCCTAAAGTCTCTCCACTGAGGAATACCGTCCGCTGGGGCTTCTGGCAAGCTTGCAGCCGCCTGCAGCCTCTGGGTGAGCCAAACGGTGTCGCTGGGGTAAAACCACCCCAGCTGCCGCCTTTTGGACTCAGCAGCAGGACAAGTCCGGGCAGGTCTCCGTCGGAATATTGAGAACCCCAATAAATATGATTGCCTGGCAAGACTTGGAAAATACAGACATTGAGATGAGAACTAGATTTGAAATAACAAACCATTCACTACTGAATAACTAGAAAACAATAGTATAGCCAGGTTGAAAGCAATCCCCCCTTCTGATTAAACAATGCCCTTTACCTACAGATAGGTCCAAAGGTCAAATGGAATGCTCTGTCTCACCCCCAATGTATGGTTCATCCCACACCTGTAACCCTCCCCTGAAGTATCAGATATCTGTAACCCCATTGGCCCAAGTCCTGTTCCAGCCCACCTTGAAGCCCCCTGATAAGGTGTGCCCGAGGGACCGGACACTCTCTTGGATCTTCCCCTGGGACCCTCACCTGGAACCCTCGCTCCCTCTCTCTCCCTCTCCCTCTCTCCCTGGGCCTGCCACGAGTTGCGCCTGGCAACTCCAAGCAGGGCCTTTCACCCCTTTTAATAAACCACATCTTCTAAGACCTGACTTCAGAGATCTCTCATCCATCCAAACCGTCTTGGAGTCCCGCGCTCTCTACAGACTGGCGACCAACGTGGAAGAGCAAACCCTGCAGATAGGCATCTGCACGTGTCTGAAGGCCTCTTCAGCTTTTCTACCTGTGGGAGACTTCTCCATGGACGGTAACTAAATAACCAGTTGTAGCCTCCTATTCGGTGTCGTGAGCACGGCATATCATTGCTGGGCAGCGTGAAAGCCGGAGCTCTATAACTTTGCCGAGGCAATCCTCGAGCACGGGGATTCGTTACCAAGTAGCGAGTACCTGGAGCTCTTGGAGGAATTTGCCTGGCAATCCTTGAGCACAGATGGCCGCTGCTGCACGGCAGCTACCTGGAGCTCTCTGAGGAACCTTGCCGTGGCACCCTGCCACGTGCACCGAGCACAGGCGAGCACTGCTCTGCACTGTCCGCACTGGAGCTCTGAGTGGAGTCTGGAGGCCCCGAGCACGGAAAGCCGTTCCTGAGCAATGCCTGAAACTGGAGCTCTGAGGGGGACCTCAAGCAGAGTCCTGAGTGCCGACTGGAGTGCCTGGCCAGCCTCCCACGTTGGAGTTCTGAGTGAGGACCCTGCCTCTGGGACATCGAGGTGAGCCACAGTGGTGTAAAAATGGGACAATCCCACTCCGACCTTGATCGAGATCTCTATAAGCAAATTAAGCATTTATTATGCTGCAGTAACAGTACTTTACCTAAGCAAGAGCTAAAAAACTTTTAGAAAGGACTTTAGTTAACTTCCCTAATGCTGACTGTTCAGCCATCTTTACCAGAGACTTTTGGGACTCAGTTGGAAATAGATTATTTAATAATATTTCACGCCGGGATTTGGCAGCCGCTGAGCTTGTCCCGGCGTGCAGGGCCTTGGTTGAGCTGTTTTCTGCACAGAAGAAGCCCGCGGCAGTCGCTCCGCCTGGCCATGCTGTTCCTGAAAATCCTCTCCACGCTGCCGCGAGTCTGCAGCGGGGCACGCCTCCTGCCTCCCCCCTGCGCCACGCGGCTTCGGCATCCGCGGCCGCTCCCCCTGCCCCCGTGGTCGCGGCACCCGTTTCCCCGGCCCCGGCCCCCCCACCGGAAACCAGGGCCCCTCCCACCGCTCCCTCCATCCCTGCGCCCTCAATTCCGTTCATCCCTGCCGCCCCGGTTACGGTGGTTCCCCCTCCCCGCTCCAGAGCCATCACGTCGGGCCCCTCCTTCACTTCCACCCCTGCGATCCCGCCCACCAACGTCATCGTGGCAACACCTCCCGCTGCTGGCACCGCGGCGGCCCCGCCCCCCTCTTCCCCCGCGGCTCCGGCTGTGCCCCCCCCTTCCGCGAGTGCCGCCGCGTGTTCCGCCGCTCCCCCAGCCACGTCTTGCGTGGCCGTGGCCGCCATTCTCGCTGCCATCCTGCAGTCAGGCGGCCACACTTTTGCAAGCAGCGCGGGTCCCCCTCGCCACCGCGGCTCCTTGGCCGCCGCTGCTTTTGCCGATTCCGGATATCCAGTAGCTGCACTCGCATCACCAGGTCCCCTTGTACATGCTGCCGCGGGAATGATGCCCCCCACTTCCCCTGGTGTTCAGGCACGTGCAGCGCGCCCCATCCCCGTGGCAAGGAAAATGCCGGAGCCCGTTTTTGACCCTGCCGACATGCCGGCAGGACCCTGCAGCCCCACCACATCATCATTTGCACCGCGGGATGGAGCGGTCCAGCCCGCCAAGCCACCCCGTGCCTCCCGCACCGTGGCTCCACCGGTGTCACCACCCCCTTTCAACATCCCCAGTGCAACGGTCCCATGCCTCCCCGCCGGCCCAGCCCCTGCCCCAGCCCAGCTTGCGAGCTCCCAGCAGCTGAGTCCTGCGGCACAGGCGCCGGCTGGCCCGCCCCACCCCGTCCCCGCTCCGCGACGAGCCCTGGCCAGCCCCTCCGTCCCCGCCACCGCTGCGGCCGCGCCGGGGGCCACGGCCAGCACCGGGCTCACAACGGCGGCCCAGCCCTCTGCTCTTGGATCCTCCGGTGCACCCCTGTCTGTTGCGGTGCTGCCGCCGCGGACCACTGCAGCGCCGCCACAGCCCGACCCATCCCCGTCGCGCAATGACGCTCCGGGGCTCCATAGCGTGGCGCTGCCATCTCCTGCAGCCGACGACGTCCTGGCGTTCCCCTCTATGGCCACAACCGCGGTCCCTGCTGCGGCCCCCGCCGTGGAGGCGGCCACCATGATGCCTTACCATGCGGACCTCGTGACGCACCCCCCGCATGCGCAGCCCCTGCGACCCTCGGCAGAGCCGTCTCACACCGCGACACCGCTGCCAGCCTACACCGCCTCCGCCGCGCCTTTGATGCAGCCGCCCGGTTCCCACACGTTCCAGGTTGCAGGCTACCCCCAGCCGACATCCCTGTGCCCTCCCACCCCAGAAGCACTGCTCCCAATTCCAGCTGCAGGACACCAACGCACGCCGCCACGACTTCCGGGCTTCCCGAACCTACAAGTGTATCCGCCAGCCCAGCCGGATCCTGTTACGGCCTCATCACACATAGTCCCCACTGCAGCGCGTCCCGCACAGCTTCTGGAAACCCTGACACTACAGCCACACGCGGTTCCTGCAGGACCACAGTCTCCAGCCGTCCTTCACCTGCCTCCACCGCCACCGAGTCTGTACACAGCACCACAGCAGCATGCTGCAGCGTCTCACATGTATCCTTCCGCAGCCCCTGACTCCATTCGTATGCCTCCGCTGACAGGTGCCCTGCCTCCTCCCCCTGTGCCCCTGCCTCCGCCGCCGCTCCCTGCACCCGGCCCGAGCAGGACTGGACCACAGCCAATCACACAAACCGTGCAACGAGAAGGGGGAGAGTGGAATGTGACAGCCACTTTGGCTAATACAGGACAAACAGAGAACTGCTTTGCCTTTACAAATGCCAACCCTCTTAATCCTGAAAATTCACCACCATCAATCCCAAATTCAGAAACTTCTCAGAAATGTTTTGATAACCTTCAACTGACAGACTGGCATAAAATCAGACATGAAATTTGCAAAGAGGAAAGTCTAAATCCTCTAGCTATGCCTGTGATATTCAGCCAGCAAGCCGGTGGTCCCAGAACATGGACAGCTCTCCCATCTCAGGAGGTGAAAGAATTGCGAAAAGCAATAAAGGACAATGGTATCTCCTCTCCATATTTTAAACAACTGCTCAAAAGTACCCTGGAAGCATATACACTCACACCAAATGACTGTAAAAATCTTGCTGGTATACTTCTTACAGATTCACAGTATCTGCTATGGGAACTTAAATGGAAGAGACTGCTTACAGGGGTACTAAACACTTACAGACAAGGTACTGATGAAGACCTTCGTGCCCTCACCGTGCCTAAGCTAACAGGTGAACCACCTGATGACCAGAATGAAAATCAAGTGAATTTACCCAGAATGGCATTAGATGACATCAAAAGATGGCTCGCAGAGCCTTTTTGCAAATTCAGCCAGCGGGAAGCTTTGAAAAGGCCTGCAATCTAGTTAGCCAAGAGTCATCTGAACCATTCACCACATTTGTGGACCGAGTAATCCAAGCAGCAGAAAGGCAATGCAGTGATGATATGACTCGTCCAATAGTGATACGAGACGTTGTTGAAAATAACGCAAATGCAGAATGCAAGAGAGCTATCAATGCCCTGGGAAAGGAAAGACCTACAGTGCCTCAAATGATTGATGCCTGCAACAAAGTCGAGCGTCCACAGCACATAGCAGCAATTCAAGCAAATGAACTAGGAGACTCTAGGAGCAAACTCTAGGAGAAAAAAATTGAAAGGGCTCTTACAGCACAGGCAGCGCAAGCAGAAGCACAGGCAGCACAAGCAGAAGCATGAGACCAAAAACTTACTGAAATCCTGACTGCCTTACATCTAAGCTCCCAGCAACGAGACAATACTATGGCTGTTATGCAAGCTGCTGTACCTCCAGGACCTTGCTACTTCTGCAAAAAACCTGGCCACATCATGAAGAATTGCCCAGAGGTTGAACGAAGTGCACAAGCACCAGATCGTTGCTCTATCTGCAAGAAGGGAAAGCATCTCACCTGGCAGTATCGATGCAGACGTGATATGAGTAGGAACCACAATCCATAAAACTCCAAGGTGAGCGCGCCACGCCATTGCGTGATGAAACAAGTAGTGGCATCCCAAGCTCCCGAGGTAAAATTTGTGAATACCCCGACCCAAAAGTTCTTCACTTCATCACCAGCACAATCCCAAATAACGACCCAAGCCTATTACCCCCAGGGACCTGGTGCACCTTGGCAACCTCCAAGCCAACAACCTTTTTAAAGGATGATGACTATGACTATATTTCAACAGGGATTACTGGGCCTTCACAACAAAGACAAGACTTTTTAGTTGTTGGTAAAGAGAGGAATAGTATCCTAGGACTGCTTGTATTGCCTTGTGTAATGTCCGTTAACTGCAATGAAGAATTACTGGTGCTAGCCAACGCCTGCTACCCCCCATTGCATATTCCACCTAGAACCCCTATCGCTATTGCCATAGCACTGCCTATGGGGACTATGGACCAAATGCTGCCACGCTGTTTCCCAGTTGCTCCTGAAAATCCTGAAGTTCTATGGGTTCAACACATAAGTCAGCAACGACCAATGCTAACTTGTGAATTGTCAAATGGTGGGGTTCAAAATAACATCAAGGGGATGATTGATACAGGGGCAGATGTTTCTGTGATCTCCTCTTACTGTTGGCCAGCAGATTGGAAGTTGGTCACTCCCCCAGGTACTCTCACAGGCATCGGAGGTGTCACCCCATGCTTGCAAAGTGAATCTCTAATCAACATTACAGGACCTGACAAGAAGAAAGCATGGATCTGTCCCTGTGTAGTGCAGAAACCCATCACAGTGTGGGGAAGGGACTTACTTTCTGAGTGGGGAGCAAAAATTGAACTGGGTTTTTCGTAGGGGCCACTAAAGCACTCAGCACTCTAAAACTGACCTGGAAAACTGACACCCCCGTCTGGGTCAACCAGTGGCCCCTGCCAGACAATAAGCTGAGTGCCCTCAAGAATTTAGTGGCTGAACAACTGCAAAAAATGCCACATTAAGCCCACTAACAGTCCTTGGAACTCACCTGTGTTTGTTATCCATAAGAAAACTTCTGACACCTGGCGATTGTTACATGATCTCAGAAAGATCAACACTGTGATTGAGAACATGGGCCCTCTCCAACCTGGCCTGCCGAACCTTTCCATGATCCCAAGAGATTGGCCACTTGTAATCATAGACCTAAAAGACTGTTTCTTCAACATCCCACTGCACCCAGATGATGCCCCTCGTTTTGCCTTTTCTGTTCCAAGTACAAATTTACAAGAACTGCTTCAAAGGTATCATTGGCTCGTCTTGCCACAAGGAATGAAAAATTCGCTGACCATCTGCCAATATTTTGTGGCCCGCGCGCTGTCCCCAGTCCGTGAACAGTTCCCGCAGTCAGTTATTCTCCACTACATGGATGATTTGCTCATCACAGCACCAACACGAAAACAAATGGAAGAGACTCGTAATTGTGTTGTTGCTGAAATCAAAAGGGCGGGACTGGTGATCTCTGAATCAAAAATACAAGCGACTGCTCCCTGGAAATATTTAGGTTGGAAACTAACAGAACAGGCTATCGCGCCTCAAAAGATACAAATCCGAACTGATGTTCGCACCTTGCAGGACTTACAACAGCTTTTAGGGGAAATTAATTGGGTTAGGGCTGTCCTGGAAATCACTGCTGATGAACTTGCTCCACTTTTTGATTTGTTGAAAGGGGACAGTGACATCAGATCCACTAGATCTCTCACTCCTGAGGCTTACAAGGCCTTAGAAGGCATTACTGATGCTCTGCAGAACAGGCAGGCCCATCACTGTGTTCCTGATAAACCCTTTTTTCTTGCGATTTTAGGAGAAAAGCTGAGACTATGCGGTCTCATTTTTCAATGGGATTCTTCTCACAAAGATCCGTTGTTAATAATCAAATGGGTTTTTATTTCCTACAGGTCGCCAAAGACAATCCTCACACCTTTAGAAATGATATCTCAAGTCATCATCAAAGGCAGAGCAAGGCTTCTTTCAATAGCAGGTTGTGAATTTGCGATGATCTATTTGCCCATGAAGAAAACCTATTTTGACTGGGCAATGCAAAAATATGAAGACCTGCTGTATGCCTTGCTCGATTTCCCAGGTGCTTGCTCTATTCATTATCCAGCACACAAAATGATCAAAGCTAAATTATGTTACAAAGAAAAACCCCTGATCAGTGAAGAACCTTTAGATGCAGTCGCTATCTTCACTGATGTGTCAGGGTGTCTTGGTTTGAAAAGACAGGAGTCTGTGAAGGAAGGCAAAAGCCTCCTGTGAAATGGAAAAGGTAAACCCCCTCCTTCCGAATTATCACAATTTCAGAATTAAAAGGGCTCTCAGGCAAAGATATGAGAATGGGAATAACAGTTTTTTACTAGGAAGGAAAAAAACTAAATAACAATGCAATTTAGCACAAGCAAAAAAAAAACAACCACTGGCAGAGTGAGAAAAACCTGACACCCTGAGAAGTCAGGGTGTTGATAGTAGTCCGGCCAGATGGTGGCTGCTCCTCCTGGAGCGGCAATCTGCAGAGGGGTGTAGGTCCTTTCTGAAGATGCAGCGAAGGAGCAGCTGGGCCTGGTTCTTGATTCCTCTGGGAAATCCGGCGAAGAAGGCTGTCTGTTGTCTCGCAAATGCTTGTTTTATGGTGGCAGGGATGCTTGGCTCCTCCCTCTGGGTGGAGCATCTCACAATGGGATGATGTAACTAGTCTTACCAGCCACAGTGAGTAATTCAATAGCCCATTGACAGGAGATTATCTTCCTGGCAGTGTCATTGTTCTTGAAAGAGATAAGAAAAAACTGCCTAACTCCCAACAGATGGCAAAAATAGAATACATGCTTATTTTACAAGCCAGGACATTATCCACCCCTTATTCTATTTCCATCTGTGTCACAATGAAATCTTATACTCAGTTCTCACTTAAGACCAGGTTTCCCTGTGGTACACAACGGGTTTCCCCATCTTTCTGCATTACCCACCAAGTGTAACCAGGTCCTTGAGCAAAAACAATCCCACGGATGGGTTTGTCTCTGCCTGAGGTGGGATTAATCCAAACAGTTTTCCCTAAAATACCCCTCATATGTACCACAGGGTCTTTATCTCCATCTACTATGTGCAAGGGTTCAGACTGGGCAGGGCCAGCTCGATTGATGGATCCTCGGGTGTTGACCATCCAGGTTGCTTTTGCCAGGTTATTTTCCCAGTTTCTAAATGTTCCCCCACCAAGTGCCTTCAGTGTAGTCTTAAGGAGTCCGTTGCACCGTTCAACTTTGCCGGCAGCTGGAGCATGATAGGGGATATGATATATCCATTCGATACCATGTTCTCTGGCCCAGGTGTTGATAAGGCCGTTCTTGAAATGGGTGCCGTTGTCAGATTCAATTCTCTCAGGTGTGCCATGTCTCCAGAGGACTTGCTTTTCCAGGCCTAAGATGGTGTTCCGGGCAGTGGCATGAGGTACAGGGTAGGTCTCTAGCCATCCAGTGGTGGCTTCCACCATGGTCAGCACGTAGCGCTTGCCTTGGCGTGTCTGGGGCAGTGTGATGTAGTCAATCTGCCAGGCCTCCCCATACTTGTACTTGGACCATCGCCCCCCATACCACAGGGGCTTTACCCGCTTGGCCTGTTTGATGGCAGCACATGTCTCACAGTCGTGGATAACCTGAGAAATACTGTCCATGGTTAGATCCACCCCTCGGTCTCGTGCCCACTTGTAGGTGGCATCTCTGCCCTGATGACCCGAGGCATCGTGAGCCCATCGAGCCAGGAACAACTCCCCCTTATGGTGCCAATCTAAGTCTATCTTTGACACTTCTATTCTCGCTGCCTGATCTACCTGCTCGTTGTTTCGGTGTTCCTCATTAGCCCGACTTTTGGGGACATGGGCATCTACATGACGGACTTTCACTGTTAGTTTCTCCACCCGAGAGGCAATGTCTTTCCATATATCAGCAGCCCAGATTGGTTTTCCTTTACGTTGCCAGTTGGCTTTCCTCCACCTTCCCAGCCAGCCCCATAGAGCATTGGCTACCATCCATGAATCAGTATAAAGGTAGAGCTTTGGCCACCTCTCCCTTTCAGCAATGTCCAGGGCCAGCTGAACGGCCTTGAGTTCAGCAAGTTGGCTCGATCCACCTTCTCCTTCGGTAGCTTGTGCAACTTGTCGTGTGGGGCTCCATACGGCTGCTTTCCACTTCCGGTTCATCCCTACGATGCGACAAGAACCGTCAGTGAAAAGAGCGTAACGTGTTTCCTCTGCTGGTAGTTGGTTATAGGGTGGAGCTTCTTCAGCTCTTGTCGCTTGTACCTGCTCCTCATCATCAGTGAGACTAAAGTTTTCACCTTCTGGCCAGTTCGTAATTATCTCTAAAATCCCAGGGCGATTCGGGTTTCCAATACGGGCGCGCTGTGTGATGAGAGCAATCCATTTGCTCCATGTGGCGTCGGTGGCGTGGTGGGTAGTAGGAACCTTTCCTTTGAACATCCACCCCAGCACTGGTAGTCGGGGTGCCAGGAGGAGTTGTGCTTCTGTGCCAATCACCTCCGAGGCGGCTTGAACTCCTTCATAGGCAGCCAAGATTTCCTTCTCTGTTGGGGTGTAGTTGGCTTCGGACCCTTTGAAACTTCGGCTCCAGAATCCCAATGGTCGACCTCGAGTCTCACCAGGCACCTTCTGCCAAAGGCTCCAGGACAGGCCATTGTTCCCAGCTGCAGAGTAGAGCACATTCTTGACCTCTGGTCCCGTTCTGACTGGGCCAAGGGCTACAGCATGAGCGATCTCCTGCTTGATCTGGGTGAAGGCTTGTTGCTGCTCAGGGCCCCAGTGGAAATCGTTCTTTTTGCGGGTAACCAGGTAAAGAGGGCTCACAATCTGGCTATACTCGGGAATGTGCATCCTCCAAAAACCTATGGCACCTAGGAAAGCTTGTGTTTCCTTCTTGCTGGTTGGTGGGGACATAGCGGTGATCTTGTTGATGACCTCAGTGGGAATCTGGCGCCGTCCGTCTTGCCATTTCACTCCCAGGAACTGGATTTCTCGGGCAGGTCCCTTGACTTTGCTTTTCTTGATGGCGAAGCCAGCTTCTAGCAGTATCTGGATGATCCTCTTACCTCTCTCAAACACTTCTGCCGCTGTGCTCCCCCACACAATGATATCATCGATGTACTGCAGGTGTTCTGGAGCCTCACCCTTTTCTAGTGCAGTCTGGATCAGTCCATGGCAGATAGTGGGACTGTGTTTCCACCCCTGGGGTAGTCGGTTCCAGGAGTACTGCACGCCCCTCCAGGTGAAAGCAAACTGAGGCCTGCATTCTGCTGCCAGAGGAATGGAAAAAAACGCATTAGCAATATCAATAGTGGCATACCACTTCGCTGCCTTGGACTCCAGCTCGTACTGGAGTTCCAGCATATCCGGTACAGCGGCGCTCAGCGGTGGAGTCACTTCATTTAAGCCATGACAGTCCACAGTCAATCTCCATTCTCCGTCAGATTTGCGCACAGGCCAGATGGGGCTGTTGAAGGGTGAGTGGGTTTTGCTAACCACCCCCTGGCTCTCCAGCTCACGAATCATCCTGTGAATGGGGATCACGGCATCTCGATCCGTCTGATACTGCCGGCGGTGCACTGTTGAGGTCGCAATTGGCACGAGTTGCTCTTCTACCCTCAGGAGTCCTACTGCAGACGGGTTTTCTGACAGTCCAGGCAAGGTGTTCAATTGCTCGATGTCCTCTGCCTTTACAGCAGCTATGCCAAAAGCCCACCTGAGTCCCTTCGGGTCTTTGTAATAGCCGTTCCGGAGGAAGTCTATGCCCAGAATACACGGGGCCTCTGGGCCAGTCACAATAGGATGTTTCTGCCACTCCTTCCCAGTCAGGCTCACCTCGGCTTCCACCAGGGTCAATTGCTGTGATCCCCCTGTCACACCAGCAATGGAAACAGGCTCTGCCCCCACATGTCCCGATGGTATCAGGGTACACTGTGCACCAGTATCAACTAAGGCATCGTATTTTTGTGGCTCTGATGTGCCAGGCCATCGGATCCACACCGTCCAGAAGATCCGGTTTTCCCGTGCCTCTCCCTGGCTAGAGGCAGGGCCCCTCTAACACTGGTTATTATTCCTCTCCTGGGTATACATACTAGAGGTCCCTTCAAGGGGATCTGACAGATCGTACCCAAAAGCTTGGTCATGGGAGGTTGAGGCTACCTTCACCTTGGTGGAACTCCCCCGGTTAGAGTTTCCCTCCTTGAGTTGACGGACCCGTGCTGCCAGGACAGAAGTGGGTTTCCCATCCCACCTCCCCATGTCTTCCCCGTGGTCACGCAGGAAGAACCACAGATTAGCCCTTGGGGTGTACCCTCTCTCTCTAGCTGGGGAATGTTGGGGTCTGACTTTGGGGCCTGTGACTCGTATGGGTGCTGCATTAACCTTCCTCATTTCCTCCCTCATCTCTTCTTTGAACTCCTTAATCACAGCTGAGATATGAGCCTGCATTGGGCCATTAATCATACTCTCATAATTCCTAAGTTTGTTGGCAACAGAGCCCACTGTCTCTCGGTTAGTGTCAGCATCAATTGTTGCAATGAAAGTGGTGTACTGAGATGGCCCAAGATTTGCCAGACTCCACAGCATTTGCCCTGTGCACCTGACCTTGTCGGGGTCATTATTATGTTGTCCATCCCTCCCAAAGAGTACCTCTAATACTGCCACTTCCCTCAGCTGTTGGATCCCTTCCTCCAGGGTCTTCCAGCGCATTCTATGGTGGTGCTCCTGCATTCTCTCCCTGTGGACAAACCTCTCTCTGACACTCATTAAAAGCCGCTCCCAGAGAGAAAGGGATCCTGGCTCCCTTACAAAAATCTGATTCATACCTGAGTCCTGGGTTAAGGGTCCCAAGTTCCTTGCCTCACCACCGTCCAGCTGCACGCCTGTACCCATAAGGTCCCAGACCCGGAGTAACCAGGTAGTATAAGCCTCACGCCCTCGTCGCACAATGTCTTTGTGCAGATTACGGAGACTTTTGTACGTCAGGGACTCGGTGATGATTGCAACCTCCGGCTCCCCTGTGGGTTGTGAGGGCCCTCCCCTATCTGGGTGCTCTGCTTTCATCTTAGACCTCCTTGTTTCTACCGGGGCAACTGCTGCTGGCTGTGACTGCCTTTGTGGTTCAGCTGGAACCTGCACAGTTGTAACATTTGTGGGTTCCACAGCTGTACTATTAGACTGTCCCTCTTCAAGGCAAAGGGCGGGTTTCTCACCAGCTGGTGAAATGCACTCCTTCAGCATCTCTTGCATCTCCTGCATCTCCTTAACCAGCACCCTCACCCAATCTGGGTGGTTCGTTTCTGAGGCAGGCTCTGGGGCAGGGTCAGGCTCTGGAGCAGCAGCATCTCCAGTCTCTGGGGTAGGTGTCAGGGTAGTTATCCGGGTTAATCTTCTCTTATCTCTGAGTGCTAAACATAACAGGCATATCAGCAACACCACCCATTGTATGATATCATTAGCACTTAGAGTGGATCTTAACCCTTCGAAAACTGGTGGAGCAGACCCAAAAAGATGGTTAAAAGGTTGGGAGAAAGTTTCCCCCCCGTGTCATTTCCTCACAGTAGGTACCATTATTAAAGTAACTCCAAAAACATGCAGTTAGTGTGTGATAGCTCTGAATCCATGTACCTGCCATCCAGAGGAAATTAAAGATCCATGAATCCTTCACCCAGAGGACAAACTTGATAACAGACACAGTAGCCTTAGTTACAGGACCCATATTTAGATAAGGGCCTGTAAATGGGAAGTATACACTTGCGACCACATGCCACCCAAACCAGGGAAATCTAGACCACATGGTGGTACTTAAAAATTAAATTACCTAAGAACTGTTAATCCCTTTTTTTCGCAATGCCCTCGTGCCCCACGTTGGGCGCCAAAATCTGTCTTGGTTTGAAAAGACAGGAGTCTGTGAAGGAAGGCAAAAGCCTCCTGTGAAATGGAAAAGGTAAACCCCCTCCTTCCGAATTATCACAATTTCAGAATTAAAAGGGCTCTCAGGCAAAGATATGAGAATGGGAATAACAGTTTTTTACTAGGAAGGAAAAAAACTAAATAACAATGCAATTTAGCACAAGCAAAAAAAAAACAACCACTGGCAGAGTGAGAAAAACCTGACACCCTGAGAAGTCAGGGTGTTGATAGTAGTCCGGCCAGATGGTGGCTGCTCCTCCTGGAGCGGCAATCTGCAGAGGGGTGTAGGTCCTTTCTGAAGATGCAGCGAAGGAGCAGCTGGGCCTGGTTCTTGATTCCTCTGGGAAATCCGGCGAAGAAGGCTGTCTGTTGTCTCGCAAATGCTTGTTTTATGGTGGCAGGGATGCTTGGCTCCTCCCTCTGGGTGGAGCATCTCACAATGGGATGATGTAACTAGTCTTACCAGCCACAGTGAGTAATTCAATAGCCCATTGACAGGAGATTATCTTCCTGGCAGTGTCATTGTTCTTGAAAGAGATAAGAAAAAACTGCCTAACTCCCAACAGATGGCAAAAATAGAATACATGCTTATTTTACAAGCCAGGACACAGGGAGAACACACAATTCGGTTGTTACATGGCAAAATAAATATACTAAATCCTGGGAACAAGATGTTCAAAAAGTTGAAGGTTCTCCCCAGATTACTGAACTGGCAGCAGTTGTAAGAGCATTTCAGCTCTTTCCAGAACCCTTCAACCTGATCACTGATTCGGCATATGTTGCTAATATTATTAAGAGAATTGAAGGATCCGTTCTAAAGGATGTGAACAACGACAAGTTGTGTCTTTGGCTCACCTGTCTCTATCAAATGTTAACACACAGAACTACCCCTTATTTTGTTTCTCACATTAGAGCTCATTCAGGTCTTCCAGGATTTATGGCAGAAGGAAATGCACGAGCTGACGCACTGGCATCAGCAGCATCTGATGAGGAAGGTGCAGCAGGCGTTGAAAATTCCACCTCAGTGCTTGTTGCAACCACCTTACCTAATACTATTGAACAAGCCAAATTGAGCCATGCATTTTTTCACCAAAATGCGCAGGCAATCAAACGAGATTTTTGCATTACCTTAGAGCAAGCACAAAATATTGTATGGGCTTGCCCAAATTGTCAGCATGTTCAACCTCTCCCTTCTTCAGAAGCCACCAACCCACGAGGGTTGGAGAGCTTACAGAAATGGCAAACAGATGTTACTAAGTACCCCTCTTTTGGGAAACTAAAAAATATTCATGTCTCTATTGATACATTTTCAAATGCAGTGTTTGCTTCTGTACATACAGGAGAAACAGCCAACATGTCTGCCAGCATTTTTCACAAGCCTTCTCCTATTTGGGTGTCCCCCAAGAAATTAAAACTGATAATGGTCCTCATTATGATGCCTCATAGGAATTAGCTGCATTCCTGAATGATTGGGGTGTTCGCCATACATTCGGCATTCCTTACTCTCCTACGAGTCAAGGTATGATAGAAAGAACACATCAAACTCTAAAACGCATTTTAGATCAACAGAAAGGGGGAGAAGACCAGGCTGCACCTCAAAGGAGGTTGAATAAGGCTTTGTATGTTTACAATTTTCTAAATAGCTCTGCAGAAGAGCCTGACCCCCCCATTTACAGACATTTTTTGAACAACAAAAAAACAAAACTAAAAGAGTATCCCCCAGTTTTGATTAAAAATTTAGACTCAGGACAAATAGAAGGACCATACAATCTTATAACATGGGGGAAGGGGTTTGCGTGTGTTTCCACAGGTGGAGGACTCAAGTGGGTCCCAGCGAAGAACGTGAAGCCCTACCACGCATCGAAGCCCGCTGACACCCCCACATCAGCCAGTACTTCCGCAAGTACAAGCCAAGAAGCAAGCACCCAAACCTGAGCTGCGCAGAATCATCAGGAGAAAGTGATCTGCCGGGAACAGCTCAAGAAAAGAATGGAGTTCTGTCGCTTGCACGCGTGCATGCTACTTTTGTTCTCTTGTTTTAGCTTTTCCAGTGAGGCTTTACCTGTAAGTCAACCAAAGACAAATGTCTGGGTTGCTTTAGCCAAGTCTGCAGGCTCTGATACCATCTGTCTATCTGACACAAGTCCTGACAAACCTTTTTCAACCTGTTTAGTTGGAGTACCTTTTCCAGAAGGTTTTGATAATGTTACTCTTGACAAATATTGGCCATATGATGATCATCACATATCTCCAACTCCCAGCCAGAGACACCAAACTTACATTGATAATTCCAAAGTTGATAAATCTGACCTTCAAGAGCTAGAAATCCTAGGCTCATTAACCATGGACACCTGCTACTTCTTTCATTTTTTTGGTGAAGATGGCCTTTATTTAAACATTACCCCTTATCACCCAGTTTATAGCAATATAACTTCTTGGTGTAATCAAACTAAGCTTCTCATATATGACGAGCCTCACACAGATCGTTTTAACAAACTTCCTATCTGATTTTCTAAAGGAATCTGGCTCATTTGTGGAGACATGGCCTGGCAAGGTATACCTTCAAAAATAGATGGTGGCCCTTGTGCCATGGGACAACTTACAATAATTGTTCCCAGTGTAAAAAGAGTAGTCAAAAAGAAAAGCAGGAGGATTAGATCCTCCTGGGAACATAATTATGAGAGCAACTGTGATAGTGATTTTCACCCTTGTAACTCAGGAAAATCAACTCTTATAAGTGTTTTTCTACTTCAGATAAGTTATTCAGTTGCATTAAAACAATTAAACAAGTTAGGGTGTTGGCTCGTGAAAGAAGTAAATGCCACCTCTGTTATTATCAGTGATTTGCTAACAGATGAAGAAGCGGTGAAACATGCCACTTTACAAAATAGAGCTGCTATTGATTTTCTTTTACTAGCACATGGACATGGCTGTGAAGATTTTGAAGGATTAAGTTGTATGAATCTATCTGATCATTCCGTTTCCATTCATAAACAGCTACAAAATCTGAGAGATTTAGCTAACCAAATTACAACAGATGACCCATCTTGGCTAGACAATTTATTTGACGGTTGGAGCTTTGCACCTTGATTGAAGGAACTCTGTAAAATAGGTTTGATTATTCTGATAGTGATAATTGCAGTTTTAGTAGCAGTACCCTGTATACTTCAGTGTGTGCAAAAAATAATGAGTAAGACAGTATCTAATATCTTAGTTGTTCATCAGAACGGGGGAGATGTTGGGGAAGATGAAATAGGAAAACCTTATAAATATGATTGCCTGGCAAAAGATTTGGAAAATACAGACATTGAGATGAGAACTAGATTTGAAATAACAAACCATTCTCTACTGAATAACTAGAAAACAATAGTATAGCCAGGTTGAAAGTAATCCCCCCTTCTGATTAAACAATGCCCTTTACCTACAGATAGGTCCAAAGGTCAAATGGAATGCTCTGTCTCACCCCCCAATGTATGTTTCATCCCACACCTGTAACCCTCCCCTGAAGTATCAGATATCTGTAACCCCATTGGCCCAAGTCCTGTTCCAGCCCACCTTGAAGCCCCCTGATAAGGTGTGCCCGAGGGACCGGACACTCTCTTGGATCTTCCCCTGGGACCCTCACCTGGAACCCTCACTCCCTCTCTCTCCCTCTCCCTCTCTCCCTGGGCCTGCCATGAGTTGCGCCTGGCAACTCCAAGCAGGGCCTTTCACCCCTTTTAATAAACCACATCTTCTAAGACCTGACTTCAGAGATCTCTCATCCATCCAAACCGTCCTGGAGTCCCGCGATCCCTTCACCTGAGAGCCTCTTAATTTCAAAATTATAATATTTCAGAGAGAGGAAGTTTACATTTTCAATTTCAAGAGAAGCTCCTGCCTTCCTTAACAAACACCTGTCTTTTCAAACCAAGGCAGAGGGGGGAAGTGAAAAGGAAAGTTATACTTTGTTTTAGAGTAGCCAGGTAGAACTGCACCTGCAGAACTGTGGTTAAACAACATAGTTAAGAGACATGAGTGATGTAGTCATTGTTTAGTAGTGGAAAATTTTAGCTGATGTTGTAAAACTATATAAACCCTGCTACACAAAGAATAAACGGCTTCTTCTTGCATACGACCCAAGAGATGCCCCATGTCTTTCATCAATCGCCATCACCAGTGGCTTAGGCTCGCTGTCTGGTTTAGCTGCTGGCTTAGGCTCACTGTCTTGTTTAGCTGCAGCCTGAGCGACTGGGGTAGCTGCTGATTTATCTCCCTGCCCCCCTGCTTTTATCTGTGGCCCTACAGTATCTAGCAGCATGTGCGATAAGCATAGGCCAGGGCCCAGCTTATTGCAATGAGCTTTTTCTCATTCGAATAATCTTTGCACTTTTTCCAATATTTCCCCACCTCAGCTGGGTTCTGTATTTGTCTATGTGGAAAGTCTCTGGCTAGAGGATCAGAAAATTCCTTCAGGGTTTGGCCCATATCCTCCCATTCCCCACACTACTCAAGATTTTTCACACTTTGGTCTACTGCTGGGTCAGGGGTCTCATCAGCTCTTCTGGACATACCAGCCCTCATTCTAGACATGCTGCAGACTATATAGAGGAAGCTTACCAGATAAAATATTAGGAACGTGGTCTCTAACATTCAGGGGAAATTGAACATTTTCAAAAAGTGACGTAACAGATTCAGAGGAAAAGAAGGAAAGAAAAGGCTGAAAAGCCTCATCCCCTGCTCCTCCTCTCACAAACTCGGTGCAATTACTAATAAACCCCCAAAACATGCTACTGGAACTAGGATGCAGGGTAGGATGAAGAAATCATAAACTATATATATTTTAAGCAAACCTTAGTACCTTTGTAAACTCCTTATAAATCATTATCACCATGCCCAGGAAAACAGCTATTCTAATCCGTGCCCCTCTTTTGTAAAAGCTACATATTAGGGACAATACTGGAGTTATCTCCAGATAAGAAAATAAGCCTAGGGACCAGAAAGGTATTAAAACCTCAAAAAAGCCTAGGGACCAGAGAAACAGTATAAATTTAAGCAGCATGGTTACTGACTGTTTTATTCCAAGACAGAGTAAGTACATCCAAAATGCAATTAGTACTTTTTTTTTCCACTTTCTCGAGCTACATGCTGGGTGCCTGTCGTGGTTTGACACGGAAGTGAATTTTCTCAGGAAGTTGGTAGTCAAACCAATCAGTGGTCAGGTTTGGATATTGGCACCTGGAATGACCACTGAAGGCATGGACACGCCTCTGAGAACACAGGGGGTTAAAAGCAAGAACTCCCAGGAGAACTCTCTCTTTGGTTCCGGTGTCGGATGAGTGCAGACTCTCCCCTGCCTAGCCACAGGCTGGATGGGGGAGGGGAAGCCATGTGGCCTGGTCAAGGTGAGCCGAGGGGGCTGAAAGATTGGAACTGAGCCAGCTCCTGCGAACGGAAGGGTGGAGAGAAACAGAGATGCCTTTGTTCCCCCCACCCCTGTGGGAAAGAGACAGAGAGTCCGACGGCACCTGTAAATTTGCTGGCAGAAGAGAAGGAGAAGGGGGGGGAAGATGCCCAGTGGGGGATTTGGAGTTCTGGGCAGAGATTTCAGCTGTCCGGGGAGTCTGAACTTTTAACCCTATCCTGGAAAATGAAGGCTTTGTAAAATATTACTCCTCCTTGATTTATAGTGGATGAGAGACAGTCCGGGACCTGAGATGTTAGAAGAAGAAATTTTTAGGTGGGAGGAGATGATGGAGTGGCTTTTGGCTGGACTTTTCTTGCTAGCCATAGACTGAACCAAATTCTCCTGCAATAGAGACTGCATTTTAGGGGGATACAGTGGTGAGCCTGGGTGGTGTCTCACTGTGGTTTT
Source organism: Anomalospiza imberbis (assembly GCF_031753505.1). Lineage (NCBI taxonomy): Eukaryota > Metazoa > Chordata > Aves > Passeriformes > Viduidae > Anomalospiza > Anomalospiza imberbis. Next base: position 6,579,390 of record NC_089720.1, read on the forward strand.
GTTGGAAATTGGGTGGGAGGAGGAGGAGTGTTTTGGAGGGTCTTCATCCTGGATTTAGTGTGTGTGTCTTTTATAGTAGTAGTAGTTTAATAAAGTTTTTTTCTTTTGTTATTAAGTTTGGGCCTGCTCTGCTCTGTTCCTGATCACATCTCACAGCAATTATATGGGAAGGTGCATTTTCATGGGGGCGCTGGCATTGTGCCAGCATCAAACCATGACAGTGCCAAAAAGTATTTGTCCTCCTTTGGGACAAATTTGGAATGGAACTTCCTAAGGGATGTTCCCTAAAGGGCAAAATTCAGCAGCCTTTCCCCCCACCTGTTTGGGAGAAAAATCTCCTTTGAGAGAAGTGGAAAGCAACTGTTTATTTTACAAGCAAAGTACTCACAAACATGAAAAAATGAATAATATTAAACAAAGGAACTTGTCATTGTTCTGAAGAAATGTCAAATCTGGAAAGAGTCTTTTTTGTGGGGTGTAGCTCAGCTCGCTCAGTCTCTTATCAGTCCTTCCTGTGCTACAAAATGCCATGTCCTGGGCCCTGGTGTGCCACAGGTGTGAGCTCCTGGAGTTTTTCTGGGTTTTCAGTCCAGAGCAGGTTTGAACACTTCCAGGAAAAGAAAAAGCCACAGTCCAGGGAACTTCTCTGCCTCAACTAGCTAAAAAACTAACTAAAAGCAAAGGGGAGTTCTCTCCCGCTCTCTGTCTGTGCTGCAGACAACACACGCTGAGAGCGAGCTGAAGCTCATATCGCTTTGTGTCACTGTTGAGCAGGACGAGAACAGACGGATTCCAAGTTAGAAGGCAAAGAAATGAACTCTGATTTATTTCAAATGCACCGCTCTATATATAGAGAACATTGTGCGGACTAATTTCATTGGTCTTAAAGTAAAAACATCTCACACCATTGGTGTGCAGTGAATGACGCACAGTGGCAGAACATATCTATCAACAATGTGAACAACAAGAGAGATTAGAGAATTATTTACATTCTTTCCCAACTGTTTCCCAGGCTCTCGCCTAGTTAGAAAACCTTCTCTTTTTCTCTCTGACTGAACTGAGAATATCCATAGCTTTGTTTTTGAATACGACTGCAAAAAAATTCCACTGCTTTTCCTTCTCCCCCGCTTTGCTCTCAGATCTAGTTTTAAAGGCACAAAACTTATTTCTGGGCTAAACAGACAAATGGGGATAAAATTCAGTATCATAAAGTCACCCTAGGACAGGTGCATTGGGATCTTTGGATTAGCAAAGCAAGTAACTGAGACATGTATAACTTGCAAAAGGTAAATTAAAAGGTTATGAGAAGAACAACACCAGGAGGTCATGAGTCAGCCCATTTCAAAGCATCCAAGAGGACTTTACTGAACTTCCCCAAGTGCAGAGATGGAAGTTTTTTATTTTTAATAATTGACCATTTAACTCATTGGGTAGAAGCTGTCCCAACTGTTACAGCTACAGCTAATGTGGTATGTAAAATCCTTTTGGAACAAATTATTCCCAGGTATGGAATAGTTAACAAGATAGACTTGGATACAGGAGCACATTTTACATCCAGTCTTGCAACAAATAACTCAAGTCCTCTGAATAGAATGGGAATTACATACCCCATGGCACCTACAGAGTTCAGGCTGGGTAGAGAGGATGAACCAAACTTTAAAAAGGACTCTAACTAAACTGATGATTGAAACTCAGATGTCATGTGTAAAGTGTTTGTCTCTGGCACTACTGAGGGTCCGAACACAACCCAGATCAGATCTATGAGTGTCACTGTGGGAGGAGGTCTTAGAAGAGATCTACCGGGATTACCATGGGAAACTACTGTGGTGTAGGGGCATGGTAATAAGATTCCCACCGTTCCCTATGTCCATCATTTGGTGTACCCTCCTCAGTTAATGTCAGTTAAGCAATGGTACCATCCCAGGTTCTGGAAAGTTCTTTGTTCTAAGTTCTGTTACTGGTTCCCTCCTTGTAACCACTCCTTCCCTTATCTCCCATTGGTTCGTACTATCCCTATCCCTCCCACAAGATCTTACCCCATTGGAGGTATGTACTCCAACCCCACCTCCTCTCTCTCGGATATAGCCCCTATCCCCTCCTTCAGGGGGGGCTCCAAGGGCTCTGGTCACCCAGACCTCGGAGTTCAGGCACTCAGGGTAGCTCCCCTCTCAAGAGGTTGTCTCCCTTTGCTCCTTTTACCTTTTCCTGCCTTTTCCTGCCTTGAATAAACCTCTGAGAACTGCAGCGCTCCGTGTGCCGACCCGTCGATTTGGTGGATTCGAGCTTTAGTCATCTGGGGCTCCTGCAGACCAGCGACCGGCGGGCTTCCCCGCGGGACCTGGGTCCGGGACGCCTCAAACTGGCACCTGAACAGGCTGAATATTCACTTATTCAGCCCTGAACATCTCCAAAGGACCCTCAGATCTGTGACCCGACTTCCTAAGGATATAAAGCGTCGTTCGGCACCAGCCCCTGGAGCGGCTGCGCTTTCATTTCGGAAGACTGTCAGCTCTGGACCTGCTGACATCCCGTGGATTTTTACTAGTAGCTTCAGGAGAAGCTTTGCAATCTCCGGGACCAGCAGAGATCCACCACCCCCTCGGAACACCTTTCCTCTCACCTGTGTCCTCCGGTGTCTTTGAGTGTGGTGAGTGTGCAGCCGACGCTGCCTGTTGCTTTTGACCAGGCTCTTACTTTTTCATTTTCATTTGTTTCAAGGGGGAATTCATACCAAGAGAGAAAATGGGTAATCGCCTCTCTCCGGTTAGACGGGATTTTTATGTCCAAGTTAAATCTGCCCTTGTTCTGGGGGATGTTTCCTTTAAAAAGAGGGAGTTGAAAGCTTTTGTTAATTTCATTTTCGACCATTTCCCCGATGTTACCCGGGGAGATACTTCTTCTATTTTATTCTGGGGAAAAGTTGGGAAACATATATATGATTTACAAGTAAAGGGGAATTTTAGAGTGGGACTTTTTTTCCTATATATGATTCTATTTTTAAGTTATATAAATCAGAAAGGGAAAGTTGGGTCCCCGGTTCTCCTACCCCTTGTTACTCCCTCCCCAGTCCTTACCCCACTTCCCCTAAGAGTGGGTTGGGAGACAGATCCTGCCAAGAGGCACAGGGTTGCCGCCGTCTCCCTGCTGCTTCCCATCCCACTCTGCCCTCTTTTCGTTCTGGGACTGGCCACCCCAAAACGACTCTTGCCGCTCCCCTCAATCCGAAAACCCCTGACCCCAGTTTTAATCCCAGTTGTATAAATAGTGATTGTATCACACAAAATGGCGACGGCCACATGGTTGGTCGTCAAACACCACAAAATGGAGCTTTCCCCCTCACTCGAGTTCCCGCCACTTCACCATCACTCCCTCCCCCGTCGGGTACCGCCCCTGCGTCGGGTCCCTCCTCCATCATTGCGTCGACGCCCATGTCGTCGGGACCCTCCCCTCCTGCTTCCCAGACCACACCCCTGGGTGGGCCCCTTGTGGGTGGGACAGAACCACGGGAAGGCCACGCCCCGGGGGGTGGGTCAGGCCACACCTCCTCTCCTCCCACTTCCGGTTCCCACGCTACCAGAACCGGAAGTAGGCTCTGCCGGAAGCAGGCCATCTTGGCCTGCCGAGTCTCCCGTCACCAGGACTCACCGGTAAGAGAGAAGCTCCGTGCTCTAGCCCATCCTGCTTCATCCTCCGATGAGGATGAAGACAGTGATGACCCCCGACCTATCATCACGCCTGGGGGGGGCTGGGCCCGGATCAGGGAGGAGGCCATTCGGGATGGAGACCTGGATCTCGCTAGAGACCTAGGAACGTTTGCGGCACCAGTAATTTTAGAAAAGGGGAAGGAGCCTAGGTGGGAACAGCTACCTTATGTGGAGGTAAAAGAACTTAGGAAAGCGGCAAAAGACTATGGGCGCAATTCGCCATTTTTTAAAAACGTATTAGACCTCACGTTTGCGGGACATATATTAATCCAGCATGATCTAAGATACATAGCCAAAGCACTCTTCTCCCCTACGGAACTCCTTTTATGGGAGATTCACTGGAAGAAGCTTTTAAAACCGCTTCTCAAAAAGTATGAACTGTCAGCAGTTTTGGGAGAAGGGGCTGAAGGAGTCGACGCCTTGGCGGGAGAGGGAGAGTTCAGCAGCCCACAAGATCAAATTTTGCTACCTAACACGCTGCTGGATGAAATCAGGGACGCTGCCAAAACAGCGCTTCTTAAGATCCCTGACGGGAATACCCCTCTCCAAAGCTTTGCATCCATTATACAAGGCCCAGAAGAAACTTTTATAAGGTTCATAGACCGGTTGAGAGAGGCCATAGAAAGACAAATAGACAATATTGAAGCCAGGGACGAACTGCTTCGTAAAATGGCTATGTCCAATGCAAACACAGAGACTAAAAAGGTGCTCCGAGCATTGCCTCAAGACCCTGAACCTACCATCTCCCAAATGGTAGAGGCATGCTCTAAGGCGGCATCTATTGAACATACGGTGGCATTAGCCGTTAGTAAAGGAATTGGAGAAGCAATGGTCAATCTGAATAATATCAGGTGTTTCAAATGTGGCCAGTTGGGTCATATGCGAGCGGACTGCCCTCATTGGCAGGTGGAGCACCCCTTCCCGGTTAACATCCAGTATCCTAGATCCAGTTACAGGAACCCTCATCAGCATTGGCACCATCGGCCGGGAAACGGGCAGCGAAGCGCGACGAGGGGCCGCGCGAGGACAACAAATGGCCCATCACAGCACCCAGGTCTCCCCACCATTCAAGAGAACCATTGCCCACCCGGTACATTTCTGCAGACCGGCGCAGCCATGAGGACGGCCTCCGTTACTTCCGCAGAACAAACTGCCTAAATCAAGATGTGCGTCGGGTCCTCACCAGCTCCATCCACATCATGTTTCCAGATGAGGACCTGGTACGTGTGCCCGCAGGGTTCCTGCCGCCGCCGTATGATCAACGATCTACGACCATCCTGTTGTTAGGAGACAGCCAACACACCCCGGAGGAATTGATTATTCTACCTGAGGTAGTGTGCATAGACCCAGGTAATGAAATTACAGTATCAGTGACCTGCTCTAATCCTCCTTTTTCATTGTGCAAAGGATCACCCTTTGCATTGCTCTACATTTTAGACCCTCAGGACTTGGACTATAACAAAGAACACCATCCATATGTGTTTCTAACACAAAACATATGCAAAGAGAGACCTTTAATTAAATCTGTTGTTTCTTTTCAGGGAAAGTCCATCTCCCTGAAGGTGATGGCAGACAGAGGAGCTGATGTCACCATCCTCCCTCAGTCAAAGTGGCCCCGCGACTGGGAGTTAGTGTCCCCTTGTGGCACAATCTCTGGAGTGGGAGGAGCTGTCAACTCTAGAAGGAGCAAGCATCTGGTAACCATAGAGGGACCCCAGGGTCAAATTGCCACGGTTAGACCCTTTGTAGTTGCATCAGAAATCATGCTGTTGAGGAGAGATGTTCTATCTCAGTGGGGAGCCAGACTTGATATTCCTGACCCTAAATGGGATTTTTAGTATGGGCAACTGCAGAGCGCACCACCCCACCTTTAGAGTGGAAATCCGATACGCCGGTGTGGGTGGATCAGTGGCCCCTTCCTATAGAAAAATTAAAAGCGCTCCAAAGTTTGGTTGAGGAGCAGGTGCGTTTGGGACATTTAACACCTTCCACCAGTCCCTAGAATACTCCAGTCTTTGTACTAGCATTAGTATGTGATTTGTACTAATATAATTATCTTACTTTGTGGATGGGAACTACTAGTGTCTGTTGAATGGGAAGTACCTGATGAACAGTGGAAAAACCACAATACAGAACTTCAAAAAGCAATTTACTTAGAAATTAGTGAAAAGAGAGTGACAAGGAAATAGAGGGCAAGACTGGGTTGGCCGCTGTACTTGCCGCCAAGAAGATTGTATACACCTGCTATGGGTAACAACCCCATCGGCATGGGAGGTGGGGGTAGAAGCCATACCAGACCTCTGTGTAGGAATGTGCCCCCTGTTGACAGAGTGACCAAATTATCCTTTGTCTCCTTAAAAAGGCAAAAAGCCCAGAAGTTTCTCTTCTCAATTTGGTAAAAAGACACCTCATAGGACCTTTGGGACTTCACCTCAAACCTGGGGCTACCCAATTGGACAGAGGCCAAAAGGTCCTACCTAGGTCATTCACTAGAAAAAGAAGAGAACAAAGGAAATTACTGCTTTTGTGGGGTGTTTTAGCAGGAGCAAGAACCTCTTGCCCCTGACTCGGTTTTTCTCTGTAGGAGCTTTGTTATTTTGCGTTTTATTAAACTTTTCTGTTTCCAACACTGCCTCAGAAGCCATCCTGCTAATTTTATGCCATTTGAGGTAGCTGAACTATCTCGGGTGTGATAGGTTCTCTGAGAGTTCATAAGACCTGGCTCAAGGAGAAACCCATCACCTTTGTTATTCCTTTTTTGTCTGTTACTCCTTTTTTTATCTTTTCCGTTTTGGAATTCAAGCAAATCCATGTCATAAGTGCTCCCAATTGCTTTACTTAGGAAAAACCCAAGTTTCTTTTTTCACTGCTCACACCCTGTAGTGGTTTTGGTTCGCCAATTTAAGATTTCCCCAATTTTGAGATTTTTCCGGCTAATGCACCAAAGAATGTGGCGGATTCGGTGCTGGCCAATCACCAATACACTCACTTCCTGCTGTGAGATAGGATTAGGAGAAAGGCAAAGCAGGCTCAGAACTTTAAAAGGGTATAAAGAAAATTTTATTAGCAGTAACTAAAAGAAAAAAAAGTAGTAAGAATCAAAACAAACCCTTCAGAACACTTCTCCTCCCCCCACAACCTTTTCTTTCCCACTGACAATGTAAAGAAACCAAACCTAAGATTTCCAATCAGTTTACCACCTCTAAAATAGTATTTCTTCAGTTCACTGAGGGAGAGAAGCCCCTCTTGTTAAGGTTATGGAGACTTCTCCACAACAGGAAAGAAAACAGTTCTCCCATGGCTCTCAATTTCATCACAAATAGTAGCCACCCGGGGAACCCTGCCATCGTGAAATCCTTCCCATTTCCACAAGCCTTCCCACAACTTGTCGATGGGCCATGTCGACTTATGGGGTATTGTTTTAAAGATGAGCTGTTCAAAGGCAAAAGTTCTCATTATCTATTTCTAAAATCATCTTCATCCCTGGGAACAGAAATCTCCTTCTTCTCCAGGAAGCACAGGACTACTCTTCTCTCTTTCTCTGTTCAAACTTCTCATGGGATCACAGCTATTTCAACATCTGCTTATCTTAGCATGGAGGCCTTTACTCGGTATCAATTTGAACACTTTCATCTCCCCATAGTTTCAGGTGTTATAAGGAAAAGGAAACCTTTCTCCATAGCTTACTAGAGGATTTCAGCTCCAAAACAAGGCATCTCCTCCTCCCTCCCATCTGGGACTTAACTTTTTTGCACGGGCTGCAGGGGTGTCTGGTCTAAACCGCACTGGGGGAGGGGGCCTGATGGCAAGATATGGCCAGGGGTCTACAGCCTTCCTGCCTTCCTGCCCGGCAGTTGCTGGGGCCCGGCCCGGTCAGACCGGAGCCGATTGGGGTGGGGGCAGCGAGGAGGGGGGAAGGGACGGCCTGTGGCAAGACCGCCGGGCCCGGCCTGGCCGAGACAGGGGGCCGGGGCAGGGGCCCTCCACCTCCTCGCCGACGGGAAAGGAAAGAGAGAGTGCCCTGGTGTTTTGGTCTTTAACGTGTGTTTCACAAAGGTGTGTCCAGCTTCTCAGTGATTCAACAGACTGTCAGTTACACAAAAAAGCTTTGCATAACTTCCCTGAATTTCCTCCCATTCCAAACTATGACGATGATGACATGTCCGATCTCCTTGAAGGAGCCTCGAAGACATATGCCCAGGAAGTGTTTTTTGGACTGTGTGGATTCGTTGGCGTCTCTATCGCTGGAGTGACAGGGAGATCACAGGATTTTATTTTGGTGGAAGCAGATGTGAGCCTGATTGGAAATGAGTGAAAAAACACCCTATTGTGACTGGCCAAGAGGCCCCATGCATTTTGGGCTGGACTATATGTCGCATCTCTTCCTTGATGTTCCAAGGTGTCATGGGCCCACTGAGCCAGAAATAATTTGAAATGAACAGGGCTTATGCCTTTATTAATGTTCAGCTCTTTTATTAAAAAGATCAGCTGGGCAGGGGTCCCGAGTGGAGCGGAGCTCACCCCTGTTGTCCGTTGTCGTAGCTCTTCCACGTGGCCTACAGGAAGGAGGCGTGCAGGGTCTGTCACTGGAGTCCAGAACAGCAGCTGTTCCTGCCTCTTCCCTGGTGGCAGCACCAGGGCTCTCTGTCTCTTCTGGCTCCACTTGCCCCAGCCCACCCCAGTCTAGTCGCTTTCAGGTTATGGTGACAGACAAAAGTTGATCACAGGTTGTGTTTCCCTCTTCCTCAGCTAGGGCATTTGTCTATCCCCCTCTACTGTGTTTAGTTCTTTATTTAGGGGTGTCTTTATCCCCAAAAAATACTCCCATGATCTCAGGGGGTTTTCTTATTTGCATTTTACTCCCAGAATGTCAGTGTGGTGGGGGGGGAAGGCAAGTTACCTTTGGGTAGTTTAGAGAAAACAAACAGAGCAATTAGCTAATTAACATTTCAATGTCGGTAGCCAGCAGTCATTCCAGTGTTGCCATGGGAACTAGGAAGGCCCTGCCCGCCTCTCTGGGGAACACCTGGAAACTTTGTTCATAACATAATTCACTCTTGCATTGCCAATCCAAATCAACCTGAGCAACTTCAATCCCAGCAATCTGATCCACCTGCTGGTTGTTCCAATGTTTTCAGTGGCCTGACTCTTGAGTACATGAGCATTTACATGACGTACCTTCACAACCAGGTTGTCTGCCTAAGCATCAATATCTTGCCACAATGCAGGAGCCCAGATGGGTTTATCCCTGCAATGCTAGTTATTCTGCTTCCATCGCTGCAACCACCCTTATGGGGCATTTACCACCATCCATGAGTCAGTATAGAGATAAAGTATCAGCCATTTCTCTCATTCAGCAATGTCTAAGGCCAACTGGATGTCTTTCACCTCTGCAAACTCACTCAAATCACCTTCTCCTTCAACAGTTTCTGCAACTTCTTGTAGGGGACTCCATACAGCTGCTTTCCATCTCTGATGCTTTCCCACAAGATGGCAGGACCCATCAGTAAACAAGGCATATTGCTTCTCACTTTCTGGTAATTTATTTTATAGTGGGGCCTCATCAGCATGTGTGTCTTGGTTTAAGACAATTTAAGAGGCGGACAGTCCAAAAGTAGTTTCCTTCCCTTTAGTTTTAACCAATCCCTTTCTACCAATAAGGAGAGATGATAATGAATAGATAGAAGTGAAAAAATAACATTTTACTAAAAAAAAAAAATAGCAACAGGCAAGAAAAATAACAGTAATGATCACTAGATACAAACTTGCTGAAATCTTACGGACTCCCAGGGAGCAAAGAGAAACTCAAAATGGCAGAGAATACCCCTTGCCCAAAACGGTGCCCTTCACAGAAAATCACGTATGGAGAGAGAAAGACAGTGTCAGCCCTTCTCCCTCTTATCCCTCCAGCAGTGGCAGCTTCATTGGCAAAGGTGGCTGGCACACTCCAACACCCGGATCCAACCAGTGTCAGCACTACATCCTCCAAGCCGCCGGTGTCAGTGCTGCTGTCTTGGGTCCCTGTTCCAATAGGGGGGAGGAAGAAAAATGGACTCTCAAGCACTGACAAATGGTGGCCTAACCCTGACTGTCTCTGTCTCTGTGCTGCAGACAGGTGTTGCTGACTTTACTTGCATAATTTAGGAGATTCCGGACACAGAGGAACCTTATTGGACAGTATAGGAAACAGTAAATCCGCTGCAGAAAAAGCTGCAATAAAACCAGAAACTTTTAAATGAAAAACATTAAATGGTTTATGTTTTTGTATTTTCAGAGCAATGTTTCCAGTATGGCAGCATGGTTGTTTGTTCATAGATTAGTCAACCATCCTAGCAGGACCTTCTACCTAATGATTGTAAGTATGGCTTCAAATGCCAGAGGGGTAAGTGAGCAAGAAGGAAAAGAGAGCAGTATCCTTCTACCTAAGGACTACTCTAACATCACACACATAGAACAAATACTACTTGACCCTTGGAAAAGAAATTCACACCTTTAATGCAAGCTGTAACACTGATAACAAATAGCAGTGACTGCTGGATTTGTTCCTGTCATAGGTTGACAGTGAGGTGAGTTTTCTCGGGAAGTTGTGGTCAAACCAATCAGTGGTCAGATTTAAATATTGACACCTGGTGTAGCCACTGAAGACATGGACACGCCTCTGATGCGGCCTAGGCTGCGGACAGAGAAGGGGGTGAAGGGAATGGAAATGGGTCAGCCCCTGCAGGACAGAAGGGTGGAGAAACATTGAGATGTCTTTTGTTCCCCCCCCCGAGGGAGAGAGAGAGAAAGAGAGAGACTATGCCACCTGGAAATTTGATATCATGTGCCAGCAGTATGTGTGCAGAGGAGAAGGGGGGGGGGGGGGGGGGGGGGAAGGTGCCCAGCCGTGGGAGTCCTGGGCAGCCTGCTATGAGATTTCAGAGTCCTGGGGTCAGCAGAGGCCGAAACTTTAACCCCTTCCTGGACAAAGAAAGCTTCGCGAAACATTAATCCTCCTTGATCTAAAAGAGAGACAGCCTGGGGCCTGAGATGTCAGAAGAAGATGGGAAAGAATCCTAGGTGGGAGGATGTAGATGTCGGTGAACCCAGTGGGTAGAATGATGGTGTCTAACTCCAGTTCAGAAGGCTGAATGATTTCTTTATTATACTTATGCTATAATACATTAATATGCTATATAAAAGAGGATACTAAAAGCTACATGCTACTTTCTCTAACTATCATATCTAACTAACTAACAACTCGTGACCCTGTTCTCCAGAGTCCACACACAGGTGGATCCGATTGGCCATCAGGCCCAGACAATCCACCATGATCCAACCAAGCGGTCACTCCAGATAAACAATTCTCCAAACACATTCCATAAGAGAAAAACAAGGAGCAGAAATAGAAATTGTTTTCTCTTTCATTTCTCTCTATGCACCTTTATAAAAATCCTGAGAGAGAGAGAAATGTGCTTGCCACAGGAGGAGATGATGGAGTGGCTTTTGGCTGGACTTTTTCTTGTGTAGCCATAGACTGAACCAATTTTCCTGTAACACAGAGACTGCATTTAGGGGGAAGCAATGGCTTGAGCCAAGAGAGTGACCTGCTGCAGTGATTGCCAGTGCAGGAGTGAGAGTGACCTGCTGCAGTGACACCATGTGCAGGAGTGGAGTGAACAGAGAAAGATGAGGAGGGTGTGGTGGTGTCCTCTGTCTTCAGGGAAGATCTCTGTTCTCAAGACCCTCGGCCCCAGGGGAGGAGAAAATGAGGGGGACTGTTTTCCCAAAATGAGAAATTGTTGTTTTTGGTACTTGGCAAAGCATCCTTAAAAAGATCCCTTAAGCAGTTTTGGTCCATGGACAGTGGTGAGAGCACTGTACATGGAAGGAGGATATCACCATGGCAGATTTCCTCTGGGCGGTGCTATGTGTGACATAGAGACACAGGAAGTTGCAATTGTGTTTCCTGGGGGAGTCTATAGTATAAGAGAGACTCCTCTCTCCCTTGATGAACTGAGAATTGATTATCTGAGAGGTGGCAACTTAATCGAGAGTCCAAGGTTTTGTCTCACTGTGCTTTGGTGGAAATTGGGTGGGAGGAGGAGGAATGTTTTGAAAGGTTTTCATTTTGAATTTTGTGTGTTTCTTTTATTATAGTGTAGTTTAATAAAGTCTTTTTCTTTATTTCTAAGCTTGAGCCTGCTCTGCTCTGTCTCTGGTCACATCTCACAGTAGCCACTTGAGAAAAATATATTTTCATGGGTGCACTGGCACTGCGCCAGCACCATCCCATGACATTTCTGTTTCCCACTCATTCAGATGAAAGTATTCAGATGATGGGACTTCCAACATCAAACATATTCTCCAATGTTTTTCCTCCAAATAGAGTGATGCTCCTTTTAGAAGGAAAAGCAACCCAAACCCCCATAGGTCGACAAATCCTGTGTGTTCAACGATGCGTAAAAGGACCAGGAGCAGTCCCTTACCAGAAAATAGTTACCTCTGGATGATTTTGTAAGGCGAAAAACATATCGGCATAAGAGACTTCATCCTACCTCCCTTCTCATCTTATAAGCAGCATTAACTGCAACAAGGTGTTAGAATCCAAAGTTCTGGTAGGTGGCCACTTTGCTCCATCTTCTAGCTTGTATAATGGCCACCACGGCATGCAGTATTGAATTAAATATTTCTTGTTCTCCGATCTACCCCTAGTGGCGACTTATTTCCAGTGGGTTAAGATACACCCCAAAGGGCTAGCTCAGGGAACTTTTTTGCTCTGGTTAGTTCCCATTATCTCCTTCTCCTTCTCCTATCTCGCTTCCACCAAAACCTCTCTTTACAAAGCCTAACAGTCTTTTCCCAATCTTTTTCCCACATGCAACCCCAGGTTACGGGTACCAGATGTGATTTTCTACACACAAGCTTTAAAATCTGAGGTTCAAAATTGGCTCAATTAGAAAACTTCTGTCCACACTCAGAGCATATGTCCTGCCGCCCACTGGAACAGCAATACCAACGCCTCTCAGAAATTCTGCACTGCAACAGTACCTACGCAGGGTGCTAGCCTCTCGAGGTGCCCAAGGCTTTTAAGAATTGCCCACAAATGCAGGCTATTCCATCTACCCCTTTGTGAATTTCTAAATTCTCCACAGTGGGTTGTTCCCAATCTAGAGAAACTACATTACTAGTTGAAGTCTGGTAAAGCCCCTCTGTTAATACTTTCCCCCGCAGCCCTCCAGTGATAGCGCTTCATTGGGGCTTCCCGATTGATGGTGGGAACCGAGAATGCAGACTGCGGGGCATCTTCAGGGTGCAATGGAATTTGGAAGAAACAGTCCTTGATATCTAGGACGGCCAATTGCCAATCTTGAGGGAGCATTGTTGGACTAGGCATCCCTGGTTGGAGTGGTCCCATGTCCTCTACAATTTTGTTTATTTCTCGGAGTTCATGGAGCAACCTCCACTTGTCCTTTCCCGGTTTCTTTATTACAAAGACTGGGAAATTCCAAGGGCTATCTGTCTCTTTTATGTGTCCTTGAGCCAATTGTTCCTCCATGAGCTCCTCAAGCACCTTGAGCTTCTCTTTACTCAAAGGCCACTGTGCTACCCACTTTGGGGTGTTATCCAACCACTTTAGCTTGTGGGTAGGGTGCCCCACAGTGGCTATTTCCAAAAATCCTGGGGTGTCTTAGGAATGACCAATTGGACTCCCCACTGGGACATGGTGTCTCTCCCCCACAGGAGGGCCTTGTAGTCTGCAACGAATGGAGGGACACTTGCCAGTTTTCCATCGGGTCCCTCAATTTGCACAATGCTCTTTGAAATCTTTGCCAATGTAGTTCCTCCTATGCCCTGAAGTTTGCCTGCCACAGGTTGCAATTCCCACTGTGATGGCCACATGGTCTTAGGTATTACCATGATGTCCGCGCCCATGTCTAGAACCCCCTCCACATGGGAGGTGCTCTGACCCACAGGCTAGATTTCATGCTATTGAGGGCTTATTCTCTCCCACCACCTCTGCCCAGTAGACTTCCCATGATTTTCTTTCTGCTGTGATTTCTGCTGGAACAGGAATGGCCTGGGCAAGAATTTTCCCCTTCTCCAGGTAAAATGGTGGGTGCATGTAGCGTGCCAACAGCATAAGGCCTGTTATCTTTCCCTTAGTGGTCATGGGAGCTACCTCAACCTCTAAGGGTGTGTTTACTGTGTCCCCAATAACAAATTACTCACTGTCCAATCCCTTATGGTAAACCGTCCAGCCCTGTGAGGTGTTTGACAGGTCCGCTATAATGACTTCCCAATCAGTAGATCTGAAATGAAAACCTTTGGTAGTCACCAGCCGAAATTGGCCTAGTGGCTGCCAAACCTTGTTAGTTGAACATTTGACACTTTTATTTTTCTGCCCCCCGCACCATGGGTCCTGTCCTCCCCCTTTTTTGTTGAGAGAGGTGCTTGCCTGTGTAGGTCCCGCTATATTTGTATCTTTGTGCATGGTTGTATTAACAGCGGGCACATGCTGTAAATTCAGCTTTTTTGCTTGTTGAATTTTTTCTGTTTCTGGTTTAGGGGGCAGGTTCTGATGAAATGTCCTGGTTTCTTGCAAAGGAGGCAGATGATGTGCTGCAGCTGGTCTGATGACATTGGTTGCCTCCTTGGATCTGGTGCCGCAGCTGCCGCAGGCTGTGGGTATGGTGATCCTGTATTTCTGTCAGGAGCATTGAACAGTTCTGCTTTCCTGGTACAGGCTTCTATCATCTGTCAGAGACTAGGTGATGGGTTGAGGGGAAGTCTGAGGGTAATTCTACGACAGGTCTCATTAGCATTCCTCTGAGCCATTTCTTTAATCAATTCTGCCTGCACCACTGGATCTTGTACTTGTCCCTCCACTTGTGTTCTCAGACAGTCCACAAACTGCAAGAAATTCTCTGAAGGAAACTGTTTAATGTTAATATAACTGCCCTTAACTTCAATTGTTGGTAGCTGATAAAACGTTTTTTCTGCAACATTACAGATTTTTTCTAAAACTGGCTTAGATAACACTCGAGTTTGTTTTTCTGGGCAGTGCCAGTCCCTTCACCACACAGGTGATCCGGTGTAATAGGGTTACCATCATTGTCTTTTGCTTCATCAGGAGTTTGTTGAATCTCCTGTAATACTGCTGTTAAAGCTCTTTTCCACCTACCTTCCCACAGATCATATTCTGAGGGAGTTAGCAAACATCTAAACAAATCTTTGATATCACTGGGTACCATCTCATTTGAATGAAAGGTTGCCCTCATCATTCCTTTGAAAATCTTGCTCGATCTCCCGAATTCTCTCTGAATTTTGCTGTTTTCCTTTTTATCTTGATAGGATAATGGCTGGTAAGCCCTGGTGCCGTTTCTCTTACCAAGATAAACGACAGGTGCTACAGATGGTATGCTGTCATCAATATTTTTCTGAGTTGCTAAAAGTTCTGCTGCTCTTCCAGTGCCCAGGGAGGCAGGGGGTATGACTTCCCCCAGCCCTTGGGGTCTGGCAAGAGGCAGCTCTGGTGCCCTTGCCGCGAGGAAATCGCCCCCCCCGCCGGGGCTGTGGGCTGGGCTTGGCCCCCCCACCGCCATCCGGCTTAGAGGCTGCAAAGGGGCCTCCCCCTCCCCCGTTCCCGTGGCAGCTCGGAGAAAGGGACCGAGAGGAAGGGTGGGGCTGGGCTGCCGGGGGCACAAAGGGATTGGGCAAGGGGTATGAAGTGGGGGAAGGGACTGGGGGGGAGAAAGGACTGCGGGAAGAAGAAACTCTCCTTTCCTCTCCAACATGTGCTCTGCATGTCTCAGGGGCCCTGCCACTTTGGCAGGGCCCTAGGAGGAGAGCTTTCCACCTTTGGAGCAGTTAGAACTGTATTCTTGAGAGGAAACAGGTGTGAGAGAAGGGTACAGGGGAGATGGTGCAATTTCAAAACCAGGATAGCGTGGGGGAACAAAGGAATTAGGAAAATGATTAGTTGGGAAGTTTATCTGTGGCTGTGTGCTTTTTTCCGCTTCTAAAAGGTGCTTTCGAGCTTGTAAAAATATTGGAATAAATAGAGAAGCTCAGTGATCACCATTTTCGACTTTTAAGGTTAGTAACTGTCCAATTTGATCCCAAAATGAAACAGAATTTGTTATAAACGCCAATCACTTGGTTTTTAAAATTTTAAAAATTTAATAATAATAAAATAGTTATAAAAATAGTAATACAATTAGAGTAATGAAAATTTAGAGTTAGGACAATTACAAGACAATAAAAAGCAAAGAATTACGGACGTCCGGATGCTCTCGGGCACTTAAGCCCAATAAGCATGCCTTGTGAACAAAGGAATAATCTTTAAAAGCAATAGCCTGTTGCATATTCATACATCTCATACATGATGCATAAATTCCTTGCAAATTAAGAACTTTTCTGGTTTTTGTCAACTTCTTCCCCTTAATCATGGTGGTTCCATAAAGACGGAGAGAAGGTGGAAGAATGTTTGTCTTTTCCGATAAGGAGGCAGTAATTCTTTATGGGCCCCCATCATTGTCATCTCTGTGTGGAGAGTTTCTTCATTATCTCATCTCTTGCTTGAGCTAGTAAAAAAAAAAACCCACATACATAGGTTCTATTTTAACTACAAAACTACATTTACCATACTATTAAAATGTTAATTCAGCACTTCTAATCAATATAACATAATACATATAGTATTCAATTTAATATTTGCGAAAAGCCAATCATAAAATATGCATTTTTCACATGGGAGCATGTTGGGATTGTTCCCCTCAAAGAGCATGTGTGCCCCTGAGCACTCCCAAATCTTTTTATTCCCCTTACTTGTACATATGCATAGAGTTTCACAATAGTTTCACACTATCTGCCCCCACAGCTTCCCAGCTGGCGCACCCTACTTGTTATTTTGGGCCTCACTCGGCTGCCTCAGTCGCGGGTAGATCCTCCTCCCCACACACTGTGGGTACACACACTCACTCACTCCCTTTGTCATATAACTGCATAACTGAATCCACAAAGCCACTCACTCACTCACACAATCACAAAAACCCATTAACTTTACTACAGTGTCCGGACTCCACAAGTGTGGAAGGGGCTAACTGCGGGCCTGTTAGCTAAAGGAGCGAGAAGAAGCTGAGAAGCAAGAAGAAGCTGATAAGGAGCTCTCTTCAAGGCTGTTACCAAGGAGATCAAGAGAAGAGAGGAACTGAAGAAAGATAAGGAGGGAACTTTGCAGCTGGACAAGAAAGTTAGCTGAAGTCACTGTTACTTTTCACCAATGGTGTTATGTTGAATTATTGTGGCCAATAGTTAGGGTAGAAGAAGTATAAACAATTAGAAAGTGTATAAAAGGTCAGCCATTTCTGTAATAAAGAATTGCCATCAGAAGACTGCTTAATGTCTCTGCTTTGTGTTGTGACTGCCTCAACAACAACATCTGGTGATCACCGAGTGGAACAACAGCCTTAACAACATACTCGGTCTGGACCCACAACGAGGTCCTCGCAATTGGCAACCGTGACCCACTGCGGAGTAGTGGGGGAGGCAGTGTTGGTGCAGCTGAGAGTGGCGTGTGGAAGCCACAGGGAGGTCCGGACCTGAATTTCTCCTATCAAGACACCTGGAAGCAGGTGAGCCACCAACTAGTAATAATGGGAAATAACTTATCTAAAGAGGAAGAGACTGTTTTGGCTACATGGAAAGTTTTGTTAAGGAATAAGAGAATTAGTATTCAAGATTATGCCCTTCGTAGTATGCTGCTGTGGGCTAAATCAAAAGATTTTGTCACTGATCCTGACACGGCATTTAGTGTTAAAGCATGGAAAAAAGTCAGGGACGGATTGTGGGAAGTCATCTGAGCGGGAGATAAAACTGTTGTCGATTTAGCTGTTACTTGGGAATTGCTTTTTGAGGCATTAAAGGAATGGAAAACAAAGCGAGAACAAGCAGAGAGTGGCGTGGACGAAGAATCGGGCTTGATAACACAGACTGGTGGGGAGGATGATCTAGATGGGGCCTCTGATGGGGAACTTGTTGAATCCATCTCAGCTTCTAGGCCAGCTGCCAAAGCTTCCAGGAAGGCTGCCAGAGCTTCTGGGCTGTATGCTGAAGCTTCTGGGAAAGCTGCCAAGGCTCTGGAAAAGCTGCCAAAGCTTCTGGGCAAGCTGCCAAGGCTTCTGGGAAAGCTGCCAAAGCTTCCGGTCTGACTGCCAAAGTATCTCCTTATCAGACTCCTAAACCTCTTTATCTCACACCTGCACAGCAGCTCCCTATGGTGCCTGTATACACTACACCATGTGTAGTGTGCCCTTATTGGGCACTGGGCCTTTTGCCAACCCAGATTTACAGGCAAGGTGGAATCCTGCAGTTTTGACACAAGCTCAGCAAATCGGCATGAGTGCTTTAATTAAAACAATGGAAATGGCAGCTCCAAAACAGAGATACGTTACTATACAACAAGGAATGAGAGAACCATTTTTGCAATTTGTGGAAAAGCTTGCTGCAGCTATTGAAAAACAGGTAGATGATGAACCTTTGCGACATAGATTGTGTATACAATTGGCAAAAGAAAATGCCAACCCAGACTGTAGAAAGATTATTGATACCTTACCTGGGGAACCCACATTGCCTGAAATGGTTACTGCTTGCTCAAAGGTTGGTTCAGTAGAGCATAAAATGGCAGCTCTTGCTGCAGTTCTAAGGCCTCCATCAAAATGTTATGATTGTGGACAGCAAGGGCACGTAAGGGCACAGTGCAATACCCAGAAAATAGCATCTAAGTCAAATGCAAGCAGCAATGTTACGTGCAATCGTGCAAAAATTGGGCACTATGCTAAACAATGCAGGAGTAAATATCATGCAAATGGTCAGCTGTTGCAGGGAAACAGGAAGAAGAGCGCGAAGGGGCACGTGGGGACACAAATACCCCGACAACCACAACAACAATTACGGGCCTTCCCGGTATAGCAAAGCTACCCATTTGCGAACAATACACAGGGGCAACAAGTGGGTCCGCAGGGATTGATATACCCACCTCCGACACAGTAACAATTTTGACCAAACAAATATGCAAAGTGCTCCTTGATGCCTGTGGCCCAATAGGACGGGAATTAAGTGCATTTTTGATTGGAAGATCAAGTACTACACTTAAAGGTATTCATGTGCATTTAGGACTTATTGATGCTGATTATTTAGGACAGATTCATGCTATGGTATCAATTGATGACCCCCCTGTCACCATTCAGAAAGGAACTTGCATTGATCAACTCGTACCTTTTGTGAGTTCTGTTCCCAATACAGTGGACCGAAGTCGTGGCACAGGAAGTTTTGGATCAACAGGAGTACCTCAAGTGTTCTGGACTGAGAAAGTAACAGAAAACCGTCCAGAAAAGACATGCATCCTCACAGCCAGTGGATATCATCCAGGAACCATATCGGTAAAAGGTTTGATTGACGCTGGAGCAGATGTTACAATACTTTCGTGACTTTGTTGGCCTCGGTCGTGGCCTCTCACTCATGCAAGTTTTGGACTCATGGGGTTGGGTGGTGCTACAACAGGTGGCTTGTCAGCCATTGTAATTAATGTGAAACATCCCGATGGCCAACAAGCTAACATCAGACCCTATGTTGCTGAGGCTCCTCAAGTTTCTGGGGATGAGACTGACTATCTCAAAGGGTTGTCAAAATTACAATGGATTTTTAATAGGGGCCACTGTGATGCAGGGCAGTGAACATCCAGTTGTAGCCTTGACATGGTTGGTGGATAGACCTGTCTGGGTTGATCAGTGGTCCCTTACTACCAAAAAGCTTACTGCCCTGCAAGAATTAGTCACGGAAAAATTACAAGTGGAACATACTGAAGAATCTTTCAGTCCCTGGAATACCCCTGTTTTTGTAATAAAAAAGAAATCGGGAAAATTGAGACTTTTACATTATTTACGGCAGATAAATGCTGTAATGGCAACAATGGGAGCTTTACAACCAGAGAAAGTGCAGGAACACATGCCTTGGAAATATCTAGGTATATTGGTGACTAACACTCAAGTTATGCCTGAACCTGTAAAATTAGACATTGATGTTAAAACTGTTACTGATGTACAGAAACTGGTTGGTGCAATAGGTTGGATTCAATCATATTTAGGCATAACTAATTATCAGATGCAACCATTGTTCAATTTGCTATGGGGGATCACTTCCTCTACTGATGAGAGGCAATTGACTCTGGCAGCAAAGAGGACTTTAGAAGAAATTGAATTAGCCTTAGCACACAAATTTGTTAACAGAATAGATACCTCTATTGGTGTCCAATTGTTTATTTTGAAGGACCATGAAATACCATGTGGAATACTGTGTCAATGGAGTGATAATTGGGAAGAACAACTGCATATTTTGGAATGGATATTTTTATCTTTCAGGTCTTGGAAAACAACTCCAGGACTTTACAAGCTTTTTGCAGATACTATCATCAAAGGTCGCAGGCGTTGTCATAAGATTTTGGGATACGACCCTGTGACCATTGTGATACCTGTACAACAGTGGTATTTTGAATGGTGCTTTCAAAATAATCATGAGTTGCAATCTGCCTTATCTGGTCTGTCTTCTTGCCCTGACAGTCACATGACTCATGTTTCTCAATATTATGGTACCAACCCTAGGGGTCTATATACTTGAGAGGAATGGCAAACTGATGTTACAAAAATGCCAGAATTTGGTTGCTTTAAGTATGCTCATGTTACAGTGGATACATTTTTTCATGCAATGGTTGCTTCAGCATTCACAGGAGAAAAAACTCGTGATGCTATTCGTCATTTTTATCATGCCTTTTCCATCCTAGGTGTTCCATGTCACATAAAAACAGATAAGGGCCCAGCATAAATGCAAGCATTTCCAGCAATTTCCAGCAGAAAATGCAAGCATTCTTTCGTGCTTGGGGCATTGAGCATTCAACAGGCATTCCACATGTCCCCTCGGGCCAAGCGATCCTCGAAAGGGCTCATGGTCTTCTTAAACATCAGGTTCAAAAACAAAAAGGGGGAATGCAACAGGAGTCAACTCAAGTGAGATTAGATAAAGCTGTTTATGTGTTAAATTTTTTGCGTCCCCTACCTGACTCACAGTTATCTCCAATTTTTTACCATTTTTTCTCTTTGAATTCTAATCAACCAGATTTTCGTAGAAATGTTAAGGTATGGGTTGTTATATGTAACAGGTATAATTCGCGCCTTTTTTTTTTACATGATATATATATATATATATCATGTTAAATAATTGTTAGGATGTACCCTTTGGCATTAAAAGCCTCCCTTCTCAGGCAAAACTAAGTGTGTGTTGAAACCTGATTTACAAGCAAGGAGATGTGGCTCGCCAGGAGATGGGCCTTATCTGAGGCGATATAGAGACACCCAGGCGCTGATCATCGCGTGAACGACCCGAGATGGACATCAGGAACATCCCCCCCACCCCCCCCACCCCCCCCGGGCCGATACATGTGAATACTCTGTTCCCGTAAATTTCATCAAGAGTTTCCACAACACCAGACTTTGAATTTCTCTACCTTCTTGCCGAGAAGGAAATCTCATCAACTTATGGGACTTTGAATGAAACAAAGGACTGAATGCCGAAATCCTGGCCTCAGGAAAATTTTCCCTATAAAAATCGCTTGTACCAGGATGGTGGTGTGGGGGCATAGAGTGAAACCTCTGCTGAGGCTGATCTCTGTGTCTTGCACCCAGCGCCGATCCCGGGCTCGGCACTGTCCTTTTCCGTGTGGCTGGCTAAGTTAGATCTCTGTTGCTAAAATAAATTATTTTTATTTTTTTAATTTGGCTGGATAATTTTTCACTTATAACATGGGTTAAGGATTTAATTACTGGTATGTGGTCTGGTCCAGTGGAACTAATAACCCGGGGGAGAGGTTATGCTTGTGTTTTGACAGATAATGGTCCTCGATGGGTTCCTGCTCGCTGTATTAAACCTTATCTGGAGCGTGCAGGATGGAATAGAATGGATGGGTCCACAGCTGAAGCAGAACATGTGGATGACACTGGCTAAGGCCATATATCAGGACATGTATCTCATCAGTCTTCATGTGTTTTCATAGTAATTAAAGGACGTGGGTTTGGTTTGCACTTATCAGGATCTTCTTTTGAGCACTTTGGGTGGTTATAGTTTATTAGACATATAACTTGATAGGATAGAGTACTTAAATTTAAAAGCACTTATAGATGGATGAAGGATGGGAATGACTGTGTTAAGAATGGGAATGGTAATTTTTGTTGATGGTTGTGATTGTTGTTTGTGTTTCCCCTGTCTGCTTGGATTTTTGCAAAGGGCCCTGCAAAAATCCATAGCAGCTGAGAAGCAAGAAGAAGCTGATAAGGAGCTCTCTTCAAGGCTGTTACCAAGGAGATCAAGAGAAGAGAGGAACTGAAGAAAGATAAGGAGGGAACTTTGCAGCTGGACAAGAAAGTTAGCTGAAGTCACTGTTACTTTTCACCAATGGTGTTATGTTGAATTATTGTGGCCAATAGTTAGGGTAGAAGAAGTATAAACAATTAGAAAGTGTATAAAAGGTCAGCCATTTCTGTAATAAAGAATTGCCATCAGAAGACTGCTTAATGTCTCTGCTTTGTGTCGTGACCGCCTCAACAATGACACACAAGCACAAAATAGCAATAAGTATAATAGGAGCACTAAGGTCCAGATTTACTCGACTCACCCCCAGAGCCGCTAGCGGTCACACAATCGATCAGTGATTTCCTTCACCAGCCGTTCTATCGGCAAGTGGACCCTTCCCCCTCCCACCGGCTATGCTTGGCCGGCAGCTGCTTGCAAGCCCCAAACCTTTACTCACACAGGGACCGAGCTGTGTGCCAGATGTCTCTGAGCAGCTTACCAGCAGCCCTTTTGGCCAAGGCCTCTTTTTAAGCTTGATACATACTGTTTATCTTTGCATACTAGCTGGCTGTTGTCTGTCTCCACAAGGGGGGTGAGACGGGATGTGGAACTCCTCCAGGCAAAGTCCCCCAGGGTGCAACAAGGAGGTCCGCCTCCCCGCTCTGCCTCTGCAGGGGACAGAGACGATCTCCTGCCTGGCTGGCCAGAAAAATAATTTGCATAGAAAACTCCACAACTCGTAAAAGTTGTGAAGTAGGTATGTATCTTTATTCAGTGCCAGGCACATGCAAGATCAAAGAGCATGCACACCCCCCCTATAGTCCAGACCCCGTTTTGTCCCCTAACCTGTTGAATATGCATTAAGTTTCACAATAGGGCCATGCATATTAATTTACTAGCCCTGCTTTGCATTACAATTAGTTCCTAAAAGTCCTTGTGCAGAGAGCTCTCTGGTTGTCCTTTGGTCTTCTCAGTATCTTGGCAGCCTCAGTTTTGGTTTGCTTCTTGTTTCAAGGTCCAAGGGGCCCCTCTTATCTCCCTCCAGCTTGGAAGTTCAGCTTCCTTTCACCTTGTTTGGGACAGTTTTGCGAGCTACAGGCTTTTTGCGAGCACAGGCTTTTTGTGAGCACAGCAAGTTAACAGACTAAACAAGTTAAAACAACACACTTCATCTATGCGAGCAAGCTACAGCCTAAACAATTCAAAACAACACACTTCATCTAAATCCGAAATTGATTTCTACCCCAAGTTAATTTCTAACCCCTTGTCTCAAAAGACAGTGGGAATGGTGTGAAAGGAGACTTGGACTTACATTTGAAAATAACCCTAAACCTTGCTTTATTTTTAGAGATTATTCCCACCAGGTGTGGACTCTGTGTATGTGTTATCAGTGTCAGAGAAAGTGGTATTGTGCATCAGAGTGCCGGCGCTGGGATTGCCCACGGTGTGATCCTTTGCCCTATTCGTATGGCAATTGTATTATTTTAAAAATTTGTGTGTGCACGGGATTATGGCTTGCCTTCACATAGGTATTTTTGGGAACAAGATTGGCCTCCTCAGGCTGATCCTTTTTGTAGGATTCAGTCTCTACAAAGGGGAAATGGTCGTGGTGCCAGCCCTTCCAGAAGGTAATGTTCAACTTACGCTAGCTTCAGCTTTAAATGAATCTACTTTGTGCATTTCTATGACTACTCCCAGTAACCCTTTTGAAACTTGCTTCATTGCCATGCCTTTACCAGAATCATCTGAGGCTTCAGCAGTGACGTGTTATATCCGAGTCACAGCACTAATTGCGAAATTTAACTTGTGCTAAAATTTTAGATGTTTAATAGTAAAGAAAATAGTAATTAAAATTAGGATACCAAGAGACAATAAAAAGCAAAGAATTACAGATGTCCAGGTGCCTTGCACTCTGCCACAAAGCACACCCTGCTAACAAATGATCAACCCTTAAAAGCAATAGCCTATTGCATATTCATATATCTCATACATTACTCAAACACTCCTTTTCAAACTAAGGGTGTTTCTGCTTCATTTCAACTCCCCCCCCCCCCCCTCTTTTAAACCAATCGTGTTGGTCCCTTGAAGTCTGGGTCTTCATGATAAGGAGGTAATAATTCTTCTCTTGAGATCTTAGTGTCTTGTTGCTGTTATCTCTATGAGAAGAATTTCTTGATTATCTTATCCATTCCTTGAGCTAGTTACAAAAAGTATCTTACATCACACAGTTTCTATTTTAATATTATGCTATAGCCTAAAAACTGTATTTACCACACTACTACTTAAAAGAGATTAATACAGCATAACTTTCCAACATAACACATATAGTATTAATTTTAATATTTGTGAAGAGCCAATCATATAATATGTATTTTTCACAATCCTCCCTCTTTCTTTTTTATAAATCATTTGGCTTGAGCAATATTCGTTGCTTTCTAGCCTTCATTATTCACTCATTTTTTCCACAAATCAATCTTGCTTCTTTGAAGGGGTCTTCTATATTATTTTGTTTCTTTAACACCATGATCTTTTGTGCTGTTCTAGATGTAGTCAACTTTTGGTCCATGGGTATAGTCACTACTTGCATACCTTGGACTACACTGGTGATGAACTGAATGAAACAGGGGATCAAACAAGGAAGAAATATTAGACCAGCTATAGCACATAAAAGGAAGAATCCTAGCTTCTTCCACCATTTTATTCCCAATACGTTATCCCACCAGCTAGTATTTAGAATTGATTCCCACCTTTGAACCGGTACATGGGCGATTTTTCTGATATCATTGACTATATCAAGGACAGCATCCCCATTGTCATCTATTTTTAAACAACAATCTGATGGATTGAATTTTCCACAAACACCTCCATCTTCAGTGAATAAATAGTCTAAAGCCAACCTATTCTGATACACAGCCTCTCTTATTTGGGTTTGTTGCCTTGATATTAATTCGATTTCCCGACCAGTTCTGTTTGTTATTATCTCTCCAGTAGCTTGGAGTCTTATAATATGATTTAGCATATAAATTGGGGTCCGATATCCCCAACTCCCATCTTGTGCCCAGGTGGCTGGCCCATACGTTTCCACTATGCGTTCAAGGGGCCATTCCTCATCTCCCCATTTTTGGAATCCTCCAATCAAATCTCTTTTATTTCTCTTTAGGTCCTCATAAACTGGTATCCCTAATTGATCTCCATCAGGTCCTGGTAAAAGAAAAAATCCTGGCTGTATGATTCCCAGAGTACAGCTCCCTTTCCACCAAGAGGGGAGTTTTGGGTATGCTCTTTTTCCACATATCCAGAATAAGCCATCTGGAGCTTTCCAATAATCATTTTTCTGTTGATCTATATTCTCCCAAAAATTTGAGATTTCTGGGATGGTAAAGTAAGGAGTCTTGCCTGTGTCATTGCATTGACAAAGTCTAATTTTATTATTATACTTACAATTTCCTTTTTTTGTTTTTCCCTGGGTCCAGTACAGGGTTGTTTCCTCTGGGATCCACCATATAGAAGTTACATTACTAACCTTATGTCTTTTACAGGGAGTTTTTCCTACTTCATGAAGAAACTTTTTCCGAGTGCACCAGAGACATTCTTCCCCTGTCACTATTGAACTTAAAACCCACCCTTCTGGTCAGTTTTTTCTACTTGTACTTGTTTGGTTCCACTTAAAGAGTTCAATTGGGCCTAAGCTGCTGCCTTTCCATGGCCATTCTTCTGACATCAAAGCCCCTCCACAGACCAAACAGTTGGTAAAGTTTCCTACTTATTCTTTCCCTCAATTCCACAAACTGATTTTTACCCATTCTTGAGATATCTATTTCCTTTTCTAATTGGTGTTCAAGTTTCGTATACAAATCGTCAAGTGAAATTGGCACAGGATTAGATTGTTGTGCTGGCTTAGCCCTTTTGTTTATCAATTGCTCTTTTACCAAATCTTGTGCTTTATTCCCAATAGCGTATGTGAAACAAATCCATCTCTCCCCTTTTGGACATTGCCTTCTCATCCTGTTACCACTTGTTCCTAAATTCTTCGCAATCCAGTACTTTTGCCCATTGTGCATGCAATTGCCTAATTTGGTTGGGTTATAGCAGTGACTGTTGATATGGGTGTGAGAAATAAAAAAGGAACTTCGGTGTCTTTCCATATACAGCTTTCGATAACAACTGTGACATGACTTTGTCGGTATCCCAAAAGGGAAAAGACAAAAAATGAGTGACAGAAAAAGCAATAACAGAGATCTGGTATGGCTTATACTCCCACGTCCCATGCCTATGGGGTTGTAACTCACAGCAGGTGTATATGATCTTCTTGGTGGTGAATACAGAAGCCAACCTGGTCTTGCCCTCTATTTCCTTGTCACTTTCTCTTAGCTAATTTCCAGCTGTGAACCAGAACCCTGATTCTATCCCCGCTCTCGCTGCTGCTCCGGTCACCTATATCCCTGGGAAGAGTGGGGGGGCACCCCGGCCCCAATGGTCCCCACTTAATTACCAGATCAAAAAAAAGTTTTGGTAGGGAGAGTGAATATTTCAAGGGACTGTTGAAGGCCACTCTATCGGGAAATGTTTTAACTCCTGCGTATCTCCGTGCACTTTTCTCGTGCTTGCTATCCTCAACAGAGTTTTTAGTATGGGAAGCAGCATGGGAAAGGGAAGCACGGTCCGCTTTAACAACACTATGGGCGCAGGACATATTGATAGATGGGAACGAGTTGTTGACCATTAATCACCTTTGCGGGCTGGGGGAATGGGATGAGGGGGAAAAACAATTCGCAAAAATACCTAAGGAGGGTCTCCGGGAGAGCGTGAAGGTGGCGGAAAAGGCGTTTTTCGGGATGCGACCAGATGTCCCCATTGATAATTATCTGTTTATAATTCAGTCTCCCTCTGAGTCTTTTCTTAAGTTTGTTGAGCAACTTAGCAGGGCGGCGGACCTTCAAGTACAGAACCCGGGAATGCGGCAGGGAATCCTTATGGAGATCGCTTGGCAAAATGCCAATGAAAAGTGTAAAGCTGCAATCCTGAGCCTGCCCCTCGACCCACCGCCGACCCTGCAGTCCATGTTAGAAGTATGCGCGAGGAAAGTCACAATTACATCCGAGGATCAACACCACAAACAGAGGGAACTGAGGGGGATGGCAGCTGTCGACTTCCCTGACCTGCCATCCCACAGCAAGCCACCACGCACTCCACGGACATTTAAGAGACCTCCCCCAGCAGACCCGCGGTGTCATCATTGCAGGGATCCAGGGCATTGGATGCCCAACTGCCCATTGAGGCAACAGTTTCTTAACTTCAGGAAGGCCCAACAAAAACAAAAGGTTGCCTCTGAAGGAGGGCAATAAAAAAACCAAAATCTAAGCGCAGCCCCTCCCTGCGCGATGATAGAAATGGGGTGGGGCCAAAAACATCTGCGGGGGCAGGGGGGAGAACCAAACATTAACATTGCTTCTTCACAACCAAGACCTGTTTTAACCACTGATTCTCAAAATGTGCCTTTCAGGTTGGCTCTGACAGAGCCCCTCCATCTTCATAACACCAAGTGGCATTTTGTGTCAGTGAACCCCAAGGAACCTGGTGCTTGGGGAAACAACCGTAGTAAGTATGTCATCCTTGGGGACACCTGTCAGGGTCTGTCCGAAAATCCCTCATGTTTGCCTCACAGCTGTCTCCAAGGACTAAGACCCTAGACGCTGAAAGTAGCTCTAGCCTGGCTGAGGTGGAAAGTCTGCCAAGCCTTAAGGACTGGTATGCGATGCCATGGGAACTCAGTGCGAGAACAATGGACTGGTCATGGTGGACTGAGCCCTAATCAGTTCGTCCTGTACCCTCGGTCCTGTACTCTTGGTCCCGCACCGACGCAATGGTTGCAACTGGTTCCCAAAACAACGAGTCCACACCCACCATGTAGCCAGGAGAGCTGCCGCTTTGGCCAGATGCCACCCATTTTGAGGAACCCTATAAAAGACTCAAAGAGTTTTGAGGACTTTGTCCGGACCCCACCTGGAGAAGACAGCCTATGAGCATCTCGTCAAGCTCCGAGGGCCTCGCCTCTTCAGACTGGTAGCTATAATCCCCTTCCCCTCTTTCTCTATCTTTCACTCTATCTCTTTATTTCTCTCCCACTATCGCAGCTGTTGGCACTAAATAAAAGTGCATTTTGTTTAAGCAAAGTGGTGTGTCCCCTGCTGTGTCTTTTGTGCTTTGAGATCTCCAAAAAGAACCTATCAGGGACCCTGCATGCATTTGCGGACCCTGACATTAAATTGGCGTAGTTGGCAGGATCTTGATAGACAGATTAAGGGTTGCGGGTTGTATGTAATTTGTAACAGGGGAAGGACCCTCGCTTCAGCCGCACCTAGCACGCCACGTCCAGTGAGCGCTGTCTAGAAAGCAAGGGGGGCGAGTGGAATTTCCCGCAAACTGCATACACCCAGGTGAAAAGCATCCCCTGTCTTCAGGATTTTTAAGAAGAAGATCTCATTTGTACAAAAGATGGGACTGTGTTGTTTTATTTTTTGTGTGTGTTTTTGAGCTGTTTGGTGCAGTTGAGGAGACAACTATTTGTAACTAAGGAGTACCTCCCAAGCAGTTTTGGTCCCCTCACCCACTCCAGGGAAGCGAAGGGAAACACAGTTTTAGCTGTGCTTGTGTGTAACTTAAGAGTACCTCCCTGAAAGTGGTTTTGGTCCCTTCACAAAATGACTGAAAAAGATAAAGATACATTTTTTGCTTTGCTAGCGAAATATGGCGCTAGACCCTCTCCAGCTGGAGAAGGATGGGCACAGGATAATTGGTTTAGCTTTGAACACATCGTAGATAGAATATATTCTTTGCAACATGATGCCAGATATAAGTTAGACAGAAATAAAACAATACTTTGCTCAGTTTTGGGTGTTTGCCTATCGGCAGCCATTGAAACCCGTTTTAAACGGGTGAGTGAAGAGAAAGCAGTCATAGACTCCCTGCAAAATTTAGTAGAAGTCTTGCAGAAAGAATTAGAACATGAAAGGAGTCTCAGAGAGGAGAAAGATAAACAGGTGAGTGAAGAAAAAGCAGTAATAGACTCCCTACAAACCCTAGTAGAAGTTTTGCAGAAAGAATTAGAATATGAAAGAAGTCTTAGAGAGGAGAGAGATAAAAACTTAAAACATGTAGAATCACCAAAAGAAGTAGAAGAGAAAGAAGCACACCACATTAAACACATATACCCCCAGAAAGAATTGGTACACATACAAAATTGTGGAGAATCTTGTTCCAATTTGAGACCTCTCATTAAAACAGAATACAATTTTATAAATGAAGAGGATTTTGATCCTCACATTACCACCAAAGAAATACCATACACTGCCACTGAATTAGCCAAATTAAAGAAAGAATATTCACGTCTCCCTCAAGAATCAGAGACTGAATATGTGTTTAGAGTCTCACTCACTGGAGGTGATCAAATTAAATTAACAGAACAAGAAGCCAGTGGGTACTGGGGACATGGTGTCTTTTTAACAACTGGAGATAAACGTGACACATGGTCCCTGACACAGCGTGCGGCTTTTTGGGCCGGGGGAATGAGCCCCTTGGAAAGGGGAGACCCCATAGCTATAATTAGTACCCCTGACCAACTCTTAGAAAGTGTGCACAAAGCCGCTTGCCTGCAAATGATTCATGAAAATAAATTAATTCCTGGTTTTGAATCCCTGATGCAATTACCTGTGAAGCCCAAAATAATGACCCCTTTAATTCAAGGGCCTCCAGAATCACTCAAACCTACAGTGATTTTAATTCAAAAAACCACAGCAGCTGTATGTCCCGTAGGAAGACCAGATAGATTTCCTAGTAACCTGAACAACCCATTTGCCCCCCTTTATGACTTGTTGAGGAAAGGGTTAAAATGGGATTGGACTCCTTCTCAGGAGAAAGCATTGCAATTACTGATTTTTGAAGCAACAGCTTATCAAGCACTGGGCACTATCCATCCTACAGATCCTTTCCAGGTGGAATGGGGATTTGCCTCCTCAGGGCTGTCAGTACACATATGGCAGCAGTGTCCTGAGGGTCCGACAAGCCCTCTTGGTTTTTATTCCCGTGGTTTCAGAGACGCTGAGAAAAGATACACTACCTGGGAAAAGGGGCTGTTTGTGGTTAGTTTGGCTCTCATTGAAGTGGAAAAAATAGCACGTCAACAACCTATTGTGCTAAGGGGCCCCTTCAAGGTTATTAAGACAGTCACTAGTGGAACCCCCCCTCCTGACGGGGTGGCTCAGAGGGCCTCAGTTAGAAAGTGGTATGCTCAGGTTGAACATTACTGTAACTTTTTCTCAATGACAGAAGGAGATGTAAAAACTTTAGCAATCCAAGAAACTGAGAGCTTGGATAGCAGCCATGACAAACCTGCCTCTGTAATCAAAGTAGCTCCTAATTTCTCCCCTGAATAATCAGCAAGTTCTTGGTTCACTGACACCTCTGCTAATCGAGAGGGGAAGTTGTGGAGATACAGAGCAGCAGCCCCCCACATTTCCTCTGGTGAACTAATTATTACTGAGGGAGAAAGCAGTGCTCAGGCTGGGGAGCTGACAGCTGTTTGGAGTGTTTTCCAACGTGAGGTACAGAATACCTCTCTTATCTGTAACTACACTGACTCCTATGCTGTGTACCAGATGATCCTAATAATCCAGCACATTACCCTGGCCAACCTGTTCTGGTGGACCTCCCTTACTATAGGGCTAGTACCACTTGTGCTAAAACCCTCTCTGAATAAACATGCATGGACAGCTTCTGATGCTCTAGGAAAAGAGCACTGGATAAACACACGCTGGATAATTCTATCATTCTAACCTTTTCTGCCTTATAGTGGCAGGATTCTGTTGTGTTTACTTTTACAGAAGAACTCCGAGGGACATGAAGACCACCTAATTCATGATAAAACTGGTGATACTTTTCTGCATCCTACCACAACCCCATGGCCAGAAACCAGCTGAGTGGCCATGGTCTGAAATAATTGTGGTAGCATGCCAAAAAGGTGAAAGGATCTCTTTAAGCACAAAAAGGTTTGTACGCACCCAAGTGTACAGGGTTATTGGCACAATTTCACATTAACACAAACTGTAGAAGTAATTTGGTTTTGGTCCAAAAATACTGAAGTGCTTTCTTTTAAGTTTAAAGTATTGATTTAAATACTGGGGAGGACTTGATGTTAATGTTGTGACACCTACCATCCAACCACCGGTTATGCTCACCCCGAAAATCTTTGAAATCGGACCATATGTAATAAAGAAAACTGGCCAACAACAAATATTGTTCAATACGGCATGGTCTCTTAAAAAAGTTAAATTACTGATGCAGAACAATGTTTCAGAAATTCAGCCAAACTGTTCACCCTTTTTGGAAACTTTGTTTCAAGGGTGGACCACCTGGCTGCGAAAACGGAACTTCCAAGAAACGGATGGCAAGAGACATAACCGGTGTAATGGGAACAGGATTGGGAATCCTAAATAGTATTGATTCAGAAGTATTGATGAATAAACTGGTTGCCACCACAAGAGACTTGACAAAATTACAACAACCCCTGCAGTCCTCTTTATCCACCCTGGGAACACAACAGTGGTTGTTATCGAACACATTACCAAATTGGGAAAAGGTAAATGTGAATAATCACAAATTAATAATTGATGCACTTAGTGTTGCACAAAACAACATTTCCCTGGCCCTTAGCTGCATCCAGGCACAGCTCTGGATGCAGACAGTTGTTGCCTCAATTATAAGAGAAAGTGAAGAAGGCATTTTTCCCTACTGAAATTCGAAAAATAATTTGGGACAATGCAAATCATTTTGAAAAGGAATTCCAATCCTGGTGGAACTTGGTGATCTTCACTTACAGCCCAAGTACAAACACAGCCACAGCTTTTGTGTTAACGATATCTAATACTTCAGTGCATTTGATTTTCCCTATCATTGCATTAGGACTGAATCATGATGGAGCTATTTTCTATCCTTCCGAGCATAGAGAATGGGCCCGTCAAATTGGTTAGAAATGGCAAACTGTAAATTTAGAATCTTGCATTGTCCGGGAGCAACAAGGTTTTATTTGTGAAAGCAATGCAATTATAGCTCAAGACATTTGTTTGGACACAGAGCAGAATATTTGCCATTTTGAAGTTCACCCTGATGAGACTCCTGTAACAATATTAGTGTACTTAGGTAATGGGTGTGTGTGTGTGAGGACTGCTTGTGATGTAGTGTTTATAGAAAATGTAGCAGTGAATCCCAAGAATCATTCAAATTTTTGTGTTTGTAACTTTACCACGATTATGGGATGTGATTTTTCTTATACTGTCCCAGTTATGTCTTACCACCTTTTACAATCCAATTTTACACTAATTCACCAGATATTGCCTGCCTCCATTGGGATGAATTTAACTTTGATTAAGCAATTGTTGCTTCACCAGGACTTAATTGAAATTTTAGAAAAGGTCAAGAAAAATGGGCGAAAGACCCTGGTAACAGTCCATCATGATGTGAAGGAGATACATAGCGTTTTAGAAAGAGTAAAGAAGGATGCTGAACACAGATGGTGGGATACTCATTTTGGGTGGTCACCTACTGCTACAGGCATCCTGAATAAAGTGTGCCATCCCATTGTTGTTCTTTTGATTTTGGTTTTAATTGGTTTTGTTTTATCAGCTATTTTATACATTTTGAATTGGAAAATGATGAGGCAGCTGACCCAATTGACATCAATTACAGATGCACACAATTTAGTCAAAACCCCTTTTGCTAAAGACATTCCTAGAGTTATTGACACAAGAAGAACTACACGAGCAGTGAAAATAAGGTCTGCAACAGCAAATTAATTAGAGTTGTTCATTGTTTGTTTTGATTAGTACTGTTTGTTTTAATAATGTTATACTGTGATTAAGTTTTTGTTTGGAGAATTTGTTTAAGAGATTTGTAAAAGAATTTTGTGATTTGTTTTGATTGTTTTTGAAGAAATTGTTTCAATTATAAGAAAAATTGTTATAATCAATATTGATCATTATTTCCTATTTTATCTTTTCCTAATCCCTGTCCTTGTTTCTTTTACTTTTTCCCCCTTTCTCTTCGATATCTTTTCCTGTTTCTGTTTTTCTGGGATATATGCTGCCAAACACTGACGAGTTGAGCCCTGAAGACTTTGTGACAACGCTGCAGACCTTGCTGATGGAGTACTCTTGTCGCCAGTCGTGAGTCACGGGGTGGTGTCAGGGTCTGTCCGAAAATCCCTCATGTTTGCCTCACGACTGTCTCCAAGGACTAAGACCCTAGACGCTGAAAGTAGCTCTAGCCTGGCTGAGGTGGAAAGTCTGCCAAGCCTTAAGGACTGGTATGCGATGCCATGGGAACTCAGTGCGAGAACAATGGACTGGTCATGGTAGACTGAGCCCTAATCAGTTCGTCCTGTACCCTCGGTCCTGTACTCTTGGTCCCGCACCGACGCAATGGTTGCAACTGGTTCCCAAAACAACGAGTCCACACCCACCATGTAGCCAGGAGAGCTGCCGCTTTGGCCAGATGCCACCCATTTTGAGGAACCCTATAAAAGACTCAAAGAGTTTTGAGGACTTTGTCCGGACCCCACCTGGAGAAGACAGCCTATGAGCATCTCGTCAAGCTCCGAGGGCCTCGCCTCTTCAGACTGGTAGCTATAATCCCCTTCCCCTCTTTCTCTATCTTTCACTCTATCTCTTTATTTCTCTCCCACTATCGCAGCTGTTGGCACTAAATAAAAGTGCATTTTGTTTAAGCAAAGTGGTGTGTCCCCTGCTGTGTCTTTTGTGCTTTGAGATCTCCAAAAAGAACCTATCAGGGACCCTGCATGCATTTGCGGACCCTGACAACAACAAATACACACCTTTAGATATTCACATTCTCCCGGGTCTTGTGACATCAGACCCGGGGAAACTCATCCTTTGGCTGCATTGTACTCACCCACCAGTGTACCTGCCTAAAGGCCAAGTCATTGCCCAGGCCATCCCAGTGCCTGAGCCTTCGTGGAGCCAGGGACAGAGGAAAAACACATATCATACCATCGCCTGGACTCAGGTACTGGGGGCCGAAAAACCAAAGATCTCATGCAGGTTACACTGGGGGGGGGGGGGGGGGGGGGGGGAGGAGTGCAAAACCTTTGTTGGACTCCTAGACACAGGGGCAGATGTGACTGTTGTTCCCTCCCAGGAATGGCCGTCACATTGGGAGTTGCAGGACATGGCTGGACATGTACAAGGTGTTGGGGACATTCAATTAGCAAAACAGTCAAGGAGTGTCATCCAAATTGAGGGGCCAAATGGGCAATTAGCTTCTATATGCCCATTCGTTTTAGATTATACTGAACCCTTGTGGGGGAGAGACCTGATGGCCCAGTGGGGGGTCAGAATTGACATCCCAGAGACCCCCCAGGTTTTTCGGGCAGCGGTCACTGAAAAGTGCGCTACCCAGAAACTCAATTGAAAAACAGATTCTCCACTCTGGGTAGAACAGTGGCTGCTCAATAAACAAAAATTAAAAGCGCTCAAGGAGCTTGTGGACGAGCAGCTAAAAAATGGGAATATCCAGGAAACCACATTTCCTTGGAATTCCTCCGTCTTTGTAATTAAAAAACCAGGCAAAGACGAATGGCGGCTCCTCCACGATCTCCGTCAAATTAACAGCATAACAGAAGACATGGGCTCTCTCCAGCCAGGGATGCCGTCCCCAGCGATGCTCCCCCAAAATTGGAATTTGGCCGTGATTGACATTAAGAACTGCTTTTTTCAAATTCCCCTTCACCCTGACGATGCCCCACGCTTTGCATTCTCGGCTCCCACCATTAACCGAGAAGCCCCAATGTAGCGAGCGCGGGTCTCCAGGACGGTTTGGATGGATGAGAGATCTCTGAAGTCAGGTCTTAGAAAATGTGGTTTATTAAAAGGGGGAAAGGCCCTGCTTGGAGTTGCCAGGTGCAATTCATGGCAGGCCCAGGGGGAGAGGGAGAGAGAGAGAGAGAGCGAGGGTTCCAGGTGAGGGTCCCAGGGGAAGGTCCAAAAGAGGAAGGTCCAAGAGAGCGTCCGGTCCCTCGGGCACACCTTATCAGGGGCCTTCAAGGTGGGCTGGAACAGGACTTGGGCCAATGGGGTCACAGATACCTGATACTTCAGGGGAGGGTTACAGGTGTGGGATGAACCATACATTGGGGGGTGAGACAGAGCATTCCATTTGACCTTTGGACCTATCTGCAAGTAAAGGGCATTGTTTAATCAGAAAGGGGGATTGCTTTCAGCCTGGCTATACTATTGTTTTCTAGTTATTCAGTAGTCAAGGTTTGCTATTTCAAATCTAGTTCTCATCTCAATGTCTGTATTTTCCAAATCTTTTGCCAGGCAATCATATTTATAAGGTTTTCCTATTTCATCTTCCCCAACACCCCAAGGAAGAGATAGCACTGGAAAGTTCTTCCTCAGGGAATGAAAAACAGGCCATGTATTTGCCAGTGGTACGTCTCTTCCTTGCTGTCCCCAGTACGTGCAGCCATGAAGGATATCATCATCCTTCATTATATGGATGACATTTTAGTGTGTGCCCCAAATGAAGACATACTTACCCACGCGCTTGACCTGACAATCAATTCTTTAGTTGTTGCAGGGTTCGAGGTCCGTGAAGACAAGGTCCAGAGGATGCCACCTTGGAAGTACCTGGGCCTGGAGATTGGGAAGCGGACCATTGCTCCGCAAAAAATTAGCCATCAAGAATAACATCAGGACTTCGGCTGATGTCCAGCAACTGTGTGGCTCTTTGAACTGGGTAAGGCCTTGGCTGTGTATTTCCACCGAAGATCTAGCCCCCCTTTTCAATTTATTGAAAGGGGGAGAGGGGCCCAGTTCTCCTAGGACCCTTACCCAG
This sequence comes from Anomalospiza imberbis, assembly GCF_031753505.1. Taxonomy (NCBI): domain Eukaryota; kingdom Metazoa; phylum Chordata; class Aves; order Passeriformes; family Viduidae; genus Anomalospiza; species Anomalospiza imberbis. Next base: position 6,615,383 of record NC_089720.1, read on the forward strand.
GAAGCGAGGGCCGCACTGGAGAAAGTGCAGGACATGATGTCTTCCAGGCAGGCCCACCGTTACCAACCGGGCCTGCCCTTCAAATTCATAATTCTCGGTAAGCTACCACACCTCCACGGAGTGATCTTCCAATGGGAGGTCACCAAAGTAGGGAAGAAGGACCAGGACCGGAGGGACCCACTCTTAATCATAGAGTGGGTCTTCCTCAGTCACAACAGGTCCAAAAGGATGACACGGCCACAAGAGCTGGTGGCAGAACTGATCCGGAAAGCAAGGGTCCGGATCAGGGAGTTAGCAGGGTGGGACTTTGACTGCATCCACATTCCATTAAAATTAGAATCGGGCCATCTATCCAAAGTAATGTTGGAACATCTGCTTCAGGAAAACGAAGCACTGCAATTTGCATTAGACAGCTACACTGGTCAAATTTCAATCCATCGACCAGCCCACAAAATTTTCAATTTGGACGTCCAACTTACATTGACGCTAAAATCCATCCAGAGCAAAACGCCCCTAAAGGCACTGACGGTGTTTACAGATGCGTCAGGAGTGTCTCACAAGTCAGTCGTGACCTGGAAAGATCCTCAGACTCAGCAGTGGGAGGCAGATGTTGCCGAGGTGGAAGGATCACCTCAGGTAGCTGAGTTGGCTGCTGTTGTCAGAGCTTTTGAGAGGTTCTCTGAACCATTTAATTTGGTCACAGATTCGGCCTATGTAGCAGGTGTAGTGTCCAGAGCAGAGAATGCAATTTTGCAGGAAGTCTCCAACATTGCATTGTATGAGTTGCTCTCAAACCATGCAAAAGGGGGAGTGAAGGGGCAAACCATTACAGAACTGTTACAGAGATATAAAAACACAATACAACAGGAAGTGTCCGTGAAAAGACCAGGTCACCTTTCATTTTCTGGTAGCTGATTATATGGTGGGGCCTCCTCAGCACATCATCTGCTCCTCTTCCTCTTCTGATGATATTCCAAAATTTTCACCTTCAGGCCAGTTCATTATGATCTCCAAGATCCCTAGATGATTAGGACTTCCTATCCAAGCTTGGTGTGTGATTAGTGATCCAATTACTCCATGTGGCATCAGTAGTATGATGTGTGGAAGGGACTTTCCCTTTGAACATCCACCCAACACTGGCAATAGGAGTGCCAAGAGGAGCTGTGCTTCAGTGCCAAGTTTGGTATCCCTCATTCTCTGACTGGTCAAGCTATTGTAGAATGCGCTCATGGTAATCTGAAGCGGGTTCTTCAAAAACAGAAAAGGGGAATGCAGGGTGAAACTCCAAACAGTTGGTTGGAAAAAGCATTGTACACCATCAATCATCTTATGGTGCAACAAAACATAAATAAGCCTGTCATTTTGAACCATCATTTCTTGTTGCAGGCTGCGAACAAGGCACTTCAGCCTCGAGCAAAGGTTCGAGTGTGGAATTTAGTCATCAAACAGTGGGAAGGTCCTTATGACCTTATCGCTTCGGGGCGTGGGTATGCTTGTGTGTCTACAGATACTGGGGCACGCTGGGTACCTTCGAAGTGTGTTCGCCCTGACCTGGGACCACAGAGACAGAATCCGGCCAACGGGCAACATGGAAACAGTGACCAACCGGAAAGACATCAAGTGGGTGAATCGCTGAGTGATGACTCAGATGCAGACAAAGCGAGTGATCACTCTGATGATTCCTCCATGAATGGACACTGAACATTGTTCATTTTTCTTTTTCCTTCTTCTTTTTTTTAAACTGAGAAGGGTGAGATGTCACCCTGATTTCTTAGGATTTTCTAAAGCCTTCTGAGTTTACATTCTTGTAGAGAACTTTCTCACACAACTTTCTGTAAACAACCTATTGTTTTGCATTCTTTCATAGAGGCGGAGAAATTTGATAGACTGGTAGTTTGTCCAGTGTCGTTGGAGAGGTGGCACGTTCACCTTCCAATCCACTGGCACCTTTTGAGAACTATAAATGATTGGAGTCAGAAAAAATAAATTAGTCTCTTCATCGTGACCATAGCTGTGGTGCGTCGTTTTTCCTTGTGTCCTCTGGTGACATAACTGAACTCCAAAAATCTCTATTTCACAACACCCCCGCATGCTTTCTCCCTCTTCCTTTTGCTTGACAGGCGCCTCGCAGGGGCTTTTCCTACACTCCGGGAAACTTACAATTGATGTTTGGAGATGTAGAAAGGCCTGGAGTGGCTGCGGCAGTGGCAGGATCGGGCAGGGCTGGGGTGGCCCTATGGCTCCCTGCAATGGCACAACGCCCGGTCGGCATATCGTCCCTGCCTGGGGCGGCTTCCCGGCTTCGTGTGGAGGTTTCGCAGCACACTGCTCTGCCCATCCTCTTCCACCACTCATAATTTAACTGTTTTTGTAAGTCCAGGATGATCCTCCATGGCTTTATGTGAAAAATGCCATTCACTTGTGTTAAAATTTTAGAAGTTTAATAGTAATAAAATAGTAATAAAAATTAGGACAGTAAGAATTTGGACAATAAGAATTTGGACAATCAAAGTTAGGACAATGAAAGACAATAAAAAGCAAAGAATTACAGATGTCCGGATGCTCTTGGGCACTAAGCCACAAAAACATGCCTCTCTAACAAAAGATTAACCCTTAAAAGCAATAGCCTGTTGCATATTCATATATCTCATACATGATTCAAAAATTCAAACAAAGGGTGTTTTCTGGTTATTGTCAACTCCCCCCCCCTCATCTTGTAAATCAATGTTTTGGCTTCTCAAAGTCTGGAAGAAATCTGGTTCTTCCTGATAAGGAGGCAATAATTCTTCTCTTGAGATCTTAGTGCCTTGTTGCTTTTATGTCTATGCAAAGAATTTCTTGATTATCTTATCCATTCCTTGAGCTAGTTACAAAAAGTATCTTACAATGCATAGTTTCTATTTTAAAAATATGTTATAGCCTAAAATTATATTTACCACACTACTTAAAAAAGATTAATACAGCATAGCTTTCCAACATAACACATATAGTATCCATTTTATTATTTGCGAAAAGCCAATCATATAATAAGCATCTATAAGACTTTATAACATCGATGGCTGTATCATTGCTGTGATAGATGAGTAATGCAATGATTGACTCTCACAATTAACAGACAAATATAATGTATATAAGTTAAGTTTTATAGATTTATAGTTATATTTTACCCCCTTGCATTGTTATCAAGGGACAGCCGGGGTTGGGACATTTGAGAGGGTCGGCTTGTAACTATGACGATGTCTGACCTCCAATCAGGATTTGAGGAAGTAAACTCCACCACTGGACAGTGAAGGAGTTGATGGACAGGACTTTGGGAGGGTCTAAAGGGTTAAAAGGCGAAACCTCCATTATGAAGGTGAGCACATGTTGGGAAAAATCCTTTGCTCCTGGTGCCATAATATTTTCTCTATTTAGTCTTCTGTTGCATTTTTGATATGGTTTAATAAACCTGTGAAAAATACAGAATGTATGGCTCTACGCAGATATTTACGATATGTATTATGCTAGGTTGGAAAGTTATGCTGTAGTAACATTTTAATAATATAGTAAATGTAGTTTTGTAATTGAAATTAAGCTTCAGTAGTTAAAATAGAAAATACGTGTGTGTGGTATTCGTTTTGCTCAAGAGAAGAAGAAGATAATCAAGGAATTCTTCACACAGAGATAACAATTACAAAAACCCCTAAATCTTTCAGAGGAGAGGAATTTATGGCTTTCCTTATCAACAAAAAAACCGAACTTCTCCAAACTCGACTTAGACTTCAAGGCGCCTGGGATTAACAGGAATTCCTCAACAAGTACCGGACGAACTTCTTGTTTTAAATAAATATATGCATATTCATGAAGTGATTTGTGTATGCAACAGGTTACCCCTCTTAAGGAGGGAATTCTTTTTATCGGGGTCCTTCTCCTGGCTCACTTTTGTCCAGAGAGAGGTACCCAGCCCGGGCTGTAACTTTTTGCTGTTATTGTCTCTTTAATTGTCCTAACTCTAATTGTTTAATCTTTATTACTATGCTTGTATTTTTTTTTTCATTTTATTTTTAGTAAACTTTTATAAATTTTTAAAACGAGTGATTGGCGTTTATAACAAATGGTAGCAGAGGATGGTTCCTAATACCTCGCTGTGGGTGCTGTAGGAGAATTAGAGTGAGAAGACGCGTCCTGCCCTGATTAGGCAGCCTCGCTCTGTTCCCCTGGTGTGACCACAGACGGACAAAAAGAGACAATAAAGCAAAGAAAAGGGAAAGAATTCCTAAACCGCGGTAATTAGCCCCTAAGACCAAAGTGTACACGAAGAACAAAGACCCAAGGACAACGGATAGGTAAGTATTTGTTGGGATGAATGTGTGAATGGGGTGGATAAGGGGGGGATGAATGTGTGTGAATGAGAGGCGGGCTGGTTACCCCAGACCTGCTAAGTGAGTGCAGTAGTCTCCTATGCTGCGTTTCCGTCTTTTTCGCGAGAAAAGCGGCCAGTACAGAGACGAAGCGAGTCATAAAAAGAGTGAGAGAATCCCCCCGGGGAGATTGAATTGAATGGGCTGGGTTGAGGGATTAATATTCAAGAGCACCCAGGGTTGCTGCTGGGTTGAGATATTAATCCTCAAGAACACCCAGGGTTGAATAAAAGTCTGCTGGGTTGAGATATTAATTTTCGAGAGCACCCAGGACTGAGTAAAATTTTGCCGGAGTGAGGGTACACCCGAGAGAATCTGGGGTTGGTAACAATGCAGCCGGATTGAGGGGTATTCAAGAACACCGGGACTGGCCAGGGACACCTAAAAGTGTAATAGGTGTGTTGAAAAATAAAAGGTACCTTGTTGTTGTGGTTGTTTTGTTGTGTGTGTGAGTAAGTGAAAAATAAACTTGAGCAAATGGGGACAAATGAAAGTATACGTAATGCAGATTGTTTATTTTAAGTTTTGTTGTAGTTCCTTGGAGGAAAGTGTGTTGTGTTGAGGGGTGGTGAGAGAAAAAGGAGGTTTTTTTGAGAGTGTAGTCGAGGGAAAAGTGGTATTTGGGTAGGGGGAGGAAGGTGGAACAGAGGCAGGGGGTGAGTAGATAAAATCTTGAAAAATGGGACAGAAATCCAGTAAGAAATTATCAACAGAGATACCCCAAGATAGTCCCCTGGGAGTTATGTTAGCCAACTGGGAAAAAAACCCTTGTACAAGAAATAAGGACAAAGTAAAGATGATACAATTTTGTATGCTTGAATGGCCAACAAAGGAAATAAGATCTGACCACGTTTATTGGCCTAGATATGGTTCTTTTGAGAAATGGATTTGTCAGGCTTTAAATGTATTTGTAAACTCAAAGGAACCGTTTAATTCAGAAGAAAGAGAATATGCCACGTGTTGGACAGGGGATTTTAGGAAAGTAAAAATCTTTAAGGTATCAGAAATCCCCGAAACAAAACAAGAAAGGAAAAAAGGGAAAGAGAAGGGAAGGGAGCAAGAAAAAAAAAGGGGGAAAGAAAAAGAATGGGATCCTTTAGAAATGTTACCTCCTCCCTTCCCATTCGCGCCTGCACCGCCTGCGGCCCCAGCACCGCTTTCGGGTCCCAGCGAGCTGCTCCCCTCAGCTCCGCCGGCCCCGGTGCCGGTGCCTGTCCCGGTGCCTGCGCCCACCCCGGGCTCTGGCTCGCCGCGTGTTCCTGCCCCGGTTCCCGTACCCGCGGCGGCGGCTCTGCAGGCTCACGTCCCGCTGCCTGCGGCGGCGCTCCCGGTCCCTGTTTCGCCGCCTGCCGCTTCGGTACCGGCCCCCGCCTCGCTGCTCGCGGCTGCCCAACCGGCCCCCTCCCCCATCCTGCCCGGTTTGTCCGCAGCTGGTCCGCTGGCCGCGCCTGGCGGGCTCCCGTTAGTCCCGGCTGTCCCGTCTCTGGCCGCTTCTCCCGCAGCGGGTTTCTCGGCCCCATCCCCCGCGGCTTTGCCCGTTCCGGCTACACTGAGCGCTGCCACCGCTGCCCTGCCTCTACCGGGAGCGGCCGGCTCAGCCGCCGTGATCCACGTGGAGGCTGACCGCACTCCCATCCGGTATCCCCCGGACATGCTGCCCCCTTCAGCAGCTCCGGCAGCAAACCCCGCCCGTGCTCCGCCTCTGGAGGACCTGGCCTCTATGGTATGTCCTCCTCACACCGCCCTTCCTGCCCGGAGCTCCGTTCCCTTGGAAACCGCAGCTCCGGTTCCAAGGAACTCCCTGTCCCTGGAAGATGCTCCTTATAAAAATACTAGAGGTGCAGTTAGGAGGCAGCTTTCTCCTGATTTTTCCTCACCACACGAAAATAAAGCTGCAGAAAAACATTGGAATAAAGAAATTGGTCTATTTCCACTAAGAGAGGTCCCAATGGGAGGGGGTGGGATTGGATTTGTGAATGCTCCCCTGACTTCTTCCGAAGTCAGAAATTTTAAAAAGGAAATCAAAGGGATTTTAGAGGATCCCATCGGCACAGCTGAACAACTTGACCAATTTTTAGGTCCAAACGTTTATACCTGGGAAGAAATGCAGTCTATAATAAAGATACTATTTTCTCAGGAAGAAAGGGAGATGATCAGAGTTGCAGGCATAAAAGCCTGGAATAAGGAACATCCACAGGGGCCCTCTGGAGAAGACATAATGCCAACTGAACCTCCGGGGTGGGGTCAGAATAGTGAGCAGGAGAGAAAACTTATGAATGACTATCGCAATACAATAATCAAGGGAATAAAACGGGCGGCACCTCGAGAGCAAAATGCTAAAAAGGCTTTTGAGACACAGCAGGGGAAAGAAGAGACTCCAACTGAATGGTTGGACAGACTTGGGAGAAATATAAGGCAACATTCCAGAATGGATCCTGAGACTGATGTGAGAAAAGCTTTGTTAAAGATTAACTTTTTGCTTGGCCAGATAATGGAAAAAAATTGAAGATCAGCATGACAAATCATTAGATGATTTATTAAAGGAGGCTCAGAAAGTCTATGGCCAAAGCCAAACTAAAAGCAAGGATTGTGGCAGTCACCATGTGAGAAAACAATTACAAGAAAAAAAAAAATCAAAAACACACAAACACTACTCCTAGATATGACAGTAATAGAGACAGGGGAACAGAAAAAAAATAAAACCCCAATACAAACCAAATCTCAGGAGCATTCCAGGAATGTCTGCTTTTACTGTAAGAACAAAGGACATTATAAGAGAGATTGCCCTAAGAGAGCAACAGATCTGAAAATCTTCTGAGAGATGAGCAAAGAGGAAGAATAGAGGTGTCAAAGGCTCTATTTTCTAGGGGACAGATACCATCTAGAGCCTGCGATAACTTTAAAGGTAGGTCCCCAAGAAGAAGAATTGGAATTTGTGGTAGATACCGGAGCAGAAAGAACCTGTTTGTTAAATATTCCAAAAGGTTATAGTGTACCAACAGATAATCTAATACATGATTGTCTAGAAATTATCCAGTACCAAACAAAAGTTCGAAAAGACCTTGAAGAACAAGTCCTTTCAGAAGGGGAGATAATTTTTGTGGATGGTTCCTCCAGGTGTCTACAAGGAAAAAGAATGTCAGGGTATGCAGTAGTTGATGGGAAAAACATGCAAACTATTGAAAAAGGGAAATTACCTTCAAACTGGTCAGCTCAAACCTGTGAATTATATGCTCTAAAAAGAGCACTGGAATATTTAGCACACAAGAAGGGAACTATATATACTGATTCAAGGTATGCCTTTGGAGTAGTACATACCTTTGGAAAAATTTGGGAAGAAAGAGGATTGCTTAATTCAAGGGGAAAAGGATTAGTACATGAGGGGCTCATTTTAGAGGCTTTAGAAGCATTAAGATTACCAGAAGAAATAGCTGTAGTACATATTAAAAGCCACCAAAAGGGAGTGACTCCAGAAGTAAGAGGAAATAATTTGGCAGACCAGGAAGCTAAGGATGCAGCAGAAAATGGAACTGAAAGAGTTATGCTAATATTAACTCCAAATGAGGAGAAATTGGAAATTCCAAAATTTAGTGAAGCAGAGGAAAAAGAATTAAAAAAAAAAAAATAGGAGGTTTACAAGATGAATCAGGGAAATGGAAACTTCCTGATGGAAGACAATTACTTAATAAAATACTTACTAGAAGGATATTAGAAGACATGCATCAAAAAACTCACTGGGGTACTCAGGCTCTGTGTGATCACTTTCTAAGGAACTATGGGTATATTGGGATTTTTGGGATAGCAAAGAAGGTTACTGAAAAATGTATAACTTGCCAAAGGATAAATAAAAAGGTAATGAGAAAAACCACATTGGAAGGTCGGGAATTAGCTCTTAGGCCATTTCAAAGTATTCAAGTAGATTTTACTGAACTCCCTCAAGTTCAAAGATGGAAGTATTTATTAGTAATAACAGACCATCTAACTCATTGGGTGGAAGCGGTTCCCACTGCCACGGCTACAGCCAACGTGGTAAGTAAAACCCTTTTGGAACAGATTATTCCAAGATATGGAATGGTTAATAGGATAGACTCAGACAGAGGAACACATTTTACGTCAAAAGTGTTACAACAATTAATTCAGACCTTGGGGATAAAATGGGAATTACACACCCCATGGCATCCACAGAGTTCTGGCCGAGTAGAGAGAATGAACCAAACTTTAAAAAGAACTTTAACTAAATTAATAGTTGAAACCCGAATGTCATGGGTACAATGACTACCTTTAGCCTTACTGAGGATTCGAACACAACCCAGGTCAGACCTGGGAGTGTCACCTTATGAAATGATGTTTAGATTACCTTTTTTGACTACTCTACATGAAAATGCTACCCATGAGGTAGGGGAAGAAAATGTTAAAAAATATGTGACCACTATTGCAAAAACTCTTGAAAATTGGAGGTTAAAAGGAATAATCCCCCAAACCACACCTTTAGACTTTAAAATCCCTAATATTCACCCAGGAGAATGGGTGTTGGTAAAAACATGGAAAGAACAATCTTTAACTCCACAATGGGAAGGTCCTTTTCAGGTATTGCTGACGACCGAGGCTGCGATCCGGACCAGGGAACGAGGGTGGATCCACGCCAGCATAATCAAAGGACCTGTGGAAGAACCTAAAGAGTGGACGATAACCTCTGAACCGGGTGATACAAAATTGACTCTTAAACGGGGAATGGGTGGTAATGAACTGGGAAGACCTGAATGATCCAAGAAATATACACAGGATCACACCTAACTGGGAAGTAAGACCGAGTTACATCAGTAGTTTCAAATACTGCCTGGACAAACTTTGAAGTGCCTCCGGTACCCTCCTTGGGAAGGAATACTGCCACCACAGACAGGAGGATCGGGACTGTTTCGGACAGAAAACTCCTGTATTTTGGCCTTAGCCTGTGATTTATACAAAGAGGAGGGCGGATTACAACCTCAATCAGTGCCACGTAATATACCCTGTTTGATTCACCCAAATACTGGGCATGTTAGTTGGGTTAAATGTAAATGTTTGAATTGTGGGAATAATTGGTATTGTAGTTCACACAAGTGACGCCCCCATTGCAAGAAGTGTCGAGTGTCAACTAGATCCCCATCCAAGCAGAGCTTGAAACAACTGAAATAATAACTTTGTTTTGTGGATGGGAATTATTAGTGCCTGTTGAATGGGAAATAGCTGAGAAACAGTGGGAGACCACCGTTAAGGAGTGTCAAAAACGATTTGCCTGGAAATTAGCTAAGAGAAAGTGACAAGAGAAGAGAGGGCAAGACCAGATTGGCCTCTATAATCGCCACCAAGAAGATCACATACACCTGCTGTGGGTTGCAACCCCATAGGCATGGGAGGTGGGAGTATAAGCCATACTGGACCTCTCCTTTTTCTGTCACTCATTTTCTGTCTTTTCCCTTTTGGGATATTGACAAAGCCATGCTACAGGTGTTACCAGAAGCTGTATATGGAAAGACACCGAGGTTCCTTCTTTATCTCTCACACTCATGTCAACAGTCACTGTTATAACCCATCCAAATTAGGAAACTGCATGCACAATGGACAAAAGTACTGGATTACTGAGAATCTAGGAATAAGTGGTAACAGGGTGGGAAGTGAATGTCCAAAAGGGGAAAAATGGATTTGTTTCACATACGCTATTGGGAATAAAGTACAAGATTTAGTAAAAGAGCAATTGATAACCAAAAAAGCTAAGCTGGCACCACCACCTAAACCTGTACCAATCTCACTTGACAATTTGTATACAAAACTGGAACAACAATTAGAAAAAGAGATAGATATTTCGAGGATGGGTAAAAATCAGTTTGTAGAATTGAGAGAAAGAATAAGTAAGGAACTTAACATAACCAATTGTTGGGTCTGTGGAGGGGCTCTGATGTCAGAAGAATGGCCATGGAAAGGCAGCAGCTTAGGCCCAATTGAGCTCCTTAAGTGGAACCAGACAAGTATAAGGGGAGAAAACCGACCAGAGGGGTGGATTTTGAGTTCAGTAGTCATAGGGGAAGAATGTCTTTGGCGCAATGGGAAAAAAGTTCCTTCATGAAGTAGGAAAAACTCCCTGTAAAAGATAGAAGGTCAGTAATGGAACTTCTGTATGGTGGGTCCCAGAAGAACCTACCATGTATTGGACCCAGGAAAAAGTAAAAAAAGGAAATTGTGAGTATAATAATGAAATCAGGCTTTTTCAGTGTAATGATACAGGAAAAAATCCTTACGTTGGCATCCCAGAGATTTCTAAATTTTGGGAGAATATAGATGAGCAAACATTTGACTATTGGAAAGCTCCAGATGGCTTATTCTGGATATGCGGAAAAAAGGCATACCCAAAACTTCCCTCTCAGTGGAAAGGGAGTTGTACTCTGGGAGTCATACAGCCAGGATTTTTTCTTTTGCCAGGGCCTGAAGGGGATCACTTAGGGATACCAGTTTATGAGGATCTAAAAAGAAACAAGAGAGACTTAATTGGAGGGTTCCAAACATGGGGAGACGAGGAATGGCCCCCTGAACGTGTATTGGAAACATATGGGCCAGCCACCTGGGCACAAGATGGGAGTTGGGGATATCGAACCCCAATTTACATGCTAAATCGCATTATAAGACTCCAAGCCGCTGTAGAAATAATAACAAACAAAACTGGTCGAGCAATGGCCTTAATGTCAAGACAACAGACCCAAATCAGAGCAGCCGTGTATCAGAATAGGTTGGCTTTGGATTATCTATTAGCGGAAGAAGGGGGTGTTTGTGGAAAATTCAATACATCAGATTGCTGTTTGAAAATAGATGATAACGGGGATGCTGTCCTAGATATAGTCAATGATATCAGAAAAATAGCCCATGTACCAGTTCAAAGGTGGGAACCAATGCTAAATACTAGCTGGTGGGATAACGTGTTGAGAATAGAATGGTGGAAAAAGCTAGGTTTCTTCCTGTTATGCGCTACAGCTGGTCTAATATTCCTTCCTTGTTTGATCCCCTGTTTCATTCGACTCATCACCAGTGTAGTTCAAAGCATGCAATTAGTGACCATGGATCAAAAATTGGATACAACAAAAACGGTGCAAAAGATTATGGTATTAAAGAAACAAAATAATATAGAAGACCCCTTTCAAGAAGCTAGATTGATTTATGAAGAAAATGAACGAAAAGTGAAGACTAGAAAGCAGTAAATATTGCTCGAGCCAAAATAATTATAAAAAGAAAGAGGAAGGATTGTGAAAAATACAGAATGTATGGCTCTACGCAGATATTTACGATATGTATTATGCTAGGTTGGAAAGTTATGCTGTAGTAACATTTTAATAATATAGTAAATGTAGTTTTGTAATTGAAATTAAGCTTCAGTAGTTAAAATAGAAAATACGTGTGTGTGGTATTCGTTTTGCTCAAGAGAAGAAGAAGATAATCAAGGAATTCTTCACACAGAGATAACAATTACAAAAACCCCTAAATCTTTCAGAGGAGAGGAATTTATGGCTTTCCTTATCAGCAAAAAAACCGAACTTCTCCAAACTCGACTTAGACTTCAAGGCGCCTGGGATTAACAGGAATTCCTCAACAAGTACCGGACGAACTTCTTGTTTTAAATAAATATATGCATATTCATGAAGTGATTTGTGTATGCAACAGGTTACCCCTCTTAAGGAGGGAATTCTTTTTATCGGGGTCCTTCTCCTGGCTCACTTTTGTCCAGAGAGAGGTACCCAGCCCGGGCTGTAACTTTTTGCTGTTATTGTCTCTTTAATTGTCCTAACTCTAATTGTTTAATCTTTATTACTATGCTTGTATTTTTTTTTTTTTCATTTTATTTTTAGTAAACTTTTAAAAATTTTTAAAACGAGTGATTGGCGTTTATAACAAACCTTTCTAAATTTATGAAAAGTAAGTAACAATGTCTCACAATCGCCAGTGGAGGCTGCTGCAAGTATATTTCGTCCAGCCTGCTCCCAATTTGACAAGTTCCTTTGGACACATTGCGTTTGTTATGTGTATATGGGATAATTCGTGCATATAAAAATGTTATATGTATCTTATATATATACTGGTGAGAAACACTCATAAAAGATTTTTAAGCGCACAAGTTTAGTGTCAGGGATTGCATCACAGTGTTGAAACCACCTGGAAAAGAGGAAGGAGAACCTCATTTGCAAACGAATGAACGTAGCCAGCCTTCCCAAGGTGATCCAAGGAACAATGAATAAGTGATAAATATCAAAGATTGAGATAGCCAGAGCTATCAGAGTGATACATCTAAATACCAGATTCCAAGAACGCAGTAATGGATGTTCTTCACTCCCTGGACACGGTTTTGTTCAGTTTGTCGCAGAGAAAGGACTCCACATGAATATGTGAAGTTCTGAAAGGAAGAAAAGGGACTCTGCCTCAGGCAGAATAAACTGTATAAAAACCGCTTGGACGGAATGGTCGGTGTCGGTGTGAAACATAGGGTGCCCTATGCTGTAGTGGTCGGACCTGTGTCTCACGCAGTGCCAATACCCAGGCTTGGCACTGACCTTCTTGATTGCTTGATTGGATTGTGGCTATCTCGGACTGAATTTCAGTCGCGTAATAAAAATCTATTTTTATTAAATATTAAATTTGGCTCGATTCATTTTTGTTGTGTGTATTTTAGATAATTCATGCTCGTGAGAAATAGATGTATGAAATATTTTATATTGGTAAGAAATATTCCTGTAAGTTTTTTTTAAGCACTCAAGCCGGGGATGGGAAGGTTGCTTCACAGTATTTCGAAACCACAGCTGGCAGCAGGGAGAAAAGGACCTAATTTGAAACGAATGGACGTGGCCAGCTTGGAGATGGGTGCTTCTCCAAGGTAATCTGAGGAACACCCAGGTGATGAACACTTGATAAATACCTCAAATTGATATAGCCAGAGCCATCAAGAAGACCCATCTCAACGTAGAGTTCCAGTAACCCTCTGATTGGCATGCATTGCTTCCCAGACACAGTTTTGTTCAACTCAGCGCAGAGAAAAGAGGGTCTATGAATATGTGGGACTTTGAATGGAAAGAAAATCCCTGCCTCGAGCAAAATAAACTGTATAAAAAACCGCTTGAGCAGGACAGTCAGTGTGAACATAGGGGACCCTATACTGTAGTGGTCAAACCTGTGTCTCACCCAGTGCCGATCCCGGGCTCGGCACTGACCTTTTTTTTTGATAGTGGCTTTTCATTGTTATTCTCTAAATTTATATTTGGACCATTTAATAAATTTTCTTTAATAAATTGGAGCATTCATTTATAACAATCTTTACTTATAACAAGTTCATGGCTTTTGCACCACGTGAGCAGGGCTTGCAGAGCCCACTCATCGTAACTAATCCCTCTTTTCTAAAGAAAAAAAGTCCATACCTTCAGAAGGGGGTCTTCTGGTACAGAAGTCTGTTACGCAATGGGCCCCTGGCTGGATAATAATTGGCATTGACTCCATGCATTACAGAAGGCTGATCAATCCTTTATTAAGAAACCCATTGCTCTTTTATAGACAGTTATGATACAGCTGGACATAATTGGTCCTCCAATCCAAACACCATCACCATTGGCTAATTAAGAAACCACCCTTTGGTAAACAAAGCTCCATAACACATTCCACATGTTCACAACAACAGGTGCAGCAATGTAAATAAGAATTGTTTCTCATTCTTTTCTCTGATCTTCTCACAACGTTTCCCAGAACAATGCCTGGGAAAGTTGTGTTTCTCTCTGTGGCCAGAGAGCTGCTGCCACAGGTCACCCTTTTGTGTTTAAAGAGGAAGGCAGGGTTTGTAGTCCTCTGCAGGGCCCTTTGTAGGAAGGAGAACAAACACAGCTCAAGAGGTTCCCTTAGCAATTTGCTGGTTATCAGTCAAAATCTCAATCAGATGCTAACTTAGAATGGTCAGGGAAATTCTTTACCTGTAGAATATCTATTTCTATCATATCAGTGAGACAGATTACAGTATGAGAAAACCAAATAGTAATGTCTAATATCTCTTAGGAGAATGCAATGAATGATCATTGTTTTAAAGTCCAAACAGCTGAATTTCAGGAGAAGGTCCATTAGCTGGAAGTGTTGATCTTTGATATCACTGAATGTCTTTCTTGATCCTGAAACAGAGAACAGCTGAAAAAGGTTAATATGGATATCATACTATGATGATGACGAAACCTTCATTGACAAATTGCTTCTATATGTTTCCAGACACAGGTGTGTTTTGGTTGTGAGCATGAGGAAACATCAGAGCAAAACCATGCAATTAGGAATTGATCAGCTAATGCACATAATCAGTAACACATGTGACATTATATAATTATCAGGCACTGTAGCAGTAACTCATCCCAGAGTCTACAACAGCTGATAGACCTCAAATCAGCAGAGAATTGGAAATCATGTCCAGATTCATGCTTTTCCAAACGCCCTTTGAAAGTAGGCTCAGCTGTCACATATATATGGTCAAATTGCCAAGCCAAAATGACTTGAATACTTTGGATGCAGAAAACATCTGGGTTGATTGTCAATCATCCCATCCAGGTAGAGTCAGTCAGGGCCTGGCCACAGCCCAAGCTCTAATTGGAGGGTGTCACTTAACACATTTCAAACAAGGCTCTTAAGAATAACCATTACTGTAATGAACAAAGTTTCCAGGTGTTCCCCAGAGAGGCGGGCAGGGCCTTCCTAGTTCCCATGGCAACACTGGAATGACTGCTGGCTACCGATATTGAAATGTTAATTAGTTAATTGCTCTGTTTGTTTTCTCTAAACTACCTAGAGATAATCTGCCTTCCTTCCACCACACCAACATTCTAGGACTAACATGCAAAGAAAACCCCCTGGGATCATGGGAGTATTTTTGGGGGGATAAAGACACCCCTAAATAAAGAACTAAACACAGCAGAGGGGGATAGACAAATGCCATAGCCGAGGAAGAGGGAAACACAACACCTGATGTAATTTTGTCTGTCACTACCACCTGAAAGCGATTAGACTAGAGTAGGCTGGGGCAAGTGGAGCCGGATGAAAACAGCCTGCCCTAGGGCTGCCACCAGGCAAAGAGCGGGGACAGCTGTAGTTCTGGACTTCAGCAACAGACTCTGCACTCCACGCCTCCTCACCCTCTGGCCACCGGTTGTGCCACAGGGAAGAAGAAGGGACAGCTGCTGCTCTGGACTTCAGCGACAGACCCTGCACGCCTCCTTCCTTTCGGCCACCTGGAAGAGCTACAACAACGGGGGCGAGCTCCATTTGAGACCCCTGCCCAGCTGATCTTTTTAATAAAAGAGCTGAACATTAATAAAGGCATAAGCCCTGTTCATTTCAATTACGGGTGAATGAATGGTTCAGATATCCTTTATCTTATTTCTGTATATGGGTCCTCTGGGCTTCCTGCTTGTTGGGCTTGCAGGATTACCTTTTCTGCCTTTTCTATGTAAAACTGTGATCAAATTCAGAGGCACCTCAGAAAATCTCTGGAATGCCATGGCAACGGCCTTTAACTCAACCGATTGGGCCGAGCCTGACTCGTGGCCTTCCAGTACTTTGAGCTGTCAATGAAGACAGTGAGTCTCTGTACCTCTATCATCCTTTTGGTTTTTTTTCATTTTCAGAAGCCAGCAGTGGGGCCGCCACCCCGCCGATGCCGAGCCCAGATTCATTTGGCTTGTTCCCTTCCCCCAGCTTTGCACTGGTGTAATTTGGGGCCCCGGGATCTGGGGTCCACCCTTCCCCCGCCCCTCCCCAACATTGTACAAGCCGCAGCCTTTCGGGACCCCGCTCCTTCTGCCCCGCGAATGAAAGCGGGACACACGGGGCGCTCCGAGGCATGGCAGGGACCCCACAGAACAAGGGGGCCCCCATCCCAGGGAAAGTGCTGATCTCAGAAAAGCGCTGATCTTCAGATTTCGCAGCATGGTCGGGCTGGCGCCCAGCTGCAAGGGCCCGCCCCCGCAGAGGGACTGGCTGCTGGTGTCTGCTTCTGTCCCTGTCCGTCTTCCCTGGCAATCTGATGGAGGCAGCGGGAGCCAGGCCAGCTGGGAGCGGCGAGGCCGGCTGGAGATCTTCTCCAGCGTCACAGCTCGCATCCCGGATGGGAGCCGGGCCGGCTGGAGGAGCCGGAGCAGGTGGGGGGGTATCCCCAGCTGGCGCTGTAAGCGCCGCTGCCGATGAGCCAGCTGCAGGCTGCAGGGCAGAGGGGCTGGTTGTGAGTTCCAGTGCGGGGAAGCTGGCCGCTGTCGCGGAACTGGCTGCATCCCTTGGCGGCGGCGGAGGTGGCTCCGGCCCCACCTGTGGTGCAGGAGGGAGGAAACACAGTAGCGGGGCCGAGGAGCTCCTGGCTCCCACCGCTTCATCCGCAGGAAGTGGGGCCGATCCACACGCCACACAGGGGGGAAGAGGAGGAGGCGATTGTCCTGTTTGTGCTGGTGAAAGCGAAGGGTCAGGAGTGACTGCGGATCCGGTCGGAATAATTGCTGACCGTGGAAGCGGAACCGCTGAAAGCGTCGGTCCTTCCTGCGCATGCGCCGGGAATCCGGGAGCGAGCTGCGCTGGGGGCGATGCCTCCCCCACCCGCGGTGCGGGGGGGAAAAGGAACCAGCGGTGGCTGTCCGTAAATGGATCATTCCCCTGCTGGCCGCGGTGGAGAGGGGAGTGGGGTCGACATACAAGGCCATCCGGCTTGTGGAACGGGGAACGCCAGCACCGGCAATCGGAGCAGTGCCGACCGTGGCAAAGGCTCGCCAGCTGCTATGTATGGAACAGGGAAAGCCCGATCCGCTGGTCGTGGCAGGGACATTCCTGCTGCAGTCTGCAGTGCAGGAGAGGCTAAGGGCCACCCGCGCGGAGGGACACGCTCCTCCAAGTCCGATTGAGACATGCCTACCGAGGTGGATTCGCTTTCCCTTGGGGTACAGCCCTGTATCGCTCTGGAAAGGACTCCCCAAACCGGTATTAGTCGAGGCACAGCCGCATCTCCTCTCGTGAGTTCCTCCCACAGACAGTAACCTAGTGAGTCCCAGGCTTGTGGGTCCAAGGCGGTTTCCACAACTATGGGGAAACCATGAATTTTGGCCCAACTTAAAAGCTTGTAGAGAGCGTCTTCTGACACAGGAAGTCCCTTATGATGGATCATATGTCCCCACACTGTAAGTTACGTGTTCTGGCATAGAAATTCCGTTGCCCATTTTTGCAGGCACCTCTTCCCAACTGCAAGCCCACCCTGGGTTGCAGGCTGTGCTATGTTGGGAAATCTGTTCCCCGCCCCAGCTCCTAGGCTATGAGGGTTAAATCACAGTCCCGAAGGGACATATCGTCTCCAGGAAGATGCGGGGAAATGTCCCTGATACCTCTTTGGGGGAACAGAAGGTGTCCAGATGCGAGTGGGCTGTGCGAGGCGCCGCGAGGTCCCTACGGGGTCCCGACGGGGTCCGGGCAGGATCTGAAGCGTCTCTGCCCCTCCTGCGACTCCACAAAGGGTTGCCAGATGGGATTTCCACGAGG
Organism: Anomalospiza imberbis; assembly: GCF_031753505.1. NCBI lineage: Eukaryota > Metazoa > Chordata > Aves > Passeriformes > Viduidae > Anomalospiza > Anomalospiza imberbis. Next base: position 6,633,331 of record NC_089720.1, read on the forward strand.
GGTCACCAGACCCCCCTCGTCTTCAGTCTCGGCTGCGAGCACGTCCAGATCCATTAGGGTCCTGTTTCTTCAGCCCAGGCTGCACTGAGCGTCAGGGTCCACCCGACCCCTGGTTCGTCAGTCTTGGCTGCAAACACTTCGGGGTTCACCAGATGTCACTTCATTCAATGCACGGTAGTCCACAGTCAATCTCTGCTGCCGTGCCTGCCCTGAAGCTCCCTGGCTTTGCCTGCCCGGCCAAGGCACAGTCAGCAGCAGGGGACACTCCCCTGTTTCTCGAAGAGATTCAGGGAGCGGCTAAGACAGAGCACTTCATTGTCTGTCTTGGAAGGAGGAGAGGCGGCGTCCAAGGAGGTAATGAGGGAGTCGACTCAAGGCCAGGGAAAAAACCTCAAGTTTAATGCACACTCTGAGGAGCTCCGAATGCCATTGTCCCAATGGCCAAAAAAGCTCTCGCGGCTCTCACAATCATCTTAAATACGGGGATGGTAACCAGGGGGAAGGAACGTCCACCACCCAATGGGGGGATTCGGGGGAGTGGAAGGAGGAGGGACAGACAGACACACAAACCAATGGGGGAAGTTCAAGGGAGGGACCCCTGGGCCTCATCCACTCACTTGATGCCCAAGGTGGATGTGGATATTCTCAGTTCAGTCAGAGAGAAAAAGAGAAGGTTTTCTAACCAGGCGAGAGCCTGGGAGACAGTTGGGAAAGAATGTAAATAATTCTCTAATCTCTCTTGTTGTTTGCATTGTTGATAGATAGGTTCTACCACCGTGTATCATTCACTGCACACCAATGGTGTGAGATGTTTTTACTCTAAGACCAATGAAATTAGTCCGCACGATGTTCTCTATATATAGAGCGGTGCATTTGAAATAAATCAGAGTTCATTCTCTAGCCTTTGACTTGGAGTCTTCTCATTACTGTCCTGCTCTACAGCGACAGGTGGAAGATTCTGGGAGAGTGGGATGGGAAGCCAAGTGATGGACAGGGTACCAGGGAGGGGAAAGGGGAATGACTGAGCATTTTCAGGGAGATTGGCATTGAGGGAAAGGCGGGAAAACTCAGGGTGGAACTATTGGGAAAAAATGGGGCTTGAAGGGGCAAACCATTACAGAACTGTTACAGAGATATAAAAACACAATACAACAAATCTCCATTCTCCTTCAGATTTATGCACAGGCCAAATTAGGCTGTTGAAGGGTGAGTGGGTTTTGCTGACCACCCCTTGGATCTCCAGCTCTTGGATCATCTTATGGATAGGAATCACAGCATTTTGAGTTGTTCTATACTGTCGGCGATGCACTGTTGAGGTGGCAATTGGTACCTGTTATTCTTCTCCCTTTAGAAGTCTTACTTTAGATGTATTCTCAGACAGTTTAGGTAAGGTGTTCAATTGCTGGATGCCTTCTGTCACTATAGCCTCTATCCTAAATGTTCACCTGAGTCCTTTTGGGTCTTTGAAATACCCACTTTGGAGGTAATCTATGCCTAAAATGCATGGGGCCTCTGGGCCAGTCACAATAGGATGTTTCTTCTACTCATTTCCAGTTAGGCTTACATCTGTTTCTACCAAAGTAAAATCTTGTGATTCCCCTGTCATGCCAGCAATAGAAACAGATTCTGCCCCCACATGTCTCCATGGGATTAATGTGCACTGTGCACCAGTATAGACTAAAGTTTTATATTCTTGTGGTTCAGATGTGCCAGGCCAATGAATCCACACAGTCCAAAAACCATGGTTTTCCCTCGCCTTTACCTGGCTAGAGGCAGGGCCCCTCTAAGCCTGGTTATCCTTTCCTTGGGCATATGTCTTGGATGTTCCTTCAAGGGGATTGGACATGTCATCATTATCATCATACCTGGCAGTTTGGCTACAGGCAACTGGAGCTGCTTCCCTTTTGGTGGAACTTCCTCTCTGAGTCTTGCTTTCCTTCAATTCATGCACCCGTTGTGCCAGAGCAGCAGTAGATTTTTTTATTCTATCTCCTCATGTTTTTTCTGCAATCACGCAGGAAGAACCACAGCTCAGCTCATAGGGTGTACCTTCTTTCCCCATCTGGGGAACTTCTGCATTGGATACCAGAACCTCTGATTTATACTGCTGAGATTTGGAGAAGGTCGTCTATTGTTGTATTGGACTAAGTAGTTTATTTAGTTATTATTTTGCTCTGGGTGGTTTGGTATTTTGCACTGAATAGTTTATGTTGTATCACATGGTTTGTTCCATATTTTCTCCAAAGTCCCGTGGTGGTGGTCTTTCCCCGGGTTCGCCCCTCCCATCAGATGTATCCCATTGGCTGTGGTCCCTCTCCTCGGCCCCCTGCCCCCCGGGTTTAAAATATCCTGCCATGAGACCCCCGACCTCTTTCTTTTCCTGGACACCATTGCTCCCTTTGACAATAAACTGGGGCTTGGTCCCGAGAAGGAAGAGCACTTCTCATCTTTTGCTATTGTCCTTGTTGGTGAAGCCAGGGTCCAGAGCTAGCCAACGGACCCCACGAGGCATTTGTTATGACAGCTGGCGCCAAACGAGGGCCTCCCGCAAGGTCAGAGACCCACACAGCAGCTGGATATCCACTTGTGGATTTTACAAACCTTTTTGGACTGTCAGCTTCCTCGGAGGTCGCTGCCGCTTTTTGGACAGCTGAAATTTTCAAGGTGGGACTGGTAACTTGTCTGTAGCCCAAGGACGAGTCAGTCCCGGACAAAAGACTTCCTTGCAGCGTTCTAGATAGCCAAAGTCCGCAGGAGGGGTGAGTAACCCCTGCAAGTGGTAGTGGGGACTCCAGAGTGACCCCCGAGCAGTGGGGGTTAATCTCCAGCATGAGGGACGGGTGCAGCCCCATGTTGGAGGGGTTTATGTGTGCAGGCGGTGGTGTGGCACTGGTGGCGCAGCTCCATGTGTGCAGCAGGGGCGGCGTGGCTCCGGTCTGAGAGTGGTTTCTGTGGCTCCGTGGCGAGTGGTTTCCGCAGCACGCGCAAGCAGCAGTAGCTCTCGGGCGTTTGCGGCAGGGGCAAAACTGCGGCTCGTTCTTTTTTGCTGTGAGCGGACGCCTGCAGGAAGCAACAGATTCCGGGCATGGTGAGGGGGGGTCGCGAGTGGTAGGGGGGAAACCGCAGCTCGTAGCTTTTTACCTCACACAAGTGGCGGGGAGTGGCAGGGACCAGCGCAGGCGGCGCCAATCCGCGGGCTTTCCCAGCTCGGACGGCCACATGGCACGGCGACGCCTGTGTAGGTGCTGGCGGCAAATGAAAAGTTTTGCAAGCACTTGGTTTTTGCTTCTTACCTCACAGCTGGGGGGGAGGGAAACTGCAGCATCTTCCCTAGATTGGCTGTGAACACTGTAGCACTTTCAGTTTCTGTTTGTGCTTGTTGTGAAGGAATGTAAATTAAGTTGTGCAGGCTGCATGTAACACCAGAATGGGCTCTCAGCTTTCTGCAACACAGAGAGGCATTTATTCCCAAATTCAAGATAGTGTAGGTAGTGGAAATGCTAAAGTCTCCATAGGACGATTAATAAGGTTTGTTTGCTGATTGTTGTCACGGCACGTTTCGGGGGGGGACCCCTCGGGGGTGTCCCCGGGGGGGCCCCCCTAGGCTGTGAGTTCGCTGGTAGCAGCAGGCAGGCAAGGAGACTCCACACGGCTTCTGAGGGTGCTCATTAGATGAGGGTTTATTGGGGGTCCTACCCCCAGGAGGCAGCATGGTTTCTGAGGAAGAGGGGGGGAAAGGGGAGTGAGGGGGAAAAGGGGAGGGGGAGAGAGGGGCTGAGAGAGCACCAGAGGTGGCGAAGAGAGAGAGTGTCCCGTCCCCCGTCCCCCGGCACACTTAACAAGGAGATTCAAAGTGGGTGCGGAACAGATTGGGCCAATGGGATTACAGACACATAATACTTCAGGGGAGGATCACAGGCTTGGAATAAACCATACATTTTCTAGGGGTGAGACAGAGCATACCATTTAACTAAAATATAACACCACAGATTGTCTTTCCATTTCCCTCAGTTTACCCAGCAGAATGTACATTCTGTCTCTGCCTGGGACAAAATTGGAGAGTTGCTCACATCAAAAGTGGAACAGGGAGACAAAACAGTATCCAAATTTCTCTTGGTGTTCCTTTTAATTCAGAAAGAGTTGATTAAGAGGGAAGTGAAAGGATAGCCACAGCAAGCCTCCCCTTCCGCAGCTTCCCCTATCCCTCCTCCCAGACCCTCTGCCCCTGAACTAAGAGGGACGCGCAAGGCACCCCGAGAAACACAGGGTTCTTGGCATAGCCACTGTTTCCCTGGCCTCCCGCCTCCCACTCAGTACTCTGGTTCTGGCAGTTGTGTGCAGGCTGACAGAGCACCTTCCCTGCACCCCTTTAACCCAGTTGCTGCTCCCCAAATTTCATGTTGTGACCTCCCCTATCCCCAAAATGGCAGCGACTGCGTGGTCGGGATCCAAGATGGTGCCGACCGCATGGTCGGGACCCAAGATGGCGGCGGCCACGTGGCTGGCCCTCCCCCCTACCCTTCTCCTTCCCACAATCCCTTTTGCCCACCTACCCCCTCCTCCAACCTTTTCCAGTCCCACAGCCCCTTCCTTCCCTCAGACACCCCTTCTCCCTCCTCCATGTTCCTGCCCTGCATGACGTCATCCTGCAACCCTGCCTCTGCATGTTGCAATCCTGGTTCCTGTGGTTGCACCACCTCCCTTCACAGCTCCACTTCCTCCCTGTTCCTGTTTCCCATGCCCCCTTGCCCAGGTCCCACGGCCGGGGTGGGGGATGGGCCCCACCTTGTTCCCATGGGGGTGGGGCAGAAGTGGGGGGTGGTCCCCTTCCCGGTTCCCACAGGGGTGGGACCAGGGGAGGGGGTGGGCACCCGCCCGGTTCCCACTGGGGTAGTGCCTCCCCTGCCGGGTCCCACAGGGGTGGGGCTGAAGGGGGAAACCCTGGGGATCAAAACCGGGGGGAAGAAGAGATACTCTCAGCCGCTCCTGTCTTATATGCTGGAAGGGGAAGTGGACCTAGGAACTATCAGCCTTTCTCCTATCAAAGTAAAAGAGAGTTATGCAAAGTGCAGAAAAAATTTGGCAGGGACGGTGAGATCTTTAGAGGCATGATGAAAGCCACCTTAACATCCCTTGAATTAATTCCTGCCGACCTCTGAGATCTTTTCCAGTGCCTCCTTACCCCATCAGAGTTCGATCTATGGGAAAGCACCTAGAAGAGATACCTGAGGGGACTCCTATAGGAGCTTAAGCAAAGCACTCAGGGTGAAAAAGATTTAGAAGACAAGGATATCAGCTATGAACATTTATGCAGTGAAGGGGAATGGGTTAAGCCCCAGGACCAAGCTCGGGTGTTATCCAAATTTGTCATAGATAAAATCTGGAGAGCTGCAGAAAAGGCTTTTAACCAACTACCAAGAGTTGAAGCTAGGGGTAGTTATCTTAACACTAAACAGTCTGCTTCAGAGAATTTCTTGCAGTTTGTTGACCGCCTTCATGCACAAATAGAGAGACAAGTTGAAGACCCTGTGACACAGGCAGAGTTAATCAAGGAGATGGCTCAGAGGAATGCCAATGAGGTCTGCCGCAGGGTAATCCTAGGTCTGCCTATCAACCCTGCACCTACGCTAGCACAGATGATTGAAGCGTTTGCCAAGAAGGCAGAGCTGTTCAAGGCACAAGAGACAAGGCCAAGATCAACAAACCCAAGAACTGTGGCAGCTGTATCACCAGGAGCGAGGAGGCAACAGATGTCACTGGAACAGCTTCAACACATCATCTGCTTCCAGTGTAAAAAGCTAGGACACTTCACCAGAGACTGCCCCCAAATCCAGCAGCAGAAGAAAACCAGCAAACAAAAAATCTAGCACAGGAGCGTGAGCCCGCCCTGCACCACGACAGAAATGTAGCAGGCTCCACAAGGGGGAAAACATCCCTCAAAACAGAAAAGAGGGAAGAAGGGAGGCGGGATGCAGGACAGCAACAGAAATGTTTCCATGACTAAACCTGGTGGCCTCACATCGTTTCAAGCTTGTGACCACCAAAGCTTTTCTTTTCAGGTCTACCCATTGGACAGTCATTGGAATGGACCTGCCAGAGGACTCACAGGACTTGACATTAGAGCACACAGGACAGGACAATGAGTACTTTGTTATTGGGGACACTGCACACACACCCATGGAGATTGAGGTGGCTCCCATGACCATCAAGGGAGACATACCAAACCTCATTCTCCTGGTGCGCTGCCCTCAGCCACCCTTCTATTTGGCCAAGGGGCAAATAATCGCCCAGGCCATTCCTGTTCCAGCGGAAATCCCAGTATATGACAAAGCACCTGGTGTCTACTGGGCAGAAGTGGTTGGCAAGGAAAAACCCATTATGGGATGCAACCTAACACGTGGAGCCGACCATCTCCACGTGAAAGGGTTGCTTGACACAAGGGCAGATGTGACAATCATACCCGAAAGGTTGTGGCCATCATATTGGGAGTTGCAACCCGTGGCTGGCAAAATCCAAGGTGTAGGAGGAGTAACATTGGCTAAAATCTCAAAAAGCATTGTGCAAATTGAGGGGCTGGACAGAAAATTGGCCAGTGTCCGTCCGTTTATCACCGATTACAAAGCTCCCCTGTGGGGAAGAGACACCATGTCCCAGTGGGGGATCAAATTGGTCATCTCTAAGACACCCCAGGATTTTTAGAGGTGGCCACTGTGGAGCACCCTACCCACAAGTTAACATGGCTGGATGATACCCCAGTCTGGGTAAATCAGTGGCCACTCTGCAAGGAAAAGCTGAAGGTACTCGAGGAGCTTGTAGAAGAGCAATTGGCAAAAGGCCACATAGAAGAGACCACCAGCCCTTGGAATTCCTGGTCTTTGTAATAAAAAAGCCAGGGAAAGATAAGTGGCGGCTCCTCCATGATCTACAGGAAATAAACAAAGTAATTGAGGACATGGGGTCACTCCAACCAGGGATGCCCTCCCCAATGATGCTTCCCCAAAATTGGCAATTGGCTGTCCTAGACATCAAGGACGTTTTTTTCCAAATTCTCCTACACCCAGAAGATGCCCCACGGATTGCCTTCTCGGTTCCTACCATCAATCGAGAAGCCCCAGTGAAATGCTACCACTGGAAAGTATTGCCTCAGGGAATGAAGTGCAGTCCTTCCATCTGCCTTCATTGCTGTCCCCGGTGTGCGCCCAGAAAAGGGAAGCCATCATCCTACACTACATGGATGATGTGATTGTGTGTGCCCCCAATGACTCCATACTCCAAGATACACTTGACATAGTGGTTAAAGTTTTAACCTCTGCTGGATTGCAACTGCAGGAAGAGAAAGTTCAAAGGATGCCACCTTGGAAGTGCCTGGGCTTGGAGATCACTGCATGGACCGTTGTTCCGCAGAAATTGGAAATTGATAGTGATCTCAAAACCCTAGCAGATCTCCATTCCCTGTGTGGGTCTTTGAACTGGGTCAAGCCTTGGCTAGGCCTCACCAATGAGGACCTAGATCCCCTCTTCAATTTATTGAAGGGGGAGAGAGACCTAGGTTCTCCCAGGGAACTGACCCCAGAGGCAAAAACTGCAATCCAAAAAGCACAGAAGGCTTTGGCCAAGGGGCAGACTCATCATTATCAGCCCAAGCTCGAAGGCTAACCCCGGACCGAGTCCCATGGGGTGGCCCTCAGTTGGCTGGTCAACGGGGGCCTGGATAGAGTAATTAAAGTCCCCACCAGAAAGACGGAAGGACTCTTGAGCTGCTGGAATCCGAGCAGGTTTACTGAGGATTGATCGAAGGAGTAGGGAGGCAGAAATAGGAGCAGGGAGACAGCCACACTCAGGGAAAGCAGACTCCGAGAGCCCCGGGAAAAGAGGGGCCAGAGTATATAACTGGGGAGGGAAGGAGTAACCAGGGTACAAATGATCCAATGGGAAGAGGGTGTAGGGGAGGAACAGGGATGGGGTAACATAAACTGGGCCAATGAGTTAAAAGGGAAGGAGTGGTTTACAGAGGGAACCATTAGAAACAACGAGAACAGAGAACTTTCCAGAACTTGGGGAGATGACAACCATAAACTGACAGGTGATGGGCATGTGCTCATTTGCATTGGGGGGCAGAGGACTCTGGGGAAATGCTTTATGCTAAACAACTGTAGTTTCCCATGGCATTCCCACACTGTCCTCCCCATGGGCACATCCCACACAAGCTGCCTTTCAAATTCATTGTTCTGGGAAAGCTACCACACTTACATGGCTTGATATTCCAATGGATTGAAGGGCAGAAGGATTCACTCTTAATCATAGAATGGGTTTTCATCTCCCACCAGCGATCACACAGCCACAAGAGCTGATAGCTCAGCTCATCTGGAAGGCCAGGGTGAGACTGCATGAGCTGTCTGGTTGTGACTTTAAGTGTATTCACCTCCCGGTCAAACTTACAAAGGAGGGAAAGAACTCTCCCAAGAGGTTGACCAAAGAGATGTTCAAGCACCTGCTCCAGAGCAATGCCAACCTCCAGCTGTCTCTAGACAGCTACAGTGGACAAATCTCAGTCCACGCCCCATCACACAAATGGTTTAATGAGGAATTCCACCTCATTCCTCCTGAGAAAAGGAGTCGTAGGCCACTCAAAGCTCTTACAGTGTTTACTGATGCGTCCGGGGCATCCCACAAGTCGGTGATGACTTGGAGAAATCCCCAGACTCAGCATTGGGAAGCTGATGTTGAGTTTGTGGAAGGGTCACCCCAGGTCGCCAAACTGGCCACAGTCCTGAGAGCCTTTGAGAAGTTCTCGGAGCCAATTAATTTGGTCACCGACTCAGCCTACGTGGTGGGAGTAGTGTCCAGGGCGGAGCAGGCAGTTCTCAAAGACATTGAGAACGAGCATCTCTTCAAGTTGCTCTCAAAACTAATTTATTTAGTTTCACATTGGGAGCATCTGTTCTATGTAATGCATGTGAAGTCACACACCGATTTGCCAGGCAAAATCGCAGAAGGTAATCGCAAAGCAGATTCCCTTGCTGCCCCAGCAGAAATGGCACGCCTTCTGGAGGTCTTCCAACAAGCAAAGCTAAGTCACCAGCAATACCATCAGAATGTGCCAGGTCTTATCCGTCAGTTCCAATTAACATGGAGTCAGGCTCAAGCCATTGTGGGCTCCTGTCCCAGTTGCCAGCTCCAGGCCATGCCATCACTGGGTGTTGGGGTTAACCCTCGAGGCCTTGGAAGCTGTGAAGTGTGGCAAACAGACATCACACACATTCCCAGTTTCAGTTGTCTAAAATATGTGCATGTAAGCATAGACACATATTTGGGTGCAGTTTATGCCTCTGCTCATGCAGGGGAAAGGGCTGTGCATGCCAAACAACACCTGGTGCAAGCCTTTTCAGTGTTGAGGATCCCTAGGGAAATTAAGACTGACAGTGGCCCAGTGTGTGCCTCCAAGGAGTTCCTAGAGTTTGTCGAGCAGTGGGGGGTGGAGCATAAGACAGGCATTCCCCATTTTCCCACAGGTCCAGCTGTAATTGAGTGTGCCTACCAGACACTCAAACAAGTCCTGACTAGGCAGAGCAGTGTAACAGCTAGAGGCCCTGCAAGGCCTCCCTGGCGGTCACTTGCCTAAGATAAGAAATGCCTAGTCATGATGACTGGACCAAAGTAGCCCCTCTTCCACCTTCGGACCCTCGTTATCTCTCTCTGTAAGACCATAGGTCATATTAGCCTCAACCCTTACTATTGGACAATTTCCCAAAACCCCTACAACCCTATATAAACCCCCATTTCTGCCCAGTTCGGCAGAAGAGCTGTCACTGAAACCCTTCGCAGAAGCTGCCAATAAAGACACATCTGTGGAACCTCACACAGCCTTCTCCTCTCTCTCTCCCCATGCGTCTGCCGGGGTACCTTAGCAAGCAAAGAGCTGAAATCACTGAAGAGCTGAATTCACCAAAGAGCTGATCTCACTTAAGAGCTGAGCTGCTTGCTAAGATTGCCTGTGGCTGGGAGCTTGCCTGAGGGACCTGGACAGGTTGTGCTCAGTGCTATCTGGGACACCTACGGCAGCCGGGGTCAGATAAACCCCAAGAACCCCGGGCCATAATAGAGCAGTTCAACAGCGTGGATGTCACCACAACAAAAGCTCTGCAAAGCCCTGTTTACAATCAACTTTCTGAATTGTTCATTTAAAAATATGAGTCCTTCAGTGGTACATCATTTTCACAGTAATAATCAGTTTAAATTGTCGCAGCATCCACCAGTCCTCATTAAGGGCCCAGAAACTTGGGAAACCAAGGGTCCTTATGCGCTCGTTTCCTGGGGGCGTGGCTACACGTTCATGTCCACCCCTGCAGGCCCACTGCTGCGGTGTGATTTTTCCTTTATGTTTCTGTTTGCCCATTATTCTCTTCCCCAGCTTCTTCCTTCCCAAGTTATCAATCCTCCCTATCCCTACCCCTTTTTCCAGAGTGTTCCTTGTCTATCTTGTAGTATTCGATACCCCATTTGTTTCTTTGTATTATCCCCCTCCCCTGCTCTATAGAATGTTAGTCCTGCCCTAGATTCCTCCCCTGCCATGCCCTCATTGGTTGGTTGCCCTATACCACTCCCCTTGTAAAAACCTCTGCAGACCCCCTGGGCTTTGTCTTGGGGTCCCAGGTCGTGAACCTAATAAACCCATCCAGTTTTACCCCAAGTCCCCTGTCGTCGTTATCTGTTCCTACGTCGGACCAAGCGATAACTGGGAGTAGCAGAGCTCACGGGGGGAAGGTCGTGCCCCTGCTGTTGCTGCCCAGCACAATAAAGCGCACTGCGACAGCCCACGTTGGATACCCCAAAAGTGGGTAAAACCTTTTGTCCCCAAAAATCCAGCACCAGCAGAAGGGGATGAAAAGCAAGCAGCCGTGGCCTCAAAAAGAAGACGCTGCCAGAAAGAGGAAAGCCTTCTTACAGCCCTGCAGACCCCTGACTTTTACCCTGCTTTAAAATGTTTGGTTTTCCTTTTAAAAAAGAAAATCTGCCTCCCACTCTACCTCACGATGAGCCCTGTCCTAATTATCATCCTGTTCATGTTGAGCAGTCTGACAGCCACGTGGATCATCCCTCAGCCACGCCAAAACATCTGAGTGACCCTGGCACAGACTCTTCAACAAGAAAATATATGCCTGTCCACTGCAGCAGCAAAGAGACCCTATGTCTATCTGCCTGGTAGGGATTCCATTGCAAGCTGGAGAGTATCCAGCCAGCTTTAACACACCTATGCCTGACCCAGGTCTAATTTGTGGAGATCAGGCATGGGCAGGAATCCCATCTCGGCTTTTTGAAGGGCCATGTACCATCAGGTGGTTGTCCCTGTTGGCACCCAACCAAACCTTGATTGGTGAATGGACTCGAAAAAACACTTCAGCCCACAAAATCCAAAAGAGAAGTGCTGACAATTTAGACCCAAATTGCGATTCATAAATTTTTCATTGGGTCAAGTCAAAAAAGTGTTGCTGTATCCCTGTTCCTTCCATGAGTTGCAGCAGTCAAAGCTCTAGGTGAATTGGGCCACCTAGAGTGATGGGTAGTCAAACAAGCGAATTTGACATCCACCATCATCAGCTCCCTCCTAGAGGACGAGGAGATTACCAGGCAGGCCACACTCCAAAATTGTGCAGCCATAGACTTCCTCCTGCTGCTGCATGGACACGAGTGCCAGGAATTTGAAGGACTTGTTGCTTGAACTTAACATCAAAAGCACCCAACATCCATGCAGCTCTCTGAGAAGTGAAAAGCTTGATCGGACAAATGAAGCAAGAATCCGAGGACTGGTTGTCCTAGTTTAGGGCAAATTTGGGAGAAGACCTCCGGAAGGAGCCCCCAGAAAGCAAACCCCCACGGCCCCTCCCCCACCTGGTTCGGGAAGAATTTCCTTAGAGAGAAGTGGAGAAAAACCTGTTTATTTAACAAGCAAAACACTCCCCAATACAAAAAACACCACCAGATGACAAAACTCTTTCACTGTTCTGAAGAGATGACAAATTCTGAAAGTCTTTCCTAGGAGTGGTTGTCCAGCTATCAGTCTCCAGTGTTGGGGATGGCTGCTGCAGGTCACAAAATGCAGACTCTCAGTGTTTCTTGGTGTTTCCCAGGTTCCAGTCTGGAGCAGGTTGGGATGGTATTCAGGAAAGGGAAAGGAAAAAAAACCAAACAGTCCAGGGTAAAAATTGGACTGCCTAGCTAAACTAACTAATAAGCAAAATCACAAAGCAGGAGCGAGAGCTAAGCAACGCAAGCAAGCCTAGCCTTGCCTAGACACAGACCATGGGGGGAGGTGAGCCGGCTGATAACAAGACAAAACAAACCTTTGCTTTTCAGAGTCAGTCCTGAAGGCACAGAACATAATATCAAACATAAACAGAACACACAATTGGGGATACAAGAACCATAACATCACCCTAGGACACCTGTTCAGCAGTCGGATGAAGACTGAGGACTCTCAGGGTGGTGGACCTCTATAGTTAAAACAATTCTGTTGTTTTTTTGGTTATTTTTCTAATTGTACTAGCGTTCGGAATTCTACGTGGCATAATTTTAAAAGCCATCAACAGTATAATCCTCACTACCTCAGAAGACAACTGCACAGAGTTTGTGGACCAAAGGCAAACTAATAGGCCTGAAAATCATGAGTGGTGGACAAATTCACATTCTGGATCAGAATAAGTCCGATGCTTTTCTTTTAACTTTGTTTTAGCAGAAAAGGGGGAGGTGTTGTATTGCACTAAGTAGTTTATTTAGTTATTATTTTGCACTGGGTGATTGGAATTTTGCACTGAGTAGTTTTTATATTGCACTAAGTGGTTTGTTTGTATCATGTGGTTTGATCCGCACTCCCCTCCTCCTCCTAGGTCCTGTGGTGGTGGTCTTATTCCAGGTTACTTCCTCCCCTCGCCCCTCCCATCAGTTGTATCCCATTGGCTGTGGTCCCTCTCCTCTGCCCCCCACCCCCTGGGTTTAAAATCCCCTGCCACAAGACCCTCGATCTCTTTTTCCTCTGGGACGCCCCTTTACTCCCTGGAGGTGTTCCACAACAAAGTTGGGGGACGTTTGTCCCGACAAGAAGAGCGCCTCACATCTTTTACCTTTGTTCTTGTTGGCGAAGCTGGGGTCCAGAGCTAGCCAGGGGACCCTACGAAGGCTTACCTAATGGCACTCACTGACCTAGGTTCAGCACTCCGTACATTTCCCTTTCATTTTATTGGACAGAGGAAGGAAACATTAGCAAACCTCTTAGACTTACACAAAGTGGACCCCTGTTGCCAGAGAATCACTGGTCTGTGTAGGCCCCCACCCTGACCCCTTCCACCTTCCCTGAGGTTTGGCTATCCCTCTTCCCTAGAGATAGCCTCAGAGTCAGGGGTTTGGACTTCCGCACCTTGCCCAAGCTGGACTTCCCACCCCCTGTACCTTGACCAAATGGACCACACGACTACCCCTTGCAGTCACGGTGCTAAAAAGTCCTATGATACTGTAGCTCCCTTTGCCTTGAGGTCAGCCTCTCTGGGCTTTAGTACCGCTGGGCCTCTGGGAAGGGCCCTGAATCTGGTCGCCTCTAGTGCCAGTTCTCTTATGAGGCTGTCTACATGTGACTCACTCTCTCTCTCCACAGTCCCCACATACCTGGGGAACAATGGCTTGTTTGCGCGTCACATAGACCTTTTGCCACAGCCCCCCACCTGCTGTGTTGTCCAACGCTGGACGTTCTTGGGCATTTTTATCCCTCAATTCAGCTGTGTTGTCCAACTCCAGATGCTCTTGGGCATCAATCTGGCAGAATTTTGCTTAACCCTGGATGCTCTTGGGCATATTGATACCTCAACCCAGCAGGTTTAATCCTGGATGCTCTTGGGCATTTTTATCCCTCAATCCAGCAGAATTTTTAGGGGCCCCCTCCACTTTTTTTTTTTTTATCCTGCTTTCCCAGTGGATTGTGCCAGGAAAACCCTCAGCTCCCTCTCAACAAGGGCTCCCAGCCATTCCCTGAGATCCAGTCCCAGTTTCCTTGGGGGATTCTCTCACTCCTTTTTTCTCTCGCTTCATCTCTTTACTGGCTGTTTTTCTCATGAAAAGATGGAACCGCAGTGTGGGAGGCTTCTCACTAACGTAGCAGGTCTGGGATAAACAGCCCGCTTCTCATACACACGCACATTCATCCTCCCATACTTGCCCCCCCGAAAAGTACTTAGAATCCTTTTTCCTTTCAGGGTCTTCATGTACACTTAGTATTAGGGGGCCAATTACTGCGGTTTTAGGGAGTCTTTTCCCTCTTCTTTGCTTTATTGTCTCTTTTTGTCCACTGGTTGGAACCTGCGTCTGCCGATCACGCCAGAAGAAACAGCGAGGCTGCCAAACTTGGCAGGGCACCTTCCCCACTTGGAATCCTGTGAGGTTTTGGCAGCTGGGTGTTTTGATTCGAGTCAGGACACCAAATTGTGAAATACGCCAATCACTTGTGTTAAAATTTTAGAAGTTTAATAGTAATAAAATAGTAATAAAAATTAGGACAATAAGAATTTGGACAATCAAGGTTAGGACAACAAAAGACAATAAAAAGCAAAGAATTACACATGTATGGATGCTCTGGGGCACTAAACCACAAAAGCATGCCTCTCTAACAAAGGATTAACCCTTAAAAGCAATAGCCTGTTGCATATTCATATATCTCATGCACGATTCAAAAATTCAAACAAAGGGTGTTTTCTGGTTATTGTCAACTCCCCCCCCCTTATCTTGTAAATCAATGTTTTGGCTTCTCAAAGTCTGGAAGAAGTCTGGTTCTTCCTGATAAGGAGGCAATAATTCTTCTCTTGAGATCTTAGTGCCTTGTTGCTTTTATGTCTATGCAAAGAATTTCTTGATTATCTTATCCATTCCTTGAGCTAGTTACAAAAAGTATCTTACATCACACAGTTTCTATTTTAATATTATGCTATAGCCTAAAACTAAATTTACCACACTACTTAAAAAAGATTAATACAGCATAACTTTCCAACATAACACATATAGTATTCATTTTAATATTTGCGAAAAGCCAATCATATAATATGCATCGATAACACCCTGGGTTCTGTGAATTTGGATTTTTGTGTTAATTTTAAAAGCACAGGAAGAAATCAGTCTAAACCTTGGGATGTTTCTCTCTATCCCCCCGTGTATAAGAATCAAACCTTTTGGTGCAATTATACTTCTGGCAGCCTTTCTGTGGGAATCCAGGACATTGCTCTGGCTGCCCTGGAAGGTCTGAGACCCTGGCAGGGGGTCAGGAGATCCCCTGTACAGAGCCTTGAGAGACAGTCTCTGATCTCTGTCCATGGAAAAGAGTTTTCAATCTTACAGGATGAATTACAAGCTCTGAGTGTTTTATATAAGTATCAATTAGTGTGGTACAGGTACAAAAGTAGAATTTTCGGATTATAGATAAGGGGTTCAAAGGGGGCAAGATGGGGGAAAATTGGGCGTGCCTTGTCTTTTTTCTTTTTCTTCATGCCTTGCATGTTTCACTGTGGTGTTGGCATTTTTCTATTGGTTTAGGCTGGGGACACACTATTCAACATTTACGATTCCTTCCTTTACATTGGAGACAGAGACTTTCTACAATCTGGGGATTGAAATGAACAGGGCTAATGTCTTTATTAATGTTCAGCTCTTTATTAAAAAGATCAGCTGGGCAGGCAGCCCAAACAGAGCTCACCCCCACTGTTGTAGCTTTCCCAGGTGGCCAAAAGGAAGGAGGCGTGCAGAGTCGGTCACTGAAGTCCAGAGCAGCAGCTGTCCCTTCTTCCCTGTGGCACAACCGGTGGCCAAAGGGTGAGGAGGCGTGGAGTGCAGAGCCTGTTGCTGAAATCCAGAACAACAGCTGTCCCCGCTCTTTGCCCGGTGGCAGCACCAGGGGGCTCTGTCTTTTCTGTCTCCACTCGCCACAGCCTACTCTAGTCTAGCCTCTTTTAGGTGATGATGACAGACAAAAGTCGATCAGGGGATGTGTTTCCCTCTTCTTCAGCTAGGGCATTTGTCTATCCCCCTCTACTGTGTTTAGTTCTTTATTTAGGGGTGTCTTTATCCCCAAAAAATACTCCCATGATCCCAGGGGGTTTTCTTATTTGCATGTTAGTTCCAGAATGTCAGTGTGGTGGGGGGGAAGGCAGGCTACCTCTAGGTAGTTTAAAGAAAACAAACAGCAATTAGCTAATTAACATTTCAATATCGGTAGCCAGCAGCCATTCCAGCGTTGCCATGGGAACTAGGAAGGCCCTGCCCGCCTCTCTGGGGAACACCTGGAAACTTTGTTCATTACAACCCCCAGCACAGCCTGAAAATCCATAAACGTTAGTGCTCTGGCCATTGCTAGTAACATGTGATCTGGCCTGGCAGGGATCACACGACCATGTGCAGGCCTCAGGTGAGATATTAACTTTTTCAGTGCACAGATAAGACTTGAAGACCTTTGTGAAAAATGCATGTTTTATGATTGGCTTTTCGCAAATATTAAATTGAATACTATATGTATTATGTTATATTGATTAGAAGTGCTGTATTAACATTTTAATAGCATGGTAAATGTAGTTTTGTAGTTAAAATAGAGCCTATGTATGTGGGTTTTTTTTTTTACTAGCTCAAGCAAGAGATGAGATAATGAAGAAACTCTTCACACAGAGATGACAATGATGGGGGCCCATAAAGAATTACTGCCTCATTATCGGAAAAGACAAACATTCTTCCACCTTCTCTCTGTCTTTATGGAACCACCAGGATTAAGGGGAAGAAGTTGACAAAAACCAGAAAAGTTCTTAATTTGCAAGGAATTTATGCATCATGTATGAGATATATGAATATGCAACAGGCTACTGCTTTTAAAGATTATTCCTTTGTTCACAAGGCATGCTTATTGGGCTTAAGTGCCCGAGAGCATCCGGACGTCCGTAATTCTTTGCTTTTTATTGTCTTGTAATTGTCCTAACTCTAAATTTTCATTACTCTAATTGTATTACTATTTTTATAACCATTTTATTATTATTAAACTTTTAAAATTTTAAAAACCAAGTGATTGGCATTTATAAAACCTTCAATTCCCGTCAGATGAGAGAAAAGGACAGAGTGAAGACACATAGAGAACATGAGACATGAAGGTGAGGAAGAAGAAGTAAAGTCCCAGATGGGAGGGTTGAGGAGATGCCTTGTGAAAAATGCATATTATATGGCTCTACGCAGATATTTACTATATGTATTATGCTAGGTTGGAAAGTTATGCTGTAGTAACATTTTAATAATATAGTAAATGTAGTTTTGTAATTGAAATTAAGCTTTAGTAGTTAAAATAGAAAATATGTGTGTGTGGTATTCTTTTTGCTCAAGAGAAGGAGAAGATAATCAAGAAATTCTTCACACAGAGATAACAATTACAGAAACCCCTAAATCTTCCAGAGGAGAGGAATTTATGGCTTTCCTTATCAACAAAAAAACCCGAACTTCTCCAAACTCGACTTAGACTTCAAGGTGCCTGGGATTAACAAGAATTCCTCAGCAAGTACCGGACAAATTTCTTGTTTTAAATAAAAAAAATGCATATTCATGAAGTGATTTGTGTATGCAACAGGTTACCCCTCTTAAGGAGGGAATTCTCTTTTATCGGGGTCCTTCTCCTGGCTCACTTTTGTCCAGAGAGAGGTACCCAGCCCGGGCTGTAACTTTTTGCTGTTATTGTCTCTTTAATTGTCCTAACTCTAATTGTTTAATCTTTATTACTATACTTGTATTCATTTTTTCCATTTTATTTTTATTAAACCTTTATAATTTTTTAAAACAAGTGATTGGCGTTTATTACATGCCTCAAGTCCTGGGCTGAAAGCCTCTTGTAAAGCTATGGAGAAGATATAATTGATACATCAGACTCTTTTTCCCTGTAATTCATTGAAATTATGGGGGGATGAAGTGTTCAAATTGTAGATATGAGCAAAGACATCTATGCTAAAGTAAGCAGATGTTGAAGTAGCTGTGATCCCATGAGAAGTTTGAACAGAGAGAGAGAGAAGAGTGATGAAGACCCTTTGCCCCCAGGGAAAGAAAAAGACCTCTGTTTCCAGAGATGAAGATGATCTCAGAGATAAAGAGAACCTTTGCTCTTGAACAGCTCATCCTCAAAATAGTACCTCATAAGTTGACATGGCCCATAAACGCAGCTGTGGGAAAGCTGTGAAAGATGGGGGGACTTCACAATTGCAGATCCCCAGGGGGCGGCTATTCGTGGAAATTAAAAGCCATGAGAGAACTGTTTTCTTGTGGAGAAGTCTCCATAAAATGACAAGAGAGACTCCTCTCCTTAAGTGAATTGAAGAACGACTATTCTAGAGGCAATAAACTGACTGAATTGTTTCTGTACATTGCTAGTGGGAAAGAAAAGGTTGTAGGGGGGAGGAGGAGTGTTCTAAAGGTTTTATTCTGATTCCTATTATTCTTTCTTTTAGTTAATATTAATAAACTCTTTTTTATACCCTTTTAAAGTTTTGAGCCTGTTTTGCCTTCCTCCTAATCCTATCTCACAGCAGGAAAGGAGTAAGTATATTTTAGTGGGTGTACTGGCATTTGGCCAGCACTGAGCCCACCACATTAATCGGTGCGTTGGCTGGGAAATCTCAAATTGGCAAACCAAAACCACTACACGAAATTGGTGTTTCCACCCAGTTTGAACTGAAATTGCCACATCATCTGGTGGAGAATGCGGGCAATTGATGAAAGCTGGGAAAACCCATTTGGGCTGCTGAAGAGTAGCAAGACATCACTTCCCATGTTGAGAAGCTGTAAGTGAACATCTGTCATGTAGATGTGCATGTGCTTAAGAGTCAGGCTAATGAGGAGCAGCATAACAAGAAACAGGCTGCCAAAATCAAAGTGTCACAGGTAGATCTGGACTGGCAACATAAGGGAGAGTTATTTCTGGCTTGGTTGGCCCATGAAGCCTCAGGTCATCAGGGACAAGATGCGACATACTGATGGGCTACCAGCAAATCAACCTCCTCTTCCTCTGTGGAAACGTACTTTATACAACACTTCCCAATACTACAAACTGAGCAGCATTGCTTAGGCTTTTTTCTTGATCTTTCTCTAAAGCTAAAATCATAGGATCACTTGTTAACGTTACACTTTTATTTCTTTTCCTTCATGGATGAATTCACAGTGTGAAAAACAAATCTACATATGACACCTCATTCAATTTCTCTTACTCATGACAAAACAACATCAATTATAACACTGTATTATAACTTAAAGTTCCATTCTTTGGCCATTTTTCACCATCTTCCAAAGACTACAAAGATCACCAATTATTACAGTATTCAATTAACTGCTTTCTGTAGAGATAGCCTGCCATTGCACCTCCCATCTCCCCCCAATGTTTCAAAATACATTCTAGGGGTGATTTCTCTAATCCCCCACTTTTGATGATTGACTGGAACTCATCACAGAATATAATAAAACATAATTAAATTTCCCTTTGACAGGGGTATGCAACACTTACTCCCACATTTTTGCCCTGAGTGGTGTGCAACACCTGTTCACACTTTTTAACCTTCCAAAGGGCTAGCACTTCAGGTGTCCCCATTGTAATGTGCAAACTAGACCAAAAGCTAGTTTTCAAGTTCCCTTGACTTTAATCCAGGGAGATTTTTCAGCCTCATTATACCTCCTTATCGCGGCCTGGGGCACCGGGGGTCTGTCTGGCCCCCCAGGCAACTGCCACCGTAGGTGTCCCGGATAGCGCTGTGCTGATGAGGCACAACCTTTCTGGGTCCCTCGGGCTAGCTTCCAGCTGCAAGCAACCTAAGCGAGCACTATTGAGTGATTTCAGCTCTGTGAGTTCAGCTCTTAAGTGATTTCAGCTCTGAGCTCACAAAGGTGCCTCGGCAGATAAAGGGATTGAGAGAGGAGAAGCCTGTGTAGAGTTCGGCAGTGGTGTCTTTATCATCAGGGTCCTGCGAAGGGTTTCAGTGACAGCTCTTCCACCGAACTGGGCAGAGATGGGGGTTTAAGTAGGCTAGTGGGGTGTTGGAAATTGTCCAATGGCCAGGGTTGAGGAGAATACGACCTATAGCCTTACAGAGAGATAACAAGGGTCCGAAGACGGAAGAGGGGCTACTTTGGTCCACTCATCATGACTCTGCATTTCTTGTCTTAGGCGGGTAACCACCAGGGAGGCCTTGCAGGGCCTCTGACTGCTACAACTCCACTTTCTGTATTTAGTAAAAAGGCGTGCCCTATAGTTCTTTTGAAACAGTAGACAAGGCATGAGAACATAGTCAACACAATGACAATTACAATGAAAATCCACAATATTCCCTTAACCAAAGATGCAACCCATCCCGTTAATCCCCATTGACCAAAAAAGTCATTGACCCAGTCTGGGTTGCGTTCTACTTTTAAGTCCTTCACAAGTTCCTTCAGTTTCTGGATGTTTGCGTGGATGGATCCGAGCGTGAAGAGAGAGTGAAGCAACACATCCCTTCAAAGTCTTCACAGCCATGTCCGTGGGCTAGCAGTAGGACGTCGATAACTGCTCAATTTTGAATTGATGCATGTCTTATGGTTTCTTCTTCCTTTAAAAGATCGCTTAGGGTGGCAGAGGTAGCGTTGGCTTGCTTGCTGATACAGCACCCTAAGTGATTTATTTCACCAAGAGCTTTAGCTGCAGCTACCCAGTGTAGGAATAGGGAGACTGCAATCTTTTTTGGTTTTTTCCAATCATATAATTTTGGATCGCAATTTTCATCAAACTCCGTGTAGGATCTTTTGTGGCATTTTAATTTGCTTTCTTTTTTCCAATTATGTAACAAGGTAATATTTGGAGTGAGTGTGGAAAGTTTTCCAAGGCTACAGGGACCTCCCTAGAGGCGGGAGGGAATCCCAGCCCATACTCTGTCACCACAGATGAGAAACGTTCCCTTAGGTAATACTTTGGGGTGGAGAGAGGATACAGAGATCACCCGAGTGGTGTAATTGCACCAATCCAGATAGTTATAGGCTTTGTTAATGGGTGATATGTCTTTTCTGTATGTGTTTTTTGTCTGGTCAATTTCTGGCCAATTGTTCTTTGGATGTCTAAAGTAAAATTTGACGCAGTATGTTGCCTTGGAGGATCCCAACAGGTCCAATTCTTGGGGTTTCTCTTGAGCATTGGGCAACATTTTTGTCCACTCGTCCCAAGTACCTACCATATTGGGTCTCTTACCTGTGGTGCGGAGGAGCTCTGAATTATAGACGGGCCATTCATCTGCTGCGAATGGAATCCCTACTAAACATGTGGAAAGTGGGTTATCAATGCTTCCCATGGATAAGCACATGTTATCCTGTTTTAATGTTTTCGCTAAGGTTACCCAGACATTGTGGCTAGGCTGTGGGCTAATCCAGCCGAAGGCATATGGTATCATGAAGAGCATCCAGGCAGCAGTGAGGACAGCACCAACTGAGATAATTTTTTTGGACAAGGATGGGGCTTCTGATAGGGAATATAAGCAACATTTGTTATCTTTATGGTGGGAGGGCAGGGTTTTCTCCCTTGTTCCTTTCCTCCTT
Source organism: Anomalospiza imberbis (assembly GCF_031753505.1). Classification (NCBI taxonomy): domain Eukaryota; kingdom Metazoa; phylum Chordata; class Aves; order Passeriformes; family Viduidae; genus Anomalospiza; species Anomalospiza imberbis. Next base: position 6,654,928 of record NC_089720.1, read on the forward strand.
TCCTTCCTCCCTTTTTTTTTTCTTTTTTTTTTCTTTTTTTTTTTCTATATTGGCTAAGGATGGCTAAGGATGGGGGAGTGGGTATAAGGTTAGAGGTTTTTGGTAAGGGTTAAGAAGGGAAAGCAATAGGGTTTTTTAGGGTAAACAAGGGTAATAGAGGGTAATAACATGTCATTCAGAGAACAATTTGTGTTCAGGCTGTGTCTGACTTATGGCTTAACTGCTACAGCAGAATGTTGCTCCACTTTCTGTTTTGTCTGCTGTCGCGTGATGGGATGGTCTTTTCTTCTATATGTGGACATTCGGCGACGTCTTCGTCTCCAGGCAGAACTTGTCTGGTTTTGAGGAGGTCTTGTATTTGACTCCGGGGAGTTCTTGTCACTGTTTTTAGGAGTAGTGTTTGCATTGCCTAGGTATGGTTTTATGTTTTTTCCTGGGTACCATCTTGGACCAGATGGTAGTAGAACACATGCATACCGTCTACTCCAAGTAATCAACTGGAAAGGCCCAGAAATTTGATGTGTTTCCAGGTCCTTCACTAGCACTGGTGGTTTCTCTGTGAGCTTTGCTTGGGTGGTATTTGCAAAGTGCCGAAGTATTGGCGGGTCAGTCTCTGATGTTGTACCATTTAGGAAGTTGATGATGTAGAGAGTCTTGCAAAGTCTCTCAACTGGAGATATGATTTTTGTTTATCTTCGCTGCTGATTGAGGACTCTTTTGAGGGTTTGATGTGTCCTTTCCACGATTGATTGTCCTGTGGGATTTGCTGGTATGCCTTTCGTGTGTTCTATTCCCTACTCACTGAAGAACTCTTTTAACTTTCGAGAGGTATAGGCAGGTCCATTGTCTGTTTTTATTTGTTTTGGTACTCCCAGGGCAGCGAATGCAAGGAGGAAGTGCTTTATGGTGTGCTGTGTAGTTTCTCGTGGATGAGTTGATGCAAATATTGCTCCTGAAAATGTGTCTACCGATACATGCATGTATTTTGACCTTCCAAAAGGTGGGAAGTGAGTTACGTCTGTCTGCCACAGCTGGCAGCTGTTCAGTCCTTGGGGATTGACTTCTGTCCCCATAGAGGGTATCTGGTAATTTTGACAGTTCGGGCAAGTGGCGACAATAGCTTTTGCTTGATCTTTTGAAAACTTAACATTCTAATAAGGGCAGGTACATTTTGATGGTAAAATGCATGTGAGAACTTTGCCTGGGCGAAGATGTCAGGGATGTTAGCAGTTTCTATTGCCATGGCCAATGCGTCCGCTTTCCTGTTCCCTTCTGTGATGAAACCTGGGAGATTGGTGTGTGATCTCACATGCAATATATGGTAAGGTTTCTTTCTGTGTTAATGCCGAAATCAATTGGTGTAACTTTGGATTGGAAACCTCTTTTAGAAGAGCGTGTTCTGCTCTCATAGCTATACCTGCGACATACGCAGAATCTGTGACCAGATTAAAGGGCTCGTCTTTGAATTTCTCAAAGGCTCTGACAACAGCTGCTAATTCTGCAATCTGTGGAGATCCGTCCACTCTTTGGATGTCAGATTCCCAATTTTGAGTCCCAGGGTCCTTCCAAGTCATTACAGATTTGTGGGAAGACCCTGAGCCGTCTGTAAAAATTGTTAGAGCTTTGAGTGGTGTTTTACTTTGGACTAATTTTGGGGTCAGATTAAAGACTGCATTAAAAAGTTTATGTTTTGGCATATGAATGGAAATTTGGCCTGTATAGCTGTCTAGGGCAAATTGAAAGTTTTCATTGGTCTGGAGCAAATGTTCCAGATCCCCAATGGTCAGTGGCAAATATATGCATGTGAACTCACACCCAGCAAGGGAGCAGAGGCGAGTTCTGGCTTTTTTTATTAAATGTCTCATTATTTCCTGGAAGGTAGCAAATGTCTTTGAAGGTTGGTTGTTTGTAAAGATCCATTCCAGTATCAATAAAGGGTCTCGGAGTTGAAGATCCCATTGGAAAATCAGTCCATAGAACCGAGGTGCTTTTCCGAGGATGACGAACTGGAAAGGCAGCTTGGGCTCGAAGCGATGGGCTTGGCGTGAAGACAGGGCTTCTTGGACCTTGGTGATGGTGTCTCGGGCTTCTGTTGTGAGTGTGCGTGGAGAGTCTAGGTCCTCATTGCCACGGAGGAGGTTGAACAGAGGAGCAAGGTCTTCTGTTGTAATTCCTAGTAGGGGGCATACCCAATTGATGGATCCGCACAGACTGTGTAAGTCTCTCAGGGTTTTTGGGTCGTCTCGGATGGCAAGTTGCTGGGGTACAATTGTCCTTTCTCAGATCAGGAATCCAAGATAAGTCCATGGGTTGGTATATTGTATTTTGTCCTCACGGATCTCGAACCCTGCTTTTTCTATGGTTTCGATTGTTCCTTTGACTGCTTTTTCTAAGTAAGTTTTTTCTGATGCACAGACCAGGATATCATCCATAAAGTGGTAGATGATTGCCTCTGGGAATAGATTCCGAACAGGAGACAGGATGTGAGCGACGTACCACTGGCATATAGTAGGCGAGACTTTTAATCCTTGGGGGAGATACAACCAATGGTATCTTTTGAGTGGAGCCTCTCTGTTAAGAGAGGGAACGGAGAAAGCAAACCGTGGAGCGTCCTGGGGGTGCAGTGGAATGCTGAAGAAACAGTCCTTGGTATCTATGATGGCAAGTGTCCAGTCTCGAGGCAACATAGATGGTGAAGGCAGTCCAGGCTGGAGGGGGCCCATATCCTCTACAACTGCATTAATTTTGCGAAGGTCGTGGAGGAGCCTCCACCTGTCCGTCCCAGGTTTTTGCAGTACGAAGACTGGAGAATTCCAAGGGCTGGTGGTCTCGACGATGTGACCTTTGGCGAGCTGTTCTTCCAGAAGGACTTGTAGTGTAGTGCGCGCAGTTTTACTTTAGAAAGGGGCCACTGGTCAATCCAGATTGGGTCTTGGCGTTTCCAGGTGAGCCAAGGGGTATCTGGTAGTGCGCGCTCCTCAGTGGCCGAGTCAGAAATCCTGACTGGGAATACGTAGGGAAGCTCCCCATTGGGATAGGACGTCCCTGCCCCAAAGGGTGATGGGGGCTCTTACCACAAATGGGCGGATGGTTGCCAGCTTGCCTTCAGGCCCTTCGACAAGAATGTTGTGCTTGCTTCGCATGGACACTGTGGCTCCAACGATCCCTGAAACCATTCCTGCTACTGGTTGTAATTCCAAGCGTGCTGGCCATTCCAAGCGATCGATGATGGTCACGTCCGCACCGGTGTCCAGCATCCCTGGTAGGTGGATCTTTTCTCCTCTGTAGGATAGACCGCATTCGATGGTAGGCTTACTTGGTCCCACAACTTGTGCCCACATTGCTGTAGGGTTGAGAGGAAGCTTTTACCTGTGATTCTTTGGGAGCAAAAAGGCTTGTGCGACAGGACTTCCTTTGAAAGAAGAAATGGTAAGTCCGTGCAGTACAACTGGACTGAGATTTCTTGTCCTGGTTGCACTGTTTGTACCTCTGGAACAACAAAGGTTTCCTCTGGGCCATGGAGAGTGTCCCCTATAATTAAAATGTTAAAAGGACCACCTTTTGGCCCATGCTTGCCTGTGGGTATACAATAAACATCCTTATTATTAAAGTCAATGGATAAAGCGGTTACCGACTGGTGCCGTGTTCCCATCTGTATCGCTCCATGGGTTGGATCCTCTCCATGTGGCCTGGAATCTGCTGGGATGACGCGTGACTGGATCTGGACGGCTTTTGATTTGTTGTCTTTGCGCGGGGCCTTACCACGCTCCGCTGGAAGTTTCCCGAATGCTGTTGGTATCGCTGCTGGTTCTGGGGTCTTTGGTAGGTGTTGCGGGGATTTTGGGTAGGTGGCCTGTCTGGACAGTCCTTTATAAAATGTCCAAATTCCCCACAGTGATAGCAGTGGGCCTGGTCTTTGGAAGTGACTACTGCAAATGCAGCAGAAACTCCTTCTGCAATACCCTTAGCAACTGCTTGGGCCACTGTGTTTTCAGTGGACAGATGACGTGTACAGCTTTCCACCATTTGCTCTATGGTGGGTTCTGTATCCAAAGGTAAAGCCCTCAGAATTGTTTTATATTGTTCATTTGCATTTGACAAGGCAAGCTTGCACAACAGTTCTTTTCTTGCTTCTGTGCTCTCTATCTGTTTTTCCAGAGCATCTTTAATTCTGTCTACAAACTTGATAAAGCTTTCATCTACTCCTTGTTTAATACTAGAGAAGTGATGGGTAGGGATAGAGTCATCTGGGGTTAGAAGCAAGGAGGTTTTTGCTGCAATTGCCAAGTCTTGTAGTGCTGCCTTGGGTAAGGTTTCAGCTCGGTCAGAGGGTTTCTGTAAATCCCCTTCTCCGGCCAGCTGTTGGACTGTAAAATCTGGCCTATTTGCGTCTTCAGCATAGGTATCTGATAATGTTTTTAATTGCCTTTTCCACTGTCTTTCCCATAGCATATATTCTGCCGGGGAAAGTAGGCAGTTGGCAATGTTTTTAAGGTCGTGAGGGACAAGGATATGCGAGGAAAAAAGTGCTTCGAGGAAGTTTCTGAAAATATGTGAACTTCTACCATGTTCTTTGGCTATATTTCGTAGTTGTGTCAGTTCTTTATCTGTGTTAGGTTCCCATGTTGTTCTAGCGGTCCCCCCTCTTTTCCTCTTTATATAAATTACTGGGAAGGCAGTAATTCTCTGAGCTAGTTCCCAATCCCCTGCCTGAGTCGCTTCCATTTTAGTTAGAGCCCATGGGTCAATTTCTTCTATGTCAGATTCAGACTCACTGTCCTCTGATGAGGTGTGGTCAGGAGGTGCTCTATGCTTTTTTGGGCATGTTGTAGTGACATTTTGCAGGGGTGTGGGGGACTGGACAGAGTGTGGGGGGGCAGCTGGCTGGGCTTGGTTAGAGGGAGGCAGCAGTGGGGCGGTAATGGCAGCGCCACGTGTGGCACAGCCTGTGCAGGGCTGGGGCGCGTGGAGGAGTGGGGTGCCACCATGGGGAGTCTCGGAGGTGCCGTTAGGGGGGCATTGGGGGTGGGTGGGTGGATGCAGTGTGTGAAAAATGCATATTTTATGATTGGCTTTTTGCAAATATTAAATTGAATACTATATGTATTATGGTGTATTGATTAGAAGTGCTGTATTAACATTTTAATAGTATGGTAAATGTCGTTTTGTAGTTAAAATAGAGCCTATGTATGTGAGGGGTTTTTTTTTACTAGCTGTAAGAGCCCGTCTGAAGCCCCTTGTTCTCCATTCTGCCTTCCGATTGCCACGAGAAAGAATCCCTTCCCCCGCTGCAGTTCCGGCTTAGAACAGGACACAGTGCAGGTGGAACCGCTGAACCATCATGCTAGCTGTTCCGAACAAGACCTGACAAGAACTTGGCAAGGAGTTGGCAAGGACTTGGCAAAGACCTGACATGGACCCAGCTCGGGACAGCCTGATGCGCAGCCTGCTTCTAATCTCCCTTCTTAAGCCGAATGAACTTTTGGGGGGACTCCCGTGGTCCTTCATTGAAGACCCCTCATCTGCCTCGTTACCACTGTGACAAATAAAGAACGAGAACCCTCCTCCCAAGGACTGAGACTGAGACCCCTACTATAGGGAGGAGGGGAATTTGGTGGTCTGACCACTAATGACATGACCTGTTTCCCTTCAGTAATTTCAATGGACTTATTCTTCATTGTATTCGTCTTGCTTTGGTGGTTTCTGTGGACTCACCTGTTCCCCCGTGGCAATTACAATGGACTTTCATTGTTACACTTGTTCCCCCCTCTTTCCGCTGTGGACTATAACTGGACCCTCCGAGTTGACCAGAACTTCGGAGACTCCCCCGACACGACAGACGGATCCCCATCGTCCGGACCACTGAGGATCTCGCCTGTGTTGGTAGCTATTCCCATACCCCTCTCATCTCTCTCCCTCTCTATTCTTTTATCTCCTTTCTGACCCCCACTATCACATATACTGTTTTGGCCCCTAATAAAGGTGCATTCGTTGTGATTAACTGATAGTCCCTTGTTGTTTGCCTTTTTGTACTTTTGGGATCGGTGAAAAGAACCATCACGACACCCCGGAATAAGCGGATCGTGACACTAGCTCAAGCAAGAGATGAGATAATCAAGAAACTCTTTGCACAGAGATGGCAGTGATGGGGGCCCATAAAGAATTACTGCCTTCTTATCGGAAAAAACAAACATTCTTCCACCTTCTCTCCGTCTTTATGGAACCACCAGGATTAAGGGGAAGAAGTTGACAAAAACCAGAAAAGTTCTTAATTTGCAAGGAATTTATGCATCATGTATGAGATGTATGAATATGCAACAGGCTACTGCTTTTAAAGGTTATTCCTTTGTTCACAAGGTATGCTTATCAGGCTTAAGTGCTCGAGAGCATCCGGACGTCCGTAATTCTTTGCTTTTTATTGTCTTGTAATTGTCCTAACTCTAAATTTTCATTACTCTAATTGTATTACTATTTTTATAACTATTTTATTATTATTAAACTTTTAAAATTTTAAAAACCAAGTGATTGGCGTTTTTCACAATTATGGTAGCAGAGGATGGTTACTAACACCTCTCTGCCGGTGCCTTAGGAGAGTCAGAGTGAGGGAGACGCGTCCTGCCCTGATTAGGCAGCCTCACTGTGCTCCCCTGGTGTTACCGACAGATGCAGGTTGCGATCAGATGGACAAAAGGAGACAATAAAACAAAGAAAAGGGAAAGGATTCCCTAAACCACGGTAATTAGCCCCTAAGACCAAAGTGTACACGAAGAACAAAGACCCAAGGACAAGGGATAGGTAAGTATTTGTTGGGTCGGGGTGGATAAGGGGGGATGAATGTGTGTGAATGAGAGGCGGGCTGGTTACCCCAGACCTGCTAAGTGAGTGCAGTAGTCTCCCATGCTGCGTTTCCGTCTTTTTCGCGAGAAAAGCGGCCAGTAAAAAGACGAAGCGAGTGATAAATAGAGTGAGAGAATCCCCCTGGGGAAAACCGGGACTGGGTCTCAGGGAAAGAGTGGGACCCCTTGGGGGGGGGGGGGGGGGTAAAAAAAAAAGAAAAAAAGGTAAAATAAAAGGTAAAAAGAGTGTTGGAATAATTAATTAGAGAAGAATAAAAGGTAAAAAGAGGGTTTTCTTGGCATAATTAATTGGAGGAAAAAAAAATTTAAAAGGTAAAATGTGTGGGCGGGGCCCCTAAAAATTCTGCTTTGGACAACACAGCTAGACTGAGGGATATCCAAGAATACCAACACTAGCCAGTAACACCTATTAGGTGAATTAAAAGGTACCTTCTTGTTGTGTATTCGAGGGTGGGTCCCGCACCAACAAGTCCCCTGCGGGTGGGAGCTTAGGCAAAACCCGCAAAACTAGCCTTGTTCCCCTGGGCGTGAGGGGGAAGTTGTGACTGCAGCCAGCCTCAAAGGTGAATTGGAACCAGAGGCAAGCAAAAGGTACCTTGTTTTGTTGTGCACGCGAGGGTGGGTCCCGCACAAACAAGTCCCCGTGGATGGGAGCTGAGGCAAAACCCTGCAAACCTAGCCTTGTTCCCCCGGCATGAGGGGGAAGCTGTGACTCGCACCAAGCGTGAGTCGCATGCAGCCAGCCTCAAAGTTGAATTGGCACCTGAGGCAACCAAACTCAAGGCACTTCCCAGAGGCCTAGCGGTACTGAAGCCCAGATAGGCTGCCCCCAAAGCAAGGATGGCTCAGTATCGTAGGACCTTTTTGCACCACGGCTGCGTAAAGTAGTCGTCTAACCCATTCCCCCTGGGGGAGGGGGTGTGGGGAGTCCAGATTGGGCAAGGTACGGAGGTCCGAACCCCTGACTCTGAGGCTATCTCTAGGGAAGAAAGATAGCCAAACCTCGGGGAGGTGGAAGGGGTCAGGATGGGGGCTTACACGATTCACGATTCTCTTGCAACAGAAATCCCTTTGTGTAAGTCTAAGAGGTATGCTAATGTTTCCTTCCTCTGTGCAATAAAATAAAAGGAAATGTAGAAGTATGAATGGACAGGCCTGAGGGTGTGGATGTGTGTGCAAAAGTAAGTGGAAAATAAAGGTGAGTAAATGGAAATTAGTGGAAGATACGCAATGCAGATTGTTTGTTTTGAGCTAAATGTAGATGTGAGAGTGAGTGAAAAATAAAAGTAAGTGTGCACGAATGAAAGTATATGTAACAGTATTGTGAAGTCCAGAAGTATGAATGAACAGGCTTGAGGGTGTTATAAATGAAAAATGTTCCAGCCAAATTAAAAAAATTAAAGAATTTATTTTAGCAATAGAGATCTAACTTAGCCAGCCACACGGAAAAGGACAGTGCTGAGCCCGGGATTGGCGCTGGGTGCAAGACACAGAGATCAGCCTCAGCAGAGGTTTCACTCTATGCCCCCACACCACCATCCTGGTACAAGCGATTTTTATAGGGAAAATTTTGCCTGAGGCCAGGATTTCGGCATTCAGTCCTTTGTTTCATTCAAAGTCCCATAAGTTGATGAGATTTCCGTCTCGGCTACAAGGCAGAAAAATTCGAAGTCCGGTGTAGTGGAAACTCTTGATGAAATTTACGGGAACAGAGTATTCACATGTATCGGCCCGGGGGCATGTTCCTGATGTCCATCTCGGGTCGTTCACACGATGATCAGCGCCTGGGTGTCTCCATATCGCCTCAGATAAGGCCCATCTCCTGGCGAGCCACATCCCCTTGCTTGTAAATCAGGTTTCAACACACACTTAGTTTTGCCTGAGAAGGGGGGGCTTCTATTGCCAAAGGGTACATTCTAACAACTATTTAATATTATATATATATCATGCAAAAAAATGGCGCGAATTATACCTGTTAAATATAACAAGGGTGTGAATGTGAGTGAGAGTGAGCGAGAGATAAAGGTGAGTAAATGGAAATGAGTGGAAGATATGTAATGTAGATTGTTTATTTTGAGCTTTATTTCTTTGGAGGGAGGTGTATTATGTCGAGTGGTTTGTGAGAGAAGGGATTTTTTTGCATGGGTAGTTGAAAGAAGGTAGTATTCAGGTTGTTATAGAAAGTGAGAAAAAAAAAGGGCATGGAATGAATAGATAAGATTTTGGAAAAAAAAAAAGGGACAGAAAACCAGTAAAAAAGAAGGAAAAGAGGAAAAGGGAGTGGAACAAGAGGGAACCACACCACTCGCAGTCGAGCCGCTTGTCCCGGGCCCTGGCTCGCCGCTTGTTTCAGCTCCGTCTGTCCCAGTCCCGGCATTTGTCCCAGGTCCCAGCGAGCCACTCGCTTCGACTCCGCCTGCCCCGGTGCCGGCGCCTGTCCCGGTGCCTGTTTCGCCGCCCGCAGCCTCTGTACCAGTTCCCGTCTCACTGCTTGCGGCTTCCCAACCGGCCCCTGCCCCCATCCTGCCCGGCTGGTCCATGGCCACTCCGCCGGCCGCGCCTAGCGGGCTCTCGTCCATACCATCCGTCCCGTCTGTCCCATTTTTGACCGCTCCTCCTGCGGCTGTTTCCTCTGCCCCATCCCCAGCGACTCTGACCGTTCCAGCTGCGCTGGGTACCGCCGCTGCTGTATTGCCTCTGCTGGGAACAGCTGACCCAGCCGCCATTAACCATGCTCCCGGCTGGTATCCCCTGGAAATACCCCCTCATTTGGCGGTTCCGGCAGCAAACCTTGCCCATGATCCCCTGAGCTCCGTTCCCCTGGTAACCGCAGCTCCAGCTCAAAGAAACTCGCACCTGCAAGACGCCCCTTATAGGAACACAAGAAGTTCAGTTAGAAAACAAGATTCTCCAGACTCTTCCTGACAACACGGGAGAAAGGCTATAGAAAAAGACTGGGATCTGTTTCCACTAAGAGAGGTCCAGATGGGAGGGGGTGGAACTGAGTTTGTAAATGCTCCTTTAATGTCTTCTGAGGTCAGGAATTTTAAAAAGGAAATCAAAGGGATTTTGAAGGATCCCATAAGCACTGCTGAACAATTAGACCAATTTTTAGGTTCAGGCATTTATACCTGGGAAGAAATGTGGTCGATAATAAAGATACTATTTTCTCCAGAAGAAAGGGAAATGATCAAAATTGCAAGCAAAGAAGCCTGGAGTAAAGAAAAAACACAGGCCCCCCCCGGAGAGGACAAAATGCCAACTGCACCTCCTGAGCGGGGTCAAAATAATGAGGAGGGGAGAAAACATATGAATGAGTATCGTAATTTATTAGTCCAGGGAATAAAAGGGGCAGCATCTCGAGGGCAAAATGCTGAAGGGACTTTTGAGGCACAACAAGGGAAAGGGGAGGCTCCAGCTGAATGGTTGGACAGACTTAGGAGAAATATAAGGCAACATTCCAGAATGGATCCTTAGACTGATGTGAGAAAAGCTTTGTTAAAGATTAACTTTGTGCTTGTCCACATAATGGAAAAAATTGAAGATCAGCATGACAAGTCATTAGATGATTTATTAAAGGAGGCTCAGAAAGTCTATGGCCAAAGCCAAACTAAAAGCAAGGATTGTGGCAGTCACCATGTGAGAAAACAATTACAAGAAAAAAATCAAAAACACACAAGCACTACTCCTGGATATGACAGTAATAGAGACAGGGGAACAGGAAAAAATAAAACCCCAATACAAACCAAGTACAAGGAGCATTCCAGGAATGTCTACTTTTACTGTAAGAGCAAAGGACATTATAAGAGAGATTGTCGTAAGGGAGCAACAGATCTGAAAATCTTCTGAGAGATGAGCAAAGAAGACGAATAGGGATGTTAGAGGCTCTATTTTTTTAAGGGACAAATACCATCTAGAGTCTGTGATAACTTTAAAAGTGGGTCCCCAAGAAAAAGAATTAGAATTTGTAGTAGACACAGGGGCAAAAAGAACCTGTCTGTTAAATATTCCAAAATATTATAGTGTGAGCAAAGATACTGTAAAAGTAACAAGAAAAAAAATTAACAAGGAAGTTTGGGCTAGAGAAGTAAATAGGGGAGGATGCTTCATACTGAACAAATGTCTTCATTGAGCTGTTGATTCAGCTAATTCTTTTCCCTTTACTGTGTACAAGTAGTTGAAATTATTTCTTCCAATTTGCATTGTGATTTTTCATCTTAAAATTTGTAACTTGCTATACTCTAAGATTGAAAAACTAGCTTACAGCTGTGACATAGCGAAACCTACTTTTAATTTATTGTGAGTCGATGCGAAGCTGTTCAATCAAGTGGTTCTCAGTGTGTAAAATTAAACTAAAGGTAACACCAGCTGCTTGGCAGGTCAATGAGAAACATTTTTTCTTCCAGCCAGTCCTTTTACATGTACCCAAATGTGTTTTGCTTTTTTAGTTTTTTGTTTTGTTTTGTTTGTTAGTGTTTCTGGAAGTGCTGACTACTTGCAGTGCACCTGGAACAGCAGCTAGAGTTGTGCATGCATAGCACTTTTGAAAAATAAGGCTCATTTTTTTGACCTAGAATTGGAGATGGCTACATATATAAATGGGAACACACAAAGCTGGATGAAGAAAATGTTTCAGTATCTTCTAATGTAAGCTGTTAATTTGTTACTTTCAGCATCACTGTGGGTGCGTGACACACACACATTTAAAAAAAAAAAAGATGGTGGGGGGGAATCTCTGCTTGCTGTAGTTTTATTTCTGGAATGAGTTAGACAGCTATGAAGAAGTTGTGGGTTCCTTGTGTGGTTTACCCAGGCCTGCAAGGAGGGCTTGGTCGTGATTCCTTCTGTGCTGCAGGTAGCCCTGCAGCGTGGCAGCAATAGCTTGCCTCTAGTGAGTTTGCAGGCAGGGTGCTTCACCACTGCAGTGCTCAGGTGCTGTTTCCTATTGTGACATTAAAGCTTAAATTCAAGAGTGCCTCTTGCCATCCAGTTATTGTTTGTACCACAGGAGCCTCTTTGAACAGTGTTTCCTAACAGTCAAAGAGAAGGCATTGCAGCGAAAAATTCCTTACTTTCTGTCTCTCCCCACTGTATTCATGTTTGTCCATTCTCTCTTCAAAATATGGATTTGTAAAACTCATGCTCTGTGTCCTCAGATGCCCTTCCCAAATCAAAACCTTGGTTTCGTTGCAAATTGCATTGCACTAACTAACATTGTCTCAAATTTTTTAGTGCAGGTAGGGTCACTTTGGAAGTAATTTGTTGTTTACCATGTTCTTACAACCTTTTTGAGCTTGTGAATGGAAAAAATTGTGATAGAAAAACAAGTCTTTAGTTTTGGCACTGTGTCAGCTGTGAGTGGCTAGTAGCCTTGGTGGAGAGTCCCATGAATTACATGCTTGCAGAAAACACATAACAAAAGTAATTTAATTTGTAAATAAGTTGAAAAGGGGGGAGGGGTGATTGGCAGATTCTCTGAGACACTGGAATGTGGACTGATGTTAGAAGGTGGACTGATATTGGAATGTGGATGTTAAAATGTGAAGAGAGAGAAAGAGAGGGAGAGAAAAAGAGAGAGGCAGGCGAAGGACAGAGTTAAACGCAAGACTGTTAATAAATAAATAAATAAATAAATAAAAGGGACCACCACTAGAGATAAGATCAAGGCAGAGATAGCTGACTTTCACAAAGTGATTTATTTGTTTAAGCAAGAATTCTTTTCTCTTTCTGGCTTTTTGTTGTTAAGAAGAGGAGGCTTTTTGCTCTAAATAATGGGTCTGTAAGACTAAAACAGTTAAATGTTGCCCAAAAAGTAAAAAGCAAGAGATGTGATACATGTCATGTTAAAATTTGCCTGGTCTTTTTATTTAACTAATTATAGCTCACAAGAAGAAGAATTGGCCTCTGCAGCTATTAAAACAGCTGGATACAAGAAGAAGAAGAAGAGGCTGTAGAAAAAGCTTTTAGTTAAACCCAGAAAGTTTTGAAGAAATCTAATGGTAAAAGTTAATGCAGTATTGTCTTTCCTTTAACACTGTGTTATTAAGAAGTCCTTTCCAGGTACCACTAAAGCAGCAATCTGAACCACGGAAAGAGGGTGAATTCATGACAGCAAAATCAAAGAACTTGTGAAGAACCTTGAAGAATGGACTATCACATCTAAACCGGGTGATATCAAATTGACTTTCGACTGGGACTGGGTGGTAATGGTTTGGGAAAACCCAAATGAACCAAGGGAAGTACAAAGAATAACACCTAACTGAGAAATAAGGCAAAGCTTACATCACTGGTTTTAAGCACTGCCTAAATAAGCCCTCAGATGCCTCCGACACCTTCTTAGGAGAGGAATATTGCCACTTCAAACAGGCGGATCAGGACTATTTCAATCTGAGTTCTCACATTCTGGCCTTAGCCTGTGACTTGTACAGGGAAGAAGGGAAATTACCATTAGTATTATACTGTATACTTTATTGGATTCATCCCAGTGCTGGACATGCTAACTGGGTTATAAGTAAATGTTCAAATTATGGGAATAATTGGTATTGGAGCTCACAAAATCTATGTTCTCATTGCAATAAGTATTGAGTACTGAATCTATCCCCTATACAGATAGAACTCAAAGCAACTGAGGTAATAACTTTGTTTTGTGGATGGGAATTATCAGTGCCTGTTGACTGAGAGATACCTGAGGAATCGTGGGAAACCTCAGTTAAGGAGTGTTGAAAAGGACTTGCCTAAAAATATTTAGTAAAAAGGAGTAACAAAGGAAACAGAGGGCAAGCCTGGATTGACCACTGTACTCACCACCGAGAAGATCACACATACCTGCTATGGGAAGCAACTCCATAGGCAGGGGAGGTGGGGGTATAAGCCATACCAGACCTCTGTTATTCCTGTTTCTGTCTCTCATTTGTTGTCTTTTACCTTTTGAGATACTGGCAAGATCGTGTCACAAATGCTACAAAAAAATATGACATGGAAAGAAACCAAAGTTCCTTTCTTTGTTACGCACACCCATGTCAACAGTCACTGTTATAACCCATCCAAACTGAGTACCTGCAAGAAAAATGGGGAAATATATTGAATTACAAGGAACTTAGGAAAAAGTGGTAATAGATGGAGCATTGAATAGTTGAAAGGAGAGAGATGGATTTGTTTTACATTTGATTTCAGAAATACAGTCCAAGATTCGGCGAAAAGGCAATTAGTAAACCAAAAGGTGAAACCAGCACAGCGATCAACCTCTGTATTAAACCCAAATTATATACTGAATCGTATTATTAGACTCCAAGCAGTCATAGAGAAGATAATAAACAAAGCCACTCAGGCATTGGAATTAATATTGAATCAGCAAAGCCAAACAAAAACTCTAGTGTATCAGAATAGGTTGCTTTAGACTATGTATTGGCTAAAGAAGGGGGTGTTTGTGGAAAATTTAGTATATCAGATTGTTGAAAATAGATGACAATGGGAAAGTCATCCTGGAAAAAAAAAAAGAATATGAGAAAGAAATAACCCAGATACCGGTCCAAATGTGGGAAAACAATGTTAAAAACTAACTGATGGGGTAATGTATTGAGGATGGGATAGTGGAAGAAATTAGGATTCTTCCTTTGATGTTTTACAACTGTTCAGATGTTTCTTCCTTGTTTAATCCCATCTTTTATTTGATTACCAACATAGTCTAAAGAATGCAATTGGATAAGAAATATTGCTCAAGCCAAATGATTTATAAAGAATAAGAGGAGGGATTGTGAAAAATGCATATTTTATGATTGGCTTTTTGCAAATATTAAATTGAATACTATATGTATTATGGTGTATTGATTAGAAGTGCTGTATTAACCTTTTAATAGTATGGTAAATGTAGTTTTGTAGTTAAAATAGAACCTATGTGATATGAAAAGGGCAGGAGGTTGTTCTCCTTAAAAATGCCTTTATTAGAGTGATCAGCTTGGGTGGGGGCCCGACGGGTCGTGCGCACGCCGCCGCTGCTTCCCGGAGTGGCACGGAGGAGGAGGAGTGCAGCTTTGTCCGCTTGACACGCAGTCAGAGCTGGGGATTCCGTCTTCACGGGAGCGGCAGGATTCCGAAGTTGGAGTTCTGGTCAGGGGTCCTCATACTAACATGTGTCTCTGTTGGTTAGAGCGAGATATTAGAGGGGTTCCCGCGGACACTAGGACTGATTGCTCACCCTTTGCTGTAGTTTGAGTCCTCCCATTCCGTTGTGGCTCGCTGTTTTTAGGGGTTTTTAGTGCCGCATGCGGTGTATTTCTGCATTTGCATGTTGCTCCTGATGTCACCTCCCCCTCACGGTCCGGGCGCCATTTTCTAGGAAGCAGCAGGTGTGAAACCCGACCCAACAGAAAAAGGATTTCTAACAAGAGATGAACCATAGGTAGTTAACAGGGAATGGACGTGGGGTTATTAACAAGGGCTGAACATGAGGTAGTTAACTGGGGTGAAGGATGGGTGATTAACAGCCATTTAGCGCTGGCCGATAAGTAAACACTCTGGGTAATTAACGACCACTTAACGCTGGCCGATAAGTAAACACTCTGTAACCTCTGAGTAGTCTCTTATTCATAACAGTCCCCCCTATTTTTCTTTGATCGGACTTGGATCACAAGTCCGCATCAATTTGCAGTCTCTGGTT
Source organism: Anomalospiza imberbis (assembly GCF_031753505.1). NCBI lineage: Eukaryota > Metazoa > Chordata > Aves > Passeriformes > Viduidae > Anomalospiza > Anomalospiza imberbis. The sequence continues at coordinate 6,670,441 of NC_089720.1, forward strand.
CCTCAGCATAAATTTTTCTTAGTTTCTGAAATTGGTCATAGATTTCTCGTGCGTTCTTGTGTTCCTGGTTATTTAAGTTCATTATCTTTTCTGGTTTCTTTATTGCAGTCTCTATGTTGGTCTGTATGGCCGAGGTCACTATCTTAATTAAACATGGAAGTAGGCAAGGTAAAAAGATGAGGCCAGCAATGATGCATACAATGAAGAAGGCTACCTTCTTCCACCAGTCCCCCTTAAAGGACCATAGATTATTCCACCAATTGGAATCGAGTATGAGAGTCCATTCCTGATTTCCTACATATGCTAATTTTCTGATTTTGTTTGAGATGTTTCTAGTAACTTCACTTCTATCATCGGTTTCCAAGCAGCATTTAGACGAGTTAAACTTACCACAGATCCCTCCCTCATCAGCAAGCAGGTAATCTACAGCCAATCTGATTTGGTAAATTACAGTCCTGGTTTGGGTAAGTTGGTCATTAATATGATCCAGAGCTAGGGAAGTTCGATTAAATACCATCTCTAATACTGCTTGGAGTCTGATGATTCTATTTAGCATATATATCGGGGTCCGATAGCCCCAGGACCCGTCTTGAGCCCAAGTGGCTGGGCCATAGGTTTCAATAATCTTTTTCGGGGTCCAAACTTTGCTTTTCCATTTCTGTGCTCCCCCAATTTCAATTACACTTCTTTTTTCTCTTCCAGCTTTTCTTAAATCATCATATATGGGAATTCCCAGACTCGATCCTGATTCTTTTGGTAACAAAAAGAAGGCTGGTTTTATTATCCCAATGGTACAGCTTCCTGACCAATCTCTTGGAAGCTTAGTATATGCTGTAGTCCCACAGATGCAGAATAGATGTTGAGGGGCTTCCCAAAAGGTATTATCAATTTTAGCCGGATGTTCCCAATATTTTGCAATTTCTCTTATCCCCAAAAATGGGTTTACTCCTTCTTTAGCACATTCATGCAAATCATATGCCTGATTACAGATACACCTGAACCCTTCCTTTTTCTCCATAGACCAGAACCTGTTTGGGTCCTTTGGGATCCATCGAGTGAGTGAGCTTTTTACCTTTAAATACCTTTTGCAAGCCATCCTTCCCACCTGAGTGTTGTATTCTCTCCCCCTTCTGGAGATACATTCTTCCCCTATTATTCTGGTTTTTAAATTCCACTGCCCTTCTCCCCTTTTCTTGAGGATGTTTGCTTCAGTGTTATTTTGCTTCCATTTTAGGATCTCTAATGGCCTCAGGCTAACCCCTTCTCATGGCCAGACCTCGGATATTTGTGTGTTACCGCAGACCCAGCAGTTAGTCAAATTTAGCTTGTGGCTAATTCTTTCGACTAGGTCTATAAATAAATTCATGCCTGTGGGAATTTCCCAATCATTTTGTTCCTTTGTATTTTTCATTATCTCTTTTTCTTTTATCAAGTCTACCAGACCTGCTTGAGTGGTACTTTGTTCAAAGCACAACCAGGTTTCTCCAACCGGGCACTCCCCTAGGAGTCGCTGCCTGAAATGAGCAGTGTTTCGAGCCATCCAATATGTTCTTCCATCCTCCTGGCAAGAAATTAATTGTGAGAGGTCAACACAGCTAGGGTTCAAGTTAGTATGGACTCTTAGTAAAGAGGTTAATTCCTCCTCTTCGTACAGCGGTTGGTAGCACTTACTACATGGCTCTCTCGGATTCCCCAGAACTCCACTAGCCATCATAGCCATGATTACCACCGTTCCCAAGAGTCCCGTATGAGACATCCTCACAGTCTGCCCACTCGGCCTTGCCTCTTGGGGATGTTCAGAGTCCAGTAGAGTCTTTTCTGCCCCTTTTTCTGGTTAAACCTCTCAACTCATCCTCCTATCAATTTGTGCTCACCTAGGAGAGTGTTCCGTATAAGATAACCCTGCGGCTTTCTGAAATTTAGTTGGGGGGGTTTTAACTACCATACAAACTTTTAACACTTAGAATTACTCAACAGTTAACTGCTTAGAACTCTTTTGAACATACCCAACCAATTTAAAATCCTCTTATAGTTCTAAACACAGCTTTTCTCATTAGTTTATCATGACTTTTTGATTTATTTTGGCAAATTAAATAACCACTGGTAATAGCCTTTGCTAGATCATACACACCTATATATAGGTTGTTTCTCAATAAGTGGTCACAAAGTCCCTGAACCCCCCAATGGGTTAATTTGTGTAGTTCTGTCAGCACTGTTCGAGCAAGTGCTTTGTTTAAAAATACCCGCCCATCTGGAGTTAACCATTCCCCTTGTTGTCCTTGATGCAAACTTAATTCTTTTATTGCTTTCCATTCCTTTTCACTAAATATCAGTTCCCCTTTCCCTCTCTCCTCTTCAGGTGTAGTTTCTATCTGAAGAATTTTCACTGAATCCCCCGATTCCAGAGCTGCTTCCCTCGCAGCTTGGTCAGCCAGTCGGTTTTCTCTGGCTTCAAAATTGTTCCCCTTTTGGTGTCCTTTCACATGGACTACAGTTATTTCTGTTGGTTTTCTGAGGGATTCTAATACAGACTTTACCAAGCTCTCATGGGCCAGACTTTTTCCCTTTGAGCTGAGATAACCCCGCTCCTCCCAGATTTTCCAAATATATGTACTATTCCAAAGGCATACTGAGAATCTGTGTAAATAGTTCCTTGTAATCCTTCTAGCATATTTAATCCTCTTTTTAAGGCATATATTTCACAACTTTGGGCTGACCAGTTTGAGGGTAGTTTCCCTTTTTCTTGGATTTGTAAGGTCTCTCCGTCTATGATAGCATATCCTGAGGCTCTTTTTCCATCAATAACTCTCAAGGAGCCATCTATAAACAGAATTTTTCCACCTACCAAAGGCTGTACTTCTAAATCTTCTCTTACTTTTGTCTGAAGATTAATCAATTCCAGGCAGTCATGTTCTAAATCCTCAATGGGTTCTCCCATAAGGAATTGTGCTGGATTAAGAGCACTTGACGTAACCAATTCTAAGTTATCTGTGCTCATTAATATTATTTCATATTTTAATATTCTAGTATCAGTTAGTCATTGTTGGGCTCTTTGACTCAAAATTGTTTTGAGGTCATGTGGAGTATGTACTTTGATTCTTCCCTGTAGTGTCAATTTTTGAGCCTCCTCAATCAGAATGGCTGTAGCCGCCACTGCCTGTATGCAAACTGGCCAACCTCATGCCACGGGATCTAGCAGTTTAGAAATATAAGCCACAGGTTTTCTACAACCTCCCCAGTCTTGAGTGAGTACACCATAAGCTATTCCCCCTTCTGCACTCACAAAGAGATCAAAGCCCCTCCTCAGATCTGGTAAACTCAGGACTGGGGCAGAGGATAACTTCTCCTTTCGGTCTTCTAGCTGTTGCTCATCTTGTGCTGTCCAAAATTATAGGATCTGGGACTACCAACTTATCATACAGGAATTTCACACTCTGTGTGTATTGATCTAACCACAATTTGCAGTATCCAAACAGACCCAAGAGCTTCCTTACATCTCTTTTTGTTTTTGGAGCTGGAAGCGACAGAATGCCGGAGATTCTTTCCAGACTTAGCTTTTTATATCCCTCCCCGATTATATGTCCAAGGTAGGTTACCTCTGATTGTACAAATTGCATCTTCTCCTGAGAAACCTTCAGTCCTTTCTCCCCTAGAAAGTTTAAAAGTTGTATGCTGGCTGCTTTAACTTGGTCCTTCTGCTTTCCAGACACCATTAAATCATCTACATATTGTAGGATCTGCACATCTCCTTCAGGGACAAAGTGTTCTAATAAACCTTCTAAAGCCTGTCCAAAGAGGTTGGGGGATTCAGTGAACCCTTGAGGTAATCGGGTCCACCTAAGCTGTTGTTTTCTTTTTGTTTCTGGGTCTTCCCACTTGAATGCGAACCAATCCCTACACTCTTCTGCCAGAGGACACGCCCAAAAAGAGTCTTTTAGGTCGATAATAGTGAACCAAGCATGATCTCTTGGAATTTGGCTCAGCAGGCTATATGGGTTGGGCACGACTGGATGTCTAGCAATGGTTCTCTTGTTGACCTCCCTTTAATCTTGCACCAGTCTATATTTCCCTTCAGCTTTCTTTACTGCTAGGATAGGAGTGTTGTGCAGTGACATGCATGGTTCTAAAATTCCCTCCTGTAGCAGTTGTTCAATTACCACAGCAAGTCCTCTTCTTCCCTCTAGGGAAATGGGGTATTGCTTAACCCTTATAGGTGGTGTGGCTTCTTGCATTGTTATGGTTATTGATGGGATATCCAGAAGCCCCCGTTTTCCTCCCTCAGCCCATACCTTTGGGTCTATTTCAGCGATGTCCCCTTGGGACAGTTTCATTATTTGCACTACCATTTTTCCCTCCCTTGGGATAATTCCAACCCCCAAATGAACCTGTAAGTCCCTCCCTAGTAGGCTCTTCTCTAGTTTAAGCAGGTAGATAAAATTAGCTTCGCACTGCCTTGAGTTTCCCATTATTTTGACATTCTTGATTATCGATGCTCTGAATGGTTTTCCCTCAGCTCCTAATACCTCACAAAATTTCTTTCCAATAACCATTCCCTCTGGTAATTTATTAAGACAGGATTTATCTGCCCCTGTGTCAACTAGAAACTCAAATTCCTCATTTAGGGGTCCCACTTCAAAATTTACCAAGGGCTCCTCAAGATGTTTCATCGGGTCCCCTAGAATATAGAGCCCCTGACACCCCTAATCATCACCTCTAAGGACTTTTTCCAAAACTTCTTGTTCTCTGGCTATGGCCTCATCAGTGCTGAGTTTTTTACAAAACCTCTTAAAGTGTCCAGTTTCCCCACAATAATAGCAGCGCCTTTCACTGAGAGAGACCTGACCTTTCTCAGCTCCTCTGAAGTCCTTATATCCACCAGCTGATACTGACCTCTCCTTGCTTGCTGCTAATGGCGGACCAGACCACCCTTTCTTTACCCTGGTTGGTGGTACAGAACTACCTGCCCCTACACTTTCTTTAGCCATAGCCACCATAACTCTGGCCTTGGCTTTAGCTTTTTCCTCCTCCCTCCTCAGATACACCTTCAATGCTTCCCTCAACAATTCATTAATGTCTTTCTTTTGCCAGTCTTCCATCTTCTCTAATTTCCTCCGTATATCTGGCCAAGAATTGCTAACAAACTGAACTTTCAATAGCACCTTACCCTCCGTGCTATCTGGATCTATATTAGAATATAATTGGAAGTTCCGCCGTAAGCGGTTTAGCCAGTTAGCTGGGGTCTCATCCTTCTCCTGTGCACTCTCAAATACAAGTTTGGTGTTCGTTCCTTTGGGAACTGATTCTCGAATTCCCCGGATGATCAATGACCTATACTCCATCATTGCCTTCCTTCCTGCTTCTTGGTTAGGATTCCAATTAGGGTCCGCTAGAGGCAGTTTTTGCTCCCCGGTGGGTACCTGAGGTCCGGGCCGATTATCCTTTTTGCAAATTTTTATGCTCGCCGCCCGAATCATCCTAATCTCCTCTGGGGAAAACAGTATGTTTAAAATGGAATTCATCTCCCCCCAGGTGTAGATATTTGGTCCTAAAAATTGATCCACCTGGTTAGCGATGCCCACAGGGTCCTCAATAAGGTTCCCCAACTCCTTTTTAAACCCTCTTACCTCAGAGGCTGTTAATGGTGCATTTACAAAACCTACCCCTCCCTGTACTCCCCCCATAGGAACTTCTCTAAGGGGAAACAACTTCTCTAACTTCGAAGTCTTGGAGTGAGTACAGCAGTAGGGCCCTTCCTCAGACGCCACATTTTCCACTTGAGGGTTGTTAGTGTTAGTGGGGGCCTGAGGAGGATTGGTATTGGTTAAGAGGTCACCGGGTAGAAGGACTCTCATGTTCGAATCGGGAGAATAGGATGGGATAGAAGGAGAAGGACCTGCATACATAGCAGATGGAGGTGTAGAACATGCATTAGATGAAGGAAGTCCCTGTAGTGGAGTGACAGGAGGTGAACAAGCCTGGGAAGGTGGTAAAGGAGTAACAGCTGGGGGAGGAGTTGGTATAGGGAGTGCAGCAGGTGGAGGAAGCTCCTGCAGGGGAGGGGCAGGAGCAGATGGATAGATCGGAGGGGGTGGTAAAGGGATAACAACTGGGGGAAGAGCTGGATCTGCTGCTTTAAGTGCCGCAGGCAGGGGAAGAGCAATAGGAGGAGGCAGACAATCTAAGGGGTCCCACTTTTTACTACTTCCCTCCCCTGCCCCTTCTTCCTGCTCGCTCTCCCCTTTCTTCTGTACTTTACATACTCGTATGTTTTTACCCCCAGTTACACCCCTTTCCCCGCAAGTGGCATATAATAATTGCTCGGGGTCAGTATCCTCTCGATCTTTAAAATAGTTGGTTAGTTGTTGGCACATCCATTGGTCCTTTGTGCCACACCATGGCCATCCTCCAGGTATTTCTAAGTTTGGCCAAATCTCCACACAGTAGTGGATCATCTTGATTTTGTCTAATGTCCCCATAGCTTCTATGGAGTTCCATTCCTCTAGCAACTCACCTAGAGGGCTGCTCGGGGGAATATTCTTTTTTCCCTTCCCCTTGCCCTTGGTTTTAAAGGAGCTCATTCTCTTACTGCCACACCCTCCCATTTTTTTCAAACCAACAAAAAAAATCCCAAGACACCTCTTTCCAAAAGAAAATCAACTGGCAGGTCCGCCACCGAAAACCCGAGACCCCGACCTCCTCTACCGGGGCTCGTGCCTTATCCCCGTTGGTTAGGGCTCAAAGCAAAAAGACTGCCTGATTTGTAGTTTTGCCCGGTCTCCTTTACCAAGGCCTACGCATCAGGACTTACCACTAGAAAACCTGAGACCTCGACCTCCTCTGCCGAGGCTCGTGCCTAACCCCCGTTATTTAGGGCTCAAAGCAAAAAGACTGCCTGATTTGTAGTTTTGCCCGGTCTCCTTTACCAAGGCCTACGCATCAGGACTTACCACTACTAGACCCCGGCTTCCCTTCGCCGAAGCTAGTGCCTGACTTCCCTCGTCAGGACTTGCCAAACCTGCAGGACTTTTTATCTGCCCGACTCCTTCTCGGGACTTATACTTTGCCTGACCTTCTACTATCAGGACTTAAAACAACTCGAATGCCTGATTTGTAGTTTTGCCCGGTCTCCCTACCAAGGCCTACGCATCAGGACTTAAAATCAACTAGTCCCCGGCCTCCTATGCCAAGGCTAGTGCCTGACTCCCGTTAGCCAGGACTTAACATAAAATTGCCTGATCTGCTAAGGTTGCCTAACCCCCCTTGTTAGGGCTTACCTATCAGGACTTTTTGGGGGTCTGTGTGCTACTCATACACTATTTCCTCCGCACGCCCGGAGGGGGGGCCCTCTTTGCCCCCTAAGGAGACACCTCACTCTCTCTGGCTCCACTTGCTTCCCCCCAATTCCCGGCCGGCCCCCTTGCGAGAGTCCGAAAACGCGGTATAAGGGGTGCACACTCGATCCGAGGGCCCGAGCTGCCAGCCCTTGTCTCACTCACTCCCCACTCGCTCGCCTCCTTCTCCCGCCACCGGATATTTATCACCAATCCGGCGCTCCTCAGTGCCGCAGGTCCCGAGTCGATCCTCCGGTCCGGAATGGCCAGCTGTCCCCGAGGTCTAAGATGGCCAGTCTTGGGGCCCTTTTCTGGCCGTGGCCTATCCCGGACGAGCCCCCACGTGATATGAAAAGACGCAGGAGGTCGTTCTCCTTAAAAATGCCTTTATTAGAGTGATCAGCTTGGGTGGGGGCCCGACGGGTCGTGCGCACGCCGCCGCTGCTTCCCGGAGTGGCACGGAGGAGGAGGAGTGCAGCATTGTCCGCTTGACACGCAGTCAGAACTGGGGATTCCGTCCTCACGGGAGCGGCGGGATTCCGAAGTTGGAGTTCTGGTCAGGGGTCCTCATACTAACATGTGTCTCTGTTGGTTAGAGCGAGATATTAGAGGGGTTCCCGCGGACACTAGGACTGATTGCTCACCCTTTGCTGTAGTTTGAGTCCTCCCATTCCGTTGTGGCTCGCTGTTTTTAGGGGTTTTTAGTGCCGCATGCGGTGTATTTCTGCATTTGCATGTTGCTCCTGATGTCACCTCCCCCTCACGGTCCGGGCGCCATTTTCTAGGAAGCAGCAGGTGTGAAACCCGACCCAACAGAAAAAGGATTTCTAACAAGAGATGAACCATAGGTAGTTAACAGGGAATGGACGTGGGGTTATTAACAAGGGCTGAACATGAGGTAGTTAACTGGGGTGAAGGATGGGTGATTAACAGCCATTTAGCGCTGGCCGATAAGTAAACACTCTGGGTAATTAACGACCACTTAACGCTGGCCGATAAGTAAACACTCTGTAACCTCTGAGTAGTCTCTTATTCATAACACTATGTATGTGGGGGTTTTTTTACTAGCTCAAGCAAGAGATGAGATAATCAAGAAACTCTTTGCACAGAGATGGCAGTGATGGGGGCCCATAAAGAATTACTGCCTCATTATCGGAAAAGACAAACATTCTTCCACCTTCTTTCCGTCTTTATGGAACCACCAGGATTAAGGGGAAGAAGTTGACAAAAACCAGAAAAGTTCTTAATTTGCAAGGAATTTATGCATCATGTATGAGATATATGAATATGCAACAGGCTGTTGCTTTTAAAGGTTATTCCTTTGTTCACAAGGTATGCTTATCAGGCTTAAGTGCTCGAGAGCATCCGGACGTCCGTAATTCTTTGCTTTTTATTGTCTTGTAATTGTCCTAACTCTAAATTTTCATTACTCTAATTGTATTACTATTTTTATAACTATTTTATTATTATTAAACTTTTAAAATTTTAGAAACCAAGTGATTGGCATTTTTCACAGTGCTTGGGAATGCAGGCAAGGGAGGAGCGGGGGAGAGGAGGCGGTCGGGTTGGGGGGAGCTGCTGCCGCGGGCACCACGGGGGGTGCAGAGAGATTCGCTGGGGTTGCGGCAGTCAGGCAGGGGTGGTAACGGGGGTGGGGCGAGCCGCGGCGGGGGTGAGGGGCACGGCGGCGGAGGAGAGAGGAACGGCTGCGGGGATAGGAGGAGGCGCGGCGGGCTGCACGGCGGTGTTGGAGCAAAGCGGGGCGGACCCCATCGAGACCGACGCGATTACACCCGTGCTTGAGGCGGGCGGGCAGTGCGAGCACCGTGTCGCGCATTGCGTAACTGAGGGAGCTGGGTTCGCGCTTGCCGCGTCCGGTGGGGGGGCGGAGGGATGGGCAGGCTCCGCGGACCCCGCGAGTGCAGGGAGGGTGGGTGGGGGCGGCATTCCCCTGTTCCCCATCCCAGGAAGGGGTACCGCGGCTGAGACAGGGCTGTTATCTGGCGAATTAGCATTTGAAGGGACAATGCCTGCTGGAGATAGAGAAAAGAATGGAATTTCCTCTGCTACTGTTGAGCTGCTTCTGTTAGTTTTTTCTACTGCTTTAGTGATAGAGTGGAACAGAGGCAAGTATTTAGTTACCGAAAATTTTTCTTTAGTTTGGAAAGCATATATTCTTGTCCCTACTAAATCCCAAAAAGAGTCTGAAGTGATCATATTTTTGTTAGCAGCTGGAAATTGGGAAAGTATCCATGTTATAATTTTTTTCAAGTTAGTTTTTGAAAGATTGCCTTTAGAGAAAGAAAAGTTGTTAGCAGTTAGAACTTCTAGGATTTGTAAATATAAATCTCTCTCGTTCTGGGATCGTTTTAATTTGCTGAATTTTGATCCCATTGCTGTAGTTCCCTTGCTCTCCCCAGCAGTAAAAAGGAGAAAAAAAAGAAAAAAAAAAACAAAACAAACCAAAAAGGGACCCAAGATTAAAGCGCGCAGAAAGGCTGTTTTAAACTTACACTTTTTTCAGCCGAGTGTGGGTCCAAGACTGCTGGGTGGTGGTCTGCTTGTCCAGCTCCTTAAGACCTTGTCCTAGATGGTGATATTCAGGTTCGTTGGACACCTCTTCCAGATAACTTCTTCTATAATGGAGAAGTTACCCTCCGAGGGTCGTAGCGGGCCCGAGGCAGTAACGATCCGCGTGGGATGCTGCTCTCGTCAGTACCAGGATGCCAGTTCTCCCGTTCAGGTGGCCACGTATCGCGGCCTAGGGCCCGGGGGTCCGTCTGGCCCCTCGGGCAGCTGCCGCCGTAGGTGTCCCGGATAGTGCTGTGCGGATGACGCACAACCTCTCTGGGTCCCTTGGGCTAGCTCCCAGCCGCAAGCAACCTAAGCGAGCACTATTGAGTGATTTCAGCTCTGTGAGTTCAGCTCTTAGTGATTTCAGTTCTGAGCTCGCAAAGGTGCCTCGGCAGATGCAGGGATTGAGAGAGAAGAAGCCTGTGTAGAGTTTGGCAGTGGTGTCTTTATTATCAGGGTCCTGCGAAGGGTTTCAGTGACAGCTCTTCCACCGAACTAGGCAGAGATGGGGGTATAAGTAGGCTACTGGGGTGTTGGAAATTGTCCAATGGCCAGGGTTGAGGAGAATACGACCTATAGCCTTACAGAGAGATAACAAGTGTTATATGTAACAGGTATAATTCGCGCCATTTTCTTGCTTCATATATATATAATGTTAAATAGTTGTTAGGATGTACCTCTTGGCATTAGAAGCCCCCCCCTTCTCAGGCAAAACTAAGTGTGTGTTGAAACCTGATTTACAAGCAAGGGGATGTGGCTCGCCAGGAGATGGGCCTTATCTGAAGCGATATGGAGACACCCAGGCGCTGATCATCGAGTGAACGACCCGAGATGGACATCAGGATCATCCCCCGGGCCGATACATGTGAATACTCTGTTCCCGTAAATTTCATCAAGAGTTTCCACAACACCAGACTTTGAATTTCTCTACCTTCTTGCCGAGAAGGAAATCTCATCAACTTATGGGACTTTGAATGAAACAAAGGACTGAATGCCGAAATCCTGGCCTCAGGCAAAATTTTCCCGATAAAAATCACTTGTACCAGGATGGTGGTGTGGGGGCATAGAGTGAAACCTCTGCTGAGGCTGATCTCTGTGTCTTGCACCCAGCGCCGATCCCGGGCTCGGCACTGTCCTTTTCCGTGTGGCTGGCTAAGTTAGATCTCTATTGCTAAAATAAATTCTTTTAATTTTTTTAATTTGGCTGGATCATTTTCGATTTATAACAATCTTGGTGACTCCGACATGATCTGGTTTGGGGTATCCAGGGGGTTCCCTACCCTCGATCCGGGTGGCGCCTCGCTGAGTTCAGCGGCCCGAAGGGGAGGAGGAATCCCACGGAACCAACCGGATTACGAAAAGCCGCAAAAGCCACGGAAAGGAAAAAAAAGGTGGGCCCAGAGCTCTCGGAATTTGGAGCCTAAGTCTCCGAGGCTGCAGCAGAAATTTTTTCACTCATAAAATCAACGTGCACGAAGAATCCACGCAGGAAAAGGAGCCGTAAGTATCGCGTGGTTGAGTGAGGCGTGAGTGGGTGTGTGTGTGAGACGTGACCTCGTCATGGGGCGAGAGCGGACCCCAATAAACTGCAGTTTCACTATCCCGCGAGGGAAGTGGTCGGCTACGGGGGAAGCGAAAGAACACAGGTACACTCACAACACACATACGACCTGAAACTCAGGGGAGTTACGGGGATCCACTCACAGACAGGTCAGGGGAGGGAAGGTACATTCTCGTGGGTTCGAGAAATTGGTAAACCTCACCAACTTCTGGACTCGGGGAGTCCAGGGAAACAGGTAAAAGAGAGCTCACCCTTCTTCCAACTGAAAACCCACAGAGCGGTTCACTGTGCGGCTACTAAGTTGGCAAGGCTCGGTCGGGTACAGACCGGTTTAAACATTTGGTAAGACTCGGTCCGGGACAGGACTGGAGTATACATTTAGCACGCGAGTTACTGACTTCTTGGAATGGCTTACAGACACCGACTCGGAAACATGGTAAGGAAAAACTTCAAACATGGGACAAAGGAACAGTAAAGTCCAGGGGAGGACTCAAGAGAAGAGTTCTAAATCCTGAAAGGGTAAGAACTTAAAATCAGGGAAAAATAAATCGTGAGGAGGGAGGACGGGTTGCCCGAGGCTCGGAAGGTGGGTCCCCTGGGCTGGATGTTGGAGCGCTGGGAGGGCTGCTCCTTGGGGCGGGGGACGTCCGGAGAGGAGATGATGCACTACTGTGTAGAAGTATGGGGAAACTGGGAAGTTGGAGGATTCCTATACTGGCCCATTTTTGGTACCTTTGAGGGTGGGTTTTGCCAAGCACTCTCTGAACACTTGTACGAAAAAGGGGAGTGGGATTGTGAAGGGGTGGGGTATGCCAGGCTGTGGGAATATGCTAGCGTGTGGCTGTTCCCTATTAAGACCTCCAGCAGCAAGGTAAGTTCAAGTAAAACTTGGGAACCCCTGAAAAACCTACCACCCCCATACCAAGTTCCTCCATCACAAGCACAGGTCCCGGCCGCCCCACCAACAGCACCTCCAGCTCAGTCTGCATCGCCACCTAATGCCCAAATACTGGCTGCAGACACACCAGGACCTTCTTAACAACCCCCCCCCCGACCCCTCACCCCCCCCACAACATGGGAACACACACACACAGGCGCTTCACACTGGGGAAAACTCATCTCCTCCCGCCAGTAGAACTCGGCGTAAAGCAAGGAGAGAAAATACAGAGGATAGTGATGATGAAAGGGACAGACCTAATCTATACCCTTTAAGGGAAGTCCCAACCGCCCCGGGAGTCATTGGATTTGTAAACATTCCCATCAATATGGGGGATGTAAGGGCTTTTAAAAAGGAGATGGGGAAACTAATAGATGACCCGTTGGGGGTGGCAGAGAGGTAGGATGAATTCTTAGGAAATAGTATATACTCATACGATGATATCTCAGCCATATTAAGATCCTTGTTTAATGCGGAAGAACGTGATATGATAAAGCAGGCTGCCATCAAGGATTAGGAATTCAGAAATCCCCAGGGAGGGAGCAGGGCGGAGAAGTGGCCAGAACAAAGACAGAACAATTGGCAGATACCTTAGGCATCAGATGGGATTATCACACCCCGTAGCTCCCTCAGAATTCTGGGCAAGTGGAAAGGATGAATCAAACATTAAAGGCCCAACTAGCCAAACTAATGTTAGAAACAAAAATGTCATGGATAAAATGTCTCCCATTGGCCTTATTAAACATAAGAACTATGCCTCATTCCAAAACGGGGCTTTCACCTTTTGAAATGTTATATGGCATGCCTTATACTCATAGTATGCCTGTAGGGCATCCGAAATTAGAGGATGGGCAAATACAACCATACCTGATAACATTAAATAAGAATCTCGAGGAATTGTGAAAGCAGAGTGCAATCATGCAGCACAGCCCCCTTGGCTTCTCAATACATAAGATACAGCCTGGGGACAGGGTTCTCATAAAAACATGGAAAGAAGTTCCACTATCCTCTCATTGGGAGGGACCCTATATCGTTCTTTTAACTACAGACACTGCTATACGCACTGCAGAGAAGGGGTGGACACACGCGTCAAGGGTGAAGAAAATTGACCTTCAGGACCGAGCCCCGGAGTAGAAAGTCACCTCCTCCCCTGGAGATTTGAAAATAACTTTGCGCCGGCCTAGTAAATGACCGAGAGTAACTTGGTCAGATGTTCTGTACCAGATTGTAACTGTTACCCCTTTGCATATTTCATTCGCAAATACTGTTATAAGAAGTGGGTTGTTCACTGTCAGAGAAGAATAAGACCTAGTGGGCTGTGTGCAAAGTGCTTTAAACAAGAACAAAACCTGACTAGCCATTTTCTGGTATTGGCCACCAGGCTGAGACTGATTCAATTGGATTCAATAATTTGGTTTTGTCTATATCAGAATGAATTGAGGGGGAAATTACAAACAAAAGCTAAAATCATTTCTGTTGAGTGCCATAGGTTGAACAAGGTACCCTGCAGTGCAGATCCTGTTAAATTACGCTGGTGGAGCACCTTTGAGCGAAGGTATGCAGCTCAGTCTTGGTACGAAACCACTGACGAAGATTCCTGCTGCCAAGGAGATGGTCTACCCCACCGCTGGAGGCACCCCAGTGGGCGCAGGGAATGGCAGAAGAATCCTAGCAGTGGGAGTAATCCTGATGAGCCTGAGTCTAGCCACATGCCTCAGTAACTTTCCTAACCCTGAAACAGGGGAATCCAGTGGCAGGTACCCAGGAGGCCCAGTGCCCCTGACCCCATGGAACTGCAGTAAGGGTAAGCCTAATAAACCTTGTTCTAAAATTAACACTCAACAGGGGGCATATAAATTCAAGGAAAAATTAAAATACCTCGAAAATGGACAGTCAGCACATAAATTGCACCAAAGGAGCCCAGGGGAAATTTCCATCCCAGCCTGTAGCAAATGTAATCGTACTGTATGGATTGGTGGGAAACAAGAGTCAGTTTTTGTTGCTTACTTTCAAGGTAATTCACTGTGTTATAACCCCGATGAACTAGGTATGTGTGTGATGGGGGGAAAAACCTACTGGGTGGGAAATAACCTGAAGTATGAAAATAGGATACCTCTAAAAACTGAGCCAATTATCCTGGACCTTTTAGAGGACCAGGACAACAGGGTTTGTTTACAGTATGACAAGGTATTCTGCTTCACAAAAGACAAAGAGGGAATGGACCCAGAAGACAAGATGAAACAGGTAATGCAAGAGGTAAAAAGACAGGAGGCTGAAATGAGAAAAAAGAGGGTGGAACAGGAAAGATTGAAAACTCTAAGTGAGCAATATGACCAATTGGAAAAAACAATACACAAAATGGGGATTACCTGCTTCAGATCAGAATCTATTTGTGGATCTGATGCAGGAAATTGCCACGGAACTAGGGTTGTCGAATTGCTGGATCTGTGGGGGGCTAAAATATGCTGAGAAATGGCCTTGGAAGGGTGAGGGTTTGACTCCTGAACAGCTACTGAAGTGGAAGGCCGACTGGACCCCCAAAATAATTCAAAGACCAGAGGGGTGGGTGCTAGATAAACGGGTAATTGGAACTTTCTGTCTCAGCAGAGAAGGTAGAGAATACTCAGAAGTTGTAGGCTACACTCCGTGCATATCCACTTTAACCATTAACTCTACCAGCAAAATTAAGACCTGGCAGCCTGAAAACCCTACTGGGTATTGGAGCCAGGAAAAAAAGGATAAGTGTGAATGGAGTGATAAAATCGGGCTTTGCTGGAACAAAGGCCCCAGAGCCAACCCATACCGGTCAATCAATGAGTTAAGTAAGTACTGGGATGAACCGGAGAACATAAAGAATAGATGGAAAGCACCAAATGGGTTGTACTGGATCTGTGGGAAAAAGGCCTACAGCGAGTTACCTCAACACTGGAAGGGATCCTGCACAGTAGGACTAATCAGACCTGTTTTCTTCACTTTACCCAGGTCAGAAAGCAACTCACTGGGGGCCTCCTTGTATGAATCTCTAAATCGGGAGAAGAGAAGCTTAAAGGAAAAATTCCCTCTCATTGGTGGGGGACAAACGTGGGGGGAAGATGAATGGCCCGCTGAAAGAATTATTGAATACTATGGTCCAGCAACGTGGGCACAAGATGGGTCATGGGGATATAGGACGCCCATCTATTTGCTGAACCGCTTAATAAGACTGCAAGCTGTGGTAGAGATTGTATCCAATCACACCTCAGATGCCCTCGAATTATTATCCAAACAACACTCTCAGATGAGGGACTTTGTATACCAAAACAGGATAGCCCTCGATTACTTACTAGCCGAAGAAGGGGGTGTCTGTGGGAAATTTAACGAATCTCAGTGTTGTGTAGAGATAGACGATTATGGGGAAACTATTAGAGACCTGGCCACAGAGATTAAAACGAGTAGCCCACGTCCCGGTACAAAAGTGGAACTCCCTGCTCCAGTCATCATGGTGGGACCATCTGTTCGACGAGGCCTGGTGGAAAAAGGTAATTTTCTTCATTTCATGCTCGGTGGCAGGGGTCATATTCCCACCCTGTCTCATCCCCTGTTTCATAAGGCTCATACGCTCAGTTGTACAAGGGATGCAGATGGCAGCATTACCCACAGATCCAGAATCCACTCTAGGAAAAATGAACCAGGTATCAAAACTGATGACACTAGAAGAGGAGACCCCACATAGCAGGGCAGCTGAAGCCCTAGCCAGATTCGAAAAACAAATAAAGGGAAGAGAACAGATACACAAATACTACCACGAAATTCCAGGAGAGGACTTGAACATGGGGAAGTACGGAAAGAATATATAACAAACTCGTTGTAGGCTCCGTAACTGTAAGACAAAATAAAAACTATAGAAACTAGTAGAAATAATAAGTAGGGCATGAATTAATGGGTTAATATAAAAGGTGGGGGATTGTTATATGTAACAGGTATAATTCACGCCATTTTCTTGCTTCATATATATATAATGTTAAATAGTTGTTAGGATGTACCTCTTGGTATTAGAAGCCCCCCCCTTCTCAGGCAAAACTAAGTGTGTGTTGAAACCTGATTTACAAGCAAGGGGATGTGGCTCGCCAGGAGATGGGCCTTATCTGAAGCAATATGGAGACACCCAGGCGCTGATCATCGTGTGAACGACCCGAGATGGACATCAGGAACATGCCCCCGGGCCAATACATGTGAATACTCTGTTCCCATAAATTTCATCAAGAGTTTCCACAACACCAGACTTTGAATTTCTCTGCCTTGTCGCCGAGAAGGAAATCTCATCAACTTATGGGACTTTGAATGAAACAAAGGACTGAATGCCGAAATCCTGGCCTCAGGAAAAATTTTCCCTATAAAAATCGCTTGTACCAGGATGGTGGTGTGGGGGCATAGAGTGAAACCTCTGCTGAGGCTGATCTCTGTGTCTTGCACCCAGCGCCGATCCCGGGCTCGGCACTGTCCTTTTCCGTGTGGCTGGCTAAGTTAGATCTCTATTGCTAAAATAAATTCTTTTAATTTTTTTAACTTGTCTGGATCATTTTTCATTTATAACACAAGGGTCCAAAGACGGAAGAGGGGCTACTTTGGTCCACTCATCATGACTCTGCATTTCTTGTCTTAGGCGGGTAACCACCAGGGAGGCCTTGCAGGGCTTCTGACTGCTACACCTCCTCCCCTCTGGTAATGCCTTAATAAACCCAGAGGCTGTGCCCTGAACTCACTGTATCAGGGGACTGGAGGATCTCCCCAAAAAACCTTTGGTGCATGCTCTATTCCTCTTGATCTTGTGAATCCATCAAGCATCAGATGCAGGGTCCCATCTAGGTTGCCAGAAATTGTCATTGAAAATGTCAGGAAAATAAAACTCTCTAACACTGTAATTTCAGTATTAGAAAGCAGGCATTACTTTATTTTGGCACTGGGTGTGTAGGGGCATCAATCCTCCTAACACATGCACACCAATTCTCAAAACTTTAAACTAATTATATATTTTAGCAAACAAAGGAACTAGTGTTCATTGGCTACAAGTTACATAGTTCTCTCATTAATTATCATTCTATCTTCTATGGGTTAATGGTTCTCTCACTTCTTATGCTACTTAGCCTGCATGCTCAGTTTCCCTCTTCTTTTGGGACAGTAGGTTTCTTGGGTTGTTGGTTGGCCTGTTGGTTGCTAGTCGCAGATCTCTCCTTGCTGGAATTACATTTTAGCAAGTTGAAGCTGATTTCAGCAGTTGCTGAGTTTCTTCTGAAAAAGAGTGGAAATTTAACAGGGTAGAAATCTATTTGGATTTAGATGAAATGTGCTGCTTTCAATTATTAGTAGCTTGCTAGCATAGGTAAAAAATGCTGTTTAGTCTGATAGCTCTGCTGCGCTCGTAAAAACTGCTTTAGCCAAGGAGAAAAAATGTGAACTTCTAAGCTGAAGAGATAAGAGAGGCTCCTTGAACTTTGAAACAAAGAAAAAAAAAAACCAAAAAAACCAAAGCTGAGTCTGCAAGAGACAGACAAAGTGACCAGAGAGTCCTCTGTACAAAGACTGTTCTCTGTACAAGGACTAATTGCAAGTTGTAATGCAAAACCAGTAAAATGAATATGGATGAACCTATTGCGAAACTCTATGCATATGTACTAGTAAGGGGGAATAAAAAAGGATCAGGAGTTCTCGGGGGTACACATGTTCTTTAGGGGGGGACAATCCCTACATGCATCCAGCACTGTAATAAACATACCGGCTTTACAACTTTTTCAAGTTGTGGAGTTAGGTTTTTTCCCGCATAATGCAATCCCCGCTGATTGCCCCCCTGAACTGTTATGCTAGCTCAGTCTTGGGGGACGGCCAAGGAGCAGAGCTTTAGAAGCCAGGAGAGAGAGGCTCAGTTTCCATGTGTTTATTTTCTGGGGAGAAGGAGGAAAAAGAGACCGAACAATGGTGGAGTGGGTTTTTATCTAGGTTCTGGGGGGTTGGGGCCATCTGGCCTCTGGCCAATAGGTTCCCTCTAGGGTTTAAGGGTCATTCTAACATTCCTATCTGTGGGGGTCTGCTGCAGGGTGATACCATTCCTTAAAGAACTGCAACACCTCCCTCTTTTCTGTTTTAGAAGGTTACAAGAATATTTGATTCATTTTGACCCTAAGCGTGGGTTTTCCGACCATTTACAGTCCTTGGGGTAGGTATGCTTTTTTAGGTTTGTCAACTCTATGTGGTTGACTTGTGAGGTAGAAATAAGACTTGTGATGGCTCTGAAAATCACACGATGTACTATCCCGAACGCTATGGTTACAAGGAAAAGGATAATTACAAATAACATAATTGTTCTAAATATAGAAGTCCACCATCCAGTGATTCCCCAACCCTTGAACAGTTCTTTGAACCAATCTTCAGATTCTTGCTTCACTTGTCCAATCATCTTGTTCATGTTTCGAAGGGCAGCATGGATGTTTGGAGCCTTTGCAGTCAGGTTCATGCAGCACAGTCCTTCAAATTCCTGGCATTCATGTCCATGCAGTAACAGAAGGAAATCTATAGCAGCACGGTTTTGCAGCGTGGCCTGTCTGGTAATTTCCTCGTCTTCTAGGAGAGAGCTGATGGCGGTAGATGTTAAATTTGCCTGTTTGACCACCCAGCACTCTAGATGTCCCAATTCACCTAGAGCTTTAGCTGCTGCTACCCACGGAAGGAACAGGGATACAGCAACTCTTTCTGACTTTGCCAATGGAAAATATCTGCATTACAATTTGGGTCCAGAATGTCTGCACTCCTCTTTTGAATTTTGTTTGCCGATTTGTTCTTGTGAGTCCATTCCCCTATTAAAGTTTGGTTGGGTGTCAATACGGACAACCGCCCTATTGTACATGGTCCTCCTAGAAGCCGAGATGGAATTCCTGCCCATGCTCTGTCCCCACAAACCAAGAACAATCCCTTAGGGAGACTTTTGGGACTTGAATGTGATGGATTGTCTACTGCAATATGGCTTATATTATGACACCACCTTCTTGCAGTAAACTCTCCACGATATTGTTTTATAACGTGGTACTTGTTAGTGTTAGCAGTTTGAGGGATACCTGAAAAATGTATGCAGTAAACTGCAGGGGAGGATCCCAATAACTCTAATTCTTGGGGTTCCTGCGCTACCTTGGGCAAATTCCACAACCACTCCTCTAAGCGTTTCATCTTCCCTTCAACATGCTTCTGTTGCTCTTTTTGTGGTCGGGGAGTGAATTCTGGAATTTCATTGGACCTATGTTTGTCCAAGCTTGCTGGAAACTCTCCAGCCTGCAATGGAATTCCTACCAGACAGGTGGACATAGGATTCTTTGCTGCTGCCGTGGACAAACATGTTTTCTTGCTGAAGTGTTTGAGCCAGGGTCACCCAGATGTTTTGACGTGGCTGAGGGATGATCCATGCGTCTGCCAAACTGTTCAGCATTAGCAAGATGACAACTTGGATGGGGTTCATCACACGATTAAGTGGAAGGTATATTTTCTCTAAAAAGGAAACACAAACATTTTCAGAACATGTTAAAAGTTTCTATTTCTGCCGGAAGGTTCACTTAGGAAGATTCTCCTTCCTTCATCCGACGGCGTCTTCTCTTTGCAGCATCGGCTGCTTGCTTCTCATCCCCTTCTGTCTGACCTGGATTCTTAGGGACAAAAGGTTTTACCCACTTCTGGGGAATCCACCGAGGGCCTGAGGGAGTAGTCACACATGCATAGCCTCGGCCCCAGGTCAAGAGCTCATAGGGTCCCTTGGTTTGCCAAGTTTCTGGATCCCTAATCAACACCGGTGGATGCTGAGACAATTTGAACTGTTCACCACTGTTAAAATGCCGTGTCACGGGTGGACTCATGTTTTCAAATGAACAATTCAGAAAATTGATGGTAAACATGGCTTTACAGAGCTTCTCCCATGCAGACATCCACGCTGTGGAGTTGCTCTGCCTATCCAAGACTTTCTTTAGTGTCTGGTGAGCACGCTCAACCACAGCTTGACCTGTGGGGGAGTGGGGAATGCCAGTCTTATATTCCACTCCCCACTGCTGGACAAATTCTAGGAACTCCTTGGAAGCATACGCTGGGCCGTTATCAGTTTAAAGTGTGCGTGGAACTTCCAATACAGAAAATGCTTGCAATAGATGTTGCTTAGCATGCACTGACCTTTCTCCTGCATGAGCTGAAGCATACATTGCGCCTGAATATGTGTCAATGCTTACATGAACATACTTGAGACGACCGAAACTAGGAATGTGTGTGATGTCTGTTTGCCACACTTCACAGCTGCCAAGGCCTCGGGGGTTAACCCCTATGCCCATCAATGGCACGGCCTGAAGCTGGCAGTTGGGACAGTTGGCCACAATGGCTCGGGCCTGACTCCGTGTTAGCTGGAACTGTCGAATCAGGCCAGGCACATTCTGATGATAATGTTGGTGACTTAGCTTTGCCTGTTGGAAGACATCAGGGAGACGTGCTTTCTCAACTGGTGCAGCAAGGGAGTCTGCATGGCGATTCCCCTCTGCTATTTCGCCTGTCAAATCGGTGTGTGACTTCACATGCATCACGAAATACGGGTGCTCTCTGTGGGAAATTAAATGAAAGAGTTTTGTGAGCAAATTAAAGAGTTGTTCATTGTCTATTTCTTTGAGCACTGCCTGCTCCGCTCTGGACACTACCCCTGCTACATAAGCTGAATCTGTTATCAGATTAATTGGTTCTGAGAATCTCTCAAAAGCTCTTACCACTGCAGCCAGTTCAGCCACCTGGGGAGATCCCTCCACATACTCAACATCAGCTTCCCAATGCTGGGTCTGTGGATTTCTCCAAGTCATCACCAACTTGTGGGACACCCCTGATGCATCCGTGAACACTGTGAGAGCCTTGAGTGGTCTCGAACTCCTCTTTTGCTGAGGAAGGAGGTGGAATTCCTCATTAAACAGCTTATGAGATGGGGCATGGACCGATATTTGTCCCCTGTAGCTGTCCAGAGATAACTGGAGGCTGGCATTGCTCTGGAGCAAATGCTTGAACTTCTCATTAGTCAATTTCTCTGGAGAGTCCTTTCCTTCCTCTGCAATTTTAAATGGAAGGTGAATACATGCAAAGTCACAACCCGCCAATTCACACAATCTCACCCTGGCCTTCCAAATCAACTGTGCCATGAGCTCCTGTGGCTCAGTGATGGTCTTGGATCTTTGGTGAGATATGAAGACCCATTCATTCTATGATCAAGAGTGGATCTTTTTGTCCCTTAACCCACTGAAAAATCAAGCCATGCAGATGTGGCGGCCTTCCTAGAATAATAAATTGAAAAGGTGCGTTTGGCTCATACCGATGAGCCTGTCTCTCTGACAAGGCCTTCTGTACCTTTTCAAGTGCCTTCTTTGCCTCTGGGGTCAGTTCCCTGGGAGAGTCCGTGCCCCTCTCCCCCTTCAATAACTTGAAGAGAGGACCTAACTCTTCATTTGTGAGGCCTAGCCAGGGTCTTACCCAATTTAAAGACCCACACAAGGAATGAAGGTCTGCTAGTGTCTTGAGGTTACAATCAATTTCCAATTTCTGCGGAACAACGGTCCTTGCAGTGATTTCCAAACCCAGGTACTTCCAAGGTGGCATCCTTTGAACTTTGTCTTCCTGCATTTCAAATCCAGCAGAGGTTAAAACCTTAACCACTAGGTCAAGCGTGTATTGGAGTATTGAGTCATTGGGGGCACACACAAGCACATCATCCATGTAGTGAAGGATGATAGCATCCCTTCTCTCCGCACGTACTGGAGACAGTAGTGAGGCTACATATTGTTGGCATATGAAAGGACTCACTTTTAGGCCTTGAGGCAAGACCTTCCAGTGATAGCGTTTCATTGGTGTCTTTCGATTGCCTGTGGGAACTGAGAATGCAAACCTTGGGGCAGCTTCAGGGTGCAATGGAATTTGAAAGTAACAGTCCTTGATATCTAGGACAGCCAATTGCCAATCTCGAGGGAGCATTGTTGGATTAGGCATCCCTGGTTGGAGTGGTCCCATGTCCTCTACAATTCTTTTTATTTCTCGGAGGTCATGGAGCAATCTCCACTTGTCCTTTCCCAGTTTCTTTATTACAAAGATTGGGAAATTCCAAGGGCTATCTGTCTCTTCTATATGTCCTTGAGCCAATTGTTCCTCCACAAGTTTCTCTAGCGCCTTGAGTTTCTCTTCACTCATTGGCCACTGCGCCACCCACTTTGGAGTATTATCCAACCATTTTAACTTTCGGGTGGGGCACTTCACAGTGGCTATTTCTAAAAATCCTGGGGTGTCTTAGGAATGACCAATTTAACTCCCCATTGGGACATGGTATCTCTCCCCCACAGTGGTGCCTTGTAATCTGCAACGAATGGATGGACGCTGGCTAATTTTCCATCCAGTCCCTCAATTTGCACAACGCTTTTTGAAATTTTCGCCAGGGTGGTACCTCCTATACCCTGAAGTTTGCCTGCCACAGGTTGCAGTTCCCACTGTGGTGGCCACATGGTCTTAGGTATTACCGTGCTGTCTGCGCCTGTGTCTAAAACCCCCTCCACATGGAGGCGGTCTGATCCACAGGCTAGGTTACATGCCATTGAAGGTTTATCCTCTCCCACCACTTCTGCCCAGTAAATTTCTGGTGGCTTCCCTTCTACAGTAATATCTGCTGGAACAGGAATAGCCTGGGCAAGAATTTGCCCCTTTTCTAGGTAGAATGGTGGTTGTGAACAGCGTGCTAACAGCATTAAGCTTGTTGTTTTTCCCTTAGTATTCATGGGAGCTATCTCAATTTCCATGGGTGTGTGTGCTGTGTCCCCAATTACAAAATACTCACGGTCCATGGGGTTAACCTTTGAGTCTTGTGAGATGTTAGACAGGTCCGCTATAATGACTTCCCAATCAGTAGATCTGAAATGAAAACCTTTGGTAGTCACCAGGCGATATCGGCCTGGCAGCTGCCGATTCTTATTAATTTTTACAGTTTTGTTTTTTCGCCCTCCCCCACCCTGGGTCCCGCCCTCCCCCTTAGCTGTTGAGAGAGTGGCGTTCTCCCGTGGGGGTCCCGCTATATTTATATCTTTGCGCGCTGCTGTATTGGTGGCGGGAACGCGCTGTTTAGTCAGTTTTTTTGTTTGTTGAACTTTTTCTGTGTCTGATTTTGCGGGCAATTTCTTGCAAAATGGCCTGGTTTCTTGCAACGATGGCAAATGACATGTTGTAGCTGGTCTGATGACATCGGTTTCGTCTTTGGTCGAGGCATCTCTGTTGCAGCAGGCTGTGTATGTGCCGTCCCTGTACTTCTGTCAGGATTACCAAGCAGCTCTGCTTTCCTAGTACAGGCATCAATCATCTGTGGAAGACTAGGTGATGGATCTAAAGGAAGGCTCAGAATAATTCTCCGGCAGGTATCGTTTGCGTTGCTTAAGGCCATTTCCTTAATTAGTTCTGCTTGTATCACTGGGTCTGATACCTGTCTCTCCACTTGTGTTCTGAGACGATCGACAAACTGCAAAAAAGTTTCTGAAGGAAACTGTTTAATTTTAACATAACTGCTTTTGGCTTCCATTGTTGGTAACTGATAAAATGTTTTTTCTGCAGCAGTACAGATCCTATCTAAAATTTGCTTAGATAATGCTTGAGTTTGTTTCTCTGGACACTGCCAATCGCCCTCACCACATAGGTGATTCATCGTTAAAGGGATTCCATCATTATCCTTTGCTGTATTAGGATTTTGTTGTATTTCCTGTAAAAGTGTTGTTAAAGTTTTCTTCCACCAATTCTCCCATAAATCATACTCTGAGGGAGTTAATAAACACCTAAATAGATCTTTAATATCATTAGGAACCATTTCATTTGAATTAGAAGTTGCTCTCATCATGCCTTTAAAAATCTCGCTTGACCTCCTGAATTCTCTTTGAATTTTGCATACCTCTTTTTTATCTTGATAAGATAGTGGCTGGTAGGTTCTGTTACCATTTCTCCTCCCAACATAAACTACAGGAGCTACAGATGGTATGCTGTCAGTAGCTGGGTCTTGAATTGCTACAGTTGCAGCTCCCCAAGAGGCAGTAGCTGTGCTCTGCCCTTCCCCCCGGGGCCTGGCTAAAGGCTGCTCCTGCCCTGTGTCACTGTGTCCCGTCCCCCCACCGGTTGTGTGGGATACATTCCCCCCCCCCTTCATTTCCCTGGTAACCCGGTGATAAGCACAGAGAGGGAGGGGGAGGTGGGGACAAAGGTGGCCAGCAGGGATTAGGGAGGGGGTAGGCAGCCGGGGCAGGGTTTTGAAGGCTCAAGGAATTATGGGAAGATGTCGGAAAGGGACCTTTGTTCTCCACCATGTGCTCGGTAGCAGAAGCTGAATTTCCACTAAATTCCTGAGGAAAGCCAGTGGTGAGCGAGGGATACAACGTAGATGATGTGTTATATTGTGGAGGATCAGAGGTATTTGGGGTTGGTTTAATCTGGGGGTTTGTCTCTGGCTGTTTGCTTTTTTCTGCTTCTAAAAGCTGTTTTCGGGCTTGTAAGAATATTGGAATAAACAGAGAAGCCCTATTCTCCCCATTTTCAAATTTTAACGTTAATATGTGTCCAGTTTGATCCCAAAATAAAACTGAATCCATATCCTGAATATTAAAATCTGGTATTTCTGTTATTAGCCAGCAAACAAATTCCGATATCAGCTTTTTTGGAAATTTAGCATTAATTAAAATATTATTAAGATGTGTTGTTATATTCTTCTCTAGAACAGACAATTTTTCACCCATCTTGATGTTTTATGTGCTGTATGTTCACTCTCTCCCCTAACGTAAAGCAGGACTTTTTTCCCTTATTCTCGCCGTTTGGGAGAAGGGAGGGGGGGGTGAGGGGGGGTGGGGGGGGGGGGGGCCGCGCCGCCGCGGGGGGTTCCCTCCCGCTGCGTTTTTCGGTTGTCCCCGGCACGGGGGGGGGGGGGGTGTGCCCCGCCGCGTTCCTTGGCTTTGGTACCCATCCCCTGTTCGCTTACCCCCCGATTTTGCGGGCTGGTCGGGTCGGAGCGAGCCTCGCTGCTCCTGTCTCCGAACCAAAGGTACACGCCCACTTTCACCCACAAGCGGCCGCCCCGGGTCCTAGCTGCCGCCTGCCACCGCTTTTCACCGTCCCTGCCCCCTCTCCACTCCCGGGATGCGAAACAAGGGGGCTTACCACTTCTGTCGGGCTGTGGGGGTCTTCCTGCCGATGTCAGGGGTCCTAGCTTCAGATTGGCTCTTCTCTAAATGCAGAGAGGAGTTCCTGATCCTATCCTGTTAACTTTTAACCACTTAAAAGCAGCTAAAAGTTACAAGGTAGCTGAACAGCTCAAAAAGCTTATGAAATCCTGAAATAAGGACTTCCAGCTACTCTGTGGGCTTTTAAAAGACCACGTTGAGCGCCAGCTAATGCAATCCCCTCTGACTGCCCCCCTGAACTGTTATGCTAGCTCAGTCTTGGGGGACGGCCAAGGAGCAGAGCTTTAGAAGCCAGGAGAGAGAGGCTCAGTTTCCATGTGTTTATTTTCTGGGGAGAAGGAGGAAAAAGAGACCGAACAATGGTGGAGTGGGTTTTTATCTAGGTTCTGGGGGGTTGGGGCCATCTGGCCTCTGGCCAATAGGTTCCCTCTAGGGTTTAAGGGTCATTCTAACATTCCTATCTGTGGGGGTCTGCTGCAGGGTGATACCATTCCTTAAAGAACTGCAACACCCGCAAATCATTTTGGCGAGCCAGCCAGGAGACCGTCTCTGTCCTCGAAGGGGCGGAGGGGAGTAGACCTCCTAGGCACGCCCCAGGGATTTTCCCTGGAGGAGTTCCGCTCTGTCTCGGCTTGCCTCCTGCGGAGACAGACAACGACCTGCAGGTGTGCAGATAAAGAGTATGTATATCAAAGGGCCCCAAGGGAAAGAGAGATAGGGCTGCTGGTAGGCCGCTCAGAGACGTCTGAGTGCACAATCTTGTCCCTGTGCTTGCAAGCAGCCATTGGCCGAGAGCACGGTCAGCGGCAAAAGTCCCTGGTTGATAGAGTGACTGGGGACGGGTTCATTGTTTGATAGAGCGACCGCTATCGACTCTAGGGGGTGAGTCAAGTGAACCTGAATTTAGGTGATTGTGGTGTCCAAACATTGTGGTTACTGTTAATGTGTTTGCAATCGTGTAAGTGCGTGGTGTATGAGAAAGCGAGTGAGTGTACCCGCAGCGCGGGGGGGAGTTCTACCCGCGTCTGAAGTGCCCCTAATGAGGCCCGGGGCGCCGGCTGGGACAGGCTGTGGAGGCAGAGAGTGCCCTGCAGAGAAGTGGAACGAGTAGAGAAACGTAGGTGAAGACATTTATTGTGTTTAAAAGTAGTGATTTATGTAGATTATGCACATTTTAACCATAGCTAGACGAACTCAGGGAGTTCCTCTACCCCATTAATTTAGACTTGATCTCTAGGAGTTTGTGAATCCTGTAAATTATTAGATAGATAGAGAAGACGAATGAATTCATTTAGAGGGGCTCTATCAGACTTCAACTAGTAATATAGTAAGCCTAGACTGAGAACAACCCGCCATAGAGGATTTAAAAATCCCCGAAGTAATAAACAGAATAGCCTGCCTTTGCGAGCAATTCCTGGAAGCCTTTGGTGCATCGAGCGGCTGGCATCCTGTGTAGGTACTATTGCAGTGCAGAGTTTGTGAGAGGCGCTGGTATTGCTGTTCTAGTAGGCGTCAAAGTATATGCCCCAAGTGTAAATTGAAGTTTCCTAATCAAGTTGATTCAGAACCTAAGATCTTAAAGCTTGTGTATAGAAGATCACATCTGATACCTGCCACCTGGGGGTGTGTGTGAGAGAAAAACTGAGAAAAGACTAACTAACCAAAGCAAAAAAGTTCCCCGAACTAGCCCCTTGGGGTGTATCTTAGCCCACTAGAAAGAAATCGCCAGTAAGGGCAGCTCAAAAAATAAAAATATTTAATTCAATATTGCACACGCTAGTAGCCATTATACAAGTTAAAAGATAGAGCAGAGTAGCCACGTACTAGAACTTTAGATTATAATACCTTATTAGAGTTAATGCTGTTTTTACAACGGGAAAGTAAATGAGGTAAAGTTTGGTATGCTGATATGTTTTTCACTTTAAGAAATCACCCAAAATGGCAGAAGGACTGTGGGCTCAGAACTCCCTCTGACCCCCTGGTGTTAGCTCTTAAAAAGGAAAACAAAGCAAAGAGAAATCAAATCAAATGTTGTTGTTCAGCATACAGTATAGGACAGCAATATATGAGATCAAATAAAGTTTATCATACTGAGGTGCAAGAACGAGATATATCTGATTTGTTAAAAGCTCCTCCTAAGAAAAGGGAAGATGAAGATAAAGATAAAAAAAAAAATCCCAAAAGGGAAGAAGATTTTCCCAAAAAAGAAGACTTCCCCAAAAAAGAAGGCTCAGACTCAGAAGACACATCCAGTCAAACCCATCACCCTTTCTGGCAATCCAATGTCATCCAGAACTAGGATGCAAGCAGTGTTACAGGCCCCTCTGCGAGAGGCAGTGAGACCAGAAAGAAGGAAATTAATGATTGAAGTACCATTTACCACTCTTAATTTAAAAGCATAGGAAAAGATTGCTAAAAATTATCACATCAATCCAATACTTACTACCAAACGTCTACAATATGTTATCAAGCAACATAATCCAGATTAAGCTAACATCCAGTTACTACTAGATGCTTTCACTAAAACAGAAAAACAGCTGATCTTAAAGACAGCAAGAACTTTAGCAAAAGATCATT
This sequence comes from Anomalospiza imberbis, assembly GCF_031753505.1. NCBI lineage: Eukaryota > Metazoa > Chordata > Aves > Passeriformes > Viduidae > Anomalospiza > Anomalospiza imberbis. Next base: position 6,698,644 of record NC_089720.1, read on the forward strand.
GCAAGAACAAGCAAGTAGGTATAAAAAAATATTTCCCCCTCCAAGACCCAAGATGAAATACCAATGTATCAGCAGAAATAAAGAAATTAACAGATTATCAGGAGTAAATAACAACAAGAGTAGAAAGAGCTATTCAAAAGACCATAAATTTGTCTACCTTATATTCCCTTAAGTAGGGGCCTTCCAAGACTCCATCCAAGTTTCTAGAGCATTTAAGAGATGCTATGCGTCACCATACATCATTGGATCCGGGGTCTAAGATAGAGATGAATCAGCTAGTTAATTCATTTTTGAGACAGTCTACTAAAGATATGAAGCGTAAACTTCAGAAAATCCAAGGCCCAGAAGAGACAAACCTCAAAGTCTTGCTAGAAGAAACATAAAGAATATTTAGTAACCAAGAAAAAAGATATAAACAATGAATGAAAAAGCTAGTGGCAATCGTACAGGAGGAAAGACAAGTGAGACGCAAGCAAAGACCACCTAGACAAGGTCCACCTCAGCTAAGCAGAAACCAGTGTACAATCTATAAAAGTCACTAGGAAAACCAATACCCAGAACGAAGACAAAGTGACTGACAAGTAGTTGCACATGTATAAAACAGCTGAAGAAGACCGAGAGATTCCACCCAAGCGGATCCACTAGTTATAACAATGAAGCTAGGAGAAGGGAAAAGAAGAAAACTTTCAGGTGATACAAAAGCCACATATTCAGTTTTAAATAAAGCTTTAATACCTGTAGAGAATGATTATGTTGTAGTACAGAGAGCAACAAACCAGTCTAAAAAAGTATACTTTTGCAAACCTTTAAAATAGAAATTAAAAGAAACAATGAAGTATTAATGAATTTTTGTATATACCCAATTCACGAAAGACACTTTTAGGGAGAGACTTATTAGAGCAGTTACAAGCAACCATTACATTCAAAAATAAGAAAGTTACTCTAAAAGAGAATAATCAAAAGTACATAAAATTGTTAAGTTTAACATTATCAGCCATTTAAATTTAAAAAAAAATGGTGAAGAAATATTAAGTCAAGTATTTCCCGGGGTATGGGCCTCTGATATACCAAGGAAAGCTAAAAATGCCCCCCCCCTCCTCCATTAGTAATTAAGCTTAAGGAAGGGATACAACCAGTGAAAATTAAGCAGTACCCCCTAAAAAAAGAAGACAAAGAAAAAATCAACCCAATAATTAAAAATTTTCTGCAGTTAGAGGTATTAAAAGAATGCCAATCTAATTTCAATACTCCCATTTTACCCGTTCAGAAACCTAATGAGTCAGATAGTACAAGATTTAAAAGTTGTCAATAAGATAACAAAAGATTTAGATCCTGTAGTAGCAAATCCATACACTTTACTAACTAGTTTAACATCTGAACTAACCTAGTTTACCATTTTAGATCTGAAAGATATCTTCTTTTACCTCCCTATCCACAAAGTCAACCAGAAAATTTTTGCATTCTAATAAGAAAGTCCTAAAAACAGGTGCAAAACCCATCTCACATGGGCCATGTTACCTCAAAACTTCAAAAATTCCCCCCTTCTGTTTAGAGAACAACTTACAAAAAATCTAAAATCCTAAGAAGCTCCACAAGAAGAAAAAAAGCTATTACAGTACGTAGATAATCTTCTAATAACCACTCAGACAAAAGAAGCATGTATAGCCTAAACAGCAAACCTTTTAAATTTCCTAGGGCTCCAAGGATACAGAGTATCAAAGAAAAAAGCACAAGTCGTAAAACGAAAGATAATCTACCTAGAGTACGAAGTCAGTACTAGGCAAGAGACTTTAAAACAGATTCACAAAGAAATAATATGCCAAACCCCAAAACCCCAAACAATAAAAAAACTTCGAACCTTTTTGAGCATGGCAAGGTAGTACCAGCTATAGATTTATAATTATAGACTACTTGTCAAACCCCTGTATACTCTTATTGCCAATAGAAATAGAGATCTCCAATAGACAAAAGAAGCCACACGAGCTTTCACCAGCTAAAAGGTGCCCTCATGTCAGCTCCAGCTTTAAGACTTCCAAATGTAAGTAAGCCATTCTTTCTATTTTCCCATAAAAAATGAGGAATTACCCTGAAAATATTAGCTCAAGACTTAAATCCATATCAAAAGGTGGTGACTTACTTTTCCAAGCAATTAAATGTAACAACCAAAAAATAACCAAGTCACCTCAGTGCTGTAGCAAGTCGTGCTAAATATTCAAGGAGCATGCAAGCTTACCTTAAGACAGAAAATGACAGTACTAGTGTCCCATACAATGTCTGCAGTACTAAAAGTAAAGGGGAGCCACTAGCTTTCACCACAGAAGTTCCTGAAATACCAGATCATCATAGTAGAACAAAATAATGTAAAAATAGTAGTAACTAATATTGTCAACCCAGTTTCTTTTCTCAGTAGAAATCAAAAAGAAGCAGTACACCATGATTGCCTAGAGAATATTAAAGCTACTTACTCCAGCCGCCCAGACTTAAAAGACACTTTTTTAAACAATACAGAGACCTAGTTCAGTAATGAAAGTAGCTACATTACCAGTAGAAAATGACATGCTAGATATGCAGTCACTACCTACAGAGAAAAAATAAAATCTGGACCCTTACCAACAAGCACCTCTACGCAGAAGGCCAAAATAATTGCACTAGAAGTAACAAAGAGAAAAAGAATAAACATCTGTACAGACTCAAAGTTTACATTCAAAGTTGTGCACACACATGGAACCATCTAGAGAGAGAGGGGACTACTGACCTCACAAAGAACATCAAACATGCACAAGAAATAATCCAGCTGCTAAAAGCAGTTCAACTACCTGAAAAAGTAGCAATTATGCATATTAAAGGACACCAGAGAGTGTGCCCAAAATTAGAAAAAAGAAATGAGCTAACAAATAAAAAGACAAAAGAAGCAGCAAAAGGTAAAGTAATTATTAAAAGAGCTTTAATTCCAAATATACAAATTTCCCTTAAAAGCAAGCCAACATATATTAAGAAAGACAGAAAACTAATCAAAGATAAAAAAATCCATACAAACAAGAGGGGTGGGCTACCATTAAAGAGAAGCTAGTAATCCCTTCCCATATTTTGTAAGCACTAGTAAGAGAAGAACACCAAAAAACACACTAAAAAATAAATGCTCTAAACACCTATTTGTCACCAGAGGACACAAGGAAAAACAACGCACCACAGCTTTGGTCACGATGAAGAGACTAATTTATTTCTTCTGACACCAATCATTTATAGTTCTCAAAAGGTGCCAGTGGACTGGAAGGTGAACGTGCCACCTCTCCAACAACACTGGACAAACTACCAGTCTATCAAATTTCTCCGCCTCTATGAAAGAATGCAAATTCTGTTGTTTACAGAAAGTTACGTGAGAAAGTTCTCTACAAGAATGTAAATTCAAAAGGCTTTAGAAAATCCTAAGAAATCAGGGTGACATCTCACCCTTCTCAGTTTAAAAAAAAGAAAAAGAAAAAAGAAAAATGAACAATGTTCAGTGTCCATTCATGGAGGAATCATCAGAGTGATCACTCGCATCGTCTGCATCCAAGTCATCACTCAGCGATTGACCCACTTGATGCCTTTCAGTTCGGTCACGGTTTCCATGTTGCCCGTCGGCCGGATTCTGTCTCTGCGGTTGCAGGTCAGGGTGAACACACTTCAAAGGTACCCAGCATGCCCCAGTATCTGTGGACACACAAGCATACCCACGCCCCGAAGCGATAAGGTCATAAGGACCTTCCCACTGTTTATTGACTAAATTCTGCACTCGAACCTTTGCTTGAGGCTGATGTGCCTTGTCCGCAGCCTGCAACGAGAAATGATGGTTCAAAATGACAGGGTTATTTGAGTTTTGTTGCACCGTAAGATGATTGATGGTGTACAATGCTTTTTCCAACCGACTGTGCGGGGTTTCACACTGCATTCCCTGTTTCTGTTTTTGAAGAACCCGCTTCAGAGTACCATGAGCGCTTTCTACAATAGCTTGACCAGTCAGAGAATGAGGGATACCAAACTTGTGTGACACACCCCACAACTGCAGGAACTGCCGCACCTTTTGCGACGCGTAAGCAGGACCATTGTCGGTTTTCAGACCACTGTCGGTTTTCACAGCAGAAGGTACCCCCAGGATGGCAAAAGCCTGCCGCCAGTGGGCAATGACATCGCGGGCCTTCTCTCCAGTGTGAGCAGAAGCCCACATTGCAGAGGAGAACGTGTCCACCGTGACATGCACATACTTAAGCTGGCCAAATTTGGCAATCTGGGTGGCATCGGTCTGCCAAAGCTCCAAAGCCCTAAGGCCTCTGGGGTTTACCCCTGCTGGTAAAGGCGGAGCAAGCACATGGCAGTCGTCACAGGACTCAACAATGTCCCGAGCCTCCGTTGGCGTCAGCTGAAACTGCTTCTGCAAGGTATGTGCGTTGTGATGGAAAAACACGTTATGCCTTGGCTTGCGCGAGTGTATCAGGCTGAGGTGCTACCCACGCTGGGTTAGCCAACTTGTCAGCCCTCGCATTACCTTCTGCCACAAATCCTGGAAAATTGGTGTGACTCCTCACATGCAAAACATAAAATGGATGAACCCAGGCCTGAATGGCACACCACAATGTCTTCAGTAAATGAAACAAGGCAGGATTACTGACCTCCTTCAACAATGAATGACCCAACCGCTGTGCAATGTCAGCCACATAGGCGGAATCCGTGACCAAATTGAAAGGTTCCTGGGAAAATCTCTCATATGCCAAAACAGCAGCCCTTAATTCAACCAACTGGGCTGATCCATCCTGATGACCTTCCAGAACCTGCCATTCAGATCCATCCTGACAGGTAGCAATGGCCTTTCCAGTCTTCCCTGAACCATCAGTAAAGACGGTGGGCCCTTGCACGGGTTCCTGGCTATTTTTGGGCCGCAAAGAAATTTGTGTGGATTTTACCACCTGCAGTAGCTTGTGGCTGGGCAGATGATAAGTGATCTGCCCTGAAAAGGTTTCCAGAGCACATTGCAGGGACACGCTGTGTGCAAAGCTCCAGTCAAAATCCTCCCGAGATATCCAGAGTATGATCTTTGCGGGATCTGCACCCATCAATTGCAAACACCATTGCTGGCATTTGATTATCAAGCGAGCAAGCAACGCAGCCAATTCAGTTGTCATCTTCTGCGGCTGATGGGGCAGGAAAACCCATTCCAAGATGTGCAAGGGATCGGACCATTTGTCACTCCATTGGCCAATGATACCTGTGGGATGCGAATCTGGAGTGGTAACGAATACAGTGACATCAACAGAGAAATCAATGCGATAAACTTGGCGGGCAGAAACAGCCCACTGAACCTCCTCCAGCACCTGACGTGCCTCAGGGGTCAATGTGCTAGGTGACTTTAGATCAGAGTCTCCTTTCAACAAATCATACAGAGGAGACAGCTGTGCATTGGTTAGTCCCAGGTAGGGATGTAACCAAGTGATGACACCCATCAACTTCTGGGCATCATTCAGTGTCTTCACCGAATGCACAAATTGCACCTCCTGGTGTTGGATTGTCTGTTCCAGAATTTTGACCCCCAAATACTTCCAAGGAGGTTGTCGCTGAACCTTTTCTGGAGCCACCTGCAGTCCATGCTCATGCAAAGCATCGAGTAACTGAGGCTGAATTCTCAGCAGCTCATCCTGGGTGGAAGCAGTGACCAAAATGTCGTCCATATAATGATACAGACGTGCACTAGGAAACTGCTTGTGAACTCCAGACAAGGCACGAGCCACATACCATTGACATATGGCAGGGGAGTTACGCATCCCCTGGGGCAAGACTCTCCATTGATATCACTGTGCGGGCTCAGCATTGTCGATTGCTGGCACCAAAAAGGCAAATTTTGGTCTGTCATCGGGATGCAAAGGAATTGTAAAGAAACAATCCTTCAAATCCACGATGAAGATCGGCCAATCTGCAGGAAGCATGGTAGGCGACGGCATGCCTGCCTGCAAAGTTCCCATACTTTCCATCACGGCATTGACCTTTCGGAGGTCTTGTAACAACCTCCATTTCCCAGATTTCTTCTTGATGCAGAACACAGGAGTGTTCCAGGGACTGGTAGAAGGCTCCAGATGACCCTGGTCCAACTGCTCCTGCACCAAATCTCGAAGGGCGCTCAATTTATCGTGAGGGAGGGGCCACTGGTTCTCCCAAACAGGTGTGTCCACCAGCCACTGTATAGGAGGCGTGGGACACTCTGCGCCCTTCATCGCAGTGGCCCCCATCAAAAACCCGTCCCCATGCGCACCCCCCACGCAGACAGAACATCCCTTCCCCAGAGGTTATCAGGAGTAGAAGTAACATGCGGCCTAACCCAGGCCGTCTGTCCCTCTGGGTTTGTGATCAGCACAGACCGCTGGCTCACATAACATCGCGCCGTTCCCCCCAGTCCTGCAACGGACGTCTCCACGGGACTCAGAGGCCAGTCTGGAGGCCAGGTGGCAAGGGAGAGAACTGTGACGTCAGCGCCTCTGTCGAGAAGCCCGCTGAGGCGAATCTCCGATGGCGTCGCACCGGGGATGGACAGAGTACACGACATCTCGGGACGGTCTTTGGTCAGGACAGCGGGCCAGTGAATTTGAGGCAGCCCAGTGGACCCAAAACAGCCGACACCACATGGCCGGCCAGCCATCCTGCGAACAGAAGACTTAAAAAGTACAAGTTGAGCAAGCCGAGTCCCCTTTGGGATTGTGATGGGGGGGTGGGTGTGGAAACCATTGCACAAATCTGCCCTGTGAAGTCTGCATCAATCAGACCCAGGTGCACAATGATGCCTTGAAGGGTGGCACTAGACCTTCCCATAAGGAAAGCACTCATGCCTTCACCCAAAGGACCAAAAGCATCCAGAGGAACCTTGTGTATTTGACTAGATTCTAAAACAACTGTTGCTGCTGTGCAGACATCCACACCTGCTGATCCACGGGTGCTGGCTGCAAGCTGGCTGAGCAAACCTCCATGGGCTCCGGGGTCTGGAGAGGAACTTGTGTCTGGGCGCGCTTCCCCTTTGCACTCCGCTTCCCGTTTCCCGGGCCCGGCAGTGCCTGGCCATTAACATGAAGAGTTGCCTTGCAGGCGTATGACATATGGTCAGGCCTTCCACACCGGCCACACAAGAACATGAGAAATTTTCCCTTCTGCACTTTCTTTCCCTGTTTGGTGCTGGCCCGAGCAATCCCCCGCTGTTGCTGCCAGCCCTGCAGCACCGCCCAGACCGACTGCGCAACAGTAGTCCAGGCAGCCGTCTTTTGAACCAAGGGGCTGAGGTCTGCACAGGCCTCTAACACCTGTGAGACAGTAGCCGTACCAGGAAGAGCCCTTATGACTCGCCTACAGTCTGCGTTACAGTTGCTCCTGGCCAGGTTCGCAAGCACAATTCTCCTTGCCTCAGGATCTGCTAACTGCCTCTCCACAGAGGCAGTCAGTCTCCCTGCAAATTTCATGAAAGGCTCATCTACCCCTTGGACAATGGTTGCAAATGGCTGCAGAGGAGCAGCCATTTCCAGGGTCTGAACCAGTGCTGCCAAGCCTAGCGTCTGGCACTGGTCAAGCACAAGGGGATCATATCCAGCTTGCCCCTGAGGATCAACATAATTGCCTGTGCCCAGCAACACATCAGTGCCAACCGCACTCCTGGGATCCTGTGGCCCCCGCGTAGCATTCTTTTGCACTGCGCTGGCTACCAAATGAGCCCACTTGTCCTCAAAAATGTCAAAATGCACAGGGTCAAAAAGAGCATGTGCCACAGAACAGATGTCAGAAGGTGTCAGCATCTCAGCAACAAGCATGCGGAGCATCTGCATAACTTCAGCAGACCCAACACCATGCTGGGCAACGGTATCATGGACTTCCTTCAGTGTCTTAAACGATAAAGGCTGATGTGTATTGTGAGTAACACCCCTAAGCACAGGGAAAGCCTGGGGACCTCCTGGTGAAGCGATTTGCAGAATAAATAAATAGACTCCACAACTCGATATAGTTATGAAGTGGGTATGTATGCCAGCACCCGGCACAAGTGAGATAGTTCTCCATAAACTTGTGCCCCGAGCCTCAGTCTCACCCACATCTTTATTCACAAAGGTGTTCCATATGCAATACATTACACAACTTTTCCATGCATATTCAACCCCTGGCCTCGCCTTTCCTCGCCTCTCATGCTAAATAGGTCCCCGCCCTTCTGGGCATGCGTGGTTTGCTGTGGTGGTGGCCGCGTGGGTGGTCTCTGGTGGTCTCTGAGGCTGAAGATTGTGATCTTCCTCCTATTTGAACTCTTGAACTTTTCTCCTCTGTTCATGCGCTTTTGGTCCTTTGGTGCCTATCTGAGTAGGTCTGTCAGTCTTGATAAGCTTGGAGACAGAGGAGCCCCTTTACCTGGGTTCTTTGCATCTCCTGGTCTTGTCTGGCATTGTCCTTTATGCAAGAAACTTCAGAGATTTGCATTTTCTTATGCCCTTTGTACCATGGCAGAGGTTTCTCAAGTAAAAGGTTAAAATTCGACACATAATTCTACAAACTAAAATTTAAATGTTTTAATTTATTTTGTTAATTCAAGTGAACTCCAAAAATCTCTATTTCACTGGCAAGGTTGCATCACCTGCCGTGTCCCATCCCGTGGGTTCCACAGGGACAACGGCAGCTGCCTGACTGCGGGGCAGTGCAACATCACTTGACACCACGCTCCCCGCAGCATCAGCAGAGCCAGAGGAGCCTCCCCCGCGATCCTGCAGACGCTGCGAGGAGGCAGAGTCGCACATCTCCTCAGCCTTATCTAGGACTTCCTGCCAAAACCGCCCGTGGTCCCTCGGACGCACGGTCACCTGGCAGGGGGGAAGGGTCCACAGGGCCAATGGAGAGGATCCGCGGCCACGGGAATCCACCGGTCTCCCGCCGGCCGCATCAGCAGTCACGCCAAAGGTAAACACCTCAGCGCCCCGCTGTACCGCAACCTCAGCCTGCGCGGCAGGCGGGGAAGGCGGAGCCGAACCAGCCGACAGCTCGGCAGTGCTGTCCGCAGCAGCGCTGGCAGAGGGCACCACGGCGGACACAGGTGGCGGTGCAGAACGCAGACCCGGTGCGGTGCCCCCCTCCCCCGGCGCGGGGGAGGGATGGGGCGCAGAGAGAGACGCGGCGCTCGCAGTCACATTATCGCGGGGCGACACAAGGGAGTCTGGCACAGCCCCAAGGAGCATCAGACCCGTGCCGCGCAGCCGCGCATCGGGCACCGCCCCCGCCGGGCGGAGCGGGGCAGGCTGCCCGCCCGCTGGGCCGGGGCCCGACAGAACAGCAGCCAGCGCCCCGCCCAGGGCGGCTCCCACCGCCTGCGCACGCCCAGCAGGCTGCGCAGTCTCAGGAATGGGGGACGACCTTCCCCCAGAAGACGAGCCCGAGATTGAAGCGGGCGAACACGCTCTCGCTGCCCCCAGGGGGTATGTCATAGAAACACCACAATTCAGACAAAGTGTTGTCACCGAATCAGACGCAATCAGAGGCGGGGACTGATCCACGGGCCCCGCTTCGCCCATGAGCTCTGGGAAGGCACAAAGAGAGGGCGATTTCTCCCCCGACTCACTACATCTGCGGCGCGGGGCGGGGCGAGGCGGCCCGGCCGGCCCCACCGGCTCACTGCGCCTGCAACGTGGAGCGGGGCGAGGCGGCCGAGCCGGCTCCACCGGCTCACTGCGTCTGCGACGCGGAGCGGGGCGAGGCGGCTGAGCCGGCTCCACCGACCGCTCGCTTAAGGCCAGCGGGCTGGGAGCCCGATCCACCTCAGAGGAGGAGCCGCCTTCCAGCTCATCGTCTCGAGGAGAAGGGGAAGCACCCGCATCCTGCATAAACTCAGAGTCCCCGTCGTCCACGTCCGAGACAGACGGTTCCCCCAAAGAGCTCCGAGAGCTACCAAATTCAGATCCCGGCCAAGCCGCGTCCACTATTTTCCATTGCACCAGCAGTGGTCCAACGTCCACAGAGCAGTCATCAAACAGGGCGTCCATGAGACTGCCCCCCAACTGAGACATTTCCTGGGACATCACCTTCCTAAAGTCAGAAAAGAACCCCTGCTGCCTCGCCCATTAAAACAGCCTTTCAAAATCACTCCAGGAGACGGAAACACGATTCCTCTCCAGGACATCCCTCCAGAGATCCAACATCAGAGATTCCATCCCGAAACCGATAGAGGTTTCCATCACAAAAACAGCAGGCAAAACGCCAAAGGGGGGGTGTAAGCATGCTCTCACCCGATCTCAGCTGTAGATCACGTCGGGGCCACCAAATGTCACCAGAGGACACAAGGAAAAACAGCGCACCACAGCTCTGGTCATGATGAAGAGACTAATTTATTTCTTCTGACACCAATCATTTATAGTTCTCAAAAGGTGCCAGTGGACTGGAAGGTGAACGTGCCACCTCTCCAACAACACTGGACAAACTACCAGTCTATCAAATTTCTCCGCCTCTATGAAAGAATGCAAATTCTGTTGTTTACAGAAAGTTACGTGAGAAAGTTCTCTACAAGAATGTAAATTCAAAAGGCTTTAGAAAATCCTAAGAAATCAGGGCGACACCTATTTAATTAAAAAAATAATTACCAAGAATTTATATACCACTATTACTCAAGTAACCCGACAGTATAATCTTTACCTCAAGACTAACACCAAAAATACTCCCAAACCAAAACTTAGTCAGATTAAGAAAAGCCATAGACCTAAATAGCAGTAACAAATAAACTTTTCAGAACTCCCAAGGAAAGGCGGGGTATCAGTATTTATTTGTATTAACAAATACATTTTCAAAATAACCAAAAGCATTCCCCACCAGAACTGTCAAGCTCTAAAAGTGACCAAAGTATTATTACAAAAAATAATGCCATGCTTCAAAGTTCCAGCCACAATATCCGCAAATAAAAGATTACATTTCATTTCCAGAAGAGTACAACAGATTAGTAGCCACCTGGGCCTAGATTGGGAACTTCATACTCCATACCACCCCCAATCAAACAACCAAGTAAAAAAAAAAAAATCATTTAATTAAGCAGAAAATTGCAAAACTAAGGCAAGAAGTTAATCTACCCTAGTCTCAAGCTCTTCCACTAATACTGTTACTAATTCGAACTAAACCTAAAGCTAAAGAAAGACTAATTCCTTTTAAAATGCTTTATAAAAGGCCATATAGAATACAAAAGAAATGTCAACCCACATTAAAAAAGTAACATTAGCCACCTATATGGTGGCTTTAAGTAAACAGCTCAGAGAAATTAAAAAACATGTAGCTAGAACTCAAAGCAAAGAACTAGATAGACCAATACATAACATACAGCCTAAATATTATATATATATATATTAAGTCTTATACAGAAAAAACTTGAAAACCACAGTAAGAAAAAACATTCCAAGTACTTCTCACCACCTTCACCGCGATATAGGTCAAGGAGCAGAATACCTAGATCCACCACTCTCAAATAAAAAAAGCCCCAAAAGCCCCTTAAAAAGTGACACCAAGAGACAAAGAACTAAAACTAAAACTTACTCAAGCAAAATAAGTCTATTACAGCCAGGGGTAGTTTGTAATTTTATTTATAAAATTGTTTTGTGTATAATTATAATTAAAGTCTTAAAGAGTACCTCTATCCAAACCAATACTAAATAACCTTAGTCCCAAGGTTTTAATCCGTATGCTAAATCCATAAGAGAACCTTCCAGGATAAAAGATTTAAACCTATCCACTGTAGTAATCCACGAGAAGAGATTTAACTAGAATATTAGAGACCAGATTAAGAGCTTTAAATAGAATTAATTCAGAAATACTCATAAACAAGCTAGCCACTACAACAAGTAGTCTAACAAAATTAAAACAACCCTTACAATCATCTCTATTAGCATTAAGAACTAGCCAGTAGCAGATTTCAAAAATACTACCAAAGTGGGAGAAGGCCAAAGATCAAGACCACAAGTTAATAATAAACACACAATACAGTTCAAGATAATATGTCTTTAGCTTTAAGTTATATACAAGTACAGTTATAAATACAAGCAACAACAGCTTTAATCTTCCAGAAAGGGGGTGAAAGTAATTTTCCAACTAAAATTCAAAAGATTGTCTAAGATAATACAATTTATTTTAAAAGAAAAATTCAATTCTAGTAAACTATAATAAATTTTACCTATGATCCTACTTCTAATATAACCACTACCTTTGTACTTACCATATGTAATACCACTATTTATGTTATCACCACCTCATCATCACACTAAAATTAAATCATAAAAAACAGTACTCTACCCCTCAAAACATAGAGTGTAAGCTAGAAAAGTTAAGTTGCAAACAGTAAACTTAAAAATCTTACGTTACTAAAAAACAACTAAAATTCATTTGTAAAAACAATACTATTGATGCTCAAGATGTGTGTCTTAACACTAAACAAAGTATTTACCACTTCGAAATTCATCCAGTCACTAATCAAAAAACTGTGCTTGTATATACTAGTAAAAGTTATAGATACTTAAAAACTGCTTATACTATTATAAAAATCAATAACAAGAATTTTGTTTTACCTAGTAAAAACCATTCTAATTTTTGCATTTGTAATTTTATTAAGGTTATCAAGTGTGATTTTTCATATTTGTGAACAGTGACATCCCACCAGCTAATTAAAACCAATTACACAATATATCATAAACTATCACCTACTACTATTAAAATAAACCTCACATTAATAAAACAATTCATTAAACACCAAGACCTAATAGAAATCTTAAAGAAAATCCAAAAAAGCAAAGAAAAAACCCTAATTATTGTCCATCATAATCCAAAAGAAATACCCAGAATTCTGCAAAGAATAAAACAGAATACAAATCATCACTCGTAAGATACAATCTTTAAATAGTCACCAACTACAAATAAAATCTTTAATACTTTGTGTCACCCCATTGTAGTTTTATTAATATTAGTTACAGTAAGTTTAACATTTTCTTTTCTATTACTAATGTAAAATTAAAGAATACTACAACAAGTAACTGTGTTAACCTCCTTATCAAATATACATGGTAAAACATTAAAAGACATTTATTATCATAAAGATTTACATTAAGTAAAAGAATTTACTTATTTTCTAGGAAAGGGGAGAATGAAACAGAGTGGAAATTTAATGGTAGAAATCCATTTGGATTTAGGTGAAATGTGCCGCTTTGAATTATTAGTACCTTGCTAGCATAGGTAAAATATGATGTTTAGTCTGGTAGCTCTGCTGCGCTCATAAAAACTGCCTCAGCTGAGGAGAAAAAATGCGAATTTCCAAGCTGAAAAGAGAGGCCCTTTGAAACAAAGAAAAGAAAACAAAACAAAACAAAGACTGTTCTCTGTACTAGGACTAATTGCAAGTTGTAATGCGAAACTAGTAAAATGAATATGCATAAACCTATTGTGAAACTCTATGCATATGTGGTAATAAAGAAGAATTTAAAAAAATCAAAAGTTCTCAAGAATGCACATGTTCTTTAAGGAAAGACGATCCCCACATATGTCCAACACTGTAATAAATATATCAGCTTTACAACTTTTGCAAGTTGTAAAGTTAGGGGTTTTTTTCCGCAAATCACTTCCTTATCTTGGGAGTTCTGCCAAATGTCCTTGTGGGCCCATAAATTCTGCATTCCTTGTGTCCATTATCAGTAGTACAGCCTTCTTCTGCAATGTTAACCTCCCCTCCCCCCCTTCCTCCTCCAGTCTGAGATCACTGAAGCATGTCAAGTCCTAAATTTAAATTTGTTTTTCTAACACCTGGACATCACTCAGAGCTTGTCAGCTGCTCTGTTTCACAGATTAAATCTTCATTATTGTTGATTAGGCTAGAAAGTTACAACGATTAAACATCAAAGAATATCCTTTCTTAAAAAAACATTTTTACATATTCCATCTATTGTAACAATTAGGCAGGGCCTTGTTTTACAACCCCCTTCTCATTCCCTCTAACTCTCTGAACTAATTGTTAACTATTTTTGACTCTTGAGATGTCTCAGGATCAACAAAACTAAATACTATTTGTTACAATTAAAGATTTTCCCAACAGTATCTCTTCTTTGAGCAAATACTTATGTCTTAGGTTGGAAATGGGGGTGTGTATTCCATTTCTATCTGATGGGGAAGTTAGCTTCTGTTAATTGGACAGTTTTTCTTTATCTCGTCCACAACCAATCCTCCCTCTGGGGAGATATATTCTGTTAATGGGCCATCGAGTGTTACTGCATGACTGATAAATTTACACCATCACTTTGTGAGAAGCTCTGCCCAGAGGGAGGAGCCAAGCAATCCTAACTGGATATAATCAGAGATTTGGAACTCCACAGTCAGCCTTTTCCACTGGATTCCCAGATAAGCAGCCTTTCCCACTGGATTCCCAGAGGAGCAGCTCTTTCCTGCTGGATTCCAAGGAAGACCAGGCCCATCTACACCACCACTGGATATTCAGAGAAAGACTACACCCTTCTACAGGATCACTGCTTCAACAGAACCACATCTGTCACTCCAGGAGGACTGCAGCCACCATTTCAATTGGACTGCTACCAACACACTGACCAACAGGGTGTCAGGTCTTATTCTGACTCTGATAGTGCTGTTTTGTATTACTGCATTGTTTATTTTTTTTTAATTTTATTTTCTTCCCTAATAAAGAACTGTTATTCCTGCTCCCATATCTTTGCCTGAGAGCCCCTTAATTTCAAAATTATAATAATTTGGAGGGAGGGGGTTTACATTTTCCATTTCAGGGGAGGCTCCTGCCTTCCTTAAGGAGACACATGTCTTTTCAAACCAAGACACTTATTTGATAAAAATAAGAGTGATAGCTATATCCTTAAGCTTTGTTTTGGCATTTGACCTGGTACAGTAAAACATTTGTGTTGGTTTGTGTGAAAAACACGTTCACCCTCCTGTGAAAATTTAAAAAGTTTAATAAAGGACAATAGGAGACAAAGACAGTAAAGCAAAGATTACGGCCCTCTACATCTTGGTACTCAGTCAAGAGCATATCGTCACCTTCGGGGATACCCCTTAAATACCTTTTCTATTACATCATCCTGCTGCATATTCATAGACCCTTATGCATATCCATAAACTAGTTTACATTTTCCAGGAACTATTTTACATGGCCCCTCCTTAGGTCCGCCTTTTTAGAGCATGCGTTTTCTTGGCTGTGGTTTTGGCTCCTTTTCCTTATCACTTCCAGTTTGGGCCTTGGTCCACACTGTCTTCAGATGGTAAGTGCTGAGAGTTGGCATATCTGTAGCAGGGTCCACATTACACGTTCGCTGGATGTTATCCTGAAAAAACAAAGAGTTCACTCATAACTATCAGCTACCACTACTACTGTGTCTAAGTTTTTGTTAATAGCAGAAAGAAAAGCAAAGTTATTTTAACATTATACATATAACATTCATTCTAATATTTGCGAAAAAGCCAACAACATAATATGTGTGAAAAATGCCAATCACTTGTTTTAAAATTTTAAAAGTTTAATAGTAACAAAATAGTAATAAAAATAGTAATAAAAATTAGAGCAATAAGAATTCGGACAATCAGTGTTAGGACAATAAAAAGCAAAGAATTACGGATGTCTGGGTGTCTGGCACTCTGCCATAGAAACACATCTCGCTAACAAAGGATTAACCCTTAAAAATAATAGCCTGTTGCACATCCATATATCTAATACATGAGGCAAACATTATTTTCAAACAAAGGATGTCTTCTGCTTAATTCCTGTCGGTCCCCCCCCCCCAATCTTGTAAATCAATTTCTTGGCTCCTAGAAGTCTGGAAGAAGTCTGAATAGTCCCGATAAAGAGGCAATAATTCTTCTCTTGGAATCTTGATGCCTTGTTGCTGTTATCTGTATGTGAAGAATTCCTTGGTTATCTTATCCATTCCTTGAGCTAGTTAGAAAAAGTATCTTATATCACATAGTTTCTATTTTAATATTATGCTATAGCCTAAAAACTATATTTACCACACTACTTAAAAAACTAATACAGTACTACAAAGAAATTAATACAGTATAACTTTCCAACATAACACATATAGTATTCATTTTAATATTTGTGAAGAGCCAATCATATAATATGCATTTTTCACAATATGTATTTATAACAGTTTGGCATGGCCTGGTTTTTTGGTAGCAGGAGGGCCACAGAGGTGGCTTCTATGAGAAGCTGATAGAAGCTTCCACCATGTCCAGCAGAGCCAATCCCGGATGGCTCTGAAGAGGGACATGCTGCTGGCCAAAGCTGGGCCAATTGGAGAGGTTGGTAATGTCTCTATGATAACATATTTAAGAAGAAAATCAAAACAAAGTGAGGCACAGTTTTTTCTTTACCCAGAGAATAGGAGGAGGTGAGAACATGTGAGGGAAACAACATGGAAAAACCAAGGTCAGTTGAGGAGGGGGATAAGGTGCTCCAGGCACCAGAGCTGAGATCCCTCTGCAGGCCGTGGTGATGACCATGGTGAAACAGGTTGTTGCCCTGCAGCCCATGGAGGTTCATGAGGGATGCAAAGACTCACCCGCAGCCCGTGGGGGAGGTGCCTACGCTGGAGCCAGTGGATGCCTGGAGGAGGCTGTAATCCTGTGGGAGACCTGGTGGAGGGAGGGGGCCCCTGCTTCCAGGCTGGAGCAGCCTGTCCTTGGAGGACCCCGTGGAAGAGTGACGCACGCCACAGCAGTTTTGGGAGGACTGTCTGCCCGTGGGAGGGACTCATGTTGCAGCAGTTTTGGGAAGACTCTGCTCACGAGATTGGAGCCATGTCGGAGAAGTTCTGGTGTACTGGCTCCCGTGGGAGGGACCCAATGGCACAGCAGGGGAAGGACTTCTCTCCCTGAGCAGTGGAAGAAAACCTCAGGTGACGAACTGGCCAAAACCTCCATGCCCTGTGTCCCTGAGCTGTTGGTGGGAAGGAGGGAGGGATTGGGGTAAGAAAAGGTGTTTTTGAGGGCTTATTTTACTTCTCATTATAATCCTCTGACTTTGTTAGCAATAAATTCACTTTGCAACTCTAAGTCGAACCTGTTTTGCCCTTGGAGTGTTTTCTCCCAGTCCTTATCTCAACTAATGAACCCTTTGTTTAATATTTTTTCTCTCCTCTGCCCAGTTGTGGCAGGGGAGGGTGAGTGAGTGACTTTTGTGGGTGTCTGGCATTTGGCCAGTGTCAAACTATGATGTTTTAATTAAAAAAACTAGAAAGATAAAAAAATTAGAATGCCACACACTAAGTGAACTTTGAATAATTGGCAGGCCTCCAAACAGAAGAGGAACAATCAGCAAACATTTGTGTGAGTGATTCAGATCCTCTCAGGATCAGTTTTGTCGGTCTGCTATTCTTTTTTATCAATGGTCTTGAAGAAGCTATACTGAATTATCATCATGTCACATTAGCAGATTATGCAAGAATTGAGGGTGCGAGAAATAATGGAGTGACTTGCAAAGTGACCTGGAACTCTTGGTAAAGAAGGTGCACCTAAACATATATTTATATTTCTATAAATATTTTATTTATATCTTAGATACATATTATACATATTATTTTAAAAAATCTATATGCTATCTCACAATGGCCTATGGGTATTCTCAGTTCAGTCAGAGAGAAAGAGAAACATTTCTACCAGGCTGTGCCTGGGAGAGAGTTGGAAAAGAATGTAAATAATTCACTATCTCTCTTGTTGCTTACAGATATGTTCCGCCACTGTGTGTCATTCAGAGCGCACCAATGGTGTGAGATGTTTTTACTTTAAGACGAATGAAATTAGTCTGCACGATGTTCCCTATAAATAGAGTGGTGCATTTGAAATAAATCAGTAGAGTTCTCTTTGCCTTTTGATCTTGGAGTTCTTCTGTTCCTGTCCTGCCTCAACAACAACAATGGCCAAACAAAATATCTTAATTGTAGACTGCGAAAAAGGCATATTAAATGATTGGCTCTTCACAAACATTAAATTGAATACCATATGTGTTATGTTGGAAAGTTATTTTGTAGTACTGTATTAATCCTTTTTAAGTAGTGTGGTAGATATAGTTTTAGGTTATAACATAATGTTAAAATAGAAACTATGTGATGTAAGATTTTTTTAAAGTAGCTCAAGAAAGAGATGAGATAATCAAGAAATTCTTCACACAGAGATAACAGCAACAAGACACCTAAGAGTTACTGCCTCCTTATCGGAAAAGACAAACATTCCTCCACCGCCTCTCTGTCTTTAAGGAGCCACCAGGATTAAAGGGAAGAAGCTGACGATAACCAGGGAACACCCTTTGTTTGAAAAGAATTTATGCATCATGTATGAGATATATGAATGTGCAACAGGCTATTGCTTTTAAGGGTTAATCCTTTGTTAGTGAGCCTCCTTTGTCAGAGGAAAGCATCCGAACGTTTGTAATTCTTTGTTTTTTATTGCCCTTTATTGTCCTAACTCTGATTGTCGAAATTCTTATTGCTCTAATTTTATTACTATTTTTATAACTATTTTATTACTATTAAACTTTTAAAATTTTAAAACAAGTGGTTGGCATTTTTCACATAGACTAAAACGTACAGGCAATCCTTGCATGTTAAGCATTTTTAATCTTTAATAAAATATGCTACCTAGAAACATATATAGGATTCAGCCTTGATAAGTAGTTTTCAGTTTTTGGCATGCCACACTCAAAAGGACTCAAGGTTTGAAAAGATGCCTCATTGATAGCAGAGATGAGGGACTCCATTTAATCAGTTTAAAGACAAGACTGTTGAGAGCTCTGTGTGCTCATCTAAGTTTAGTTGCTGAGTTTGGAGATATATATATATATATGTATATGTAGATTAATTTAGTCCTGGGGGCTGCACTAGCAATCAGACTTGGGGCTACAAGTGAAATCCAGCAGACTTAAGGTTGTAAATGAGAGTGTACTACCCAGCCCCCGGGTTATGCCGCGGCGGGCACCGGCTCTCCAGCCCCCCTTCCCCTCCGCCCTGAGCGTTGGATTAATCGTCCTCCACAGCCCCGGCTAACGATTAGTAATAGTCAATAACAGCCGGCACCATCCGCAGTCCCTGAGGCTGAGGGGGCCGCATCCCTGAGGCTCTCCGTCCACAGCTCCGGCCCCGAGAGGGGTTCCTCCCTCCCGCGGCACTTCCCGGTCGTACCCCTCCGCCTGCCACTACCACATCCCCCGCTGACATCAGCCTACGCCGCCATATTGGAGGAAAAGTCACCTCCGCCAGCTCGGCCGCAGCAGGCGGGGAATGCCGGCTTCCACCGCCACTGCCTCGGTCGAATTCCGCTCCCCATGATTCCCCGCGGCCGGCCGCTGCCCCCGTGGGAATAGGGCGGAGGCAGGAGCGGCTGCCGTCTCTTCTTTCCCCCTCCCGATCTGTCGCCAATTTCCTCTCCCCGTGTCGGGCCTTTGACCTTCCACCGCCTCCAGCCATGACTTCCTTGACTCAGCGTAGCTCTGGGCTGGTGCAGCGCCGGACGGAGGCCTTCCGCAACGCTGCCGCCGCCAAGGAGCGGGAGGCGGGAGGCAGCTCTGAGGATGAAGGCCGCCGGGACGAGCCCGGCGACGGTGAGAACGGCGACTCCAAGGAAACACGCCTCACCCTCATGGAAGAGGTGCTGCTCCTGGGTCTCAAGGACCGTGAGGTGCGGCCGGGCACGCTGAGTAGGGGGTGGCTGACGGGATACCGCTTATTCGGGGACTTATTGGAGGTTGTTGATGGGAAAGGGGAACGTAAGTGGCGCTAGGGCGCGGGTGGGATGGGAGCAAGGATGCTGCTGGGTGAGTGTTGCTGTAGGTTTGGGGCAGAAGCGTTGTGAGGGACGGTGGACTGTTATGTAGCTTAGGGGTAGGGGCGCATACTGGAATAGGCTTGAGATTTAGGAGAGGTGGGGAAGGTGATTGGATGTTGAGCGGAAGGAAACCTGTAGGAGATTTTGGATTGCCCTTTGAATGCAGGGTTTGCAGAGAGGCTCTAATATTTGTAGCATCTCAAGGAAGGCAGAGTAGGGCTTGAAGGAGGAAGAGGACCTGGAGCCTCTGATAGCGTTGGTAGTTGACTTAGAGGCCCTAGTTAGACCTCTAATATTTTTTGTACTCTTGTACTTACCTGTAATTCTAATGTGGAAGGCTTATGTACTCCTATGTATTTTGTCAGACACAACTTTATGGTGGTTATGGGGTTCTCAGGTGCTTTAGTATGTTTAGTGGCCCTTTTTAATAAGACTTTCCAGAGTACTGTTGTGTTAAAAATGTCTTCAACTTTGGGGAGATACATTTGACAAAAATGGGCCTTGAATAATGAGAAGTTTGTCAAAATGAGGAAATGGCATTATTATGCAATTCTTATTTTTTGCTGAATTTATAGCTTTATTAGGTGACATGAAGCTGTTAATAACAGTCATTGAGGAAGGCATACTTCTACCAGTGTGCTGGATTTATTGTTTGATTTGAAAGAGGTAATCAATATAAAAAGCATGCACACTACAGAAAATCCTGTCAGTTTAGTTTGATGCAATGTATGGTGAAGCATAAAATACATTTATTTATGTATTATGAATTTTACTAAGCAACCTGCTTTTTTTTCTTTTTGGTGAGAAGTAAACTAATGAAGCAGTTCATTGATTTGGGTGGAAGTCTCCTAAAACCGTGTTTGTGAGTGCAGAATAATGGGGGGAAGCTCCTAAGTTATGTGTTCTTTGACTCTACACTGCATCTAAAATAGATTTGATGGTTGATAAAGAATTGGTTAAAGAGTAATTTTCCTAGTTAACATTTGTTTTTTAATGCGTGTTTCTATATCTGTATATGTACTTGCCACAGTAGCATATTTTATTTCTCCTTTAGATTGTGTATTTTGGGCCATATTCCTGTAATCACTTTTTTTTTTCAGTTGGACCTTGCCACGGCATCCTAACAAAGTCAGTAGATATTCAGTGTTGTGTTCTTCCATCTGCTGAATCTGAAGGCATGTGTGTATACACATTTCTCTTTCTACATACCTGAATAGCTACGTGAAAGTAAGTTAAGCATGACAAGACAGATATCTGTCAGGATTACCTAGGAGGTCTTGCCTTGAGGAAGGTAGGATAGACTGGATGATCATTCAGCCTTTTTTTTTCCCCCTCATGAGTGCGTGCTAAATCTTCTGAATTTTGCAGGCATTAGGTTGTAAAGACTTCAAGGCAAGGAACAATCTGTCTGCCTAGAAAGAATATATGGTGCAAGTATACCTAGTATATCAAACACTGGGCCTAAAAATCCAGCTTTGCATTGGTGTGCATCAAAATTATAAATCATCCAACATTGCTACGTGCAACAGTGGCAAACACTACAGGTAATCTATTTATGTGCATGCAAAAAGTAACTAAGTGATTACAGTGGCACATATGTTTGTGACTCCCTTGAGATTTTGCAGTTGAGATGTCAGACAAAAGGGATGATAATGTCTCTAGGGTAGGGATCTTATGTCCCTTATTGTTGATCTTATTGTTTGGTGCACAAACCTCAGCATGCACCATTTCTGTGCTTTGTTAGACATGACTCATTAAGGTTTGTATTTTGGTTTTGTGTCTGATTGTACTCTTTTTTTCTAACATTATGTAAGTGGCTTTGTCTCCATGAGTTAAAATCTCCATCATTTAAATTTAAAAATAAAACTATAGATTACTTTTCAAAGATTTTTATTTTGTTCTCTGTTGCTGTAATGATAAGTTAGCAAAACTTAGGTACTTCATGCATCTGGAAATGCTTTTAATAAATTTTTTACTACTGATAAAATTTATTTCCCATGACATTTGTGTGAGATTTTGTCATGACAACAAGCAGAGAAAAGTAATATATGGTCTGTAAAGTATAATTGTAAAACTTCGTGAAGTGTAAGGGAAAGGCAAAGAAAAGCCAGTAAATTTAAAGCTGATAATGTCCTTCCTTTTTTTTTGCAACAGGATAAAATAATTAGTGTTGAGTTTAAAATAAATAAATAAAATAGTCTGAATTACCTAAGAATGTTTCCCTAAAAATAGCTTTTTTCTCAGAAAAGTCACTGAAAACTGCATTGATAATTTAGTTTTGAGATTTTTTTTTTTTTTGTAATTTCACTTATAATATTAAACACTGGTGAATATGGCTTAACACTACATAAATTCTATTAAAAAAGCCTTGCATGTAAGGACCTGGCATTAATAATTTTAAGTGTAAATTGCAGAACCTTTACTCATAGGAGAGAGAATTTCAGGCAGATTTAGATAGTGATGGATTTATTTGTGTTTCTAAGACACTGTTATATATTGATGTGAATCCTGTTTTCAGGACAGTGGAACGGTTGTAAAAAACAGAGACAAAAGTTTTGTGTTGTTGCTGCAGTATGGGTGCAGTCATGCAGTCATGGGAATGTCCAGCTGCCCCAAAACAAACACAGCACACCTCAGTCCCATTCTCAATGCTTGAACAAAATTAACTTTTTTTTTTATTTGGCCTAATTAAATGGTAGTTTATGTATATGGGCAGTGTGGTGTTATATTTTAGTTAAATGGTATGCTCTGTCTCACCCCTCAAAAATGTATGGTTTATTCCAAGCCTGTGATCCTCCCCTGAAGTATCATGTGTCTGTAATCCCATTGACCCAATCTGTTCCGCACCCACTTTGAATCTCCTTGTTAAGTGTGCTGGGATGACGTTTCGCTCCCTCTCTTAGCTGGCTCTCCTGGCCAGTGCCCGCTCAGCCCCTCTCTCCCCCTCCCCTTTCCCCCCTCACTCCCCTTTCCCCCCCTCTCCCTCAGAAACCATGCTGCCTCCCGGGGGTAGGACCCCCAATAAACCCTCATCTAATGAGCACCCTCAGAAGCCGTGTGGAGTCTCCTTGCCTGCCTGCTGCCACCAGCGAACTCGCAGCCTAGGGGGGGCCCCCCCGGGGACACCCCCGGGGGGGCCCTCCCCCCCGAAATGCACCGCTACAGGGCTGGTTGCTCTTTTTTTTTTCACCAATGGTACTTCCATTTGTATATTCTGTGTATATTCTGTGTATATATAACTATTTCTGTATTTCATATTTCGAGTTCAAGATAGGTTTTAAGGGGTATGTGCTAAAATATGTTCATGACAGATCTGGTGTCCTTAGATGAACAGGAGCAGTGGAACAAAAGGGGCATCTATAATTTATTTGGAAACCCTTCAGAAACATGATTGGGAAAGTGAATTATATTCCTCTATTTAGAATAGAGCAATAGCCTGTTGCTGTAGGAATAAAAAATACTGAAACAAAATACTTTGCTGTGTTAGGTTAAAAATAATATTGCAGTAGTGTTGTATTGTGTTGAGAGCACAGTGGCACAGTAGGACCGATCAAAGTCATAGCAAAAGGGAAGTTATTCTGTAGAACTACTGAAGCTTCTGAGGTCACCTCTCCCAAAAGAAGGAAGTGGTAAATATTGTTAGCTGATTTACAAATGACAACTGAGATGAGTACAGGTCACTCTTTTCATTACAGTTCTTTCAGACATCTTGTAACTCAGTCCCATTGAAAACTGAGAGATTGCTAGGTTCTTTGTAGCTGTCACTCCATTTAAGTTTTTTATACATGTAGGGGGTTTTATGGTTGGTTTGTTGTTTGGTTTTTTGTGTGTTATTGTTTTGGGTTCTTTTTGAGTTCTCATTCAGTACAAGTTGGGAATCTATTAAAAGGCAGTAATGCAAAGAGCTGATCTTGTCCTCTAAAAAATGTGCCGCAACTAAGCAAATTGAAGCAGCTATAGAGACACAACACCTTCTGTAGTTCAGATAATTATATTTAGTACGATAAAATACTTATTTGATCTGTAACTAATTCCTTATTTGCTGAAAGAAAACTCACATAATGTACACTGAAATAATTGTCATGTACTGCAGTCTGCTGCAACAGTAAATATTTTTAGTTTTATTTACACTTTTATTGGTGAAAATTAAAATGTCCTTCGTGAGAGTGATGTTAATTCATTTTGGTACAGAAATTGTCTTGGACCTTAGCTACTCATGTTTGGCTTTTAGAAACTTCATTTATTGCTGAAGATTTAGTGTTACAGCATAGTTTTTTGTCATGTGAAGGTCTCTACTTTATGATACTTTTCATTGTATTGAAATATGTTATTAGGGAGCTAGTTTGCCTGCTTCAGATGTGCTGTATTGTGTTGATTAGATTAATTCTAAAATGTAGTTTCTTTATTCTTACCAAATCAGAGTAGCTGGATTTCTTACTGAATTTTATATTTTAATCCTAAAGAGATTTTTTTGGAAAGGTGAATAGGAATTTTGAAAACATTCAAAATATGAGTGGTATTTTCCCTGATTTTAAGATTTGCCTTTGTGAAATTCATATTAGGATTCAGAAGTCTGTGATTTTTTTTGCCCACGTAACAAACGAGTTTTCAGAAGGCATCTTTGTATCTTTTTTTTTCTCTTCCTCCTCTCTTCCCTCCCTCCCTCCCCTTAAAAAAGTTTCGGCAACAGCCTGAATGTCAACTCAAAAGCTCCCAATTTTTTTTTAAATTTCTGAGACAAATGAGTGAAACATGAAGAGGCATCTACTGGGAATTTGCATTTCAGTTGAAGAATGATGTATGAATGTGTTGAAACTTTGACTAAAACATGCTTTATCTCAAATCTTAAAATCATTTAGGTTGGAAAAACCTTCTAAGATCATAGAGTCCAACCATTAAACTAACACTACCAAGTCCACCACTAAAGCATGTCCCTAAGTCCCGCATCTACATGTCTTTTAAATACCTCCAGGGATGATGATTTGACCACTTCCCATGGCAAAATGTTCAGGGCCTAATAACAACAAAGTATGGAATGTCTGTGATGAAAAATTTTTTCTTTCATAGTATAGGCCTTTTTGGTCCTTTTAAAAATTTCATGTCCATTCCTAAATTACAAGCTAGCAGAAGATAGGAGGTATGTGCTACAAGATGCAGTGAAGTGCCTCTTTACTGTGATGTTTAGTAAATCCTGCTTTTGTGCTCTTTGGAGAACAACATGCTGATTTGGAAGGAGCACTTTGGATACAAGTTGACTTTGTGTTGAAATGGTGTTTATATTTCATGGTTCTGTATGCAGCTAATGTGGTTATCTAGCATGGCTAATCTATAACCTATATTATCTATTCATGGATAACTGAGTATAGTGTAGTCCCTTCTTTCATGTTAAGCTGTCTAGTGTAGGACAAAGGCAAAAACAATATGTTAAAGTGTCCTGGTTCAGGGCAAATTTGGCAGAGAACCCCAAAGGGGTTCCTCTAGGAAGCAGATTCAATTGGCCCCTCCCCCAACTGGTTCAGGAAAAAATACCTTCTTGGAGAAAAGTGGAAAAAACTGTTTATTAAACAAGAAAACCTAAACAATATTAAACAAGAAAACCTCTTGCCGCTCCAAAAGAGAGACAACCTGAGAAAGTCCCCTCCATGGGTTGCAGCTTGGCTCACTCAGTCTCTTATCAGTCCCTCCAGCACTGGAAATGCCACAGCCCAGGCTCGGCCCGCTGGGCCACAGGTGCGAGCTGCTGCTGCTCTTCTGGGTGTTCAGTCCAGAGCAGTTTTAAACAGGTCCAAAGAAAAGGAAAAAAAAAACACAGTCCAGGGAACTTCTTTGCCTCAGCTAGCTGAAACTAACTAAATAGCAAAGGAGAGCACTGTCCCGCTGTCTGTCCATCCGCACACAACACAGTCCAGGAGCCGGAATGTGGAGGAGTGAGTGCAGTTTTCCGAAAACAAACTGCGCGCTTCTTCTCTCCCCCCTTCACTCTCGGAACAAGTCTTAAAGGTGCAAAACTTATTATTGAGCATAAACAGAACAGACAATTGGGGATAAAAGCATCATATAGTCAACCCAGGACATAAAGCCTTTCTAGTGATACTTCTCAGTATTTTTAAGCACTCTCTCAAAAACAAAACTGTAACCTTTTCCTCGCTTGTAGCAAGCTGTTTTTATAAAACATTTTGCACAAAGTATAGCTGAGAAAGTATTGCTGTTAATTGCTAGAAGTGGAACTAAAAGTTAACATAATTTTGTGTCAAAGAAAAAGTGATGTTTTTTTAGGTGTTCTTTGATCCTAAAGTAGTTGAAGTACTGGAGCATTTATCTCAGTTACTTAAGCTTCACAGTAACTAGCCACCTTTGCAATGCCAAATTGACCAGGCTAAATGTTACAGATAGTGTATTCAAGAATGACTTTGCTACTCGAGGAGCAAATAATTACTAGAGCACATAATCATTTCTGTTTTGCATTACTGGGGAAATCATACAATGCTTTTAGTTGAAAGGGACATCCAAAAGTCATTTCATCCAACCCCCCTGCAATGAGCAGGGACATCTACAAGATCAGGTTGCTCAGAGCCCTGTCTAGTCTGACCTTGAATGTTTTCAGGGATGGGGCATCTATCATCTCTCTGGGCAACCTATGCCAGTGTTTCACCACCCTCATCATAAAAAAAATCCTATATCTAGTTTCTTATTTCTTCCTTATAGTCTTTCCTATATCTACCCTCTTTTAGTTTAAAACCATTACCCCTTGTCCTATTGCAACAGACCCTACTAAAGAGTTTGTCCCCATCTTTTTATATAAGCTCCCTTTAACTACTGAAAGGTCACAATGAGGTCTTCCTGGAGTTTTCTCCAGGCTGAACAACCCGAACTCTCTCAGGCTGTCTTCACAGGAGAGGTGCTCCAGCCCTCTGATCATCTTCATGTTCCTCCTTTAGATCTGCTCCAACAGGCCCATGTCTTTCCTGTGCTGAGGACTCCAGATGGGGTCTCATGAGAACAGAATAGAGGGGGAGAATCACCTCCCTCGACCTGCTGGACACACTGCTTTTGATGCAGCCCAAGTTTGGCTTTCTGGCCTGCCAGCACATACTGCCATCTCATGTTCAGTTTTTCATCCACTAAAAGGATGGGAAAGGAAAGCTAGTCTGGAGTAAATGTGTGGCTCAATTTCCTCTGCATAGACAGCATTCTCAATCTGTTTTCTCATAACTTTTAATAAAGAAAGAAAAAAATAGTAGTCAGTTAATCATGTGCCACTTTTAACTGGGTTTTTTTTCCAGTTTGCAAACAGGTCTTGGATCAATTTCAGTAATTTATTTTCTTACAGAAATATTCATTAAATGTTACTGCAGAATGATTTCACATACACATATCAGACATTAAAACATTATTTTGTTTTCTGTTTGTGATGGATCATTAAGATAATAAAATAGTATGTCTTTTAAGCTCGATCATTGTAATTGGAGAGCTGTTAAACACTCATAGGTCTTTTACTATTTGTGGATGTTACAGGATTTATTCATCACAATAGGAAATTAAACTATCAAGCTTTTTGCATATCTTTCTGTTCCTGATATTCTTTTAAGCACTTGTAAGTTACTGCCCTGGTTCTGGCCAGGACGCAGTTAATTTTTGCAGCAGCCAGGATGAACACAGCCAGGTCCTTCAGGTTATTTAATACCACCTCATGCCATTTGCAGGGGGGAAGGAGTGGGGTGGGTACCCTTCCGATTTGGCCAGGGTGTGTGGAGTGTGCAGTCCAGGTTCCCCAGTGAACAATCGTGTGTGAATCATTCAGCTATCTTGTACACTCTGCTATTAGTATTGTTGCTGTTACTGTTGGTTTTCTAATCTCCTTGCTGTTTCTGGTAAATTGTTCTTATCTCAACCTGTGATCTTTGCCTTTTTATGTCTCCAATTCTTCTCTGGGGGGGAGAGTGGAGAGTGAGTGAGCAAGCCAGTGTGGGTTGGAAAACAAATTTGATCTAAGCATTTGTTGTATTAGGTACGGAGCCACTGGTCACAATGTTGATTGATGTGTTCATGTGGGTATGGTACCTAACCCTGTATATATTCCTGTATGTGCTCCTCATGGTGCTCTTTTTCAGAGCAGGGAGAGGAAACAGGATTACTTTGTTGCTGTACTGTGGGATATCAGTTTATGACATGATAACATCAAGGGCAATGGGGGTCATTGTGATATGTATTCAGTGTTGTTCTTCTGCCCTTACTTCAGGTGCTACCTCTGGGAATTCTTTAATAATTGTTCCCAGTGTGTGGGGGAACAGGGGAGGATGATTTTCCCCAGCTTTTCACTCCCTTTTCCTTTTTCAGGCCTGTTACAGCAGCTTTTGAGAATTTTGAATTCCCTCTGGATGTTAAGGAAAGCATGTTCTTGTTGCTAAGTCTGCCAGGTATCCTCAGTGTGGTCCATGCTGTGTTTAGAGTCAAGAAAGATTTCTTAGGGAGGTTTTTCAGAGATCTGCTCCAAGGGTGGATAGTCATGAGTGGCATGGAATGTGAGAGGAAATGGGCCAGCTTTTGAAGGATTATTCTGCTCCAATGGTTTGGAGGTTCACCCCTGAAAAAATACAGAACCCTGATAAAGTGGAAGAATATTTTAAAGAAAATCACTGTGGCAGTTCCAGAGAGAGGCAACTTATTGCAGTGTGCTGGGCCCTGGCTACTACTTATTGGACACTGCTTGTCATTAGATGGCACCCTCAGGGGGAGAGGAAGGAAAGCAGATCAACAGGCACTGTGTCCACTCAAACTACAACTGAACCAGAGGGACAACCCATGCCGGCAGCAGTCGCTCCTATAGAGAAGAAGAAATCCAAGACGAAATCAGTTCATGTAGTAAGTGATGAGGAGGAAATAGGGCCCTCACAACAGGAGGAAGAGGCAGGGCCAAAGAAAATCACCCAATCCTTATTCCTGAGTAAGCTGCAAGATATGTGAAAAGATTTCAACTGCCATCTGGGTGAGCCCCTGGTGACCTGGCTGCTCTGATGTTGGGATAGTGTAGCCCACAGTTGGAAACTATATGGTAATAAAGCCAAGCAACTGGGATCCCTGTCCAGGGATGCAGACATTGACAAGGGGTTTGGGAAAAAGATAGAAATCTTCAGCCTCTGGAGGCAACTCCTGTCAAGTGTGAGGGAAAAGTATCTTTTCCAGGACAATCTATCAGTGCACCAAGGCAAGTGGAACACCATGAAGAAAGGTACCTGGTACTTGAGAGAATTAACTGTGTTGGACATACTCTATAAGGATTCAAGTAATGAGCAGTCCCCTATAGATCCAGATGAAGTCCAGTGTACACAAACCATGTGGTGGAAGTTCCTGTGGAGCAGAACACACTATCATCATATGCTAACTCATAGGCAGTGATGTCATGGAAAGAAGACCAAACGGTGGATAATTTGGTTGTCCAACTCCAGCAATATAAAGAAAGTCTCTCTTTTCCCCTTTGGGCCTGTGTCTCGTCCATGGAAAGACTGTCCAAGGACCTCCAGCAATTTAAAGAGGAAATGTCCCATGCCTTGCCAGTACAGACCAATGTCTCTGCTATTGGGAGCAAGTGACTTCCTGCTCAAGAGAGGATTCACACAACAAGGTAACCTGTGATTTTTACCTGCATGACCATGGAGAGGGTATGAGGAAGTGGGATGGAAAACCCACCTGTGCCCTAGGAGCATGGATATGTGAGTTGAAAGGAAGAACAACCACTGCAGGAAATTCTTAAAGGATAAATGCTGCTTCAGTTTCCAGTGGGCAGGTCCTCAGACAAAATAGAAGGGCTGATGTTACTTCTGATTCTCTTGAAGGGACCTCCAGGTCATATTTACAAGAAGTGAGTAATGAGTACTATGACCAGGAATAGAGGGGTCCTGCCTCCATCCAGGTGGAGGAAAGGGACAATCGGATCTACTAGACTGTGTGGACCTGATGGTCTGGCACATCAGACCCATAAGAGTATAAGGCTTTAGTTGACACTGTCACACAATGTACCCTGATGCCATTGAGATATATAGGGGCAGAATCCATCTCTGTTTCTGCGGTGACAGAGGGATACCAAGAGCTGACTGTACTGGAAGCCAAAGTGAGCCTGACTGGGAACAAATGGCAAAAGCACTCTATTGTGACTGGCCCAGAGGCCTCAGGCATCTATGGCATAGATTACCTCAGGAGAGGGTATTTCAAGGACCCAAAAGGGCACCATTGGGCTTTTGGGATAGCTGTTGTAGAGACAGAGGGAATTAGACAGCTGAATACCTTGCCTGGTCTCTCAGAGGACCCTTCTGCTATTGGACTGCTGAGGGTTGAAGAACAACAGGTAGTGATCGCTACCACAACAGTGCACTGTCAACAATACTGCACCAGCTGGGACTTGGGGATATTAATGCAATTTATTACCAATAAAATCAGAGCAGGATAATGAGAAGTAAAACACATCTTAAAAACCCCTTGCCCCAACTTCTCCATCCTTCCTGGGCTTAACTTTATTCCTGATTCTCTACCTCCTCCCACCCCAGCAGTACAGGGAGACAGGGAATGGGGGTTACAGTCAGTTCATAATCTGTTGTTTCTGTCTCTGCTTCCTCTTCAGGGAGAGGAGTCACAGAATCGTAGAATTAACTAGGCTGGAAAAGACCTTTGAGATCACCAAGTCCAACCTATGACCTAACACCACCTTGTCAACTAGACCATGGCACTAAGTGCCATATTCAGTCTTTTCTTAAACACCTTCTAGGAACAGTGACTGTACCACCTCCCTGGGCAGCCCATTCTGATGATCAATTACTCTTTCTCTGAAGAATGTCTTCCTAATGTCAAAGCTAAACTTCCCCAGGCACAGCTGAAGATTGTATTCTCTTGTCCTGTTGCTGGTTGCCTGAGGAGAAGAGACTGACCCTCACCTGGCTACAACCTCCTTTCAGGGAGTTGTAGAGAGTGATAAGGTACTTCCCCTGCTCCAGCGTGCCATCCCTTCCGTGGGAAGCAGTCCTCCATTAGCTTCTCCAACATGAGTCATTTCCACGAACTACAGTTCTTGATGAACTGCTCTAACATCGGTCTCCTTCCACAGCACCATCCTTCAGGCACAGCCTGCTCCAGCATGGGTCCTGCACAGGGTCACAAGTCCAGCCAGCACCCTGCTCCAGCACGGGCTTTCCATGGGGTCACAGTCTCCTTCAGGCATCCATCTGCTCTGGCATGGGTCTCCTCCATGGGCTGCAGGTGGATCTCTGCATCCCCATGGTCCTCCGTGGGCTACAGGGGCACAGCTGCTTCACCATGGTCTTCACAACAGGCTGCAGGGGAATCTCAGCTCTTGTACCTGTAGCACCTCCTCCCCTTCTTTCTTCACTGACCTTGGTGTCTGCAGAGTTGTTCCTTTCTCATACACTCACTCTGCTCTTCTCTGGATGCAATTAATTCTGTGCAATAATTTTTTCACCTTCTTAAATATGTTATCATACAGGCATTGCTACCACCTCTGATGGGCTTGGCCTTGGCCAGTGGCAGATTTGTATTGGAGCTGGCTGGCATTGGCTCTGTCAGACATGAAGGAAGCTTCCAGCAGCTTCTCAGAGAAGCCACCCCTGTAGCCCCCCCCTCTCCCAAAACCTGGCCACTCAATCCAGACGTTCTAATCTGTCATCAATGAATGTTGCAGTGAAGGTTTTCCTTTTTCTCTTCCATCATTATTTTCCATTGTTTGCATTTTTCCTCAACTTCTTATGAGTATGTTTAGTTTTTCTGGTGAAAAGACTTTTAATTGGCTCTCACTAGAGTTTAAGATGCTTTATATGCTTGCAGTCTGTGATACATGAAGGGATGAGACCCACCAGCAGAGAGAGAGTGAATCTGAGATTTTATTCAGAAGCATCAGTATATATATCTTTACTCCTAAGAGCTTTCTTTTTGGTTACAGCTTACAGATGTAATCACAGTTCTACAAGAAATCTGTCCTCTTGACATTTTCCAGTGTTCCCTCCAAAGCCATGGTAAAGGAGGATGAAGAGTGTATAGTTCTATGTTGATGTAGAAGTAGAAACTAGTTTGTCCAGTTCTGTCTCAGGTACAGCTGTCCAGAGATATGCTGCTGCTGCTGCTGGCATTGCTGCTGCTGCTCTCTGTTTAACTCTTTCCTTACACCAACACCCGTTACTCCAACAATTCCCCCTTTTCTATTTTTTTGGGTCATGTACAAAGCAAGTGCAACCATGGCTTGTTTTTGTGTACCTTTAACGGCTCTGAATATGTTGGAAAGGACTAGACAGAAAATTTAAAAAGATATCACTGCCAGACAACCCAATCTAATAAAACCCCAAACTCATAAATTTATTCCTGAAAACCAGTTTTTCAGATTTAACCTAGTAAGATCATTTTTTAAGTCTGTCAGCACCTTTTGCTTCTCCAGAGTTTGCACATCTCTGAGTTGATCTTTTAATTGAGTGTGAAGTGAGTGGATAGCTTGTATTAGGGCTTTATCAAAGGCTCCTTGGAGGTGGTTTTTGATTGTTTCCTAATTTTGTTCCATTTCATTCCATGGACAAGGAGTGACACATAAAGAGTTATGTATGTGTTCCCAATTGCAATGTAAAGATATGTGTGTTTTTTGAGCCTCAACTCTTTCGCCAATCCACAAAAGAGCACTTTTTAAGGCATCTAATCTGGTCATTATTTCCTTGTCAATTTGCTCTCCTGTTTGTAACTCTTTCATAATATTGGTTAGAGCTTGTCCCACAGTGTGGGCAGTTTGAATGGGATTAGTTAAAGCTGCAACAGCTGCAGAGGCTGCAGTTAAAACTATTACAGCAGAAATGATGGCAAAGATCAGCCAACTGAGAAATTTGCGAACTCGCTTCTTACTCTTTTGGATTTCCTCCTGGAATAGTCGAGCCAATTATGAGAGTCTGTTTGTCCTTCCCAAGCCCTAGTCAGATTTACAAGTACCCAAATTTCTGGTCTTCTCTTAAATGTAAGAAGGACAGAGAAGTTATTCATATCTTCATTGGTTACACGATTTAAAAACAAAAGAATTAGCATACAGAAAATACAAGCCATTCCTATAATCACTTGAAAAATCATTACCTAAAGCAAAAACATATGCGTGCAAAGTACAAGTCATTAGTGATTGTTTCTTTAGCACTGTCAAATTTGTTAGGGTGGCACTCTTGAACAAGTTCACCTAGTATATGGTATTACCAAAGGCAGGTAACAGCATTTTCCACAGATGCTTATGAACATGTGATTGATTACTACCTAGATAATATTGAATCAATGGTCTGGCCATTCCACCATCATGCCAAACAATGCTGTGGTTTGACTTTTAGAAGGGAAGGATGGTTTTATTTGTTCCCTTTTCTCTAAGGATACTGTGTGGTCCCCAGTCAATTATTTTCCCATACTGTAAGAACTGTTGTTATAGATGTTGTCCTAAACATGATGTCCATTCCAAATGTCGTAAATTGGAAATGGACCTAAAACAACATTTGGGATAATGAGGTGGAGTGGCATCCACAGGATTGTTGGAGATGAACAGAATGGTCAGTGATGTAATAGCAGTCAAATTTTTTCCTGAGGATTTGTATATCAAGTGCAATTGCATAGAAAAATTGGTACAAGGTAAAGGTGAAAAGGTACTCGTTTGATTCCACATAAAGTAAATAGGCGGTAAACTAGTAACATAAGAAGCATTGGTAGCATACATATTTACAACATCCTGATCTAGGGAAGGAAGCCAAGTTCCTCCTACCCATTCTGTTCTATTGTTGCTGAGGGGAGGTTCTGGATCCCATCCGGTCAGAGGCTGAAACAGCAGTGTGTTGAAAATGTGTGCCCAGTAGATTGTTCCTTCCACCATATTCTTCTGCAGTATAGCAGAAGAAAGACGACAAGACTCATTGTTGTCATCCTTGGCTGGTTTTGATGTATCTCACTGTAATCCAATATGGTCCTATGGGCAAAAAACCACATCCATAACCTCTTCCCCAAGCTAACAGTGGAACTGGACCTTTCCACTCACCACTGTGTACATTCTTGTATGTAACTTCTGGGTGAACTCCTTCTCTATCAGTTGTCTGACCTGGGTGCCTTTGATGTGCAGTGAGGTCATCCCTAGTGGAAAGATTAAAAAAATTTAAAACATAGGTTGCTTTATCAAGCTGCTCCTGAGGGAGCATGCCTATGGGATTCCCCCTTTTTTGTTTCAGTAGCATGTTTTTCAATGTGCAATGTGCCCTCTTCACTATGACTTGGCCCGTTGGAGAGTGCGCAATACCTGTAACGTGTTTGATCCTTCAAGTGTGGAAAAAAATCTCATATTTTTCGAGATATATATGCAGGTCCATTGTTTGTTTTTATGTGTTGAGGAATGCCCATAGTAGCAAAGGCATGCAGCCAATGTCGGGTGGCATCTCTTGATTTTTCACCTTTGTGAGCTGTTGCTACTATGAAACCTGAAAAAGTATCAATGGAAACATGCACATATTTAAAAATCCCAAAACTTGCTATGTGGGTAACATCTCTTTGCCAAATATCATTAGGTTTTAACCCTCATGGGTTTGTACCTAACGCTTGCGGTAAGGAAAAAGTTTGCTGGCATTGTGAACAAGCATTCACTATATCTCGAGCTTATGGCAAGGTTAAGCCAATTTTTTTTGCCAGTGCTCAGGCATTTTGATGATAGAAATAATAAGAAAGTTTTGCCTGCCCTAATTTTTGTAGCATAGTGACTGCCATAGCAAGAGCATCTGCTCTTGCATTACCTTCTGCTATATGTCCAGGCAGAGTGGTATGTGACCTAAGGTGCAGGATGTAGTATTCATGAGACCTGTGAAGTAAAAGGTTATACAGAGTGGTTAATAACACGAAAAGATCTTTGTTAGAGACTTCCTTCAGGAATGAATGTTCTATTCTCTTGACAATTCCTGTAACATAAAGAGAGCCAGAGACAATAGGTTCTTGTGAAAAAAGACAAAATGCTTCTAACACAGCTGCCAGTTCGACTAGCTGGGTAGATCCAGGTTGGAAAGTTTTTGAGTGTTCCCATTGTCCTGTCTAATTTTTCCACAGGGTCACAGCTTTGTGTGTTTTTCCTGATCTATCAGTGAAAACAGTTTTTGCATCAGGAATAGTTGTTTTTGACTATAGACATCTTGGTTGGAAGGGAAGTTCTTTGAAGGACTGCAACAGTGCATGTCGAGGCATCGTGTGAATAAACTGTCCATTGTAGTCTGCAAGGGCAATTTGAAATGACAGTGATTCCCTGAAAAGATTCTCTAATTCTGCCGCAGTAATAGGGAGATGTATCATTGCCAGATCATATCCTGTTAGGCTCTGACATCAGAGTTGTCCCATCAACAGTGATTTGCGGAAAAAAAACCTAACTCCACAACTTGTAAAAGTTGTAAAGCCGGTATGTTTATTACAGCAGTGGATGCATGTGGGGATTGTCCCCCCTTAAAGAACATGCGCACCCCTGAGAACTCCTGATCCTTTTTTATTCCCTTACTAGTACATATGCATAGAGCTTCACAATAGGTTCATCCATATTCATTTTACTGGTTTTGCGTTACAACTTGCAATTAGTCCTTGTACAGAGAACAGTCTTTGTACAGAGGACTCTCTGGTCACTTTGTCTGTCTCTTGCAGAATCAGCTTTGGGTTTTTTTTCTTTGTTTCAAAGTTTAAGCTCTTTTATCTCTTCAGCTTGGACATTCACATTCTTTCTCCTCGGCTGAGGCAGTTTTTACGAGCGCAGCAGAGCTAGCAGACTAAACAGCATATTTTACCTATGCTAGCAAGCTACTAATAATTCAAAGTGGCACATTTCATCTAAATCCAAATGGATTTCTACCCTGTTAAATTTCCACTCTGTTTCAACAGCATTCGAATAATAATTTCAAGTTGAGTTGTTATATTTTTTGAAATGGTGTGTGGCAAGAAAATCCATTCTAGCAACCAGAGATGACGTTCTTGCACATCACATTGTCCCATAAGAGCATAAGATTGGAAAGATTGCAAAATCAGGAACAGCTGAAAAGGCAAATCTGGGTTTCAACATGTGGTAAAGGACTTGTTGATTTTATCACTTAGAGTCTCTAAAGCCTTTTGGGCAGTTTTTGTCAACTGCCTAGGGCAAGAGAGGTCTGGGTCCCCTTTTAACAATTGAAATAAAGGAGATAATTCTTCTGTTGTAATTCCCAACAAAGGGCGAATCCAATTAATGGTTCCCAGTAACTTTTGCAAGTAATTCAACATGCGTATGTTAATTTTCAAAGGTACTGGCTGTGGAGTGACTCTTGTTTCAAGCAGTTTTAAGCCCAAGTATTTCTAAGGGGCTTCTGTTTGAATTTTGTCTGTGGCTATGCACTGACCTCTGCTGGTGAGTGTTATTTTTAAAGCTGCAAGGCAATCACCCAATAGTGTTGCGCTGTCAGAGGCAGCTAAAATATTGTCCATATAGTGATACAGCAAAACAGATGGATATTTATGCCATATTGGCTGTATTGCTGAATGAATGACAAACTGACAAATAGTTGGACTGTTTTTCATACCCTGGGGTAGGACAACCCAGTGGTGTCATTTCATGAGGGTTTCATGATTGACAGATGGTAAAGAAAAGGTAAATTTAGGTGCATCGTCAGGATGTAAAGGAATTGTGAAAAACCAGTCTTTTAAATCAATTATTGCCAATTCCCAGTGTTCAGGAGTCATTGTGGGGTTAGGTATTCCTGGTTGTAATGACCCCATAGGTGACATAACTGCATTGACTGCCCTGAGATCCTGTAAAAGTCTCCACTTTCCCAATGTCTTAGGAATAACGAAAATAGGAGTATTCCTTGGGCTGGTGGAGGGGACTATGTGACCCAGTTGTAGTTGTTCTTGTACAAGGATTCAGGTTTGGTGAAGTCGCTTGCCTCTTAAGGGCCACTGGTCTTTCCATATAGGCTTATCAGTAAGCCAGGTAAGTTTCAGGAGCGGCATTTTGTCAGTGGCCCCAATCAACAATGTGTTGAAATGATCAAGCCCCATTGAGTCAGTAGATCTGGCACCACAGAGTGCCTGGGATTGAGAGTACATACTCTTGCAAGGTGGCTGTCTTGCCTTCTGGTCCAACGATGTGTAGTTCTTTGGCCAATTGCCACGGTATCTGATGTCCGCCGATTCCAGTGGCAATCACTGTAGAGGGTGCCAAGGGCCAGTCAGGAGGCCAGTCCTTCCACGCTATGATGTATACATTGGCTCCGGTATCACCCAATCCTGTAAAAGACTTAAGAATCTATTTGGCAGGTAATGGCTGTTGTGTTCCAATTACTTTGGACCAAAAGATCTGAGGAACACCTGTGCTTCCAAAGTTCCCATTGTTTTGTTGCCGCTGCAGTATTGGCACTGGACACGCAATTGCTAGCAGTGGTATGAGTTGTGCCAAGCATGTTCCTTCAGGCACAGTGCAAGGGGGGTTAGGAGTCCAAGCCATAATTTTGATTTCCCCTCTATAATCTGCATCAATAATTCCCAGTAAAATAAACAGTCCCGTTTGAGTGGTAGAAGAATGACCCAATAATAAAGCATGAGTTTAAAATGGTAGTGGGCCAAAACCAGCAGTAGGTAATAGATGGACAGAAGTGTCTTTTAAGACTGTTGTAGAGTTGATGGCCAAGTCCAGGCCGGCAGAGCCTAGGATGCCCCTTGCCAGACCTGAGTTTGCATTGGGAGTTGGCTGAATTGGGCCCCATTGGGTTGAGGTGCACCAGCCTGCATGCCCCTGTTCAAGTTTCCCTGCTTTTGGAGTGCGTTGCCATCCTTGTCAAACTTATAGTGGCATTGGTTACTCCAATGAAGGCCTTTTTTGCAGTGAGGACAGGGTTTATTTGTCTTTTTACTAGTTTTCTGTCCCTTTGGGCATTGTTTCCAAATATGCCCCTCATCTCCACATGCAAAGCACTTAACAGCTACTTTAGCTGCCTGCAATTGCTGGTAGCAATTAGTTCTGCTTTATATTGTTCTGAGCTGATATTATCACATGCTTTGATGTAATCACCAAGTTCAACATCGGCACAGTTGTGTATTGAATCTAGGGCTTTTTTACAGGCATTATTAGCATTTTCATAAGTGAGGGATTTTAAAACAGCATTGGCTGCTGCTTGCATTTCAATTTGCCACCTGACCACTGATTGCAGTTGGTGGATGAAGGAGATATATGGTTCCTGGGCACCCTGATGAATGGCCGCAAATCCTGGCTCTAAGTTTTTTGTATCAGGTACTTTCCTTAGAGCACACAGTGTAATAGTTGTGCTTTGGTCCCATACCTGGGGTTGTAATTGCAGCTTGGCACAGGCAGTGGCATACATGCCGGTTCCTGAGAGCTGGGGTGATGTAATATTAAGTGGCACATTTTGATTACCAGTATTTAATGCCTGGGTTTGAGCCAAATCTACGAATTCCATCCACCACACAGAGTATTGCCCCCTGTTAAAACAGTTTTAAAAAGAGATTTCCAGTCCACTGGTAGCATGGTATGCAATTCAGCTATAGCATCTATTAAATTCACAGTAAAGGAGAAATGCAAGCTCTTTTCCTTCACTGATTTCCTTAGTTCTTTAACCATTTCAAAGGACAACTGTTCATGATGTGGGTTTTGATTGCAATGTATTACAGGCATAGCTTGTAAAAAATTCAGTATCTCCCTCTTGTAAACTCTTCTGCGGCAGCTGTGTATAAACCATTTTGGCTCAGGTTCAGCAGGTAACATGTCCTGATGATCATTAACAAGGTGAGATGTGGCATAGGGAGGAGGATGAGTGGGTGAAATGGTTGCAGCTGCTTTTCGGTGTGCTGTCTGTAATATTTCTTCTGCACTAGGAGTGGTGGCTGCCATAATGCATACTGGGGTCAGAGGAGGGTATAAATCTGGTTTTTGGTCAGGATCGACTGGCCCTGGATCAAACGGGTCTTGGCGTTCCAAATCATCATTCTCAGAAAGGATAATGGTGCATCCGAGGGTACATGATCCACTTCCTTAAATTGCTGCAAGGCAGAATAGATGACAATGCAAATCACAATATCATCGGGGTGAACATCATCTATACCTTATTTCTTCCTCCAATTCTGAGCTCACTCTCTGGTGTGCCTTAATATGCATAATTGATACCTTTTCAGGCATCTGAACTGCTTCCAGCAGCCGGATTATCTCTTGCGCATGTTTCATGTTTTTTCCTTGTGGGGTCAGCAGTCCCCTCTCTCTCCAGACAGCTCCATGTGCGTGCACAACTCCGAATGCATACCTCGAGTCTGTATAGAGGATTATTCTCTTTCCTTTTGCCATTTCTAAGGCACAGGTCAGTGCAATTATCTCGGCCTTCTGCACAGAGGTGCCTGTTGGTAAGGGTCCAGATTCTATTACCTCTTTGCAGGTAGTGACTGCATATCCAGTATGTCGCTTTCCACTGGCAACGTAGCTACTCCCGTCAGTGAACCAGGTCTCTGTATTGTCCAAAGGAGTGTCCTTTAAAGTCTGCGCGGCTGGAGTAAGTAGCTTCAGTAGTCTCCAGGTAATTGTGCTGTACTGCTTCTCCTTGATTTCCACTGAGAAAGTAAGCTGGGTTGATAATATTACTTACATCTCTACATCATCTTGTTCTACCAGGATGGCCTGGTATTTCAGGAACTTCTGTGGTGAGAGCCAGTGGCCACCCTTTACTTCCAGTACTGTGGACACTGTGTGGGACTCTAGTACAGTCATTTTCTGTCCCAGGGTAAACTTGCGTGCTTCTTGAATATTCAGCACGACTGCTGCTACAGCTCTGAGGCAACCTGGCCATCCTTTGGCCGTTGCATCTAGTTGCTTGGAAAAGTAAGCAATTGCCCTCCGATATGGACCCAAGACCTGAATCAATATTCCCAGGCAATTCTCTGTTTTTCAGGGGAAAATAGAAAGAATGGTTTACTTTCATTTGGAAGTCCCAAAGCTGGAGCTGACATGAGGGCACTCTTTAGCTGGTGAAAGGCCTGTGTGGCTTCCTTTGTCCACTGGAGACCTCTATTTCCATTGGCAATAAGAGCATAGAGAGGTCTGACAAGCAGTCCATAATTATAAATCCACAGCCAGCACCACCCTGCCATGCCTAAGAAGGTTCGGAGTTCCTTTATTGTCTGGGGTTTCAGATGGAGCTGAAACAAGCGGCGAGCCAGGGCCCGGGACAAGCGGCTCGAGTGCGAGTGGTGTGGTTCCCTCTTGTTCCACTCCCTTTTCCCCTTTTTCTTCTTTTTTACTGGTTTTCTGTCCCATTTTTTTCCCCCAAAATCTTATCTATTCATTCCATGCCTTTTTTTTTTTTCTCACTTTCTCTGACAACCTGAATACTACCTTCTTTCAACTACCCATGCAAAAAAAACCTTTCTCTCACAAACCATTCGACATAATACACCTCCTTCCAAAGAAATAAAGCTCAAAATAAACAATCTACATTACATATCTTCCACTCATTTCCATTTACTCACCTTTATCTCTCGCTCACTCTCACTCACATTCATGCCCTCAAGCCTGTTCATTCATACTTCTGGACTTCACAATACTGTTACATATACTTTCATTCGTGCACACTTACTTTTATTTTTCACTCACTCTCACATCTACATTTAGCTCAAAAACAAACAATCTGCATTGCATATCTTCCACTAATTTCCATTTACTCACCTTTATTTTCCACTTACTTTCGCACACACATCCACACCCTCAGGCCTGTTCATTCATACTTCTACATTTCCCTTTATTTTATTGCACAGAGGAAGGAAACGTTAGCAAACCTCTTAGACTTACACAAAGGGATTTCTGTTGCCAGAGAATCGTGAATGGTGTAAGCCCCCCACCCTGACCCCTTCCACCTCCCCGAGGTTTGGCTATCCCTCTTCCCTAGAGATAGCCTCAGAGTCAGGGGTTCGGACCTCCGTACCTTGCCCAATCTGGACTCCCCACACCCCCTCCCCCAGGGGGAATGGGTTAGACGACTACTTTGCGCAGCCGCGGTGCTAAAAGGTCCTACGATACTGAGCCATCCTTGCTTTGGGGGCAGCCTCTCTGGGCTTCAGTACCGCTAGGCCTCTGGGAAGTGCCCTGAGTTTGGTTGCCTCTGGTGCCAATTCACCTTTGAGGCTGGCTGCATGCGACTCACACTTGGTGCGAGTCACAGCTTCCCCCTCACGCCCAGGGGAACAAGGCTAGTTTTGCGGGTTTTGCCTCAGTTCCCACCCGTGGGGACTTGTTGGTGCGGGACCCACCCTCGCATACACAACAAGAAGATACCTTTTAATTCACCTACTAGGTGTTGCTGGCCAGTGTTGGTATTCTTGGATATCCCTCAATCTAGCTGTGTTGTCCAAAGCAGAATTTTTAGGGGCCCCTCCCACACATTTTACCTTTTAAATTTTTTTTCCTCCAATTAATTATGCCAAGAAAACCCTCTTTTTACCTTTTATTTTACCTTTTTTTTTACCCCCCCAAGGGGTCCCACTCTTTCCCTGAGACCCAGTCACGGTTTTCCCCAGGGGGATTCTCTCACTCTTTTTATCACTCGCTTCATCTCTTCACTGGCCGTTTTTCTAGCGAAAAAGACAGAAACGCAGCATGGGAGACTACTGCACTCACTTAGCAGGTCTGGGGTAACCAGCCCGCCTCTCATTCACATGCATTCATCCCCCCTTATCCACCCCGACCCAACAAATACTTACCTATCCCTTGTCCTTGGGTCTTTGTTCTTCGTGTACACTTTGGTCTTAGGGGCTAATTACTGCGGTTTTAGGGAATCCTTTCCCTTTTCTTCGTTTTATTGTCTCCTTTTGTCCATCGGATTGTAACCTGCATCTGTCGGCAGCACCAGGGGAGCACAGTGAGGCTGCCTAATCAGGGCAGGACGCGTCTCCCTCACTCTGACTCTCCTAACGCACCGGCATAGAGGTGTTAGCAACCATCCTCTGCTACCATAATTGTGAAAAACGCCAATCACTTGGTTTTTAAATTTTTAAAAGTTTAATAATAAAAAAATAGTTATAAAAATAGTAATACAATTAGAGTAATGAAAATTTAGAGTTAGGACAATTACAAGACAATAAAAAGCAAAGAATTACGGACGTCTGGATGCTCTCGGGCACTTAAGCCCGATAAGCATACCTTGTGAAAAAAAGGAATAACCTTTAAAAGCAACAGCCTGTTGCATATTCATATATCTCATACATGATGCATAAATTCCTTGCAAATTAAGAACTTTTCTGGTTTTTGTCAACTTCTTCCTCTTAATCCTGGTGGTTCCATAAAGACGGAGAGAAGGTGGAAGAATGTTTGTCTTTTCCGATAATGAGGCAGTAATTCTTTATGGGCCCCCATCACTGCCATCTCTGTGTGAAGAGTTTCTTGATTATCTCATCTCTTGCTTGAGCTAGTAAAAAAAAAAAAACCACATACATAGGTTCTATTTTAACTACAAAACTACATTTACCATACTATTAAAATGTTAATACAGCACTTCTAATCAATATAGCATAATACATATAGTATTCAATTTAATATTTGCAAAAAGCCAATCATAAAATACGCATTTTTCACAATAGAGAAGCTTTGTGATCACCATTTTCAACTTTTAAGGTTAGTAACTGTCAAATTTGATCCCGAAATGAAACAGAATTCATATCCTGAATGGTATAATTTGGTAATTCAACTGTCAGCCAACAGACAAAGTAGACTAGTTGCTTATTTGGGAACGTAACATTAATGAAAATATTTTTAAGGTGTTTTAATGTACTCTTTTGGTGAACAGACAGCTTTGCGTCCATGATACTGCTGTTTTAAAAGCTGTTTGTCCAATATCTACGTCTAGACACAACGCTGCATGAATCCCCGCTGACACAGAGAGCACAGGGAGCCGGGGGGGGGGGGGGGGGGAAGAAGCCGCGGCGCCGGGAAGCACGGCTCCCGCTGATTTTTCTTGGCTCCTGGAGGCACGGGGGGATGTCCCACCGCCTACCTGCTTCCTGGCTTCAGGTACCTGTCCCGTGCCGTCCCCACCCCCGAAACGCGGGCTGTGTCGGCTCAGGGCGGCTCCACCCGCCCTGGAGCACCGACCGGCAGAAAAAAAACACACAAGCCCGCTTGTAACACAAACTATCAGCGCTGGGTCCTAGCGCCCCCGGCAGGCACAGTTTCCACGGTCGCAATGGTAAAACTTTCCCCTCCCAGCTAGGCGGTTTTTTTTTTTCCGGGATAACACGGAGGGGTCTTACCGCTCCTATTGGATCGTGGTCGTCGTGCGTCACAGCGTCAGGAGTCCTTGCCCTGGGTCGGCTTGCTTCAGGCGCTGGCAAGGTCCCGACCTCACCCCCATCACTTACAGCCACTCAAAAAGCAGCTAATAAGTAACAGGGTAGTTGAACTTCCCAAAGAGCTTTTGAGACCCTCAGTTAAGGGCTCCAGCTTCTGCGTGGGCTTTTAATATTTCATAAAACATCCACATTGGGGGCCAACTGCAATACTTACCCCCGAAACCCCCTGGAGTTATAAGG
This sequence comes from Anomalospiza imberbis, assembly GCF_031753505.1. Classification (NCBI taxonomy): domain Eukaryota; kingdom Metazoa; phylum Chordata; class Aves; order Passeriformes; family Viduidae; genus Anomalospiza; species Anomalospiza imberbis. The sequence goes on from NC_089720.1 coordinate 6,742,045, forward strand.
CTAGCACGGATTTGAGAGAGCTTTGGGGGGAAATATTTCAGGGTTAAGGCAAAATATTCCAAAAGAGGCTCTTCACACTCTTCTGCTCCAGCATGGGGTTCCTCCCACAGAAAACAGTCCTTCACAAACTTCTCCAACATGAGTCCTTCCCACAGGGTCCAGCATGGGTCCCTCTAATGGGGTACAATCCTTCAGGCACAGGCTGCTCCAGCATGGGCTCCCCCACAGGGTCACAAGTCCTGCCAGCAAGCCTGCTCCAGCAGGAGCTCTTCTTTCTGCCATGATCTTGCTCCAGGGCAAGCTTCCCACAGGGTCACAGTCTTCTTCAGGCATCCTGCTCTAGTGTGGGGTCCTGTATGGGCTGCAGGTGGATCTCTGCTCCCCTGCGGACCTCCATGGGATGCAGGGGAGCAACCTGTGTCTCCATGGTCTTCACCATGGGCTGCAGAGGAATCCGCTCCAGCACCTGGAACACTTCCTCCACCTCCTTTTTCACAGACTTTCGTGTCTGCAGAGTTGTTCCTCTCATATTCTCACTGCTCTTCTCTGGCTGCAATTGTTTCTCCACAATAGCTTATTTCCCCTTCTTAAATATGTTATCACAGAGGTGTTGCTACAACCATCAGTGACTGACTTGGCCTTGGCCAGCGGTGGGTCTCTGTTGGAGCTGACTGGAACTGACATGGGGGAAGCTTCCAGCAGCTTCTCACAGAAGCCACCCCTGTAGCCCACCACCCTAACCTTGCCATGCAAACCAAATGCAAGAACATATCATAAAAATAGTCTGCCACATATCAGAAAGAATAGATGGCAAGGAAGAAACCATTGTTTAGGAAAGTTAACTAGTTGTTTATGCATAAACAAAACAATAGTTTTATGTCTCACAACTTTTATATTGCTAACATCGACACAGTATTTGAATGCCATCCATGCAGAATTAATAAAAGTAAAATCAAACTCCAGCACAATTCAGGAACTCGGTGTTTTCTATCTTTCAACATCCAAGTAGAGCTGGCTGAAATTTTTCCTCTGAAATGAGCTGGCTGAAATTTTTCCTCTGAAATAATTTTCTAAGGGAAAACAGGCTATGTGTATTTTCAGAATGTACTCTTTGCTGAAGTGAAAGCTTTCTCTAAGATACTTTGTGCCTCCTAGCAGAGAAACCCTGAAGTTTCATGTCTTCTTGATAGATTGTCAGATATATTGCCTTAGAACTAGGACTTTCAGACTCCTCAGGAGCTGTAATTGTCTATCTTGGCTTTCTGTTTCTTTCCAGACTGGCCATCTCCCTTTCTGATGGGACTATCATGGCTAAAAAGGGTTAAAACATTTTATTTCTGCTGTCTCTAAATGACGTTTCAGAAATTGCATTCATTACTAAATTTTGAAGTCTTTTTGTTTGTGTCTTTCATAAAAGAAGAATTTGGAATTTCCTGAGAACAGGTTTTGGGTGGGTAACTCTGGTGATGTTTCTCCTAGGAAGAAGTATATATTTATCATGCCACAGCTGTAAGTTTGCTTGTGTGTTATCTGATTAAAACAATTATTTTTATTCAAAGAGGCTATTTAATTGAAAATGGTAGAGTGTAGGAGTCTTTGTATATATTGGACACCATCTTGCATGTTTTTTGGCAAAGAAATGTCTGGTGCCAACCAAAATCTTAATTTACAGAATGGCTGACTTCTTTGAGAGTAAGAGCTACTTTCATATCAGCTCTGAGTTGACTTATCCAAATTCTTAAATGCCTTTCCAACCTTCTATTTATGGCCTTCAAAAAAAAGTCTGTGACATATTTCAGTAATTACTTTCTAGAGATCCAGAGCTTTTTTATAACTTTCCAAAGTATTGGTCATCTATATAATCTATATTATATTCCTAGAAATCTATATTTAATGACATGCATGTGTGTTGTGCATGGTGTTTCTGTTGGTTGGTAGGTTTTAGCATTTCTGGTAGTAATGGTTTGTATGCGATCCAAAACTGTAGTTAGTACGAGTGTATGCAATCAGATGGCACCCTCCAAAAAAGATGTGTCTGTTCACACCCATTCCTGTGTGAAATGTTTGAGCTTATAGTGGTTTCAGGGGGTGTTGTGGAGGAAACCTGCCTGTGGTGTGAACAGGTGAACAATCTCCTTTCACTGGTGGCTGAGCTTAGAGAGGAAATTGAAAGACTAAGGAGTATCAGGGAAAGTGAAAGGGAAATAGATTGGTGGAGTTCAGCCCTTCCATCCTTGAGGGAGGCCCACCAAAAGTCAGAGGACTCCCATGCCTCTCACTGTCAGACAATAGAAGGACACCTGGTAGATCAAGGGGAATGGAAGTGGGTACCTACTTGAGGAGGTAATAATAAAAATTCCTCCCGACCCCCACTCCCAAGCCAGGTGCCACTTCAGAATAGGTAAGAACCCCTGGATCTAGAGAGTCAGACAGATGATTTAGAAGAAAATTATCTGCACAGTGACCCTCCCAATACGATTAATCTGTGAGAAGGATCACTACCTCTAACATCAAAAAGGAAAGAAGGGTAATTGTGGTGGGTGATTCCCTTCTGAGGGGAACACAGGGCCCCATATGTTGACCGGACCCACCCCACAGAGAGGTCTGCTGCCTCCCTGGGGCCTGGGCACGGCACGGGATATTACTGAGAGACTTTCTGGGCTGATTCAGCCTTCTGATTATTACCCACTGCTGATACTCCAGGCTGGCAGTGATGAGATTGAAAAGAGGAGTGTCAGGGCAATTAAAAGGGACTTTAGGGCACTGGGACAAGTAGTTGGTAGGACAGGGGTACAGGTAGTCTTTTCCTCAGTCCCTTTGGTGGTTGAGAAAAACAGTGAAAGGAACAGGAGAGCTCACATTATCAATAAGTGGCTCAAGGGTTGGTGCCATTGGCAGAATTTTGGATTCTTTGATCATGGGGCAACTTTTACAGCACCTGGCCTACTGGAACCAGATGGGCTCCATCTCTCTGTTAAGGGTAGAAGGTTTTTAGCTTGTAAACTGGCAGAACTTGTTGAGAGGGCTTTAAACTAGGTTTGAAGGGGATGCTGTTGGGCTGTCTGGAAGCAGGCCCAAGGGTGGTAAGCCTGAGATAGGAGTGAAATCAGCAGCCCAGCTGAGTTGCATGTATACTAATGCACGCAGCATGGGCAATAAACAAGAAGAGCTGGAGGCCATGGTGCAACAGCAGAGCTATGATGTAATTGCCATCACAGAAACATGGTGGAATGACTCACATGGCTGGAGTGCTTCACTGGATGGCTACAAGATCTTCAGGAGAGATAAGAAAGGGAGAAGAGGTGGAGGGGTGGCCCTTTATAATAGGGAGTGTCTTGGTTTGAAAAGACAGGTGTCTGCTTAAGGAAGGTAGGAGCCTCCTCTGAAATGGAAAATGTAAACCCCCTCCCTCCAAATTATTATAATTTTGAAATTAAGCGGCTCTCAGGCAAAGATACGGGAGCAGGAATAACAGTTCTTTATTAGGGAAGAAAAGGGAAAAAAATAAACAATGCAGTAATACAAAACAACACTGTCAGAGTCAGATTATGACCTGACACCCTGTGGGTCAGGGTGTTGGTAGCAGTCCAATTGAAATGGTGGCGGCAGTCCTCCTGGAGTGACAGATGTGGTTCTGTTGAAGCAGTGATCCTGTAAAATGGTGTAGTCTTTCTATGAAGATCCAGTGGTGGTGTAGATGGGCCTGGTCTTCCTTGGAATCCAGTGGGAAAGGGCTGCTCCTCTGGGAATCCAGTAGAAAAGGCTGCCCTCGTGTCCCAAAATCTCAGATTATATCCAGGAAGGAATGCTTGGCTCCTCCCCCTGGGCAGAGCATCTCACAATGGGATGATGTAATTTTTCATCAGTCATGCAGTGAGACTCAATGGCACATTAACAGAACATATTTCCCAGAGGGAGGATTGGTATGGAAGAGATAAAGAAAACTGCCTAATTAACAGAAGATAACTGCCACACCTCTAACAGATGGCAAATAGAATACACACTTATCTTGCAATCCAGGACAGGGAGTCTTTGGACACCATAGGTATTGAAACTAATGATGACAAAGTTGAATGCCTATGGGTAAGAATTAGGGGGAAGGCCAATAAGGCTGACATCCTACTGGGAGTCTGTTATCCACCCAACCAGGAAGAAGTGGTGGACAATTCATTCTATAAGCATCTAGAGAATGTTTCTGGATCATCTGCTCTTGTTCTTGTTGGCGATTTCAACCTGCCAGACATTTGTTGGGAACTCAGTACAGTTGAAAAGAGGCAGTCCATGAAATTTTTAGAGTTTGTGGAGGACAACTTTTTGTCGCAACTGGTGGGTGAGCCCACCAGGGGAGGGACTGTGTTAGATCTGTTATTTGCAAATAATGATGGGTTGGTGGGAGATGTGGTGGTTGGCGGCCTCTTGGGGCATAGTGATCATGAAATTATAAAATTCACAATATTTGGTTAAGTCTAGAGGAGCATTAATAAGACTTTTACATTGGACTTTCGGAGGGCCAACTTTGGCCTATTCAAGACACTTATTCAGAGTTCCTTGGGAAGTAGTCCTTAAAAATAAAAGAGTTCAGGAAGGGTGGACGTGCTTCAAAATTGAGATCTTGAGGGCACAGGGACAGACTGTCCCTGTGTGCTGTAAGACAAGTCGACGAGGCAAACATCCAGCCTGGATGGGCGAGGAGGTTTTGGAGGAACTCAGGGATAAAAAAAGGATGTATTATCTTTGGAAGGAGGGTCGGGTTTCTCAGGTAGTATTTAAGAGGGCTGCTAGAGTATGTAGAAAAAAAAATAGGGAGGCTAAAGCACAGTTTGAATTTTAAATGGTGACTTTTGTAAAGGATAACAAAAATGTTTTTATAAATATATTAATGGTAAAAGGAAGAGTAAGACTGACCTTTGTTCTTTATTAGATGTAGAAAGGAACTTTGTTACTGCAGATGAGGAGAAGGCAGAGGTGCTTAATGCCTTCTTTGTCTTGGTTTTTAGTGAGAAGACTTGCCTTCAGGACAACTGTCCTTTTGGGTGTCTCGATGATATCAGGGAGCAGAATGGTCCCCCCATTATCCAAGAGGAGGCAGTCAGAGAACTGCTGAGCCACCTGGACATTCATAAATCTATTGAACCAGATGAGATCCATCCCAGGGTGATGAGGGAGCTGGCAGATGAGCTTGCAAAGCCACTCTCCATCATTTACCAGCAGTCCTGGCTCACTGGTGAGGTTCCGGATTACTGAAAGCTGGCCAATGTGATGCCCATTCATAAAAAGGGTGGGAAGGAGGATCCTGGGAATTATAGGCTGGTTAGCCTGACCTCTGTACCAGGTAAGGTTATGGAACAGTTTATATTGAGTGCCATCACACAGAACTTACAGGACGACCAGGGTATTAGACCCAGCCAGCATGGGTTTAGGAGGGGTAGGTCTTGTTTGACCAACCTGATCTCCTTTTATGACCAAGTGACCCGCCTTGTGGAGGCAGGAAAGGCTGTAGATGTATATTTGGACTTCAGCAAGGCCTTTGACACTGTCTCCTACAGCATACTCCTGGAAAAGCTGGCAGCCCACAGCTTGGACAGGTGCACTCTTTGCTGGGTTAAGAACTGGCCCAGAGAGTGGTGGTGAACGGTGCTGCATACAGCTGGCGGCCAGTCACCAGTGGTGTCCCTCAGGGGTCTGTGCTGGGTCCAATTCTGTTTAATGTCTTTATTGATGACATGGATGAGGGGATTGAGTCTTTCATTAGTAAGTTTACGGATGACACTAAGCTATGATTGTGTGTCAATCTATTGGAGGGTAGGAGGGCTCTTCAGAGAGACTTGGAACGGTTGAATAGATGGGCTGAATCTAACAGGATGAAGTTTAATAAATCCAAGTGCCAAGTCCTGCATTTTGGCTACAATAACCCCCTGAAACATTATAGGCTGAGGACGGTGTGGCTGGATAGTGCTCAGGTGTAAAGGACCTGGGTATACTGGTCGGTAGCCAGCTGAACATGAGCCAGCAGTGTGCCCTAGTGGCCAAGAAGGCCAATGGCATCCTGGCTTGCATCGGGAACAGTGTGGCCAGCAGGACCAGGGAGGTCATCCTTCCCCTATACTTGGCACTGTTGAGGCTGCACCTTGAGTACTGTGTCCAGCTCTGGGCCCCTCATTTTGGGAAGGATGTTGAGACGCTTGAGTGTGTCCAGAGGAGGGCAACTAGGTTGGTGAGGGGCTTGGAACACAAGCCCCATGAGGAATGACTGAGAGAGCTGGGGTTGTTTAGCCTGGAGAAAAGGAGACTCAGAGGTGACCTTATTGCTCTCTACAACTTCCTGAAAGGTGGTTGTAGTCAGGTGGGGGTTGGTCTCTTTCTCCAGGCAGCAACTGACAGAACCAGAGGACACAGTCTCAAGCTGCGTCAAGGGAAATATAGGTTGGATATTAGGAAGAAGTTTTTTACAAAAAGGGTTCTGGAATGGTCTGCCCGGGGATGTGGTGGAGTCACCATCCCTGGATGTGTTTAAGAAAAGACTGGATGTGGCACTCAGTGCCATGGTTTAGTTGAGGTGTTAATGAATGGGTTGGACTCGATGATCTTTAAGGTCTCTTCCAACCTTGTCATTCTGTGAATTCTGTGATTTAGTGAGTGGTTTGTGTTTAGCACACTTCAGATGTATGCATCTGATATCTCTATACATTGGCAGCTTTTATTTGCAAAAAGAAAATTTTTAAAAGTTTAATAAGGGATAATAAGGGCCAAAATAACAGTGCTGGTTGCTTGGTGACGGCTGGAGGCACATTGGCTAACCATAGCAACTCATATACTTTTTCTATTGCATTGGTCAAATACATATACATAAAGATAATATATATTCAAACATTTCTTTGAACTCGTTTACATGTTCCAGGAATTCTTTAGCTTAGTTTGAACCCCGACCCGCCTTTTTAGAGTACATGCAGTAATCGTGGATGTGGTTTTGAAGGTCACGTGTCACTTCCTCACAATGACCCCCTGTTCTGTGGTTTCAGTAGGTGATAGTTATTGATAGTCGAAGGGTCAGTAGCAGGGGTCCTCATCACATCCATTCCTTAAATGTTATCTGACCATGCAGACGGTTTTAGCTATTTCCATTATTGTAAGTTTACCACAAGTACTTTAAATCAACATCAGCTATTTCACAAATGTCTGAGTTATTTTCATTATTGTCAGTTAGTTACAAAAATAAAAGCATTAGTTATTATTTCACAACTACAGCTACTTCTGCAAAAGTTAACATTATAATGCACAACACATAGCATCCACTTTAATAGTTGGGAAAGCCAAAACTATAATATATGTTTATCACACTGTCCACAAACTAAAATATCACCCATAAATGATGTTCTGAGGATATGAGCTACACAGGGGCCAGGGCATTGGCCACAAAAAGCTGACAAATTATACTATATCAAAAGCCGTTATAAGTGATTAAAAACTGTACTATATCAAAATCGTTATGATTAATAATAAATTGCAAAAGCCAATACATAATAGTGAAAGACAACAACTACATAGTTATTTATAACAAAGTCTTTCTGGATTGTAATGTGAGAAAAGACTGCTCACTTAAAAAATTTAAAGGGTTTATTAAACCTTAACAAAAATGCAACAGAAGGACTAAATAAGGAAAAGCAGGCCTGGGTACTGCCTTTGTGGCTGCCCACCACATGGCTGGCTCATCTTCAAGATGGATGCTTCACCTTTTATATCTCTAGCCCCTCCTAGAGCCTTATCAGTTAACTCCTTCCTTGCTGTCCAGTGGTAGAAGTCACTTTCTTACATTCTGATAGGAAGTCAGGTGCTGCCTTAGTAACAAGCCAACCTTCCCAAATCCCTGGATTACCAAGACTGTCCCATGATAACACATACTAGGGGGAGCATATTGCAGTAACATAACTATACATTTATAAAACTTCTTTTACCCTACATATAAAGTTTACCCCTGAATTGTGAGAGCCAACCATTTACTCATCTATAACAGTAACAAGTGTTTTCATAGTCATTTCTCAAAAAACAAATAATTTCTTAGAAATATTTTGCTTTGTCTTAGATACTGTTCTTGCATATTTTTTAATATTTAACTGTTGCTACTCTTTTGAGAGACTGTAATGTTATGGTTAATGGCTTAAACATTGTTATGAAGTACTTTTTGCCCATTATGGCAAAACTGTATATAAAAATATAGTTGAAAAAGTGTGGTAGTGTGGTTCATACAACAAATGTAGCTTGAAGTTTGGCAGTCCATATTAGAACAACTGTATTGTGTTTGTGTGGCCAGGTTTTGGCAGCAGCGGACTACAGGGATGGCTTCTGTGAGAAGTGCTGAGAGATTCCTCTATGTCCAGCAGAGCTAATGTCAGCTGGCTTCAGGACAGACTCTCTGCTGGCCAAGGCTGAGCCAATTAGAAATGGTGGTAACGCTTTTGTGATAACATATTTAAGAAGGGGGGAGGAAACTTCATGAGAGAAATTGCTGCCAGAGAGGAGTGAGAGTATGTGAGAAACAATTCTGCAGACTGCAAGGTCGGTGAAGGAAGGGGAGGAGGTGCTCCACATGCTGGAGCAGATTCCCTTGCAGCCTGTGCTAAAGACCATGGTGAAGCAGCAGTGCCCCTGCAGACCATGGAGGTCTTCTGACTACATATAAATTACACTTTATATCTCCCAGTTCTTGATATCTTGCTGGTTTGTTTTGCATCTCTTTCCTGAAGTTTCCCTTCTTTTTAAAGAGCAGAGACCAAGTGTCAAAACAAATAGTGGGATGAGTCTGTTTTCTCTCTCATGTTTCAGTATTAAAATGGTAGTTGACTAGTGATGCTAGTGTATGAAGGCCAGAGAACTATTTAGAGAATGCAGTAAGCCTCATTTTCTATTTGCTTTCAGGTGGAAATGGAAGTATCTTACTGCCTTTCATTCTTCACAGGGTTACACATCATTTTGGAATGATTGCATCTCCTCGGGATTGCGTGGCTGTATGTTAATTGAATTGGCATTGCGAGGGCGTCTTCAGTTAGAGGCTTGCGGAATGAGGCGTAAAAGTCTATTGACAAGAAAGGTAAGTGGAGGAAACTGGTCACATTTACTTTTGTGTCATGCTTCAGGCAATATAGTAGCTATAAATTAAGGGTGATTGTAACAAATACCCTTTTTTTTTTCTTTATATGGGTGTTGAAGGTTAGGATTTTTTCTTTTTTTTTCTTGCTGTCATGGAATTTTGTCCTATTTGTAGCTAAGAGATAATAATGACCAGTGCTTAAGAGAGACAAAAGATGTAGCCAAGGGGGAGGGGGAGGAGTGCAGCTGGAGGCACTATCTTGGCTGGGGGGCTTTCTCTTGGGAAAGGCAGAGATGCTGTGAGATTTTGGCTGGGGGGTGAGGGGATGGGCTTGGCTTGTCTCTTGCTCTCGGGATTGAAGGGGAGACAAGCTGCGGTCCCTGTAGGAAGAATTCGCCACCACTGCATGGTTCCATCTCCTGCTGTCTTCTCCTACCATGAGTGAAGCTCTGCTCATAAGAGCAGCCATTGGACTGGGACCTTATTAACACCCTACCTCACTGGAAAGGGCCCTCACCATCTATTCGGATGCCTCAGGGAAAAACCCAGTACCCCTCCCCCCTCTAAGAGAGCCTCTCCCAACCACGTTTGGGAGCCTGGCTGCTGCTGCCCAGCTCCACCCTTTCTCTGCCACTGCTCTGGGTTTTTGCTACGCTGTAACTCCTCACCTCCTGCCTGCTGGGACACCCTGTGGCTCCTGCTACAGCTGCAGAGTTTCGGTTACATTTTGTTTGCCACTCCAGGGTCTGCTCGCCTCTGCCATTCCAGCTTGCTGCTTCCAAGCTTCCTGTTACAGCTAATTTCGCTATCTGGAGGGGCACCTGGACTGGCTGCCCCTGTCAGATTGTAAAGGAAGCCCCTTTTCAGTATCTTCCACTGGCTGTGCCCACCATTACCCACATAAAGAAGCAACTGAGCTCGCACCACAGTGCCCCCTGCAGCCACATGAGCGTTATCACAGCTGCCTGGCCAGGAGCCAACAGTGCCCCTGCCAGCTCTGATCATAACTACACCAAAGGGGAAAGTGCTTGACAGCTGAGAGAAGGCTATGGTTGGGTTTCTGTTCTTGTTTGTTGTTGCTGCCATTGTTGTTGTTTGTTTGCCTTGTTATACATATACCTACTAGCAAAGAACTGTTATTCTTTTTCCCATATCTTTGCCTGAAAGCCCCTTAATTTCAAAGTTAGAATAATTTCGAAAAAGGTGAATCAGGGACTCATAAAAAGAGGATGCTAGACAGGAACGAATGGAGATCTGAACCAATGTGGTTAATCATACGTTCTCCCTTTATTGTTCATACGATGGTAGTTTATATACACTTCAAGATAGTTTACAATTGTGAGCACACTCTCATTGGCAAGCAAACATTGTTTGTCTTTGTCTTAAGGTGGTTAAAGTTTCACACTGCAGACCTATACTAATTCACACCTAGAAAGCTCATTATACTGTGTTACACCTTCACATAATTTCTAACTGCGCCACAGAATTATTTCCAACTGTGCCACAGGCTTCAAGGCGTCACCGAGGGTCGTATCTGAGGCCTAGGCTGGGGTAGCTCAACCTTCACTCTAAATGTACAAATCATGTCCTCTTTCTCTCAGAAATTCTGCTACAAAAAAGGGCACATATTTTCCATTCCAAGGGAGGTTCCCACCTTCCTTGGCAGACACCTATCTTTCAAACCAAGACAATGGGGATAGGGATTCTGAGTAGCAACCTAAGGTAGGTACAGAGTTATTACCTAAAAAGTTTTAATGGTGAGCTGAAGTACCTTGTAAAATCTTCTGCATTTGTTCTCTGTTCCTGTTTGTTCTCTTGATGTGTTCATGCTGCACACAGTCAGTTGGCAGTGGCTCTGGCCAGGGTGCTGTGGCAGCATTTGCTGCTGAGAAGCCAGTTGCACTAGTTGCAATCTGATGAAGGAACTGCATTTTGGAATGTTCGCGAGATGTTGGTTGGGGCTGAGAGACTCAGGTGTATTCTGCAAGTCACCAGTTTAATACTGGTATACACAGTGTTGCAATTAGTGCTTGCAGTGCATGTGTTGGGGTTTAGGAGTTCTCCTTTTGTTTCTTTCTCTTTGAGAATTTTCTCCCATTTCTTGTTGCTAAGAGACAATAATCACTGAGTACTTAAGAGAGACACAAGAAGTTTCCCCAGGAAGGGTGCAGCTGGCTGCCCTCTTATCTGGGAGGTTTCTCGTGGAGGGGCAGAGATACCGGGAGAATTGGGCTGGGGAAAAGGGGTTGGGTACAGCTCCCACCTCTCTTTTGCTCTCGACTTTGGAGGAGGACAGTTGGAGCTGCTGCCTGGGTGGGAATTCGCTACCACCGCAGGAGCCCAGCCAGGTCCTCCTTCTTCTGCAGTGGGGTGAACTTTTGCTCATGAGAGCAACCACTGAACTGGGAGTTTATTAACACTCTACCTCACTAAAACAAAAGGACTTTCACCATCTGCTTAGGTGCCTCAAGGAAAAACCCTGGGCTCCCCGAGCCCCCTCCCTCTCTCTTGGGGCCGTGTTCAGGAGCCAGGTGGCCACTGCCCAGCCCCTGCCGTTTTCTCTGCCACTTCTCCGAGGTTTCTTTGCTGCACTGTAATTCACACCCCCTGCTTGCCCAGGCGCCCTGCAGTTCCAGCTACAGCTGCTGAGTTTCTGATACATCTCATCTACCACTCCGGGACTTTGCTCATCCCTGCCTTCCCAGCTTGCTACTCCGAGATCCCTGCTACAGCTCCTTTTGCTATCCAGAGGGGCCACTGGGATTGGCTGTCCCTGGGCGTTCATAGAAGAAGCCCCTTCTCCATCCCTTTCTGCTGGCTGCATCCACCATTGTCCACATGGAGAAAAGATGGCCGACTAGTGCTACAGCGCCCTCTGCAGCCATGAGGGAATCATCACACCTGCCCTGCCAGCACTCCTGCTGGCTGCAACCATAACTACACCAAAGAGCCTGCAGCTGAGAAGGCTGTTACTGGGTTTCTGGTTCTGTTTTTTGTTGCTGCCATAGTTGCTGCTGGTTTTTTTTGCCTTATTATACATACTAGTAAAGAACTGTTATTCCTTTTCCCATATCTTTGTCTGAAAACCCCTTAATTTTGAAGTTATAATAATAATTTGGAGGGAGGGGGTCATATTCTCCATTCCAAGGGTAGTTCCTGCCTTCCTTAGCAGACACCTGTTGTTCAAACAAGACAGCATGGAAGGGAAATAATCCTTGTTCCTTGGGCCCATGAGAACACAAAACTAGCTGTATCTAGTTTAAGCATGTGACCACTGTATTAACTTTCTTCTACTCACTGACCTTTAAGATGGGCAAATTTTTGAGGTTCTTTACTGAATTACACTGAATATTTGAGGCACCTTAGTTTATTACTTTTGGCACTGGATATTTTTTCTTAGTACAAAATATGCAAAGTCACACTGTTTGAAGAATTTTTACTTTATCAGCATTGGAAGATTCTTGAGGTTCATAAGGAGCCTCAGGAAGAAATTTGGTCATAACACCCCAACAGTCCACTGGATTCAAAATGAATCGTGACAGTTTTGAAGGGATATTTTCTGTAATTGGCCATTTGTCTACCGGTAAACCGACCAGACATGTTGAGAATGTCTTCTTTGGCCTTGAGTGAGTCAAGCAAATGGTGTCCAGACCTGACACATCAGCCAGAGTTTCCCAGACATTTTCCCTTGGTTGACTCATGGGCAAGGCCGTATTGCTTAAAGCAACCAGTGAGATGATGAGGCAGAACCATAATATCTGACCGAGCTTCATGCTCATCTCTTGCAAAAATCCCCAACCCTCCCTCACAAAACCCAGTCCGCAAATTTTGCGCGCAAGATGAAAAGATGACTGGTGTCTGTGACGTCAATCACAGTGTTGGCACTGGTTCACGTCTGCATGCTTGCTTCTCTGTTCACGGGGTCACCACCTGCTTGCTTCTGGACTCGATAGGGTTTCACGTGTTTTGCCGGAATCCACTTTGGTCCTGCACCCTTTGCCCCAGGTTATTAGTTGGAATGGGCCTTCAATCTGCCCTGTCTCTAGGTTTCTGATCAAAACTAAGGTATTTTCCCTTAGTTTCGCTTGGGTACTGTTCGAAAAATACCTGACGATTGGCAGAGTGGGTTCTGTGAAGGAGCTGTTCAAGAAGTTCAAAACACACAGAGCTTTGTTCAACCGCATTGGAGGCATGGCCTCCGCCCTTTTCTGTTTATCCAAAAGAGATTTCAAAGTGTGGTGTGTCCTCTCATTGATGGCCTGGCCCACAGGAGAATGAGGGATGCTGAAACTGACAAACACCCCAAATTTTAAGAGTGTGTCAAGGGTTTGTCCCCTGAAAGTTGGGCCATTGTCTGTTTTGACTTCTTGAGGAACACCCAATGATGCAAATGCCTGCAAAAAATGCTGACATGCATGATTTGCTGTTTCGCCTGTGCGCAGAGAGGCAAAGATGGCGCCTGAGATCGTCATTCAAAAAGCATACTAATTTGGATGCTGCCAATTTGCATTGTGCGCCTGGAGGTAATAATTCTGGGTCACTGGGGAACTGGCAGATGGTCCTGCTGATGGAATCTGATTGACGTTCCCCAATGGTTGCATTCCCACTGGGAACCCCTGTGGGGTTTCTGGGTGAGGCATCGCCATCACTTGTGTCATGGCGTGTTGGCGTTCTGCACTCTTCTTCAAGTTTCCTGTAAGGGGTAGAGGTCTTCTGTCTACATTTGTTTTGGAGTAACATTGATTTGCATGATGTTTTCCTCTTCTGCATCTTGGACAAAGGCCTTGCGCTTTCGTGCTTTTTGCTGGTTCTGAGCAGTTCTTTTTCATGTGTCCATATCTTCCACATTTGAAGCGTGGTCCTCCGGCAAATGCTGTTGCCATCACTTCTGTGGAACCGGCTTGTTGAAGAGCTGGGTGAAGTGCTTAGAGAGTTTTTGAGAATTCTTCATGCTGCTCTTGAAGAATTTTCCCAACCTGTTCCGTCCAAACGCCTGATTGAATTGCTGTGATGTGCTGAGGTGTGTCTACCTTGCTGCATGCCTCTGTCATCTCAGTCATGGTTGGTTGACCAGGCATGGCGCTAATTATACGTTTGCACTCCGCATTGGCATTTGCAAAAGCAAGACTTCGAAGCAAATGTGGCTTTGCCGCTTCATCACTCACTTGTCAGTCCACCGCTTGTGTGAGACAATCGACGAATGAAGTGAAAGGCTTGGAGAGACCTTGCTTTACTTCTGTGTAAATACCTTCTGGAATTCCAATTGGTTGAATCTGCAAAATTGCCCTTTGGGCTGCCTCTCTGATGTCTGCCATCACACCTCGGGGCAATTCCGCTGACTGGTCTTCAGGTTTATCATGAAGTTCATCTCCTGCCAATTAAGCCAATGTGAGATCTGCATGTGGCCCTCCTGCATATCTGTTTCTCAGTTGAGTGAGAGCCCTTTGCCATCTCACATCCCACAGCAGGAGTTGTGAATCTGTAAAAATTGTTGAGGCAATGTACCTACAGTCGAAAGACACCAAGTCATAATTGTTGAAGATGCCTCTCAAAAGCTGCTTGAAATATGGTGAACCAAGTTCTTCTTTTCTTATGGCTTCTAATAAGTCTTTCAAGACCTGATGGTCCAAAAGTTCCCATCTGCAGTTTTCATTTCTTCTTCTGGACCTCACTGGCATTGCAGTGCTGTCTGTATCTAGTATATCATAGTCTCTTTCTTGCAGTGCCATCCTTCTGACATTTGCCCAATTAGTGAATGATGCATCTTGCAGAATATTTCTGGGAATTGAAACCAAATCCATACCTGTATCCGGTGGATTTGTAATTCACCTGGATGCACCTTCTTCTGCTCTGAAGGGTGCATTCATCCCAGGCACCCATCCCCCTTCTGTTTGAGGGGAGGTAAAAGGGGCTGTTGGCCGTGGCTGTTGGGGAACTGAAGAGGCAATAGTTGAATCTGCACTCTGTGCTGACAATGAAGAGGGTGGAAGAGAGCGTGCATGGTATTGCTGTGATTGGAATTGATGAGCACATTCCTGAAGCTGGAGAAAAAGCTGCGTTACAAAGTCTTTAGAAAATGAAAATAATCGTGGGCGGATCAAGGAACTGGATTGTCATCCTGAAAGCCAAGTGTTTGGAGCAGGCATGTAAAAGGCTGAAGTGCCTGATGAAGTCTAAAAGCCAGGTGGGTCTTCAGATGACATAGGAATGCCTTGTCCTGCTGTGATGGATATAACATTTTCGCTGCTAACATCCTGGGCTTCAGGGAGTTGTTGTTCTGGATCATCCCTGGATTGGGCGCTGTTCTCCTGCTCAGCGTGTGCTATGTCTTGGTCAGACAGTCCCCATTTACCTGGGAATATGACTATTGTGTCTTGGTCTTCTTCTGAAAGGGCTTGGATTGACAGGGGGCGAGGCGGAGGGTCCTTCATTACAATAATCTTGCAACTCTTTTGGAGTTGTTGTAATGCTTGTTGTAATTTTGCTGTTGTCCCACAAGGTGGTGCTGTCGTCCCACAGAGCAGCCGTGAGACGCTTTTTGCAGCGACAGCGGCAGAGGCTGCCACGGCCTGGGATGTTTTGAAAGCCTCCGCTTGGCGGGGACGGGATGGGGCAGGACTTACCTCCTCGGGAGATGATGGCTCGCCGAGCTCGGCGATGCTTGACCGCATTGGCCGCTGGTGAGGCACGGCCGCAGCTGCAGTGGAGGAAGGGGGGGCAGCTGCGGCTCCGGTGGAGGAGGGAGGGGCAGCGGGTTGGCTTAGGGGTGCGCAGGGAGTATGCGCCGTCCCTCGCACGGACTGAGCCTGTGCGGACCGTTGGGATGCGTGGGTGGTGACGTCGACCCATTTGCCGTGGGTCCTGCCCTTTGTGCCGCGGTCTGGGCCTCAGGGGTGGGCGAGGGTGGGACATGGATGATGTCAGCCGGCCCCGAGACAGCTCTTACCGAGTGAAGGGGCTGGGCGGGCCCTTTTGACGTCATTTTCAGAGTCTGGGGCTGTAGGTGGCCCGCCAAAAACGGGAGGCGTTGCCACCGAAGCCTCGGGTGCCTGAGACGCCACCAAGGATGGGGACCGGTGGGGAACAGGGCAGCTCCTCAAACCCCCCCTCTTCCACCTCAGGAACATGCGCAGGTGTAAGGATTTCGAAAACCGACCTGTCATCTTCCTCCTCATCACCAAGAAGTAGCTTAAACTTGGGAACTGGTTCCCTCTCGGGGTCTGCTTGAGCCGCAGTCTCCCGATGATCCTCCTCTCCCTCTGAGTCCCCCTCTGCCTCCCCCTTCTCGGGCAAATCCCCTTGCTCTTGCTCCTCAAAGGGAGTGTCTTCTTCTGGGATCTAGGGGGGCACGCGGGGGGTCACGAGCTTCAGGGGACATTTCCAGGGATCCAGGTGGGAGGGGCAGCGGGCTCCTGCCCTTCTGCCCCTGGGGAAAAGCCCTCAATCGCTTGGGGAGTCTGTAAGGGTGAGTGTGCAGCAGATTCTGGATATTTTGCATCGTATGTAGATTCGTAAAGAACTCGACAAGCAGACAAAAGCACCCCTGCCTTGGGGTCCTGCAAGGTGGCACAATCATATAACTTCGAATTAGCATCCTCCCATAGACAGGGATCAAATAAATCTTTCTCTGTGAGAGCTGGGTAGGTTTTCCTTGCCGACAGCAGCAGGGATTCAGACTCCTTTTTGGGGACTTTAACTGGGTGCTGCTTTACTAAGATTTCTAATTTCTGGAAAGTGTCTGCCTCTTTTTTCAAGAGATTCCCTCCCATCCTGCTCCCTGTGAGAGCTTACTGAAGCCGTTGTCACCGGCTACCGGTGCCGAGATCCGACCTGCAGCTGATGCAGCTGACGGGAACCCGATCCTCTGGCCTTGAGATGTCAGGATGTCCGATAGCAGAGTTTTTTCACCTCCGGAGGAATTTGCTGGCTTCTGGGTCTGCTCCACAGGACTCTTGGCAGGATCTCCTCGTAGTTGAGTCACACTGACACATGGGGCACCAGTTATGGGGGTTTGCCCCTCTCGTTGGTCCCCACAAGGGGCTCCCCTGATGGGGGAAACCCTCCTGTAGAAGTTCTGTGCCAGGAAAGAGAATGCACGGGACTTTTTCGGTCTTCAGCTTGTTGCTTATTGTTATCAAAACTTCAGCACGCTGTCTACACTAGACTTTGCATGCAGGAAAAGCACCGCAAAATGGCTACAAGATGTACAGTTTCAAGGTCTTTTAAAGCTGTTTCATCCAATTAACTCTTAAAACATGCTTTATTTCTACTTTTCTACCAATAACTCATCCGTTGTCTGTCCACGTAACCTAAGACTGCGGCTTTCCTTGACCAATCACCCTGTGCCACCAACTCTGCAGAAAATGGAGTAGATGAAGAAGAAGAAGAAGCCTGAGACAGCGCCCAAAATCCTCAATCTTGCTTCCTATCTACGTCCATACAAAAAAATCCCCAAACCTAAATCTCTCACCCAGTGACAAACTACACTATTCTCTATTATCTGTTTCACACTCTGGTAGACTCTAGTCTATCTCAAAGTCTTGGAAGCTTTCTCCATGGGCGAAGGTGAAAGTCAGTGCTTCTCTGGAGGCCAGGACTCCTCAGAGCAGACAGAGAAACATTCCCTGTGCCCTGGGATCCAACACTGTAAAATATGTTTATTGAAAACATGGTCAAATGTTGCCTATCCATTAGAAATAAATTCTCTTTTATGACACATTTCCCTTTCAATATTATCCCTTGCTAAATTCCCCAAGCTTCTCCCAGCTTCTTCCTCTTCTGAAGAATTGAACCTCTGTTCAGACAAACATCTCCTAATTTTTTAGTTTCATTTAAGCATATTCATCATTGATTAGTGTCCTGGGGTGACTTTATGATGTTGAATTGTATCCCATTTTGTCTGTTTAGCCCATAAATAAGTTTTTCACCTTTAAGACTGGTTCCGAGAGTGAAGGGGGGGAGAGAAGAAGCATGGAGTTTGTTATCAGAAACTATGCTTGCTCCCCCACATCCTTCTTGTGGACAGTGTTGTCTGCAGCATGGATAGACAGTGGGACACAGCTCTCCTTTATTTTTTTTTAGTTAGTTTTTAGCTAGCTGAGGCAGAGAAGTTCCCTGTACTGTGTTTTTTTTTTCCCTTGGAACTGTTTAAACCTGCTCTGGACTGAAAACCCAGAAGAGCTACGGCAGCTTGCATCTGTGGCCCACCAGGCCTGGCCTGGGCCGCAGCATTTCCAGCACCGGAGGTACTGGTAACAGACTGAGTGAGCCGAGCTACAACCCAAGAAAAGGACTTATTGAGTTTGTCATCTCTTCAAAGTGACGAGAGGTTTTGTTGTTAAATTTTGTTCATTTTTTGTCCTGCTGAATGCTTTGCCTGTTAAATAAACAGGGTTTTTTCCACTTTTCTCCAAAGAAATCTTTTTCTGAACCACTTGGGGGAGGGGCTACTTGAATTTGCTTTCTAGAAGAACCCCTTTGGAGGTTTTGGAGGTTTTCTCCCAAATTTGCCCTAAACCAGGACAAATGCATTTTTGGCACCCAATGTGCGGCTTGACAAAGTGAAAAAAAACCAGTACTGACTGCATTTTAGTTGTACTTACTCTCTATTGGGATAAAGCAGTCAGTAGCTACATTGCTTGAATTCATAATGTCTTTTGGGGTGGAGGCCTTCATGTGTTTCTGGTCCCTAGGCTTTTTTGAGGTTTTAATACTTTTCTCGTCCCTAGGCTTCTTTTCTTATCCGGGGATAGATGCAAGAGATGCTTCATCTTTATCATGGCTTAATTGCAAAGCGGTATTGTGGAAAATGAAAATTGAATATTCTGTATAATTGAAATGTCAGCAGTTGAATACAAGGCAAATGTAGTACATGCTAAATCACTGAAAAACTGGAATAAAGAAATATTAATTGCAGTAAGGCTAAGGACCATCATCTGAATAAACAGGATTTTCTTTCTCTATATTAGCTCATTTATTAAAGAGAGAAAAGATATCCTCTTAAAGATGTTTAATCCTAGAATCATCATAGAATCATGGAATGGTTTGAGTTGAAAGGGACCTTAAAGATTGTCTCATTCCAAACCCCTGCCATGGGCAGGAACACCTTCCAACTGACCAGGTTGCTCAGGACCCCATCCAACTTGGCCTTGAACACTTCCTAGGATGGGTCATCCACAACCTTTCTGGGCAACCTGTTCCAGTGCCTCACCACTCTTACAGGAAAGAATTTCTTCCTAATATCTAATCTAAATCTATCCTCTTTCAGTTAAATCCATGCCTCCTCATCTTACCACAAAATGCCCTTATAAAAAGTCCCTCTCCAGCTCTCTTGTAGGTCCTCTTCAAGTATTGAAAGGTTGCAATTAAGTCTCCCCAGAGCTGCCTCTTCTCCAGCCCCAATTATTTCAGTCTCTCCTCATAGGAGAGGTGCTTCATCCCTCTAATCATCTTCATGGCCCTCCTCTGGCCTCACTTCAACAGGTCTATGTACTTCCTGTACTGGGGACCCTGTAGCTGGATGCAGTATGCCAGGTGTGGTCTCATGATAGCGGAGTAGAGGGGCAGAATCTCCTCCCTTGCCCTTCTGCCCACATTGCTTTTGGTGCAGCTCAGGATACAATTGGCTTTCTGGGCTGCCAGCCCACACTGACAGCTCATGTTCAGCCTCTCATCCACCAGCACCCCCAAGTCCTTCTTGGCAGGGCTGCCCTCAATCCCTCCATCCGTGACCCTGTATTGATATTGGGGGTTGCCCTAACCCAGGTACAGGATTTTGCACTTGGTCTTGTTAAATCTCATGAGATTCCCATGGGCCCACTTCTTGAGCTTGTCCATGTCCCTCTGGATGGCATCCTATCCTTCAGCAATGTCAACTGCACCCTCATCTTGGTGTCATCTGCAAACTTGCTGAGGGTGCACTTGATCCCTTTCTCTATGTCATTAATGAAGACATTGAATAGCACTTGGTCCCAATACAGACCCCGTGAGGGACACCACTTACCCCCGGTGCCCATTGTGACTCTGAACTGTTGACCACTACCCTGTGGATGCAACCATCCAACCAATTCCTTATCCACCAAACAGTCCACCCATGGAATCCTTCTTTCTCCAATTTAGAGACAAGGATATGGGGGACCATGTCAAAATCTTCACAGAAGTCTAGATAAAGGAGATCTGTAGCTCTTTCCTTTTCCAGTGATGTAGTTACTCCATTGCAGAAGGCCACTGGGTTGGACAGACAGGACTTCCCCTTGCTGAAGCCATGCCAATTGTCCTGAATCACCTCCTTGTCCTCCACGTGCCTTAGCAGAGCTTCTACGAAAATCAGTGGCATGATCTTCCTAGGCAAAGAGGTGAGGCTGACAGGCTAGTAGTTTCCAGAGTCTTCCTTTCTACCCTTTTTAAAGATGGGCACAATTCCTTTTTTCCTGTCACCTAGGACTTCACCTGACTGCCATGATTTTTAGAATATGTCTTAGGTTGGAAATGCAAGATGTGGCTGGGGGTGTGTATTCTAGTGCCATCTGTTAGAGGTGGGGCAGTTATCTTCTGTTAATTGAGCAGTTTTCTTTATCTCTTCCACAACCAATCCTCCCTCTGGGGAGATATCTTCTGTTAATGGGCCATTGAATCTCAATGCATGACTAATAAAATTACATCATGCCATTGTGAGATGGTCCTCCCAAGGGGAGGAGCCAAGCAATCCTACCTGGATATAATCTGAGGTTTGGAACACAACAGCCAACTTTCTCCCACTGAATTCCAAGAGGAGCAACTTTCTTCTTCACTGGATTCCCAGAGGAAAGCCAGGCCCATCTACACCACCAATGGACCTTCAGAGGAAAACTACACCTTTCTACAGGATCGCTTCTTCAACACAACCACATCTGTCACCCCAGGAAGACTGCAGCCACCATTTAATCAGACTGCTACCAACACCCTGACCAACAGGGTGTCATGTCGTATTCTGACTCTGTCAGTGGTTTTTTTTTGCTGATACTATTGCATTTGTATTGTTAATTTTCCTAGTAAAGAACTGTTATTCCTATTCCCATATCTTTGCCTGAGAACCCCTTAATTTCAAAATTATAATAATTTGGAGGGAGTGGTTTTACATTTTCCATTTCAGGGGAGGCTCGTGCCTTCCTTAACAGACACCTGTTTTTTCAAACCAAGACAAATATAATGTAGCTTGACAACTACATCAGCTAATTCCCTCAGGACTCTGATTCATCACATCAGGTCCCATAGACTTATGTTCAGTCAGGTTCCTCAGGTGGTCATGAACCGGATTTTTACTTACTGCTGCTGAGGCTGGAAATGTGGGATAGGAAGCTTACAAAGACACTTCATAATGCATATGGAAAAAGGAATCAAGGTATAATGCTCCAAGTTGTGTCCTGCCCCTCCTAAACCACTCAGCTAGCCAGGCACCCCTGATAGGTTGTTACTCTATCTATTAAGTCCAAAAGATGTTGAATGTCATCATCCATACTAGGTGATTCAGCAGTTATGTTAAAGCAACACATGCCTTCAAACTCAGAACAGCATTTCTGATGTTGAAGAAGGAGGTTGTTTATCAGTAATCAATGTTGTAAGGTTCCTCAGTGTACTGCAGTTACTTCCAAGTTTAAGGCAACAAGTGCCTTGGATGTCCAATTTAATCCTGCATAAGAGCACACACCAGGTGTTCTTTATTTGCTTCTTGAAAAGAGTAAATAAGTTAGTCACAGTAAAAACCAAGCACACACGAGTATTTACATATTGATCTTGCAGAAATGTATCGAAGGTATGTGCTTGTAGTGATGCCTTGAGAGGCTACCTAGAACAGACGCTAGACAGTGCTAAAGGAATAAAGTAGGTATTTATTAAAAGGTCTTCAAAAGATACACCTTGGGCAGTATAAGAGCCCAGCCATAGCTCTACCCAAGATGGACCAAGATGAACAACTGGTCACAAGTTTTCACACTTTTATAAGTTTTGGTCCATTTACATATTGGGGTTGACTGTCCAATTACAGCTTCAGGTTATGAAGTCCCATCCTCCCAGATTGCTCTCCTCAATTCGTTGTTGTTTATACTATTTGGGCCTGAAGCTGAGACCATGTCCTTGGTTCTCAGGCTGGAAAAGGATTGTTTTGTCTAACTAAACTGAAGAGAATTTGAAACACTTTATATGAAGTTCAGAGTTATATACTAATGCAGTACAGAATCTGGAAAATGTGAAACCTAAACCTTAAGGCATCATTCCCTCCCTTTAGAAGCTTGACAAGTCCTCTACCTTGTTGAGTCTCTGTTCTAAATATCTACTAATAATAGTGTCTTGGTTTGAAAAAGACAGGTGTCTGCGAAGAAAGGCACGAGCCTTCCATGAAATGGAAAATGTAAACCCTCTCCCTCCAAGTTATTATAATTTTGAAACTAAGAGGGTGTCAGGCAAAGATATGGGAATAGGAATAACAGTTCTTTACTAGGAAAATTAACAATACAAATGCAATAGTATAAAAAAAAAAACCAAAAAACAAACACACAGAGTCAGAATACGACATGACACCCTGTTGGTCAGGGTGTGGGTAGCAGTCTGATTAAATGGTGGCTGCAGTCCTCCTGGAGTGACAGATGTGTTTCTGTTGAAGCAGTGATCCTGCAGAAGGGTGTAGTTTCCCTCTGAAATCCAGTGGTGGTGTAGATAGGCCTGGCCTTTCTCTGAGAATCCAGTGGAGAAGAAAGCTGCTCCTCTTGGAATCCAGTGGGGAAAGGCTCCTTCTGATGTTCCAAACCTCAGATTATATCCAGGTAGGAATGCTTGGATCCTCCCCCTGGGCAGAGCATCTCACAATGGGATGATGTAATTTTTCATCAGTCATGCAGTGAGACTCAATGGCACATTAACAGAAGCTACCTCCCCAGAGGGAGGATTGGTTGTGGAAGAGATAAAGTAAACTTCCCAATTAACAGAAGATAACTGCCCCACCTCTAACAGATGGCAAATAGAATACACATATATCTAACAACCCAGGACAAATAGGTATTTAATAATTGACACATATCTAACAGCAGTAAATATCTAAGAATAATCAATAACTAACAGCAGCAATGTTTTGCACAGCTGTCATGCCAAGAAGAATAATGATTATTAGGAACACTTCTTTACGTAGAGAAGAAGAATAATTTAAAACATGTTTTCGTCTGCATCAGTCTCTTTTTTTTCAGTTGTTTCAGGATCAGAAGACTTCTGAACTCTGGAGTAGTGAATTCAGGGTCCTTTCCAGCAACTTTGACTGAAGTGAGGGTAGTCAGCAGGACTTGTGTCCTGGTTATGGGCAAATTTGGGAGAGAACCACCAAAGGGGTTCCTCTAGAAGGCAGATTCAATTGGCCCCTCCCCCCAACCGGTTCAGGAAAAAATACTTCCTTAGAGAAAAGTGGAAAAAACTGTTTATTAAACAAGAAAACCTAAACAATATTAAGCAATGAGACTTCTTGCTGCTCCAAAAAAGGGACAAACTCAGAAGAATTCCTCCCCCCACCACCCCTCCAGGCTGCAGCTCGGCTCACTCAGTCTCTTATCAGTTCCTCCGATGCTGGAAATGCCCAGGCCCGGCCCACTGGGCCACAGGTGGGAGCTGCTGGTGCTCTTCTTGGTGTTCAGTCCAGAGCAGGTTTGAGCAGGTCCAAAGAAAAGGAAAAGCCACAGTCCAGGGAACTTCTTCGCCTCAGCTAGCTAAAACTAACTAAAAAGCAAAGGAGATCTCTGTCTCGCTGTTTGTCTGTCCGCAGACAACACAGTCCAGGAGAAGGAATGTGGAGGAGTTAGTGCAGTTTCTGGAAACAAACTCCGCACTTCTCCCCCCCCCCCCCCACTCCTGGAACAAGTCTTAAAGGTGCAAAACTTATTATTCAGCATAAACAGAACAGACGATTGGGGATAAAAGCATCATACAGTCAACCTAGAACAACATGGAATGGTTCTCTCCACTTGGCTTGTAGAGGATCACTGTCCTATTATGTTTAAATATCCACATGTTCTGTGGGGTCGGTAGTCAGAGACAGGGACAACACACGCACACCAAAGCTCCATGCGACAAACAACGTGTTTTATTGTTGACAGCTTTCTTTTATACGGAGTTCAAAACTCCCATGTCTCAACTGCTCATTGGTCTGATTCCCACACAGCCCAGCTCCTGATCAGTGCGATGTCTGCAGCCCAGGATGGAATGTAATTGGGTGAAGTCCCTGTAGGGATTTAAATGCAACCTATCCCTGCCTCATCTGAGGACCTGTTTTGCCTCTAGGCTGGCCGAGGTTGAAGGTCTGATTCATTTGGCAGCTACAAGCTAGCTGCAAATCGTGACAGAGCACCCTTTTCGGTTACATTAAAAAAATGTAAAAGTGTTCTTTCTTAGCTTTCTCAGTTAGCGATGTTTTTTTATGTGTTACTGGAGCTGCAGCACTCACGTCTCACAGCTATAAGTTGAGAACTCAGGCTAGCATGTCAGGCTATTTGCTTAGAATTTACAAAATTACAACTGAACACTAAAATCAAGAAACTATGTAACCCTTAAACCAATTAACCCTTAGGACTGTTAGAGAAAAACCCAACTACTAGAAAAACAATCTGTAAATAGAAGAACCAGTTTGTTAACAAATAGTCTTTTTTTGTTGTGAACAGAACATGAGAACACTCAAGACCTTTGAGAGGGGTGTAGGTCTACCCCTCTTTTCCCCTTTCTTTGTTTTAACAACCGCAACAGGAACAAAACATGTACCTTTGAACAAAATCAATAAGGCGAATCTTACAATTGCCTATATGCTTTACCATCACTCAGGGTCTGCCACCACTGAGGGGCGTCTTTCTCACAATGAGGACTCGGAGGGCTTCTTCCAGACGAAGCCTCCACGTTTATTTCAAAGGAAAAGGGTTCAGCTTTTGCAAAGCCAATTTAGCTAGTACAGAAACACTTGGTTTTGATAACTTTCCTTGCCAGTCAAGGCCATAGCCTGGCTGGCCAGGGCTATGACCAAGACTGGGAAGGCCTGATGGAACACCCCTCTCACTAGGTAAGGGCACAGCTTGGCTGGATCTGAGACCTAGACTGGATGGGCTTTCCCATCATATCTCCAAAAGAAATCCTTTTGTGATAACCCATAGAACAGATGATTCTGCTATTTACCCGTAGCTAAACAATCAGTGATGCTATAAAGAACCTATAAACAGGTATAACTACATATACACATAAACAAATCTCTTGAAAGCACCATTTACCCTCCTGTTACAAATAAACCAATTTAGAACTATATACACAGATAGTCTGTAGTACTACAGAATACAGATAATAAAAGTGAATCACTTTGACATTTGACACCTAAGGACACTTATGAAGTTGTCTCTTGAGGTCAGAGGGAACCTAAGTTATTTATTTTAGATTTTGAAATCCCACAACTGAAATAGTAAGATTTTTGGGAAAGGAAAAAAGATTAAATATGATGCTTGCAGAGTGCACAAAACCAACACCAATAAGCATTCTACCACAAACCTTAGGACATATTCTTTAGTGATTACAACAGACTTAATTAACACAGACATGCCATATGAATCAGTTTCAACCCTAGCATATGCAAATCCTGCAGTCTTCCCTGTTGAGGAAGGGGCTATTAAACTAGCCTAATCCTTTCCTTCACTTAACATCAATTTCTTAGAGTCTGTAGGGTATGAGAACCTTGGTAGAGTTAAAGCAGTAGCAAGCGGGGCAGCTGTGGGGCTCTGCTGAGGTATGTGGGGTAGGAACTCAGCACTGCCTTTGTTGGTACTGCTTTGGCTGGTGCTGTTAAATTTTTTATTTTGTTTCTTCACTGCTCACACACTGGGAGTTGTTGACTTCCCACTGGGCTTGGTGAGAGGGTGGCCTGCTCTTATCTGCCGAGTGATGGCTGTGCCAAGCAACCAGCACCATGGTTTTGGGCAGGCTTGTTTGCTACTATTCGCATGGCACAACACCCTTGCATTCTTTCTCCCACCGCTGTTTTCTCGGTGAGCCCCTCACAGGGGCTTTTCCCACACTCTGGGAAACTTACAGTTGATATTCAGAGATGTAGAAAGGATCGAAGAGGCTGCGACGGTGGCAGGATCTGGCAGTGCTGTCAGCAACAAAGCAGCTGTGGAGTTCTCATGGTGTTCCGCAGGGGGATGATGGCTTTGGCTTCCTCTGCTGGTATCCCTTGAGTCCCTTGCCGGCATATATTCTAGGGAAGGCTGTAGCTCTGGCAGAGGTGGTGCTGTGGGGATAGTAGCCCCGCTTCCGGGTTTGACATCTGCAGGAGCTCCTGGTGATGTAATTCCCTGACCCGCCCATGGAGGCAGGGTCAGGGGGGCCACGTCCACTAGAGGCACGGCTATATTCTACAGAGGTTGGCTTGGGGACGGGGCCCTGCCCCCTGACATAGGCTGGATCTTGCATGCAGGCATGCCCCCCAACAGAGACGTGGTCAAGCTCCATGGAGTTGTAGGTTTATCTTTGGGGTCGAGCCACCTGGCCTCAGGAGGAGGCAGTCCTGGCACGCGTGTGATTCCAACATGGAGGCACAGGGCGATGCTGGAGTGGCCGCTATGTGGTCTGGCACTGCGGAGCGGGGCGGCATAGTGTATCCCCCTAAGGCGGCAGTATCACGGCTCGATCGGGGATAGCAGCCTCGTACAGCTGCGTGGGGGTCTGGCGACACTCAAAAGGTCTGCGGCACTGCCACAGGGCATCTCAGCCTGGTGCAACGCCTCTGTATAGGCACGGAGCATCTTGGCACCGCCAGAGCTGCACAGTTCTCTGGGGCCATGGCAGTCGCTGTGACTCCACATGGCTTGATTGCGTAATTTGTTTTATTGCCTCTCTGGGCATTGTCGGTAGCCGTGGCATGGGCAGCCCGTGGATTTTCTCCGTGTGCTGGACCCCCGCCACTTTCCAGGGCTCTGCCACCGGCTGGGGTACTGCCACTGCACGCCAAGGTATTGGCTTCACATGGGGGGCTGCTCTTCTCGGCACCCCTGCATGTCTGGGCTGTTGCATAATCTTTCACATGGCATCTGTTCAGCGCCTCACGGTGTGGCATGGATGCTTTTCCTGTCACCCAGTCCTTGCCACGCATCTCGGTTTTTACCCGTATTATTAAATTCAATATCAGTTTCCAAGGTCTTAGGATTATAACTGCATTTTTGTCGCCTTTGTAAGCTGCATCCATTATACATTTACCAGTCTGTGTCCATGTATGTATATTTAATGCATTCTCTTAGGTAGGTTACAATCCCCGAGTTTTAGTCCATATTATTGAATCTAATAAATTCCCTTTTTCAAAATCTATGTCCCATTTCCTTAGAAAATAGGTTCATACTTGCATTGATGAATGTTTCTTCATGGAGACGGATCCTCCATGATTTCCAGCGGAGTTTTTCTTCTATTTAAAAGGGGCATATACAAAGGAAATCCATATCTTTTAGCAGCTTTCCGCCACAAAACAGCTCTGGTCGCTGTGTAATTTGGGCTGCTCTGTGAAATGAACAGGGCTAATGCCTTTATTAATGTCCATCTCTTTATTAAAAAGATCAGCTGGGCAGGGGGCCCAACACGGAGCTCACCCCCGCTGTTGTAGCCGTCTCCTCTCCTTCCCTTGTGGCAACCCCTGGAGGTTGTGTCTTTCCACCTCCGCTTCCCACAGCCTAGTCTAGTCTAGTTTTTTTTAGGTGATGGTGACGGGCAAAAGTTTATTAGGGGCTGTATTTCCCTCTTCCTCAGCTAGGGCATTTGTCTAGCCCCCTCTACTGTGTTTAGTTCTTTATTTAGGGGTGTCTTTATCCCCTAAAAACATTCCCATGATCCCAAGGGGTTTTTTTTTTTGCATTTTAGTCCCAGAATGGCAGCATGGGGGAGGTGGGAGGCCGGTTATCTCCAGGTAATTTAGAGAAAACAAACAGAGCAATTAGCTAATTAACATTTCAATATCGGTACTCAGCTAGAGTTAGTAGTTGTTTCAGCGTTGCCATGGGAACTAGGAAGGCCCTGCCCGGGAGTATCAGAAACTTTGTTCATTACAAATCCCTCCTCTATTTATTTGATCGGGCTTAAGCCCGCATCAATTTACAGCCTTTGGCTTTTGAGGATTAACTTCTTTTGGCATTTGTATGTTTTTGCTTATGTCTGATGGTAATTCTCCCACTCTTTAGAAACTAAGTAAAACTTAATAATATTCTAATTAGAAATTTTTCAGTTAACTCCTTTGGCTAAAGGACACTTATTCTTATTAAACAATTACAAAGTACTTAAACCTTTACTATGGCACTTTAACTCAGAAACAGCTATTAACACCTTACTGCATATCAGCCTCTAGCAAGTCTTTTTAAAGTTAATTTTAAGTCCTCTGGTCTATTAATTACTGTCCATGCACAAGAGGAGGCAGGTGATACCGTTGGGTCTGGTCTGGCATCCAGGGGTGGCACTGGTCCTTTGATTCTTGTGACATGGGTCCAGCCTTTTTCTTGGGTTTGCACCGCAGTGTGTGTGGTGAGTAGTACCTGGAAAGGTCCTTCGAATTTGGGGGTTGATGGATTAGTGGTGTTCCAGGACTTTATCAACACCCAATCCCCAGGACTGATGTTGTGAGCATTGGTGTCCTGAGGGGAAGTTTGGGGGAGGTACCCCTTGTTTCTGAGGCCTTCTAGGGATTTTCCTATGACCTCTAAATATTTCTGAGTTGCTGCCTCCCAGATAATCTGCTGTACTGAAAGGGGTGATAAAAAAAGGGAGTCTAAACATCCTTTCATAGGGAGAGACCCCTATGTTGGACTGAGGTCTTGTTCTGATGCGCAAGAGAGCGAGAGGTAAACAGCTGAGCCAATTCATCTTTGTCTCTTCAATTAATTTGGTTATCACATTTTTAAGAGTTCTATTCATCCTTTCCACTCTTCCAGATCTTTGAGGATGCCATGGGGTGTGCAATCTCCACCTTATCCCCAGGGCTTTTGTTACTTGATGTAAAGTTTGAGTGACAAAATGTGGGCCTCAGTCAATGTTATTGACTAGCCCGTATCGAGGTATGATGTTTTCTAAGATTATTCTTGTCCCTTCCTGCACGGCTTCCTATTTGGTTGGGAAAGCTTCCACCCACTGAGAGAGATGATCAACGATCACTAGTAAATGTTTGTACATTAATTTTCCCTTGCAGGGTCAACTTTTGGGCTTCTTTTAGCAGGATAGCTGCAGCTGCAATTACTTGCAGGCAAGTTGGCCATCCTCTGGCTACTGGGTCTAGTAGTTTTGATAGGTAGGCTATTGGCTTTTTATGTCTTCCCCACTTAAATACACTCTTTGGGCTTCTTTGAGCAACTCATTCATGTTCTTTTCTTGCCAGTCTGTAGAGAGCGTGGGACTCCAGGACAGTTTGGATGGATGAGAGATCTCTGAAGTCAGGTCTTAGAAGATGTGGTTTATTAAAAGGGGGGAAAGGCCCTGCTTGGTGTTGCCAGGCGCAACTCGTGGCAGGCCCAGGGAGAGAGGGAGACGGAGAGAGAGGGGGCGAGGGTTCCAGGTGAGGGTCCCAGGGGAAGGTCCAAGAGAGCATCCGGTCCCTCGGGCACACCTTATCAAGGGGCTTCAAGGTGGGCTGGAACAGGACTTGGGCCAATGGGGTCACAGATACCTGATACTTCAGGGGAGGGTTACAGGTGTGGGATGAACCATACATTGGGGGTGAGACAGAGCATTCCATTTGACCTTTGGACCTATCTGCAGGTAAAAGGCGTTGTTTAATCAGAAGGGGGGATTGCTTTCAACCTGGCTATACTATTGTTTTCTAGTTATTCAGTAGTCAAGGTTTGTTATTTCAAATCTAGTTCTCATCTCAATGTCTGTATTTTCCAAATCTTTTTCCAGGCAATCATATTTATAAGGTTTTCCTATTTCATCTTCCCCAACACCAGTCCTCCATCTTTTCTAGCTTCCGCCTAATATCTGGCCAGGATTTGGTGACAAACTGGACCTTCAAGAGGACTTGACCCTCTGGGTTATCTGGGTCTATATTTGAATATAACTGGATATTTCATTTTAGTCAGTTAAGCCAAATTGCTGGGGTCTCATCCTTCTCCTGAGTACCATCAAAAGCCAATTTCATGTTGCTTCCCCTAGGGATAGACCCTTTGATCCCTCTTATCATGAGGGACCTATAGTCTCTCATGTTTTGCCTTCCTTCTTCCTGGCTGGGACTCCAGTTGAGGTCCACCAAGGGCATCCCCTGGTTCCCTGGGGGCCCCAGTCCACCCTCTCTTTCCCATATCTTCACCCCTGCCGCTCGGATCATCCGGACCTCTCCTGGAGAGAACAGAATGCTTAGAATAGAGCTCAGCTCTCCCCAGGTAAAAATACTCGGCCCTAGAAATTGGTCCAACTTGCTAGATATTCCAACGGGGTCTTCCACAAAATTTCTTAGCTCCTTCCCAAATCCCTGGACTTCGGAAGCTGTCAAAGGTGCATCCACAAACCTATCTCCCCCCGCTGCTCTGCCCATAGGAACCCCTCTAAGGGGAAAGAGCCTTTCCACCCTTGGTGCTTTGGATCGGGTGCCACAATATGGCCCTTTTTCCAAGACACCAGACAGGGAAATAGTAGTGGAGACAGACACTGGAGGCCAGGAGGCATGCCAGATCGTGAACCAACACTGAGCAAGGGTGGTCTCAGCTCCCAAGTGGGAGGAGGCAAGGAAACTCCAGCTGGAGAAGGGGAAGAGGGAGTTGGGGAGATGGTTGAGGAAACTGGGGGAAGGGACGATGGAACAGAGGTGAGAAAACAGGGGAAAGGAATCAGGGACTCAGTAGGAGGGGACTGTCATGGTTTGACACTGGCGCGATGCCAGCGCCCCCATGAAAATGTACTATTTTAAATAATTGCTGTGAGATGTGATCAGGAACAGAGCAGAGCAGGCCCAAGCTTAGTAACAAAGAAAAGAACTTTATTAAACTACTACTACTATAAAAACTACAAACACTAAATCCTGGATGAAGACTTTCCAAAACACCCCTCCTCCTCCCACCTAATTTCTAAACAAACTCAACAGTGAGACACCACCCAGGATCCTGATCAAGTTGCTACCCTTCAGATATTCAAATACTCAGTCTTTCAAGGGAGAAAGGAGTCTCTCCTGTGCCACAGACTCCCCAGGAAACACAATTGCCACCCTTGTGTTTCCATGTCACACATGGCAACCGCCCGGAGAAAATCTGCCATGGTGACACTCTCCTTTCCATGTCACAGTGCTCTCACCACCGGGCATGGACAGACTGCTCATAGGGTTCCTTTAAGGATGCTTTGCCATAGACCAAAAGAGATAACAGTTCAGTTTCTCATCTTGGGACAACAGTCCCCCCCATTTTCCCCTGGGGCCAAGGGTCTAAGAACAGAGGTCTTCTCCTCCTCTTCTTCTTCTTTGAAGATAGAGTGCTTCTCCACACCTTCTCCATCTTTCACCTGTTCTCTCTACTCCTCTGCTGGTAATCACTGAAACAAGTGTCTTGGCACACCAACGCACCCCCCTAAGTGCAGCTTCTGTTAGGAGAATTTGGTTCAGTCTATGGCTAACAAGAAAAGTCCAGCCACAAGCCACTCCATCATCTCCTTCCAACTCAAGAATTTCTTCTTCCATCATCTCAGATCCCAGACTGTCTCTCTTCTACTTCAAATCAAGGAGGAGTAGTATTTTACAAAGCCTTCATTTCTCAGGAAAGGGTTAAAAGTTCAGACTCCCTGGACAGCTGAAATCTCTGCCCAGAAGCCAATTCCCAAGGCCAAGGCTGGGCACCTCCCCCCCTTCTCCCTCCCTCCTTCTCGTCCGCGCCGGCAAAGTTACAGGTGCCGTCCGGACTCTCTGTCTCTTCCCTCTGGGGGGGGGATGACAAAGGCATCTCCGCTTCTCTCCACCCTTCCGTCCACAGGAGCTGGCTCGGTTCCAGTCCTTCTACCCCTCAGCTCACCTCGACCAGCCCACATGGCTTCCCCTCCCCCACCCAGCCCCATGGCTGGGCAGGGGAGGTCTGCACAGCACCCTGACCGGAACCAAAGAGAGCGAGCTCTTGGGAGTTCTTGCTTTTAACCCCCTGTGTTCTCAGAGGCGTATCCCTATCTTCAGTGGTCACTTCAGGTGCCAATATCCCAACTTGACCACTGATTAGTTTGACTCAACTTCCTGAAAAAATCACTTCCATGTCAAACCACGACAGGGACAAAGGACCAACTGGGGAAACTGTTGGAGAGGTAACAGGAACAGAAGGGGGCAGGCAATCGAGGGTGTCCCATTCTTCTTTTTCTAGTCTCCCCCTCTCTATTCTCTTTGTCTTCTTCTCTATTTCTTTGTAACTTGCATATTCTCCGTCTCATTATTTATAGAGTTCTCCAGCCAGCAAGCTGCATAAGATAGTTGTTCCATATCAAAGTCCTCTCGGGTTTTTTTGGTGTTGGTTTAACTGATTACACATCCACTGATCTCGGGTTCCATACTATGGCCACTCTCCCTGTAATTCTAACTTCGGCCATACTTCTATATTGTAGTGTATCATCTTACTCTTGTCTAGACTCTTCGTGGTCTCCCAAGAATCCCATTGGTCTAACAATTGCCCCAAAGGGCTATTAGGGGGAACTATCTTTACTTTCTCTTTGGAAGGATCTGCTCCTTTACTATAACCTCTTCCTATTTTCAGGCCTCAAAAAGAAAAGAAAAAAAAATTAAATGGTGCCTCTATCTAAAATGGAATATACTGACAGGCAACTAAAGCTTATCTTGCCCCTTCCCACAACTTAGTATTTTGAATCTCTTGACTGAACTTAATCTCTTTTAACTAAACTCCCACGCTTGGTACTACCCTCTTGACACTTTACATTGTCTCTTGGCCAGGACGATCACTAGTCACACTCACATCTATTGTCTTCTGTTCTCTTGCTCTTCGGCCTAAGTTTTGGACTTTTTACTGAACTTTCTAGGCTTGGACTGTCACGATCCGCTTGTTGCAGGGTGTCGTGATGGTTCTTTTCACCGATCCCAAAAGTGCAAAAAGGCAAACAACAAGGGACTATCAGTTAATCACAACAAATTCACCTTTATTAGGGGCCAGAACAGTAAATGCGAGAGTGGGGATCAGAAAGGAGATAAAAGAATAGAGAGAGAGAGAGAAGAGGGGGATGGGAGTAGCTACCAACACAGGCGAGATCCTCAGTGGCCCAGACGATGGGGATCCATCTTGTCGTGTCGGGGAAGTCTTCGAAATTCTGGTCAACTCAGGGGTCCAGTTATAGTCCACAGAGGAAAGAGGGGGAACATGCAGGACAATGAGAGTCTATTGTGATTGCTGTGGGGGAACAGGTGAGTCCACCGAAACCACCAAAGCAAGGCGAACACAATGAAGAATAAGTCCATTGAAATTACTGAAGGGAAACAGGTCATGTCATTAGCGGTCAGACCATCGTTTTACCCCCCTCCGAGTAATAGGGGTCTCAGTTCTTGGGAGGAGGGTTCTCAATCTTTGTCTGTCACGGTGGTAACAAGGCAGATGAGGAGTCTTCAATGAAGGACCATGGGAGTCACCCCAAAAGTTCATTTGGCTTAAGAACGGAGATTTGAAGCAGGCCATGCATCACGCTGTCCCGTGCTGGGTCCATGCCAGGTCCTTACCAACTCCTTGCCAAGTCCTTGCCAGGCCTTGTTCAGAACCGCTAACATAACGGTACAGCAGTTGCACCTGCACTGTTGCTCTCTCCAAGCCGGAACTGCAGTGGGGGATGGAGTTTCTCCTCATGGCAATCGGTAGGAAAATGTGGGGGCTTCAGATGGCCTCTTACATTGGACCCCTGCTAAGTCTTGCGTAAACTCTTACTTGGCCTTTTGCCCAACCTTCTTACTAGGCTTAGGAGGCTTGGTCTCCCTGCCGAGGTAAGGTTGAACGTCCTGCCGAGCCTTGAACTTGAACTCTGGCCAAGCCCCCTTGCCTGACCGTCCTACTAGGCTTAGGAAGCTTGGTCTCCCTGCCGAGGTAAGGTCGAACGTCCTGCTGAGACTTACATTCAGACTCTGGCCAAGCCCCCCTTGCCTCACTCTCCTAGTAGGATTAGCTTGCTTGCCTTCCTGCCTTTCTGCTTACTCGGGTTCATGCCTGCTCTGCTTGGGACATCCTGCCCTGCCTTCCAGGGACATTCCCCTACCTGCTCTGCTGGGGACCACTGGCCCTACCTGCCAGGGACATCCCACCTGCTTTGTTATCCTGTCCTGCCTGCCAGGGACATGCAAGGGAAGGAGGCGTGCAGAGTCTGTCGCTGAAGTCCAGAGCAGCAGCCGTGCCTTCTTTCCTTGTGGCACACCAGCAGTCAAAGGGTGAGGAGGGCATGCAGAGTCTGTTGTTGAAGTCCAGAACAACAGCTGTCCCCTCTCCTTCCCTTGTGGCAGGCCCCGGAAGTTCTGTCTTTCCATCTCCGCTTCCCACAGCCTAGTCTAGTCTAGTCTTTTTTAGGTGATGGTGGCGGGCAAAAGGTGATTAGGGGCTGTATTTCCCTCTTCCTCAGCTAGGGCATTTGTCTAGCCCCCTCTACTGTGTTTAGTTCTTTATTTAGGGGTGTCTTTATCCCCTAAAAACATTCCCATGATCCCAAGGGTTTTTTTTTTTTGCATTTTAGTCCCAGAATGGCAGCATGGGGGGGGTGGGAGGCCGGTTATCTCCAGGTAGTTTAGAGAAAACAAACAGAGCAATTAGCTAATCAATATTTCAATATTGGTACTCAGCTAGAGTTAGTAGTTGTTTCAGCGTTGCCATGGGAACTAGGAAGGCCCTGCCCGGGAGTATGAGAAACTTTGTTGATTACACTCTGCACACACCTCTCTGGTTATTTCCACCTTTTTGCTGTTTTTTCTGGTGGGTCTGCTGGCACACCGGCCTGTCTTCTCTCATTGTGCCCACGGGATCTGGTTGAGTCATATCACGTTGCTGTGGGTCACCACATAGTACGTTTAAATATCCACATGTTCTGTGGGGTCCGTGGTCAGAGACAGGGATGACACATACCCCCCATTGCAGTGTGTTACAACTGGGATCATCGTGTCCAGGGAAATTGCAGCTGCCAGCGCTGGGCATGGGAACAAATGAGACAGGCCTCGTTTCAGAAAGCTCGAGAATCCATTCATTATCCCCGGGGGGGAGGGGCGGGATGGAACCGAAAGACCAGGCAAAGGCAGGGTCGTGGGGTTTTTATAGGGTATCGCAGGGGTGGAGTTAGGGTTCAGGTCAAGGGAGGAGTTATTAGCAACACAAGAACAGTAAGATTAAATTCCTGCCTCTTAAGAACAGGGGTATTCCACACACCCCAATGCTCCACGCAACAAAAAGCGTGTTTTATTGTTGAGAGCTTTCTTTTTAAGGGAGTTCAAAAGTCCCATGTTGAATTGCGGTGAAAAATCAAGACCCCACAATTCCTATAAAGATTTGTTGGGACGGTATGTTTATTCAGCGCTGGACGCATGTGAGGGATCTTTTCCCTTCAAAGGATATGTGTGCCCCTGAAAACTCCTGATCCTTTTTTATTACTCTAGTTAATTTACCTATTCATAGAATTTCACAATAGGTTCATGCATATTCATTCTTCTCATTTCACGTTACACTTACAACTAGTTACACTTGTACTCAGATTTTGTCAGGAAGTACAGAGAGAACTCCTGGGTCACTCTGCTCTGTGTGTTTCAAGGTCTGAGGAGTCTTTCTTATCTCTTTAGCTTGGAAATTTGCATTCTTTCTCCTTAGCTGGGGCAGTTTTGCTAGTGCTGCAGTTACCAGACTAAACAGCCTATTTTACTTATGTTTACAAGCTCAAAGAGGCACATTTCACCTAAATCCAAATGGATTTCTACCCTGTTAAATTTTTACTCTGTCTCTATGTCTCAACTGCTCATTGGTCTGATTCCCACACAGCCCAGCTCCTGATCA
Organism: Anomalospiza imberbis; assembly: GCF_031753505.1. NCBI lineage: Eukaryota > Metazoa > Chordata > Aves > Passeriformes > Viduidae > Anomalospiza > Anomalospiza imberbis. The sequence continues at coordinate 6,778,120 of NC_089720.1, forward strand.
GTGAGATGACTGCAGCCCAGGACGGAAAGTGATTGGGTAAAGTCCCTGTAGAGATTTAAATGCAACCTATCCCTGCCTCATCTGAGGACCTGTTTTACCTCTAGACTGGCTGAGGTTGAAGGTCTGATTCATTTGGCAGCTACAAGCTAGCTGCAAACTGTGACGCTGTCCCACCATTATCATAGACCCAGTCTCCAGGTTGGAAGAGATGTGCGGGTTTGTCCAGTCCTATGGGTCTGGATAGCACAATGTAATTCTGGAGCTTCTGCAATGTGGAACCTAAAGCCATTAGATATCTCTGTAAATCAAGTTTTCCCCTCATATGAATTTCACCTGGAACATGCAGAATCTGATATGGCCTACCATGAAGTATTTCATAGGGACTGATGTTATCCCTCCAACTTGGCTGTATGCGAATTCTCTGTAAAGCTATAGGCAAGGCCTGAACCCATGTCATAGGTGTTTCCTGACAAATTTTGCTAATTTGTGTTTTGAGAGTCCCATTCATATGTTCAACTTTACCGTTCGCTTGGGGTCTATAAAGGTGTATGCAGATCCCAAGAAATTCCCAAAATTTGGCTAACTTCTTTAACCACTGTTGCAACAAAGTGTGGTCCCCTATCTCATGATATCCCCAAGAGAACCCTGAACCTTGGGATTATATGATTGAGCAAAACTTTCACCACTTCCTTGGCTATGTTAGTGCAACAGCTTCTGGCCATCCACTGAAGCTGTCAACTAATACCAGTATGTACCAGTATCCCTCTTTGAGTGGTAACTCCACAGAATCTATTTGCCAGTAATCTCTAGGAAGATCCCCTGTCTTTGTTACTCCTAATACAACTCTTTTTCTAGTGTCAGAGTTGTTTTTACAGCAGATTTCACATTTACTCACTACTGATTGTACAATATCAGTCATTCCCTTTCCTATTACTATCTTTTTAGATGTTTCAAAAGATTTTGAACCCCCAAATGTGTGCTTTCGTGTTCTCTCTGGGCTAGCTCCTGACGGATCAGGGGTGGGACTACAACCTGATTTGCTGGTGTAACAGACCATCCACTTTCTGTGATCTCAGCTTTAAGAAACTTAATTAGTTTGTGGTCTGCTTGATCATATTTTGGGGTGAAACCTGACAAAACAATCTCTTTTTGTGAAATTACTGAGAGAATACATTTTTCTACAATTCCTTTTGCTGCTTTATCAGCAAAGCGATTTCCCAATTCTGGAGTGGTTTTCCCTTTTTGATGACCTTTACAATGCATGATAGCTACTCCTGCGGGTTTTTTAATGCTGTCTAAGAGGGAAAGTATTTGTTCAGCATGTCTGATTTGATTACCTTGAGCATTCAGAAGTCCTCTCTCCTTCCAGATGGCTCCATGGGCATGGACAACACTAAATCCATAGAGTCAGTCCATATATTTACCTTCTTCCCTTTGCTCAGGTCTAGGGCTCTCATCAGTGTAATCAGTTCAGCTTTCTGTGATGACACATCTGCTGGCAGGGCCTTTGCCTTGATCACCTTGTCCTGCGTGGTCACTACATAGCCTGTCATCCTTTTGCCACCTTTCACGAAGCTCTCAATCTGGATTTTCTAGGGGCACGTCTTTCAGGTCTGGTTGCCTGGAATAGACCTCTTCAATTGTCTGCAAACAGTTATGCTCAGGCACATCATCAATTAAGGTGGAGGGCAAAAACATGGCAGGGTTAACAACAGAAGTTGTTTTCAAGGTAACATCTTCCTGTTCTAATAACTGTTATTGGTATTTAAGCATCCAGTTGCTGGGCAGCCAATGTCCCCTCTTTTGTTCCAGTACAGCTGCTATGGTATGGGGTACACACACTACAATGTGTCACCCAAGGGTGAGTTTTCATGCTTACTGGATCAAGATAACAGTAGCTGCCACAGCTTTTAGGCACCCTGGCCAGCCTTGACTAACATTGTCTAGCTGTTTGGAAAAGTAGGCCACAGACCTCCGTTGGTTCCCGAGGCGCTGTGCTAGTACCCCCAAAGCCACATTCAATCTCTCGTGGGTGAAAAGTTCAAAAGGTTTAGTTAAGTCTGGCAGTCCCAGTGCTGAAGCTGACATTAGAGAGTGTTTCAGCTGTTTAAAAGCTGCTCTAGTGTTTTCAGTCCATATGGTAATTCCTTTTTTGTCTGCTTTTAATGCTCTATATAGGGGTTTTACCAGCAGTCCATAATTTGCTGTCCACAAATGACACCAACCTCCTATTCCCAGGAAAGCTTGCATATCTCTTACAGTATGGGGCTCTGGGAGTCAACACATGGCTTCTTTCTGTTCTTTGCTGAGCTGTCGGTGTCCATGGAAGATCTCAAGCCCCAAATAAACTACTGCTTCTTTGGCAATCTGTGCTTTGTCCTTAGAAACTCTGTACCCACTCAGTCCCAAGTTCAATAAACTTGCAGTAAATCATATACAGTCATCTCTGATTCTAGCCGCAACCAAGATATCATCCACATATTGAAGAATAACTCCTCCTGCCTCTTGTTTTTTCCAGTCTTCTAATTCCTTTGCTAGCTGGTTTCCAAATATTGTTGGGCTTTTCTTGAAACCTTGTAGTAAAACTGTCCACGTGAGTTGACTTTTCCTCCCTATCTTGGGATTTTCCCACTCAAAAGCAAAAAGATCTTGGCTGTTTTTGTGCACGGGAATGCAGAAAAAGGCATCATTCAGGTATACAACAGTAAACCACCCTAATTTGTCCGTTAGTGTGGTCAAAAGGGTGTAGGGATTGGCTATCATTGGGTGTATGTCCTCTGTATTTTTGTTAATTGCTCTTAAATCTTGTACTAATTGATAATTCTTATTATCTGCTTTTTTAACAGCTAAAATGGGGGTGTTGTATTTGTATTCACATTGCACTAATAACCCATGTTGTAGGAATTTTTCAATTACAGATACCAATCCCTTATGATTCTCTAATTTCAAAGGGTATTGGTTTTGTCTTACTGATGTGGCTTCTGGTTTAAGTGCAATACTCACTGGTTCTGCTTGTTTGGATCTTCCTGGCCCACACTATTGGATTGACGTAATTTTCAACATCAGTGGGGATTTCACCACATTTTTCCTGTATAGATTTAGGAATTACAACTCATACACCCTTTCCCTTCCTGAATTTATTCTCTGCTTCCAAATTTTCTAACAAATCCCTCCACAGCAATGTTTTAGGGGAGTTAGGCATATTGAAGAATTGATGAGTTACCCAGTGCTTCCCCAGTTTGAGTTTTAAAGGTTGGAAGAAAAGCCTTGTTTTGCCTGTCACCCCAACAACATGTACAGTATCTTGCCTCAGTTTCTCTTTTAAGGTATTTAACACAGAATATGCTGCTCCTGTATCTACCAAAAATTCAATGTTTTCTTTCCCCAGCCTAGCTATAACCGAAGGTTCTGCTGGGGGAGAAGCCTTCAGTCCCCATCATTCTGAGCTTGAGCTTTGTACTACTGGGAGTTGGGGAACTGGGGATTTTTGCTTCAACACTGGACAGTCATTCTTCCAATGTCACCATTTTTTACACTAGGCATACTGATCTCTCTCCGTAGGGGAAGTTTTCTTGGATGACTGTCGTGGTTTGACATGGAAGTGAATTTTCTCAGGAAGTTGGGTCAAACCAATCAGTAGTCAGGTTTGGATATTGGCACCTGGAGTAACCACTGAAGGTATGGACATGCCTCTGAGAACACAGGGGGTTAAAAGCAAGAACTCCCAGGGGAACTGTCTCTTTGGTTCCAGTCAGAGTGCAGTGCAGACCTCCCCTGCCTAGTCACAGGCTGGGCGGGGGAGGGGAAGCCATGTGGCCTGAGAGAGGTAGGCCAGGGGCTGAAGGGCTGGAACAGGGCCAGCCCCCTGTGGACGGAAGGGTGGAGAGAAGCGGAGATGCCTTTGCCCGCCTCCCCCCCCCCCCCCCTCCCCCACCAGAGGGAAGAGACAGAGAGTCCGGACGACACCTGTAACTTTGCCCTCAGAGGAGAAGGAGAAGGGGGGGAGGTGCCCAGCCTTGGCCTTGGGAATTGGCTTCTGGGCAGAGATTTCAGCCGTCAGGGGAGTCTGAACTTTCAACCATTTCCTGAGAAATGAAGGCTTTGTAAAATACTACTCCTCCTTGATTTGAAGTAGAAGAGAGACAGTCTGGGATCTGAGAAGCTGGAAGAGGAAATTTTTGAGTGGGAGGAGATGATGGAGTGGCTTGTGGCTGTACTTTTCTTGTTAGCCATAGACTGAACCAAATTCTTCTGCAACAGAGACTGCATTTTAGGGGGATGCAGTGGTGGGCCAAGAGTCCTGTTTCAGTGACTGCCGACAGAGGAATGGAGAGAACAGAGGAAAGCTGAAGAGGGTGTGGAGAGGCCCTCTGTCTTCAGGAAGAAAAAGATCTCTGTTCTTGAGACCCTTGGCCCCAGGGGAGGAAGAAAATGTGGGGAACTGTAGTCCCAAGATGAGATGCTGAACTGTTGTCTCTTTTGGTCCATGGCAAGGCATCCTTAAAGGAGCCCTATGAGCAGTCTGTCCATGCACGGTGGTGAGAGCACTGTGACATTGAAAGGAGAGTGTGACCATGGCAGATTTTCTCCGGGTGGTTGCCATGTGTGACATGGAAACACAAGGGTGGCAATTGTGTTTCCTGCGGTTGTCTGTGGTGCAAGAGAGACTTCTCTCTCCTTTGAGGGACTGAGTATTGATTATCTGAAGGGTGGCAACTTGATTAGGAATCCTGGGTGGTGTCTCACTGTGGGTTTGTTTGGAAATTAGGTGGGAGGAGGGGTGTTTGGAGTGTCTTCATCCTGGATTTAGTGTCTGTGTTTTTTATAGTAGTAGTAGTTTAATAAAGTTTTTTTCTTTTGCTATTAAGCTTGGGCCTGCTCTGCTCTGTTCCTGATCACATCTCACAGCAGTTATTTGGGAAGGTGCATTTTCATGGGGGCGCTGGCATTGCACCAGTGTCAAAACATGACATTTCCTTGACATTTTCCATGACGTTTCCTGAGTTGCCTTCCTACTAGGTTGGGGTCACTTCCATTTGGGCCCCTGTCTCGAAATACCTTCCAAGCCACTTCTACCAATTTATCTGTCTCAAACTCCTCTATCTTTTGCAGCTTTCTTCTTATATTATTTGTAGCTTGACCCATAAACAAGAGAACTAGATGTGCTTTACCATCAGAGGATTCAGGATCTAGATTAGTATATTTGATGACAGTTTCTCCTAACCTATTTAAAAAATCAGTGGGTGATTCATCATAATTTTGCTTTACTTCGTAAATCTGTGACCAATTTATAGCTTTAGGGACACCATGTTTCAACCCATACACCACAAGACTTTGATATCGTTTTAACCTCGCCATATGTTCTGGAACATTTCTAATGGAAATATCTGTGTATTTGCGCCTTGGATCAACCCATTTACTATATTTGCCTCTACCGATGTTGTAATAGCTCTATTAACCATTTCTCTCTCAATGTGATCAAGTAATGTGTCTAACAGAGTTCAAATCAGCCCAGTCAGGGGTTTGTGTGATAATAGCCCTTTCTACTAATTTTGACACCTTATCTGGATTCTCTTTATATTTCCCCACAGTAGTTTTCCACTGTTCTAACTTGATAAGGGAGTATGGTGAGACAGAGTAAAAATTTAACAGGGTAGAAATCCATTTGGATTTAGGTGAAATGTGCCTCTTTGAGCTTGCAAACATAAGTAAAATAGGCTGTTTAGTCTGGTAACTGCAGCACTAGCAAAACTGCCCCAGCTAAGGAGAAAGAATGCAAATTTCCAAGCTAAAGAGATAAGAAAGACTCCTCAGACCTTGAAACACACAGAGCAGAGTGACCCAGGAGTTCTCTCTGTACTTCCTGACAAAATCTGAGTACAAGTGTAACTAGTTGTAAGTGTAACGTGAAATGAGAAGAATGAATATGCATGAACCTATTGTGAAATTCTATGAATAGGTAAATTAACTAGAGTAATAAAAAAGGATCAGGAGTTTTCAGGGGCACACATATCCTTTGAAGGGAAAAGATCCCTCACATGCGTCCAGCGCTGAATAAACATACCATCCCAACAAATCTTTATAGGAATTGTGGGGTCTTGACTTTTCACCGCAATTCAATGGAACCTTTACATATATCGGCCCCTGGTTGCTGACTGCTTGCCGCAATGGGGCTTGCAGGACCGGTTCTTTTTTTTTTTCCTTTTTTGAGCTAGTATATTTTGCTATTGGGCTACGTTCTTTTATGGCCCTTCTCACTATCTTTCCCTTCTTTCGCCTGCTCAGGGCATCTGTGATCTCATGTCCCTCTTCAGAAGAGCTACTTGAGCAAGAGCTGTCTGACTCTGTTGAGTCTGCTGTGGTAGATCTACTTTGACTAATCCTGATATTAGAAATTGCCAGGCACGACTTACACAGCCGTGGGAGCTGGACTGGGTCCCTGCTTGCTTCGATGATATTATCTCCTGAGGCAGCTCTGCAGGGCGCGGTGTTGCTATGGAAACTCACAGGCCTAAGAGCGGGAGAGGCATCACTCCCTCCATGGGAGGGCGCCACGCAACCCTCTCAGTAGAAGACTCTGCCCCCCAGCTCCACCTCTAGGGGCGGTGCTGTTGGCTGCACACGCTGGCTGTCCCCTCCCCTCACCTCCGCCTCCCCAGGACCAAGAGGAGAGGGGAGGGGAGGGGAGGGGAGGGGAGGGGAGGGGAGGGGAGGGGAGGGGAGGCACAGCTGAAGCAGATGTCCATGGTTGCAGCAACAGTGGCTGCAGTGGTGTCCATGGCTGCCAAAGCCCTCCTCCCTCCTCCTTCACTGTCTGGGACCCTGCCAGAGCCATGTCCTCCCTGCTGCCATCCCCCTCCCCTACCATTGCTGTGACAGTGGTGGCGGAGGCTGCGGTGACGAAGGCTGCGGTGGCACCACTGGTGCGACCAGCAGCGTGGGTGGCAGGGCCATGGCTGGGAGTGGCCCAGCCCTCAAGGCAGGAGGGACTAGATCTAACTCTGCCACCTCCCTTTTTTCACACCCACTGTTCAATATTGGCTGTTCTTTTTTTATTTTTCCTCTCTTTTTTCCTTAAAAGCAATATATGTTGTTCTTTTTTAGGTGCTGATAGGCTTTGCTGACATGCTAAAACCATAAAATGGTTAGCATACTCTAATTCTTCAAAATACTTGTCTTAGCATATGCAAGATATCAAGCTTGATATTAATTTCTTATCTAAGCTACCAAATTCAGGCCATGTCTCATCATTATTTAGTTCATAAGTTGACCAAATTTTTTCTGAGAGTCTAATAAGTCTGGATTTTAAAAGTGATGACTCTCCACCAGTTAAGTCATGCCAATTTTTCAATACTAATCCTAAGGGAGTATCTCTCGAAATATGACTATTATTCTCACAGGAGAATACACACCCCATGTCTTAACACTTATGAGTAAGAAAGTCCACAGAAATCAAAATAACCAGGGAGAGAAAGAGAGCAAGAATGAGGAGTGGCAGTGTGAGAGCTAACCCACTGAGCTACTGCTGGCCCCAGGCCAACACTTACCACTGCAGTGCTAAAACGCCACTTTTTCAGAGAGCGTCCCCTCCTACACTAGCAGACGAGTGGAGATTGACAAGAGAATGTAAAAGCAACTCCACCTGGACCCACTGGGGTTCTTCCACACTAAACAAAACTATAAGAGATCTCTTAACACCTAACTCAGGTGCTAAAACAAAATACCACCTTTATTCAGTTACTCACGTGCCTCTGTGCTAGATCTGAGGATTCTTGGGCTCTGATACCTTCTGAACCACAGCTGGGGCCCCCTGGGAGTGCCAGCAAGAGTTGGGAGGGGGGCAGCTGGGTGTTCCTCTGGTCCAGGGGTTTTCCAGATGCCTTGCCTCTCACGGCAGAGTCCACAAAAAAAATGATACCTTGAGAGGCTACCTAGAACAGAGGCCAGACAGTGTTAAAGGAATAAAGTAGGTATTTATTAAAACGCCTTCAAAGGATATACCTTGGGCAGTACGAGACCCCAGTCATGACTCTACCCAAGATGGACCAAGATGGATGATGAGTCATGAGTTTTCACACTTTTAGGAGTTTTGGTCCATTTCCATATTGGGGTTAATTGTCCAATTACAGCTTCAGGTTATGAAGTCTCATCCTCCCAGATTGTTCTCCTCAATTCACTGTTGTTTATACTTTTTGGGCCTGAAGCTGCAATGGTGTCCTTGGCTCTCAGGCTGAGTTCAGGCTGTCAGGCCTGTAGTTCCCCAGATCCTTCTTCCAGCCTTTCTTCTAGGTGGGTATCACATTTGCTAACTTTCAGTCAACTGGGACCTCCTGGTTGGCCAGGACTGGTGGTAAATGATTAAAAGTGTCTTGGTGAACCACTGTGAGCTCCCCCAGTACCCTTGGGTGGATCCCATCTGACCTCATAGACGTGTGTGTTGAAATGGTGTAGCAGGTCAGTGACCATTTCTCCTTGGATTATGGGGTTTTCATTCTGCTCCCCATCCCTGTCTTACAGCTCAGGGGGCTGGGTACCCACAGACCAACTGGTCTTGCTATTAAAGACTGAGGCAAAGAAGATATTAAGTACCTCAGCCTTTTCCTTATCCTTTGTTGATATGTTTCTCCCTCATCCAATAAAGGAGATTTTCCTTGGCCCTTCTTTTGTTGACAATGTATTTAGAGAAACATTTCTACTGTCTTTTATGGTAGTAGCCAGATTATGTTTTAGTTGGGCTATGGCAGTTCTAATTTTCTCCCTGCACAACCTTATAACATCCTTGCAGTCCTGAGCTGCCTGCCCCTTCCTCCAAAGGTCATAAACACTAATTTTTTTTTCTGAGTTCCAGCCAAATCTCTCTGTTAGCCAGGTGTAGTGGTTTTGGTTTACCAATTTAAGATTTCCCCAATTTCGAAATTTTCCCAGCCAATGCACCAAAGAATGTAGTGGGTTCAGTGCTGGCCAATCACCAATACACTCACTTCCTGCTGTGAGATAGGATTAGGAGAAAGGCAAAGCAGGCTCAAAACTTTAAAAGGGTACAAAGAAAATGTTATTAAAAGTAACTAGAAGGGAAAAAAAATAGGTAGTAAGAATCAAAACAAGCCCTTCAGAACACTTCTCCACCCACAACCTTTTCTTTCCCACTGACAATGTAAAGAAACCAAACCTAAGATTTCCAGTCAGTTTACCAGCTCTAAGATAGTCTTTCTTCAGTTCACCTGGGGAGACAAGTCCCTCTTGTTAAGTTTATGGAGACTTCTCCACAAGAGGAAAAAACAGTTCTCTCGTGGTTCTCAATTTCATCACGAATAGCAGCCGCCCGGGGAACCCTGCCATCGTGAAATCCTTCCCATTTCCACAAGACTTCCCACAGCTTGTCTATGGGCCGTGTCTACTTATGGGGTATTGTTTTAAAGATGAGCTGGTCAAAGGCAAAAGTTCTTGTTATAAATGAATCAGTCAATTTAATAATTAAAGGAATTTATTAAATCAAAGTAAAATTGGAAAAGCCACAAGCAAATCAGCACCGAGCCAGGCGATCAGTGCTGGGTGAACTGGGTCCAGACTAATGCAGCACCGTACCCTAGCAGTTCACAGGGTACTGATTTCACAGGTCTTTTTTATGCTGTTTCCAGACTTAGCAGGATTCTGGGGGGGTCCTCCTGTTTCCTTTTTTCTTTTTTCACATATTCATGCATGTTCTTTTCTTGTGGTGCTTCTAAACGGAGGTTTTCCTGGAATACTCTGACTGCTAAAATCCTGTTAGATGGTAATCCCCTCGAATATCTTGTTCTGGTGACAAATATTCATCTTATCGTTCAAGGTATATCTTCTAGACAGAATAATCCTTCAGAATAACCATCTTTCGACACAGGAATTCATCCTGTGTATATTGCTCTTTCCTGTCACTTGGTTCCATTAAAAAGGATACTGTATTTTTTAGTCCTGAGCACGAATTTATTTTAAATAATATATTACAGTTCTCATTACCTAGTTCTAAAATCATCTTCATCCCTGGGACCAGAGATCTTCTTCTCCTGGAAGCACAAGACTACTCTCTTCCTCTGTTCAAACTTCTCATGGGATCACATCTATTTCAACATCTGCTTATCTTAGCATGGAGGCTTTTGCTCGATATCAATTTGAACACTTTAATCTCCCCATAGTTTCATGCGTTATAAGGAAAAGGAGTCCTTTCTCCATAGCTTACGAGAGGATTTCAGCTCCAAAACAAGACATTTCCTCCTCCCTCCCATCTGGGACTTAACTTCTTCCTCAATGACCTCGATGTCTTCATGCTGTTTTTTTACATCGTTGCATCTTGTTCCTTTCTCTCATTCGAGGGAGGATTGAAGCACTGAAAGGGTTAACATCCTGCCTGAGGCCTACCTGACTCCGGTAACTTGTGGCAGGGAGCTGCAGCTGGGCTGTGTCAGGATCGGCCTCATGGTTGGTCTTTGGTTCTCTGCATGGGCTGCAGGGGTCTCTGATCTCAGCCGTGCGGGTGGGAGGGAGGCTGACGGCAAGATCTTCACAGCCGCGGCCAGCCCTGCTCCGGCCAGGGCTCTGCAGCCTCCCCCGCCTTCCTGCCTGTCAGCTGCTGGGGCCCGGCCCGGCCAGACCGGGGAGCCGATGGGGGGGGCCGGCGGGCGGCCCGGGGAGGGGGGAAGGGGCCCGGCCCGCGGTAGGACCGCCTGGCCTGGCCTGGCTTAGATGGGGGGGCCGGGGCCCGCCACCTCCTCACTGACCGGAAAGGAAAGAAAGAGTTCCCGTTTTTTTCCCCGTCTTTAACATGTGTGTTTCACAGAGGCGTGTCCAGCTTCTCAGTGGTTCAGCAGACTGTCGGTTACACAAAAAGCTTTGCATCACTTCCCTGAATTTCCTCCCATTCCAAACCATGACACTAGGCCATTCTTCTTCCCTGCCAACTCGTCTGTTTGACACATGGGGACAGCCCTTTCCCGTGCCTTTGAGATTTTCTTCTTGAAGAATATCCAACCTTCCTGGACACCTTTGCTCTTCAGCATCACCTCTCAAGGGACTCTGTCAATCAGTGTCCTAAACAGGCTGAAGTCTGGCCTCTGGAATTCCAAGGTTGCAGTGCTTATAACAATTCTTGTGCTGTTAGGACTCTGGAGTTAACCAGGAAGCATCTGTCAATACATCTCCCTTTAAGAAAGAGCAGATTCTTGAGCATAAGAAAGAGGTGGATGGGCTTCCCCTGTTGTCTATGTGCATGTGCTGGGAAAAGAAGGGCAAGAGAAATACAGTGAAAGTGTGAACAAAAATACTTTTGTTTGAGAGTAGGGTGTGCTGGTTTTAAAACTCAGTGGGAAAATTAAGCCCACTCAAACCACCCCTGTTCATTAGTGGAGGAAAAAGACTAGGAGAGATTATAAGTTAGAGTCACAATTTACTGAAGAAATTGTAATGAACATACCAGTTGTACAAAAGATTGGTTTACCCACAAAAAAAGGGTATTCACCACTGAAAGATGTCACCTGGCCCACTAAGACAAAACCAAGATGGTGGTTGTTCCCAAGCTGCTGGCTCCATGTGGTTTCCCCAGAAAAAGACAAGATGGTGGCTATTCCCACACTCTGCACCATGTGGCCCTCTGGGAACAATGGCAAAATGGTGGGGGGCTCCTGCACTGGACCAGTGGCTCAAGAGTACAAAGGAAACAATGTGGCAAATGAGTTTCCATGGTTTAATGCCCTCCCCTAGCCAGAAAACAATGGAAAACAGGGGCAAAGCAAAACCTGAAAAGCTATTTTGTCCAAAAAGAGTTATGCTGCTGAGCTGCTCACTCCACATCACCCAGAAGGGTTCTCCCTGGTGGCGGGGATATCAAGTGGCGGCTGGGGTCTTGCAGGGCATCTCCCTCTCCTGAGCAAGCCTGACAAAAGAAAGAGGACCCCTCCATTTCTGCTCATGTTTTTTAAAGGGGACAAAACCACTACCTTCCACAACCGGGGCAAGAAAAAAGTTCTGGTTCCTTGCCAAAAACTGCTCCCCCTCCAATGAAGTTGGTGGTGTGGAATAAACAGCGCTAAAACTCTGCCCCTTATCCCTGTACCTAGGAATAAGGGTAATTAGAAGAATCTGTACAGTGAATATGCAATGTAGCAGAGATGTGAGAAGAAATAGTGCTGTATGCCTGGTTGCAGAGGACAGTAAATTTAGAAACAAAATCACTGTGTATTGTGGCTTCCCAAGAGCTTATAGAGCCCTGAGTTGAATGGGAGAGCCTGAACTCCTTATAGGTCTTTCCTCTAAATTCCTGTATGTTTAGGCTCATACTGTCATGGTGGATTATATTCAAAAGAGCTTCTTAATCTTTACAGTGGTAAAAAAACATATCTTAACCCCAAATAAGTAAGAAAAGCTGTTTTCTAAACTTTTTTTTTTAATCTTACTTTAGAAAATGCTTTTACGTTTGGGATACATCTCTAGTGAGGTTTATGTTTGTGTGTTTGTTTGCTTGTTTTTAATAAAGCAGGTCAAAAAGATTACTTCACACATTACCTGTTAAAGTGAGATGATGAGTAGTAGGTTACCAACTGCAGTAAACTGGAGTGATCCAGTGTAACCAAGGCTACTGTGAAACAACCCATATGAATCACATCAAAGAAATTAAAATACTGATGGAACATAATTTTTAAAAAGAAGTTAAGATAAATATGTTGGGTGGTTTTAGGCTAATTATTGAAGGGTGGCTATTAATAACCACAATTTAGCAGCTTAAAAACTCAAAGTATGCTCTTGTATAATTAGAGAAACTCCAAAAAATTCAGTCTTGATATAAATCTGGAAGATATGCAATATCATTATATGGAGTTAATAAAGGTTGGTGCAAGCTTGTAAATCAAAGATAAATATGCATCATTGTGTGTTTAGTTTTAGAAAGGGACTGCCTGGATTAAAACATTGCTATGTTCTTGAAACTAAATATCTGATATTTATGGCTGGAGTGATCTCCAGCTTCAAAAAGTGTAGATCAGACCAGTATCTCAAGGAACCATTTAATCTTGATGCAGTAACAGAAAATTATGTTTCTCTGGTTCCTCCCTGGCAGATGTTTAGTCTTAAAATTCTCCACTGAATGCAATTCAACAACCTCCCTGAATGTTTCATTTGCCTGCTGAAGTTTTTGACAATCCATTCTGCATCTTCTGTATATCCAGAATAAGCTGGTATCTTTTATTTCTCCCAAAATAGACAACCTAAACTACTGTTTGATACCTTCTTTGTAAAAATATCTTTGTGCTGGTTTTGATTGGGGTAGAGTTAATTTTCTTCCCAGTGTCTGGTATGGGGCTGTATTTTTGATTTGTACTGAACACAGTGTTGATAATATAGAGATGTTTTAATTATTGCTGAGCGGGGCTTACACAGAGTCAAGGCCTTTTATGCTTTTTGTACTGCCATGCTGGCAAGGAAGTTGAGGGTGCATGGGAGGTTGGGAGGAGAGACAGTCAGGACAGGTGACCCAAACTGACCAAAGGGATATTCCAGACCATATGACATTGTGTTCAGTATATAAAAAGAGAAGAAGGAGTAAGGGAGGGACATTTGGAATTATGGTATTTGTCTTCCTGAGTAACGATTATGCGTGATGGGGCCCTGCTCTCCTGGAGATGGCTGAACACCTGCCTGAGCATGGAAAACAGTAAATGGATTCCTTGTTTTGCTTTGCTTGTGTGCATGGCTTTTCCTTTACCTAACAAACTGTCTTTATATCAACCCATGAGTTTTCTGGTTTTCACCCTTCCGATTGTGTCCCCAATCCTGATGGTGGGGGAGTGCGTGAGTAGCTGCAAGGGGCTTGGTTGCCAGCTGGGATGAAACCATGACAATCTTACATGCTTCTTTTTAGATCTAAACATCATTATTTTTAGCCTGGCATTGAGGACTGGTTCATTCTTGCTGATTTTTATTTAAATCTTATTTTCTGTGCTTTATAGACACCATCTAAACTGAACATAGTATTCTAGCTATGATGTGTTAGGCATTCATGAAGATCTCTCCAGCAATTTCCTGTTAATGCAGCTTTGACTGAAAATCTTACTTTGTTGAAAGACTTGGCTTTTGATTATTCATTTGGGTCGTAGTCAACTGCTAGAATTACTAGATTTTTTTCTGTCATTCTGAACTATATAATAATTTATTACATCTTTTATATTTGTCATCTGTTTTCTCATACTGACTATACTATTTGCGTTTCTTTTCCATTTCATTTAATTGACTTTGCATATATCTGTGTTGGTTTTGCACAGCCTGGTTTTTGGTAGTGGGGAGGGGCATGGAGGTGGCTTCTGTGAGAAGCTGCTAGAAGCTTCCACCATGTCTGGTAGAGCCAATCCCTGAAGGCTCTAAAGATGGGCATGCTGATGGCCAAGCCTGGGCCAATTAGAGATGATGGGAACACCTCTGTGATTACATATTTAAGAAGAAAATCAAACAAAGTGGGCACAATTTTTTTCTAGCCAGAGAAAAGGAGGAGGTGAGAACATGTAGGGGAAAACAACATGGCGACACCAAGATCAGTGGAGAAGGAAGGGGAGGAGGTGCTCCAGGTGCCAGAGCTGAGATCCCTCTGCAGGCCATGATGATGACCATGGTGAAACAGGTTGTCCCCCTGCAGCCCATGGAAGTCCACGGGGAATGCATGATCCACTTGCAGCTCGTGGAGGAGGTGCCCACGCTGGGGCCGGTGGATGTCTGGAGGAGGCTGTGGTCTAGTGGGAGACCCGGTGGAGAGAGGAGGCCAGTGCTTCCAGGCTGGAGTAGCCTGTCCTTGGACGACTGCACCCCATGGAAGAGTGACCCACACCACAGCAGTTTTGGGATGACTGCCTGTGGGAGGTACTCATGTTGCAGTAGTTTTGGGAGGACTGCTGCTCGTGAGATTGGAACCACGCTGGAGAAGTTCAGGGAGAACTGTTTCCCATGGGAGGGACCCCACAGAGTAGCAGGGAAAGGACTCCTCTCCCTGAGCAGTGGAAGAAGATCTCAGGTGACGAACTGACCAAAACCCCCATACCCCTCTCCCTGCGCTGTCGGTGGGAGGGAGGGAGGGGCTGGGGGAAGAAAAGTTTTTTTTGAGGACTTATTTTCTCATTGTCCTCTTCTGACTTTGTTAGTAATAAATTCACTTTGTACCTCTAAGCTGAGCCTGTTTTGCCCTTGGAGTGTTTTCTTCCAGTCCTTATCTCAATTCATGAAGCCTTCATTAATTTTTTCTCTCCTCTGCCCAGCTGTGGCAAGGGAGGGTGAGTGAGCAGCTTTGGTGGGTGCCTGACATTTGGCCCGTGTCAAACCATGACATCTCCAGTTTGGAATCATCTTGTCAGTATTTAAGCTGTCTTGACATTGCAACTCATTTCAGTGTTGACCTGAAAATGTATTGTGCTCCTCTATTGTTTGTAGTAAGGATTATTAGAACTACAGAACAGAACTGAACTCAAGATGCATTTCAATAGGACACTTAAAGCTTCTCCAGGGCACCTTTCTGACTAGTGTGAAGCTTTACCAAAATAAAGATCTTTCACTTGCTGCTTCCCTTGTATATGTGGAACAGTTTTGATGTGTTCATTTTTCCATCAATTGCCTCTTATCTTTTTACCTGATGCTTATAAAGTGCTACCTTGTAAAACCATTTAAATTGCCAGATTAAATAATTATTTTCATAAATAGCTGTGAAACAGAAGTAATTCTTCTTTTCCTAAAGAAAGATAGAATTTTGGTTTTCTTTTACTTTTATTCAAACATATTGACTTGGGCTAGACTAGATTATGTCACGACTATGATCTGCTCAGCCTAGTGGTGGAACTGAGAGATGAAGTAGAAAAGCTAAGAAGTATTAAGGACTCTGAGGAGATTGACTGGTGGAGCTGCACTCTACCATGCCTTAGACAAATGAACCTACCATCCACTTCGCAAGAAGCAATGCGTCCCCTACCTTCTCATGACCAGGCGGAAGGAGGACACCTTAGAGAGGGAGGGGAGTGGAAACAGGTTTCTGCTCAGGGTGGCAAGCTAATCCACTCCCAATCTACCTCACCTTCCCAGGTGCCCTTATACAATAGGTATGAGGCCCTGGAATCTGAGGACCAGGAATATGAGGAAATGGATGAAGGTTCATTAAGGTTGGAAGGGTTACATAGGGCAGGGCAGGAAAGGAGGGTCTGATATGCCAACCAGACCCAACCCATAGGGAAGTATGCTGCCTCCCTGGGACCCGGGTAAGGAATGTGTCGTGGTTTGACACTGGCCCAATGCCAGGCACCCATGACAGTTGCTTGGTCACCCTCCCCTGCCACAGCTGGGCAGAGGAGGGAAAAAAAATGAACACTTCATGAGTGAGATAAGGACCAGGAGAAATATTTCACGGGCAAAGCAGGCTCAACTTAAATTGCAAAGTGAATTTTATAACTAACAGAATCAGAGGAGGATAATGAGAAATAAAATAAGCCCTTAAAACACCTTTTTCTTCCCAGCCCCTCCCTCCTTCCCACTGACAGCACAGGGAGACAGGACGTGGGGATCTGGTCAGTGCATCACTGAGATTTTCTTCTACTGTTCTGGGAGAGGAGTGCTTCCCCTGTGAGGCCGTGGGGTCCCTCCCACGGGAGACAGTTCTCTGTGAACTTCTCTGGCGTGGGTCCACTCTCATGAGCAGCAGCCATACTGCAACTGCTGCAACGTGAACTCCCCCCATGGGCAGACAGTCCTCCTAAAACTGCCACGACATGGGTCTCTCTTTCCATGAGGTGTAGTCCTCCAAGGAAAGGTTGCTCCAGCCTGGAAGCACCAGCCCCCTCTCTCTACCAGGTCTCCCACTAGATCACAGCATCCTCCAGACATCCACTGGCTCCGGCGTGGACACCTCCCCCATGGGCTGTGAGTGGATCTCTGCATTCCCCGTGGACTTCCATGGGCTGCAGGGGGACAACCTGTTTCACCATGGTCATCATCATGGCCTGCAGAGGGATCTCAGCTCTGGCACCTGGAGCACCTCCTCCTCTCCCTTCTCCACTGACCTTCATATTGCCATGTTGTTTTCCCTCACATGCTCTCACCTCCTCCTCTTCTCTGACTAGGAGCAAAAACTCTGTGACTTTGTTTTGATTTTCTTCTTAAATATGTCATCACAGAGGTGTTCCCATCATCTCTAATTGGCCCAGGCTTGGCCATCAGCATGTCCATCTTTAGAGCCATCAGGGATTGGCTCTACCAGACATGGTGGGAAGCTTCTAGCAGCTTCCCATAGGAGCCATCTTTTTGGCCCCCCTCCTGCCAAAAACCAGGTTGTACCAAACCAATACAGGATGTCACCAATAAACTTCCCAGCATGGTACGGCCCACTGACTATTACCTGCTACTGGTTTTCCAGGTGATTACCAATGAAGTCCCAACAAGAAGGCTGTAGAGAGTCAAGGGGGACCTCAGGATCTTTTGACGACTGGTCAAGGGATCTGGAGCAGAAATTGCATTCTCTTCTGTCCTGCCAGTTGCAGGGAATGATGGGGCAAGAAACAGGAAGATCTTGCAAATGAATACCTGGCTTCAGAACTGGTGTTACCAGCAGAATTTTGGGGATTTTGGTCGTGAGTCAGTTTATACAGGACCAAGCCTGCTGGCAACAAACAGGGTCCACCTATCTCAAAGGGGAAAAAGGATATTAGCTCAGGAGTTAGAAGGGCTCCTTAAGAGAACTTTAAACTAGATTTTAATGGGATGGGGACAGGGCAGGCTCAACAGAGATAAGGTGTGGGAAGGGGAGAACTTTAGCAACCACTCAAGTAGCAAAAGGAAGTTTAAGAGGGAATACCCCATTCAAGCACAAGCAGCCAAAGGCGTAACCACAAGACAGGACTATGGGCCATCCCTTTGCACCCCCACTAGGATATTAACACACTCAAAAACCTCTGTAAAGTGCCTGTACACCAATGCACACAGGATGGGGAAAAAGCAGGAGGAACTAGAGATCTATGTGCACTCACAGGGCTTTGATCTCATTGCGATTACAGAGACGTGGTGGGATAGCTCATGACTGGAATGTTGTCATGAAGGGCTACACGCTGTTTAGGAGAGACAGATCAGGAAGGTGTGGTGGTGGAGTTGTCCTCTATGTGAGACAACACTTGGAATGTATTGAGCTCTGTCTTGGGGTGGATAACGAGTGGGGCGAGAGCTTATGGGTTAGGATAAAAGAGCAGACTAGTAAGGGTGACGCTGTTGTGGGTGTGTGCTACAGGCTGCCTGAGAAGGAGGAAGAAGTGGATGAGGCCTTCTACAGGCAGCTTGAAGCAGCCTCACAGTCACAGGTCCTGGTTCTTGTGGGGGACTTGAACTACCCTGACATCTGCTGGAAAAGCAACGCAGTGGAGCACAAAGAGTCCAGGAGGTTCCTGGAAAGCATTAATGACAACTTCCTGTCACAGGTAATAGAGAATCCCACAAGGAAAAGTGTGCTGCTTGACCTTAAACTAACAAATAGGGAAGGGCCTTATTTGAGATGTGAAGGTTAGGGGAAACCGTGGCTCTAGTGACCATGAGATTGTGGAGTTCAGTATCGGGGGAAGAGGAAGCAGAGTAGTAAGTAACATTACAACCAAGGACTTCAGGAGAGGTAACTTGAGCCTCTTCAGGGATCTTCTTGGAAGAATCCGATGGGAAGAGGCCCTGCAGGGAAGAGGGGTCCAAGAGAATTGGTTGATATTCAATAATCACTTCCTCCAGGCCCAAGAACAGTGCATCCCAATGAGCAAAGAATTGGGCAAAGGGGGAAAGACTCCTTCATGTATGAATAAAGAACTCAAGCATAAGCAGGAAGTACACAGGAGGTGGAAACAGGGTCAAAACATTTGGAGTGAATATGGAAAGGTTGTCAGAGAAGGTAAAAATGAGACAAGGAAGGCCAAGGACCATCTGGAATTAAATCTTACCATGGATGTCAAGGACAAGAAGGGCATTTTCAATAACAAAAGGAAAACTGTGAGTTTGCGGGACCCAAGTTGGGCAACTCCCTGGGGGCTCCCCTGGCAGGGGAGACCCTCCTAGAGCAGTTCTGTGTCAGGAACAAGAGACGTATTGAACTTTTTCAGTCTCCAGCTTCTGTTTATTGTTATCTTATCAAAACTTCAGCACACTCTGCACCAGACTCTGCGTGCAGGAAAAACAGCACAAAAATGGCTAACAATCTCTTGTTACAAGACCTTTTAAGTCTAATCAAAAACTAAGCTACCCAATTAAGAAGTGACACCTAAATTATTTTCCTTTCTAACCCAATAACTGACCCCTAAAGACCCGCAATACGGATTTTTCTACCCAATTACAAGATACAACCTAAACCCAAGAAGAAAGAGGAAGAAGAAAGAAGAAGGGAACTCAAGAGAACACCCTATATCCTCCATCTTGAACCCATCTATAACATACTAAAAATCCTAAAACCTAAATTTCTCACCCATGTGACATACTACACTACTATTTGCAATCTCTACAATCTATTTCACAGTTTTGTGGTTTCTAGTTTACCTTGAGGTTTTGGAAGTTTTCTCCATGAATGAGGGTCAAAGTCAGCACTCCCCTGGGCGTCAGGACACCCCAGAGCAGAGAGAGAAATATTCCCAGTGCCCTGGGTTTCCACAGGAAACAAAGGATAATGTGAGGCCATTCCTAAATGGAGGGGGACCCTAGTGAGAGAGAACGCAGAGAAGACAGAGTTACTGAACGCCTTCTTTACATTGGTCTTCACTGACAAGATCAACCCTCAGGGATCTCTGACCCAGAAGACCAGGGTTAAGGAATGCTGGAAAGAAAACTTTCCCTTGGTCAAGGTGGATTGGGTTAGAGAACACCTAGGCAAAACTGACATCCACAAGTCCATGGGCCCTGATGGGATGCACCCATAAGTACTGAGAGAGCTGTCAGACATCATTGCTAGGCCACTCTCAATCATCTTTGAAAGGCTGTGGAGATCAGGAAACGTGCCTGAAGACTGGAAGAAAGCAAATGTCATTCCAGTCTTCAAAAAGGTCAAGAAGGAGGACCCAGGTGTCATGGTTTGACATGGAAGTGAATTTTTTCAGGAAGTTGGGTCAAACCAATCAGTGGTCAGGTTTGGATATTGGCACCTGGAGTGACCAGTGAAGGTATGGACACACCTCTGAGAACACAGGGGGTTAAAAGCAAGAACTCCCAGGGGAACTGTCTCTTTGGTTCCAGTCAGAGTGCAGTGCAGACCTCCCCTGCCTAGTCACAGGCTGGGCGGGGGAGGGGAAGCCATGTGGCCTGAGAGAGGTGAGCTGAGGGGTAGAAGGACTGGAACTGAGTCAGCTCCTGTGGATGGAAGGGTGGACAGAAGCGGACATGCCTTTGTCGTCCCCCCCCCCCACCAGAGGGAAGAAACAGAGAGTCCAGACGACACCTGTAACTTTGCCCGCGGAGGAGAAGGAGAAGGGGGGGAGGTGCCCAGCCTTGGCCTTGGGAATTGGCTTCTGGGCAGAGATTTCAGCCGTCCGGGGAGTCTGAACTTTTAACCCTTTCCTGGGAAATGAAGGCTTTGTAAAATACTACTCCTCCTTGATTTGAAGTAGAAGAGAGACAGTCTGGGATCTAAGATGTTGGAAGAGGAAATTTTTGAGTGGGAGGAGATGATGGAGTGGTTTGTGGCTGGACTTTTCTTGTTAGCCATAGACTGAACCAAATTCTCCTGCAACAGAGATTGCATTTAGGGGGATGCGGTGGTGGGCCAAGAGTCCTGTTTCAGTGGCTGCCAACAGAGGAATGGAGAGAACAGAGGAAAGCTGAAGAGGGTGTGGAGAGGCCCTCTGTCTTCAGAGAAGAAGAAGAGAAAAAAAAAAAGATCTCTGTTCTTGGACCCTCGGTCCCAGGGGAAAATGTGGGGGACTGTTGTCCCAAAAAGGATAAGCTGTTCGGCCCTCAGCCCCAGGGGGAAATGAGGGGGGACTGTAGTCCCAAGATGAGAAACTGAACTGTTGTTTTTCTTTCATCCTTAGCAAAGCATCCTTGAAAAGAAACCCTATGAGCAGTTTGTCCATGCATAGTAGTGAGAGCACTGTGACATGGAAAGGAGAGTGTGACCATGGCAGATTTTCTCCAGGCAGTGCCATGTGTGACATGGAAACACCAGAAGTCACAGCTGTGTTTCTTGGGGGTCTGTGGCACAGGAGAGACTCCTGTCTCCCTTGATGGACTGAGTATTGATTATCTGAATGGTGGCAACTTGATTAGGAATCCTGGGTGGTGTCTCTCTGTGGGTTTTATTTGGAAATTAGGTGGGAGGAGGAGTGTTTTAGAAGGTCTTCATCTGGGATTTAGTGTTTGTTTTTTTATAGTAGTAGTAGTTTAATAAAGTTTTTTCCTTTGTTATCAAGCTTGGACCTGCTCTGCTCTGTTCCTGATCACGTCTCTCAGCAATTATTTAGAAAAGTGCATTTTCATGGGGGTGCTGGCATAGTGCCAGTGTCAAACCATGACACCAGGGAACTACCAGCCAGTTAGCCTCTCCTCAATCTCCAGAAAGCTGATGGAGCATCTCATTCAGAGGCCATCTCTATCCACATATCCACATGGACAGCAAGAAGATGATCAGGAGTAGTCAGCATGGATTCACTAATGGTAAATCATACTTCAACAGCCTGATTGCCTTCTATGATGAAACAATTACCTGGATGGATGATGGGAGAGCAGTGGATATTATCTACCTGGACTTCAGCAAAGCTTTCAACACTGTCTCTCACAACATACTCATAGGCAGACTCAGGAAGTATGGACTGGATGAGGGGATGTTGAGGTGTATTGAGAAGTGTCTGAATGACAGATCCCAAAGGGCCATGATCAGTGGCACAGGGTCTAGTTGAAGGACTGTCACTAGTGGTATCCCCCAAGGTTCTATACTGGACCCAGTATTGTTTAATTTATCCACCAATGACTTAGACAAAGGGGCAGATGCCTCCTCAGCAAGTTTGCTGATGACACAAAGCTGGGAGGAGTGGCCAATACTCCAGAGTGCTGTACTGCCCTTCAGAAGGACCTTGGCAGGTTGGAAAAATGGGCAGAGAGGAACCATCTGAAATTCAATGAAGGCATCTGGAGAAGAATAACTCCATGCACCAGTACAGGCTAGGGGTGACCTGCTGGAAAGCAGAGCTGCAGAGAAGGACCTGGGAGTCCTGGTGGACAACAAGCTGTCCATGAGCCAGGAATGTGCCCTTGTGGCCAAGAAGACCAATGGTATCCTGAGGTGCATTAGGAAGAGCATTGTCAGCAGGTTGAGGGAGGTGATCCTGACCCTCTACTCAGCCCTGGTGAGGCGCATCTGGAGTGCTGTGTCCAGTTCTGGGCTCCTCAGTGCAACAGAGAGATGGAGTTCCTGGAGCAGGTCCAGTAGAGGGTGAGAAAGATGATGAGGGGATTGAAGCAACTCTCTTAAAAGGATGGACTGAGAGAATTGGGCCTATTCAGCCTCAAGACAACTGAGAGGTGACCTTATCAATGTCTATCATTATCTGAAGGAAGGGTGTCAGAGGATGCAGCCAGGCTCTTCTTAGTGGTAGCAACTAATAGGACAAGAGGCAACAGGCAGAAACTGATTCACCTGAATATGAGGAAGAACTTCTTTCCTGTGTGGGTGACTGAGGACTGGAACAGACACCAGAGAAGGTGTGGAGTCTCCATCACTGGAGATATTCAAGAACCATCTGGACACAATCCTGTGCCATATGCTCTGGGATGATCCTGCTTGAGCAGGGAGTTTGGATGAGATGAACCCACTGAGGTCCTTTCCAACCTTACCCATTCTGTGATTCTGTGACTTAGGTTACTAGTTAAATCTGTATGTTTTAGTTTGGCATTCTTGTTTTTCTAACCACAAAAAAAGGGTATTTGTGCATGGTTTATATAACTACTTATACTGGTAAACAAGCAGTTACATTCTTAAAATTTATTATGCCACTGTAAATTATTTTTTTCTTTCTCTCCTGTGCTCTCTTGGGGGAAAAATAATTTTCAAAGTTATTTAATAACAAACTGAAGTGACGTTTCATTTATGACTGCATATTAAGAGGTTTATTGGTGACACATTGGTGTTCCTGTGTCTGAGACTTAACATAAGACAGACCACTCATGTTTCCTCAGACAAACAGACTCATTTATTGAATCCAACACCCTTTTATAGACAATTCAAAACTCCCAGTGCTATGCAGCCATTGGCTGTGTCTGTGTGCCCCCAGACTCTGAACCAATCAAATGCCTGTATGTCAGGAGAGCTGCCACTGGCCGAAGACTCCGTTAGTCAGCCCAGAGGCTAGTTCATGGAGCTGGGCTGGAATTCTTATCCATAACTGGATTAATGCTAACTACAGATCAACTTACAATGCAACATATTGGTACATACATATTTTGCCTAATATCTGTATTTTAACTGTTAGTGAATGGAACTTAGTGTTGCTGGTTAAAATGTTCTTCAGAGCTGTAAAACTGATAGATGTTGTCTTGAACCTATTTTATCCATCAACATACAGAAGAACAAAAGCATTTTTCCTGCCTTTTCACTTTCTAATTGATTTCTCAATTTCACACAGCCTAACTGAAGCATGGACAGACAACTCTTCAACTAATTAACATTGAAAAGAAGGGTATTTGTTACAGCGCTGGACGCATGTGGAATAATTTCCAAAGACATGCGCAGGGAGTTGCAGACTCCTGCTCTCTATTTATACAGAAAAGGTTTTGCATATTCACACGGTTTCTAAGGACACATAATACATAATCATTACCTGCACACTTTGTATTATAATCAGCAGAATATCCATTACAGCTGCGCAATTGTACTCCCTTAATTGGGTAGGTGAGATTTTGAAATAAGGGAGTGGTCATATGGGAGGAAGAAATCCGTCTTTCTCATCATGAACTCTTTACCTATAGCTAGTTGGCAGACCTGCTGGTCACAGTCCAAGCCTCTCCTAACTGTTCAATTATTCTTGAGGTAAGGTATTTCTATAGCTTCTGCTCCTTCACAATTGTTCCATCTATTCCTGTCACTCCTAGTTTCTCTTTCTTAATATATTTGTTATTCTTTAACTAAGGTATGTGATTCTTGTTAGCTATATTACTAACTTAGATTCTTAACTAATTTTAAAATCTTAACTGAAATATGCAGTCTTTTACTATCCTAATTATATTCCCAGCTGGCCCCTCGACTCATCTGCAGTTTTCAATTATCCTAATTACATTTCTAGCTGACTCCTTGACTCATAATTGTCTATCTGCACTATTCTGAATAAATTGACTTGAAGCAGTAAAATGGACTGTTATCAGAAAGCAGTTTAGCACAGTAGTATACTTTGTTTTGGGGAGAAATTGAAGGACCTGGCCATGTTGGTTGATTATTTTCCTTAAAAAATAGGTATTAAACATGTTATTAATACTATAGCTCTGGTCAATTAAGGCTAATAGAGATTATGGGTAACTTAAGACATAACAGACATAACATAATTAAAATCCTAAATAGTTTTTCTAACAACTAGGTATTTTTTAAACTTGCATATTCTTTGAGAACATTCATTGCTCCTTAAAATTTTCTTTGGTTCTGATAACAGGTAGATTTTTTCAAGTTTTTATTGTTGGATGTTTATGGTATGGTATATGAATTAAGTAAAAATACCAAGTACATTTTATTCTGTCCTAGGTAATTTGCAAGTCAGATGCTCCTACAGGGGATGTTTTGCTTGATGAAGCTCTGAAACACATAAAAGAGACCCAACCTCCTGAAACAGTACAAAATTGGATTGAACTGCTGAGTGGTAAGCCTTGAACATAATGTATTTGCTTTTTCCCTCCCAAATAAAGCTAATTATCTGGTATCACTAGAAATTATTGTGTTAGATTTTTGTGGAGATAGCATGCAAAAAAGTTCATCACCCTGTCCTCTAGAGTAGCCTTTTGCTAATTTTAGCCTTTAACCAAATATAAGTTACTTGCTTTTGACTTAACTTGGTACAGAAAGTATGTAGATGGAAGTGTCAGAGGATATCTCTACTCTGTGGAAGAGGTGTTTTCGATATCCCCAACTCCTATCTTGTGCCCATGTGGCTGAGCCATATACTTCCAGAATGCATTCAGGAGGCCATTCCTCTTCTCCCCATTTTTGAAATCTTCCAATCAATTCCTTTTTCTTTAAGTCTTCATAAACTGGTACTCCTAGTTCATCCCCATCTTGCCCTGGCAAAAGGAAAAATCCTGGCTGTATGATTACCAGAGTACAACTCCCTTTCCACCAGGTGGGGAGTTTTAGGTAAGCTCTTTTCCTACATATCCAAAATAAGACATATGGTGCTTTCCAATAATCGTTATCCAGTTGATTTATATTTTCCCAAAATTTGGATATTTCTGGGATTCCAGAATAGGGATTCCTGCCTGCATTTTTACATTGAAAAAGTTTGGTTTCATTATTATATTTACAATTTTTCCTATTTTTTTTACTCTGGGCCCAATACAGCGTTGGTTCTTCTGGGACCCACCATGTAAAAGTCCCATTACTAACTTTATATCTCTTACAGGGAGTACTTCCTACTCTGCTAAGAAAAATTTTCCCAGTGTGCCGGAGGCATTCTTCTCCTCTTACTGTTGAACTTAAAACCCACCCTTCTGGCTGGTTCTCCCTTCTTATATTTGTACAGTTCCATTTAAGAAGTTCGACAAGGCCTAGGCTACTGCCTCTCCATGGACATTCCTCTGTCATCAAGACCCCCCACAGACCTAAATGTTGGTTACATTTCGTTCTTTACTTATTCTTTCCCCCAAATCTACAAACAAGCTTTTCCCTAATCTGGGGATTTTTAATTTCATTTTCTAATTGTTGTTTGAGTTTTGTATACAAATCTTCATGTGGGGTTGACCCAGGATTAACTTGCGGCATTGGCTTCATAATTTTGTTTACTATCTGTTTCTTTACCAAATCCTAGACCCCACCCCTGAGAGCAAATGTAAAGTAAGCCCATCTTTCTCCCTTTGGACATTCACTTCCCAATCTATTACCACTTGTTCCTAAGTTTTCTGCAATTCAGTATGTTTTCCCATCTTGCGTACAGGTATCTAATTTGGATGGGTCATAACAGCAACTGTCGACATGGGTGTGGGAAGTAAAAAAGGAACCTTGGGTTTTTCCCAAATAAAGCGATTGGTAGCATTTGTGACATGAATTTGCTTGAATCCCAAAAGGGAAAAGACAAAAAAGGAGTGACAGTTGAAAAAGGAATAGCAGAAGTCCAGTATGGCTTATACCCCCACCTCCCATGCCTATGGGGTTGCCACCCATAGCAGGTGTATATGATCTTCTTGGCAGTGAGTACAGTGGCCAATCCAGTCTTGCCCTCTATTTCCTTGTCACTTCCTATTTGCTGCCTTCCAGGCAAATTGCTTTTGACACTACTTAACTGTGGTTTCTCACCGTTCCTCAGGGACTTCCCACTCAATTGGTATCAATAATTCTCACCCACTAAGTAAATTAACTATTTCTGCATCTGATAGCTACTGTCTGTTCAAAATTGGTGAGCCACGCTTGCGATATATCATACAACACGAGTGTCTTTTATAAGAACTACAGTACCATTTTCGTTCACAATCTCTACATTTACATATAACCCAGCTAGCATGTCCTGTATTGGGGTTTATAAGGCACAGTATATGCGTTGGTACAGAGGGTGGCTGCAATTCAACCCTTAGGTCGGGATATAAGCAATTCTCTTATTTATATAAATCACAAGCTATACTAAATATTCTCTGGGTCTGACATCTATATAAACCAGATCCTCCAGTTTGAAGAGAAACTATGTCTTCCCAGGGAGGGTATCTGAGTTTACTCAGAGTTTCTCCAGGGGGTACTTGAAACCACTCATATAAGCTTCTCCTTACTTCCCAGTTTTCTGTTATCCGTGGGAGATTATTTGGATCATCCCAGTCCATTACCACCTGATCCCGGCTTAAGAGTCAATTTTGTATCACCTAGTGCTGATGTTATAGTTCACTCCTTAGGTTCTTCCACGGGTCCTTTGATTCTGCTGGCATGGATCCACCCTCTTTCCTTGGTCCGGATCGCTGCTTCAGTCGTCAGCAGTACCGGAAAAGGACATTCCCATTGTGGAGTTAAAGATTGTTCTTTCCATGTTTTAACCAGTGCCCATTCTCCCGGGTGGACACTATGAATTTTAAATTCTAAAGGTTCAGTTTGAGGGATTATCCCTTTCAACTGCAAATTTTCTGGAGTTCGTGCAATTGTGGTGACATATTTTCTAACACTCGCTTCCCCTTCTTTGTAAGTAGCGGTTTCATGTTGAGTGGTCAAAAAGGGCAGCCCGAACATCATTTCATAGGGTGATATTCCCAGGTCTGATCTGGGTTGTGTCCGGACCCTTAGTAGGGCCAAAGGTAAACACTTGACCCGTGATATCTGGGTTTCAATCATCAGTTTATTTAAGGTGCTTTTTAAAGTCTGGTTCATCCTCTCTACCCGGCCTGTACTCTGTGGGTGCCATGGAGTATGTAATTCCCATTCTATTCCCAGGACCTGAGTTATTTGCTTTAAGACCCTTGACATAAAATGTGTTCCTCTATCTGAGTCTATCTTGTTAACCATTCCATACCCGGGAATAATTTGTTCCAAAAGGGTTTTACATACCACATTAGCTATAGCTCTAAAAGCTGGGACAGCTTCTACCCACTGAGTTAAATGGTCTATTATTACTAATAAAAACTTCTATCTCTGCACTTGGGGAAGTTCAGTAAAGTCCACTTGGATGCTTTGAAATGGCCGCAGGGCTAACTCACAACTTCCTGGTGTTGTTTTTCTCATAACCTTTTTATTTACCTTTTGGCAAGTTATACATGTCTCAGTTACTTGCTTTGCTAATCCAAAGATCCCAATGCCCCCATAATTCCTTAAAAAGTGATCACACAAAGCCTGAGTACCCCAATGAGTCTTCTGATGTATGTGTTCTAATATTTTCCTAGTAAGGGACTTATTAAGTAACTACCTCCCATCAGGGAGTTTCCATTTTCCAGACTGATCTTGTTGTCTCCCTATCTTGCTTAACTCCTTCTCTTCTGCTTCAGTAAATTTTGGAATTTCCAATTCTTCCTTACTTGGAGTCAAAATTAACCTAACTTTTTTGCTCCCATTTTCTGCTGCATCTCTAGTCTCTTGATCTGCCAAATTATTTCCTCTTACTTCTGGGGTCATTCCCTTTTGGTGTCCTCTAACATGTACTACAGCTACTTCTTCAGGCAATTTTAATGCTTCTAAAACCTCTCGAATGAGTACCTCATGAACCAGCTCTCTTCCTTTCGAATTTAGTAACCCCCTTTCTTCCCAAATTTTTCCAAAACTGTGCACTACCCCAAAGGCATATTTCTAATCGGTATATATGGTTCCTTTCTTATGTGCTAAATATTCCAATGCTCTCTTTAGAGCATATAATTCACAAGATTGAGCAGACCAATTTGTAGGTAATTTCCCTTTTTCAAACGTCTGCATATTTTTCACTTTGAATAAAGCATATCCTGACATTCTTTTACCCTGTAAGCATCTAGATGAGCCATCAACATATATTCTTTCCCCTTCTGGGAGGGCCTGTTCTGCTAGATCTTACTGAACTTTAGTTTGGTACTGTATAACTTCTAAACAATTATATGTTAAGTCCCTCTTTGGTTCTCTGTATAAAAATTGTGCTGGGTTCAGACCTTTGTCTACCTCCAGGGTCAAGTCATCACTGTTTATCAGAATTGCTTCATATTTCAACATCCTGGAATCTGTAAACCATTTTTCAGCATTTTGATTTAACACATTTTGGACTGCATGAGGTGTGTACACAATTAGTTTGCTTCCAAAAGTAAGTTTACAGCTCTCCTCTACTAGGATGGCAGTAGCTGCTATGGCTTGAATACATATTGGCCAGCCACGGCTCACTGGATCTAGCAATTTAGATAAATAGGCTACTGGTCTCTTCACTCCTCCCCATTCCTGGACTAAAACTTCATGAGCTACTCCATTTTCCACATTCACATACAGATAAAAAGACTTTTCTAATGAGGGTAAACTCAAAGCTGGTACTGAGGCTAGTTTAAACTTAAGTTCCTCTAATTTATTGTCATCTTCTCAAGTCCAATTTACCTTGTCTTCCTCGGTCAACTTTTCATATAAAAACTTCACTGCCTGAGTATATCCTTCAATCCACAGCCAACAATACCCCAATAATCCAAGCAGTTTTCTAACTTCTTTCTTTGAAGAAGGGAGGGGAAGGCATAAAATACTGGCAATCCTCTCAGGATTTAGCTTTTAGCTACCTTTACTTATTAAGTGACTGAGATACTTTACCTCTGACTCTGTAAATTGCAATTTTCCTTTTGATACTCTTAATCCTTTTTCCTCAAGAAAATTCAGAAGTTTTAAGTAGCTTCCCTAACTTCAACTTCGGCTTCTTCTGATAATAAAAGGTCATCTATGTATTGGGTAATCTGTATTCCAGGAGGAGTAGGGAAGTTCTGTAATATTTATTCTAAAGCTTGCCCAAATAAATTTGGAGACTCAGTAAATACATGTGGCAGTTTTGTCCATCTTAATTGTTTTCATTCAGTACTTGGATCATCCCCTTCAAAAGCAAAAATATTTTGACTATCTTCTGCTAACAGACAAACCCAAAATGCATCTTTAAGATCCACCACGCTAAACCACTGATGTTGAGGCAGGACTTTACTTAAAAGGGTATAGGGATTAGGTACCACGGGGTAGCGGGTCCGGGTTCTTTTGTTAACTTCCCTTAAATCTTGAACTAATTTTTAAGTCCCATGCGGCTTCTTTATTGGGAGAATAGGGGTATTATGAGGAGGCATACAAGGTTCCAATGTCCCATCCTTTATCAATATTTCTATTACCAGCTTTAAGCCTTCTCTTCCTTCTAATGGCATAAGGTACTGACACACATGCATGGGACATTCTCTTCTTGGCAGTTTTAGCACTTTGGCTACCATTTTTCCTTCTTCAGGTATAACCGCTATTCCTAATTGTACCTGCAAGTCTCCCCCCAATAAGTTGCAACCTGCTCCAGAGACTAATAAGACATCTCCCACCCCTATTCTAGTTTCCCCTTCAATTACCACGTTTTTGATTACAGGAACCTTAAACCCTTCTCCTTTGGCTCCCGTTACTTTTATAGTGTCATTACTTACATTATACCCCTTCAGAATAGTAACTACACAAGTTCTTTCTGTCCTAGTATCAACTATAAATTCTAATGCCTCCCACCGGGGGCCTACTTTTAAAGTTATCAAAGGCTCTAGGTGGTATTTATCCCCCAGGAGATAGAACCCCTGACATCCCTAGTCTGCTGATTCTTCTGAATGTATCTCTTGGAATACTTTCAGGTTCTTCTTTAGGTGGGGGCAATCTCTCTTATAGTGTCCCTCTTCACAATAAAAACAAACATTTTTTGTTTGCTTCTGAGATTTTGATTGTGAGGGGTTCTGTTTCCCCCCCTTTCCCTATCTCTAAAGCCTGAATATCTGGGAATGGTACCTGGGGGCTTCAGATACCTTGGGGAGTTACTGTCTTGCATGGTGGCTATCATAATTTAGTTTTTGCCTTGGCTTTTTCTTCATCCCTCCACACATAAACTTTTTGGGCTTCTTTCAATAATTTGTTTAACCCCTTATCTTGCCAGTCCTCATTTTTTTCCAACTTCTTCCTAATATCTGGCCAGGCATGGGTGACAAAGTTAACCCTTAATAGGGATTGTCCTGCTATACTATCAGGGTCTATCCCAGAGTATTGCCACATGTTCTTCCGGAGCCTCTCTAACCATTCAGTTGGAGTTTCTTCCTTCCCTTGCTGCCCATCAAAAGCTTTGTTAACATTTTGCCCTCAGGATGCTGCCTCTTTTATCCCTTGATAAACAATAGTCCCTTGAATAGTCCCTTGAATATGAATTATAGTCATTCATATTTCCTTGTCCTGCTGTGTCATTATGATTCCAGTTAGGAGATGCTATTGGCATTTTCTGGTCCCCTAGGGGGCCTTGTTGATTTTCTCTTTCCCAAATTCTCATTCTGGTAGCCCTAATCATCTGCCTCTCCTCTTGGGAAAATATAATGCCCATTATTGACAGCATTTCTTCCCAAGTAAAACTGTTGGGGTCTAAAAATTGGTCTAATTGTTCAGCTAAATTGGGGGATCTTCTAATAACCCTTTTATTTCCCTTTTAAAATTTCTGAAGAGGTCAAAAGAGCATTCACAAATCCTATCCCCCCCTTGAGCCCCTCCCATAGGTACTTCCCTTAAAAGAAATAAGCCAATTTCTTGATCAGACCAGCCTTTCTGTTCCTCAGTCATCATAACCTTAGAAAGGACTTTTTTCACTTGCTGTGGAGTGGTGGCAGGGGAGGAATTATTAAGCAGCCCTTGAGATCTTGCTGAACTTCCCCTAGTCTTGTGACAGGGTCCTCCATGGAAAGGTAGGGGGGCCGGTGGAGCAGCAGGAGTCGTCTGAAGGGCGGGGATCGTTGGGGGGGGGGCAGGAGCCACTGGAGGGAAAGGCGGAGGGGAAATGCCTCCAATGGCTCCCACCTCTTTTCCTTCTTTCTATCTGCTTGCTCTGTCTCTGAGGCTCCTGATACCTTAAAAACGTTTACTCCCAGGGGCCAAATTTCACCCGTCCAGCAGGAGGCATATTCACTTTCCTCAGGATCGAAAGATTCTTTTGCATTTACAAATGTTTAAAGCTTGACAAATCCAACCCTCAAAGGACCCATACCTAGGCCAATAAAGATGATAGGATCTTATTTCAGTTTTTGTCCACTCTATCATACAATAGTGAATAATTTTGACTTTATCTTTTCCTTTTGTACATAGATTGCTATCCCAGTTAGCTAACTTAATTCCCAGTGGACTATCCTGGGGTATATCCGCCGGCGCCTTTCTGGTTCCCTTTTTCCTCGGACCTGACTTACTTATTCCTTGTCCCATTTTCCAGGGACCTGACCTGCTTGTCCCTGATCCCTATTTCTTTGCTCTAACTCACTCCTCCGGCAGCTTGGACACCACTCACTCCTCACAGATGTTTCTCACACTAAGCACAGAAAATCTTTCCTCTCCAGTAATACAATCTACCTCCTTCCAATCAACAATTAATATAATGTCTACTCATTCACTCATAATCTCTCGCTTTGTGTGTATGACACTTTTCATTCACTCTCACTCATTCCATTACCATGACAAAGTGACAACACAACAGTAAGATATCTTTATTTTCAAATTTCTTGTTAACATTCACCCGCGGGTATTACTTATCACATAAAATGCTTTAATTTGGGGCATATGATCTCTGTTTGCCCCCTCCGTGTACTAAAGGACAGCAGAACTCCAAAACTCTTAGGATAGCTATCTAGAGATCTGCTTTTCCCCAGATCTGGCAGCTGAGCAGAAAGTCTTATCAATATAACCTCAAATGTTGTTGGCCAACCCCAGATGCTCTTGGGTACAGGATCCCTAATGTATTTTCCTCTTAACCTCCACAGATCCCAACCCTCAGTCTGACACCCCTTTTGGGACTGGGGACCTTGACTCTCGTCCCATATTTCCTAGTGGATTGCCTAGGAAATCCTTTGCTCCCTTTCCTGGGGTCCAACCCCTACCCGGGACCCAGTCCCAGTTACCCCCTGGGGATCACTCACTCTACCTTTTGCTTCATCTCTACTCTGGCTGGTCTTCTCGCAGAGACACCGGAACCGCGGCTAGAAGGACTCTGCACTGGCTTTGGAGATCCAGTCTGTCCAGTCCGTGTCTCACACACACACCAGTCAATCCCCCTGTACCTGTTCTAGATTGCAAGGCAAGATGTATTCTATTTGCCATCTGTTAGAGGGGTGGAAGTTATCTTCTGTTAATTGGGGCAGTTTTCTTTATCTCTTCCACAAACCAGTCCTCCCCCCAGGGAGACATCTGCTGTTAATGGCCTATTGAATGTCACTGCATGACTGATAAAAGTTACAGCACCCCTTTGTGAGATGCTCCGCTCAGAGGGAGGAGCAAAGCATTCCTAACTGGATAGAATCTGAGTTTTTGGGACACCAGACTCAGCTTTTTCCACTGGATTCCCAAGAGGAACACCTAGGTTTTTTCCACTGGATCTTCAAAGGAAGACTACACCCTTCTACAGGATCACTGCTGCAACAGAACCACATCTGCCACTCCAGGAGGACTGCAGCCATTCCAATTTGGACTGTTACCAACACCCTGACCAAAAGGGTGTCAGGTTGTATTCTGACTCTGTCAGTGGTTTTTCTTTTGTATTATTGCATGTATTTTGTTTTCTTTTCCCCTTTTCCTAATAAATTGTATTTCTTACTTGGAGTCTCTCACTGGTTTTGCTTTCAAACCAGAACAGTACCTTATCCCCAGTGTACAGATACTTACAAAGTGTTTTCCTGTCCAGATCTTCGTGCTCAAGAATTGTGGGCTAGTTGCCATGGTTTCTTAGGGAGCCTTTTTTCCTTTCTTTTGTTTTATGAGTCCCTTCTTGTCCGCGGGATGTCAGCCTGTGATCGTTAATGATGCCAGAAGAAGCTGAGCGAGCTGCCAAACTTAGCAGGATGTGCCTCCCGCTCAGAATCCCCCAGGGTCATAGAGATGAGGTGTCCATCCCAGATGATCATCCAGTTGTGAGAAATGGAGCCTACCCCTCAGTTGAATTTTTAAAAATTTAATAAAGGACAATAGGGGACAAAATCAGTAAAGCAAAAGTAAAAGCTCTGGGTGTGCAGCCGTAGCCAGAGGCACACTGGCTAACCATACCAACTCTTCTTATATACCCTTTCTATTGCATCAGTCAAATATATATTCATAAATTCTTATACATATTCAAACATTTTTTTGAACTTGTTTACATGTTCCAGGAACTTTTTAGCATAGTCCCTCCTCTGATCTTCATTTTTAGAGCATGTGCAGTAATCTTGGATGTGGTTTTGAGGGTTGTGTGTCACCCCCTACAATGGCCCCCTGTTCCGTGGTTTCAGCAGGTGACAGTTATTGATAGTCAAAGTGTCAGTAGCAGGGGTCCTCGTCACGCCCGTTCCTCAAATGTTATGCGACCATGCAGATGGTTTAGCTATTTCAGTTATTGTATGTTAACCACAAGTACTCTAAATCAACATCAGCTACTTCACAAATATGTCTGAGTTGTTTTAATTATTGCCAGTTAGCTACAAAAATAAAAGCAGTAGTTATTATTTCACAACTATAGCTACTTCTGCAAAAGTTAACATTATATTATAATGCACGGCACATAGCATCCACTTTAATATTGCAAAAGCCAAAACTATAATGTGTGTTTATCACATTTCCCCACCTGCCGAATCAGAGCTACCCCCACCAGGTAGGAGCTGGGTTTCACCCAGTGCCATCCTGGAAGCACCAGGGTATGCATAGGAAGCTGGCCAAAACATTGACGCAAAACTGGGTCCCACTCCCCCATCCTGGGCTGCATAGGTGGGGGAGAGGGGAGGGGCAGACAGGGGAAAGCCAGGCTCCTGCCCATCACCTCATTCCCCCTTTGCTGTGGCACAGACTACCGCCCTCAACCTGAGCAGCAGAGACAGGTGGGAAGAGGGAAGCAGCTGGGATGGCCCCTCCCACTGCAGGAGCCAGGCTCTTGACATCCCCACCCTGGACCGCTGGCAGTGCAGGGGCCCTGCCCCCACCCTTACTGGCAGAGGGTACATCCACACTGCCCACTATGACAGTCACAGCTGTACCACCCATGAGAGGTAAGTCATCCCCTGGGGTGGGCTGGTCCCTGCCCCTATCCCCTCCCTGTAGCAGTATGCTCCTATGTAGGCAGTATAGAAGGGTCCTAGGGGCAGGAGGTGGATTGGGCTATGACCGTGTTTGCGCAGCTGGGCAGCTCTACCTGGCAAAGGCTGCGAAGGAACCAGCAGTAACTGCAAAGGAGAAGGTTGAGGCAGTGGCGGCCGCAGCGGTGACTGCAAAGGGATGGGTTGTGGCTGTAACAGAGGTGGCGGTGCACTGGGAGCCACTCTTGCGGGTCCCTGATTCCCCAGTCCCCTCAAACTCAGAACTATCAATAAACCTAAGTCTAATATATCTGGATCTCTGACACAGATTTTGCTCTCTAGGGGCTCTTTACACTGTTTCTCCTCTTTCTCTTTCTTTCCTTTCAAAACCATAACAGGCTGCTGCTCCACCAGAGTTTAATTTGATTAATAACATTTTTGCTAGTCTGGGCGGTTTATAAGGAGTAAAAATAATTCTGAATACAAAATTTCCTTCCATCTTTGTTCATGGCAGAGAATAGACAGAAGTTGAGATACCATAATGTTTTCTGGGGTTCCATATCATGGCCAAGCCTTTCTTCCCTCCAAATTATGTAAAGGCCAAGGCTGCATAGACAGCTTAATTAATTATTGGCTTTCAAGAGATGTCTTAGAGCCAGTCAATGCCCCCTAATGTCGTAATGCCAAACCTAAGGCAGAATTATCAGGAATTTTTTTCATCTTTTGAAAGCCCAGACCCCATATTCTATTTTAGGCAGGGGAAAGAAAAGAAAAATAACACTTCCAAGAGCACGAGTTGAACCCACTGCTTTGAGGTGTCAAGTCAAATTCCTAACTCTGTGCACCATCTGTTTAGATCAGCATGACCAGGCTACTGCAGTCTATGAAGCACTGGTCCAGAGCGCCCTCCTCCTCCCCACCTCTTTCCACAAAACCAAGATGGTGGCTGCTATGTGGCTCACTGCAGCTCAGCTGAGCCACTGTGGGGAGGAATGTCTGCCTACACGCAACAAAGAGACCAAAACTGCGCAGCGTGGTTTATGAAAAACTGAGCCAAACCAGGTTAAACTCTGACTGGAGAGGGTGAAGGAAAAAAAGAGAGGGAAAAACTCCACTTCCCTGAGTCGGGAGTAGAACCAGCATACCCGAGGTTGTGATGCTGGTGGCTAGTGCTGGGCACCACCACTAGAGCTGGGTATTTCTTGCTGCACTATAAAACTCTTGCCTCAGAACCAAGCTTGGTTCAGTGCCCCAACTCTCTCCCTCCTTTTCCACAAGCCGAGCCGAGCTGGGGTTAACCTGCAGTTCCCTGGGCAAAAACGCAAAGGGGAGAAAAGCCTCTCAAGTGGGACCTCCAGGCCCCCTCCCCGTGCTGGGGCAAACCTTCAAAGACTGAACAAATGACCTCCTAAGACCACAAACAAAAGGATCTCACAAAAAGGTCATATTCCAGTCCCCAAAACATGTCTATTTCTGGAAAAAAACAAAAATTACTAGCACAATTAGAAAAAAAAAATGCTTTTATATTACCTTCTGCTTCTGTGTGGGATCGAGACTCACAGAGCCTCTCAGATTGCCACAGGAAACTCCTAAAAAGTGCTGGCAGAAGAGCTTCTAGCAGAATGTAACTTGATTCAGAGACGTTCCATAGGGTCCCGGAGGTCTTGTCTGGTGGTGCCAAAACTGTTGCCTAGAATAAAACACAGATCTTTTCCAAACAGTGTTAAAATTATAATATAAAAGCAAATCTTTAATCAAA
Source organism: Anomalospiza imberbis (assembly GCF_031753505.1). Lineage (NCBI taxonomy): Eukaryota > Metazoa > Chordata > Aves > Passeriformes > Viduidae > Anomalospiza > Anomalospiza imberbis. The sequence continues at coordinate 6,814,751 of NC_089720.1, forward strand.
AGCCTTCAAGGTGCACAATTTTGTGATATGCACGTGTGATACAGTATTTATACAATTTTTATAAGGTTAGTTGATTAGTATACCTATCAAATATTGTCCAATTAGAAGAGCATTTGGCTAGGTAATTTTCCTCCAGGTACTGCCCCATTGGAATTGGTCCAGGGACTTCTTTGCCCCATTTCTTGCTGTGTCTTTTCAGATTCTGGTTGGAAAACAAAATGTCCTTGTTTTAAGTTCTCTTCTTGAAAATAAGACTAAACAGTATTTCAGGATTGTGTTAGAAGGTTAGCTTATTGTTCTAAAATGTAGGGGAAAAGGGTAGGAATAATGCTACAAGCTATAACCATGTATTAGCAGTCTACAAAGCTAAAAATATATGAAAAAATATATACAAAGCTAAAAATTTTTAGTCATCAGTTGCTTTCCAGTTCTTCTTCCTATAGAATAAGCACTGTGGGGTTCCATAGGTGTTATGAATGGAGACAGGAGAGCTTAGACAAGTCCTGCCTTTGTCTCAGATTTCTGGCAGTAGCTCTGTTGAGGTGGCCTGCACCCCAAATGTCTCTCATTTGCAAGTTCTTAAAAATGGCCAGTTAGGTTTATTACAAAATGGATAATTTATTGAATAGACACAATATTAGCAAACATAAGACTTTAACCAGACTACTTACTACACAGGATAAAACAAAAGAAACACTACTAATAGGTTCATAATACAGTGCACGATAATAAAGGTACCTATGTTATAGCTAGCAAAGAAATAGTGTAGATTAGGAGCCAATGACTTTCCAACAAATTATAGTGGTGTACAGAAGTCTCCTTTCACTCAACTTTCAGAAGAGTAACTCGAGGCTGATGTCTCAACTTTGAGGAGAACTCCCCACACACTCAGAGTGTGTGTAAGAGATTTCTGATTTTATGAAAATTATAGTGGTCTTTTATAGTTTGTAAAAGTGCTGTGTCTGTCAGTCATGAATCTTTGCTTATCCTTTGCCCTGAATTCAGGGCAGGATGTTTATTGCTGGCTAAAGATGTTTTTCAGACGAGATAATTCACCACAAGGCAAGCTATTCTGGCTTGACTGAGCCATGGGGGGAAAACAGATAAGCTTTTGCTGTATCAGGGGTGAAAGGTCCTGTCACAATAGGCCAGTAGGTTTTGAAGAATAAGCATGGTATTAGCCCACCAGGTGCAAACAATTTTTCATCTGGCAACATTCCCCCCCTTTGAGGCTTGTGAAGCTAATGTTCCCTTCAAGCCTTCATAAGCCTCACTTTGTTTTTTTACTAACATCATATAAGTTCCTTGTGTTGCATTAGCAATCAGCTTTTATGCAGCTTAAAGCAAGTATCCTAATCACAATTATTACTGTGATCACAATTGCAAGAATGAGGTCAACCAACCAGTCAGAGAAAATCCAAGTCTTTAAATATTTTATTCAACCATTTACTTTCTAATCCTGCCCTTAATTCTCTGCAAGATGCAGCAACCTGTCGCTGTTGAGCAAGAAATGACACAGATTCACCAGAAGGCTGGTTTGCACAACAGCTACTTTAATACGAAAAACTCTCCTCTTTTATAGACAGCTTCGACACATTCTACTTGATTGGCTAAAGAACAAAAACATCTTTCTCACAAACAGTCCTTGAGAAGAACAGAAAAACAGAGTAGGAAAACACCATCGGCAGGTTGTTTACACTAACAAGCTATCATCGTTTCTCTACAACGCCCCAAAAATTCTCACAAGTCTGCTGTGAGAAAACGAATCTCGTTTTCTCAGTCTCTGGCCAGGCTGTCACATCCACAGCAACCAATTTTATCCTCTCTATCTGATCATCCAATTTAGCAATCGCATTTAGAATGTACACACAAGAAGTATTTTTTAAATTCATATAACCACATATTCCATGTTCATGTAACAGCAATAGGTCTAAAGCCAGTCTTGCAATTGTTCCTTTATTTCAGTAAACCCTTGTTATAGATCAAGTGAAAGCCTTTAGACCAGCCCTGCCTTCAGTTCAGATTTTTGGCAGCAGCTTTACTCAGGTGACCTGCACCTAAATCACTCTGGCTTACAAGTTCTCAAGAATGGCTGATCAGGTGTATTAAAAAATGAGTTATTTATTGAATAGACAGAAGATTAACAGACAAAATGCCTTAAACAGAGTTACTTACTACACAGGTTAAAAACAAAGAACTACTAGTAGAGTACATAAAACAGTGCACAACATAAGAGCACCTACATTACACCTAGCAAAGAAATAGTAAAGATTAGGAGTCAATGTAACTTACCACCAATTGATGATGGGGTACACACAGAGTCCTTTCATTCAACCTCCAGAAAAGTAACCTTGACGTAGGCATCCCAACTTCGGGGAAAAGCCCCATACTTTTCCAGGGAATGTGCAGAAGACGTCTGCTTTGTGAAAGTTTTGTGTAGCTTTTATAGTTTGTAAAGTGAAGTGTCTGTCAGTCAGAAATTCAAGCTTATCTTCCTTCAATCTCACTCTCAAGGCAAGACATTTATTGTCAACTGGGAATGCCACCTTCATGGCACCAGAAATAACTCACTGGCAGAAAGATGTCCTGATTGCGTTATCTCACCAATTAGCAAATTCATGTGAGGGGGAAGATGCCCTGAGCTATCCCACCAGCTGATAGGCAGAACAGATAAACCCTCCTGTGGTAGGGGAGTGTCCTGCTACAACCCCAACTGAGTTCCAGTCACAAAAGTTTCCATTTGTAGAGTCAAAATTTGTATGGTAGTCTGTTCCTAAAGGTAGATATTTGAGGAGTAAAGATGGATTCTCAAATCCATCCCATTATAGTTCCCATACTGGGATGTTTCCAAGTTTCATCACATTTAACTTTCCTCCCTAGTCAGGTTCCCAAGGGTGACTCCTTCCACAAGGGACATAATGTTAATACTCTCAGTGTCCATTGCACTTTTGATTCTCCCAAGGGCAAATGTGTGGTCCAAATTCCATTACTTCTTACCCATACTGTGGGTCCTAATGATTTTACTGTGTCCTGCTGACAGTCTATATCTCTCCAAGTCTCTTTGTTTGTTAGGTGAGACCAGGTGTCATTAAGAAAGGTAGAATAATTTCTACAAACACATCCCAACCTTAGAGCCTGGGCCACAGTCATGAGCTGCTGTACCTCAGGATTCCTACTAGTACAAGTGCATATTTGAGTGCAATTCCACTTTTCCTTTGTCCTTGGATCCTTCTGCCTTGATCTTATTAAATCAGGATATTTTATACCTACCTGTAAGGGGTCCTCTGGGAGGCCCGGACTTACTTCCCAGTCTAGACACCACTGAACTGGCTGGATCTATTCCCATTGTCCTCTTTGAAGTCTATTCCATACTTCTGGTATTTGACATCCTCAAGGTGTATTCGGGCAATCTGTCGGCTGATAAATAGTTCCTGAAATTATTTTAAGATCCAAATTTGAGATATTGCAATTCTCAAGAGTATCATTCTTATGTGTCCATTTTATTCTCCTTCTATCCCTGTCCAATTGGCATGGGTACTATTTCTTTCCCACATGTGTTCCCATATTTTTGTCAGATTGCTGACTAAGACACCCCACAGATCTGGATTTTCTGCAGAGGTTGGTATTGGTAATCAACCTGTTACAAAACTCTAAGCGAAAACCAATTAATACAAATTCCCCCCATGAGAAATAAAATAGAAAACTTCCCAGTGTTAGTTAATCTTGTTTCCTTCATATTTTCATGCATAAAGGATTATCCACCAGTTCACAATATGTGATTGCTTTACCCATGTGTGATGAGCCCAGTGCAGGAATCCTTCTACCTTGAGTGCAGTGTAGGTGTTATGGATGAGAGTTTGCAATCGCTTAAAAAAATTGCTGGCAAGGGTGTGAGCAAAAGTCAGATTTAATATTAAGCAACAAAGCATGACAAGTTCATTGGCAAGATTGACTCTATTACTTACAGGACAGCTAAGGCACAACAAAGGAAAACAAGCAACAACAAAACCAAACAAAATCTAGGCAATCAAACCAGAAATGACCTGAGAACTATCTAGGGGGCTGTGTGTGGATGTGTGGGTGTGGGGGGCTGTGTGTGTCAAAAGAGTACAGGCAAGGATAAAAAGGAACATGACCTAAAAGCTTAACAGTCATACTTAGCAGTACTTTAAGTTAACTTACACCTTAAGCCTAACAATTTAACATAGGAAAAACACTTAACTTATACCTAACTTAATTTATAGCTTTCCCATAACAATCTAACAGAGGAATAACACTTAACAGCAGTTAACCTAACTTATAACTTTGAAGTTATACTTAGCAACTCAGTAGAAGAACACCTAGCAACACTTAGCTTATAAATTGTTTAACAACTTAGCAAAAGAACAACACTTAGCAGTATTTAAGTTTATAACTTAACCTTACTGACAGACCTAACTTACTTGGATATCTGAGGTACTTAAACATCTAAGAAAGCAGTATTTCTCTCAGTTTTGCTATAGCATATGCACAGGGGCATGCACCCAGGCAGAAACAGTCAGTGCAAGGAAGGTACCTGTGAAAAATTCCCCTCAGAGGTCAGTGAAATACTCACTTTGGATCCTTTTGCATCTCCCGATGGGTGAAGGATCTGGCCTTGAAAAGTGAGGATATTGGTCCAGGATACATTGTGTTTCGGTGGTCCTCCAAGTATAGCAAACCTGAGGGTTTGCTGGCTCTGAGAGGTGTCCCACTCAGAGGGAGGTTGCTGGTCAGAGCCTTCTGCATTCCAGGAGAGCTCAAAGGGTCTCCTTTCAGACCGCTGTTTCTAGGGTTGCAAAAGAGTGGGCTTTAGTTGTAACAATGTTTTATCCTGGCCACAGTTTGAGTCGTCGCTTTCTTTGAAAGTGTGAGAACAGAAATGTGTCTTGGTTTAAAGACAAATTTAGGAGAAAAACACTCTGGAAATTAGTGCTTCTGCATCTGGCTCTCAGTGGCCACGGGATGGAGGTTTGCCGACTAGCTGTCCCGCTTGTGGCCGGAAGGCAGACACTCAAGTGGCTGCTCCCAAGTCTCTGCCAAGACTGTTGCGGGTGGCGGGTAGCACAGCAGAGGCACAGAGCACGAGGAAACCGAGGCAAAGGAATAAGGGAAAGACACTTGTCTGAGTCTCCAAAGATTTAATTCCCGAAGTGGGGGCAGAGCAAGTGACAAATCTGAACCTGAAGGGGCTACTTTTAAAGGATAGGGGGAACACAGGGAGGACACAACCTTTGACCAATAGGAAGGCATTAGGGGAGGAGTGCAGGGTAAGGGCTCCCCAATAGAAGCCAACATGGGGAGGGAGCAAACATTACAACCCAATTCTGCTTCAAGGAAGGAATGAAAGACAGGGAACACTCCAGAAACAATGGAGTGTGCTATCTTGGACAGACAGGGGTAAGACAAGGGAACAAGGGAGGTATACAGGTGGATTGACATGTGGATTGACATACATTTTGGCGGGGAAAACTGTGGTAAACAACTCAGGACTGAACCATTAGGGAAGCCAAATGGGGTACATAGACTGAACCATTACAAACTTATAACAAGGAATATCAAAACATACTACAGAAGAACAAACTGTAAAATAACAGACTACCACATGTGTTGCATCCTGACTGGGGCCGAGAAAAGTAACGAGCAGCCGCGCACATGTTTCCTCTAAAGAAAAGGGTTCCAACAATCCCTTTCCACCAATTAAAAAAAATAATAATAGTGGATGAAAGTGGAAAAACCAACCATTTATTGACAGAGTGCCCACATGGCACAGGAAAAAAAGATGAATAAATGCTAGATATTGAATTTTCAGAACTTTACCCCCCACTCACCAGAACAAAAAACCACAAAATGCCAGGGAAAGAAAAAAACCCACAATGGCTGGCCACATGGTGGGGAGGAAAAAAATGGCACCAGCTCCAGTCTCAGGGAAGGAAAAAACCCCAAAGGGTTCACACAGCAGCTCGGGCAAAACAGATGAGAACCTGGTGAATCTCTGGTGTGGGTGCCCTCTTCATAGCAGATTAAGCTGGTGGATTTGGTGGCCTTTCTCTTGATGGTTCCACTGTTCAGAGGTCTGGTGCTGTTTTCAATGCCAAAGCCTAACAAGCATTTCTCAGATCACACTGCAGCCTGGAAAAGAGGAGGGGGAGGGAGAATGCCCCACCACAGTAGGTTACCAAGAGGACTTGATATGGTCCCTTCCACTTCTCCTGGATTGGTCAAAAATTCCAGGTTCTGACGCACACCATATCTCCTGGTTGGAAAGGATCTACATGCAAGTCTAGTCCCAATGATCTGTTGATAACGATGTGCCTTTTAAGACTTAAAAGAGTTACTCCCAGTGGTATTAAATATTAATTTCAGTAAAACTTTTGAGACTTCCCTTACCTTGTTGGTGCAACATGGGAAAGCTTTTGGTGATCCAGAAAAAGTATCTACCAATACCAAAATGTACCAGTCCCCATTCTGCCTGGGCAGTTCTGCAAAATCAATTTGCCAATAATCCTCTGTTTTACTTGCCCCGGAGGCGGCCTTCTTCCTTTCTTGGGATTATTTTGCAAACAAATCCCATATTTTTCAAAAATGGATCTATTAATTTCTGTATTTTTTGTGCTTATTATATTCCTTGGTAAACTAGTGACCATATTCTTTATTTCCTAATATGTTTCTTGATGTTTCAGTTCTGTTATCTCATACATTAATTCTGGAGGTACAATTACCTGCCCACATGAGGTTACCAATCATCTGCTGGGATTTTCTGTAGCTTCTAATGATGGGGTTAACTGCCTGTCCTGAATACTATTATAGTATTTGGTTTTTGTTCCAGGACATTCAACTTTTTGCTAGGTATTAGTGCAAGGATACCTTGTTTAGTAACCTCTTTAGCTGTTTTGTTAGCTAATCGATTCCCTGTATTAAATGGGGAGTCTCCAAACTGATGGGCTTTACAAGTGCATCAGGGCCACTTTTGGCTTCTGCACACTCTGTAGTAGTTGACTAATTTCTTCTTTTTACTCAGTAGGAGACCTCTGTGCTGATAACAATCCCCTTTCCTTCCATATGGCTCCATGTGCATGTATTATTCCAAAAACATATTTTAAATTGGTCCATATGTTTATCCTTTTTCCTTCTGTGATTTCTAGCACTCAGTGTAAGGTCATTAATTCTGCTTTTTGTGTGGATGTGTTAAAAGGTAAAGCCTGGGCTTCTGTTACCTGGGTCAAGATTCCCACTGCATACCCAGCTGCCCATCTTCCATTTTGTACCATGCTACTCCCACCAGTGTACAGGTCCAGTTCCAGGTCATGGATGGGATCGCTCTTGAGATATGGTCTGCCAGAACACATTTGTTCAATGATTACCAGGCAGTCATGGCACAAAGGTCTCTGGGCTTCTTCTGAAGCCTGAAGAAACATGGCTGGGTTCAAAGTAGTGGTTACCTTAAGCTCAACATTGTATTGCTCCAACAAGGCAACTTGGTATTTCAGCATCCTGCTGGCGATATCCAAGGTCTTCCTTTTTGTTCCAAACCAGTTGTTACCATGTGGGGCTCATTTCAGCTTTTGTGCTTCCTGGATTCAAAGCTCTGCAGCTACCACTGCTCTCAAATATCCAGGACATCCTTTACTTGCATTTTTCAGTTGTTGGGAAAAGTACCTCACAGGCTGCTTCCATGACCTCAAATGCTGTGCCAGTACCCCTAGTGCCAGGTGCATCCTTTCATGTACAAATAACTCAAATGGTTTGTTTCAGTCTGGGAGTCCCAGTGCAGGGATTACCATTAAGGCTCTTTTTAGGGCTTTAAAGGCCCTCTGACTATCAGGAGTCCATACCAAGTATTTTTTGGTGCAGGATCATACTAGGGTTTCACCAGTACCCCATAATTGGCTATCCATAACTGACACCATCTGGCCATACCTAAGAAAGCTTGTAGAACTCTTATAGTCCTTGGCTCCAGAGTGTGGCAAATGGCTTCCTTTCAGCTGCTACGCAAGCTTCTTTTTCCCCGCAAGGTCTCACAACCAAGATATATTACTGCTTCTTTGCCTATTTTTGCCATTTGCTTTGACACTCTCTATCCAGATTATCCCAAGAAATTTAACAGATTTACAATAGCATCCAGGCACTTCCTTTCATTCTTGGTTGCTGGCAGAATATCATCTACACATTGTAGTAAAGTTCTGTCCAGATTTTCCACTTGTCCAATTTCTTTTGCCAACTGATTGCCAAATATAGTGAGGCTCTTTTGAAGCCCTGGAGTAGCACAGTCCATGTTAGTTGCATCTTCCATCCATTGTTTGGATTCTCCCACTCAAAAGCAAATAATTTCTAACTATCTGGGTCAAGAGGTACTATAGAAAAAGGCATCCTTAAAATTGAGCACTGTGAACCATTTGTATTCCCCTTTCAGTGTTGTCAAGAGTGTGTACAGATTAACTGCTACTAGATGACTATCAGGTACTATTTTATTAATGGCCCTTACCAAATATTCCCCATTTTGCTTTTTAACTTGTAATATTGAAGTATTATATTCTGATTCGCACTCTTTCCATAACCCATATTCTAAAAAATTTTTCTATAAGATTCTCCAACTTTTTCCTTGCCTCCTACTTAATAGGATATTGTTTTTGCATTACCGGTCTGGCTTCAGGTTTGAGAGCAATCCTCACCGGTTTGGCTACATTTGATCATCCGGGCATCTCAGTTGCCCATGCCAGTGGAGTTACAGCATTCTCTACCTCCTCTGGGATTTCTTCCACCTCATTTAATTCCTGTAACATAAAAATCTTTGCCTAAATGACTTTTGATTTGGGTATTTGAATTTGCATTTCCCCATCCTGGAAAGTTATTTGAACATTCAATTTTCCCAATAAATCTCCCCCGAACAAGGGGATTGAACATTCAGGTTTATACAAGAATTGGTGCGTCCCCCACCATTTTCTTAATTTAAATAGCAATGGTTGTAGAAAAGGACTGTTCTCTTTCCCCTGTGTCACACTCACAACACTTACTGGTTCCAAGCTAAATTTTCCTCTGCATATATTCAGTACCTAATAAGCTGCTCCTGTATCAATTTAAAAATTTACATTTTCATTCCCCAGCAATAATGTGACTAGTGAAGCAATATGCGGAATAAATTGACTCCACAACCTGATGTAGCTATGAAGTAGGTATGTATGTCAGCGCCCAGGCCCGTGACCCTTCCCAATCTGGCCAAGTTTTGGTTTGGGAAAATTCTTGGGGTTGGTCTGGAGGCAAAGGTCACACTATCGAGCTACTTGGGTGATAGTGGCTCGTAAATGTCTAGCGATGATCCTTTCATTTAGATATTTATATAGGGCATCAATTCCCCCAATGTGTTTTCTAATGTTCCTCCCTTATTAGGGACCATAATAAATAGAAGGGTATAACTAATTTGCCTTCTAGGGTGGCCCATCCCTCTTGGTTATAGTCTCCTTTTTGCTCATGAATCAATTTTTTGTCTAATTTGTTGTATTTTGGCTTACCTTCGAGGGAAATTTGCCCATCTGGAATCAGGGCCACCTCAGCTATTACCTCAATTTTTGCCACTTCTTTGGCTTTCCTATCCGCCAGCTCATTCCCTTCTTCCAATTCTGAGTTTATCTTCTGATGTGCCTTAATGTTCATGATTGCTACTTTCTCTGGCAACTGGACGGCTTCTAGAAGTCTGATGCATGTTTAAACTCACTGACCTCCCTCAGGGAACAGCAGTTATGTAGAATATTTTTTCTCTTGAGAGTTCAGCAGTCCTCTCTCTTTTTAAATGGCTTCATGAGCATGCACTACTCCAAATGCATACTTTGAGTCCGTATATATGTTTATTTCTTTCCCTTTTGCCAATTCTAAGACCTGAAATCTTTTGCGCAGAGGTATTCGTTGGCAGGGGCCCAGATTCTATTACCTCCTTGCAGGTAGTAATTGCGTACTCAGCATGCCGTTTTCCACTGATGATATAACTGCTTCCATCAGTAAACCAGACGTCTGCATTCTCAAGAGGGGTGTCCTTCAAGTCAGGGAGGCTGGAATAGGTGGCCTTGATGGTCTCCAGGCAGTCATGTTCCACTGGTTCTCCTTGGTTTCTACTGAGGAAGGAGGCTGGACTGACAATGTTAGTCACCACTATCTCCACATCATCTTGCTCTACCATAATAGCTTGGTATCTCAGGAACCGTTGTGGGGAAAGCCAATGCCCGCCTTTCACCTCTAGCACCGCAGACACCATGTGAGACACTAGCACAGTCATTTTCTGACCCAGGGTGAATTTACATGCCTCTTGGATGTTCGGTACGACTGCTGCAACAGCTCTGAGGCATCCAGGCCACCCTTTAGCTGCTGCATCCAATTGCTTAGAATAGTAAGCAACTGCTCTCTGGTACAGGCCAAGGTCCTGTGCTAATATTCCCAAAGCGATTCCTTGCTTCTCATGGGAGAACAAAAGGAAAGGCTTACTCACGTCTGGCAATCCCAGAGCTGGAGCTGACATGAGGGCTTTTTTCAGTTGGTTGAAAGCCTGTGTAGCTTCCTTTGTCCATTGAATGTCCCTGCTTTCAGTTGCAATCAGTTCATATAAGGGCTTAACAAACAGTCCATAGTTATAGATCCATAACCTGCACCACCCCGTCATCCCCAGGAAAGTTCGTAGTTCTTTTACAGTCTGAGGTTTTGGGGTCTGGCATATTGCCTCCTTCTGGCTTTGGCCCAGGGTATGTTGTCCAGCACTGACTTCGTAACCCAGATAAGTTACTTTCTGTTTTACTACTTGGGCCTTTTTCTTTGATACCTGGTACCCTTGGAGCCCCAGAAAGTTCAAGAGGCTTACTGTCCAGGCCACGCATGCTTCCCTTGTCCGTGTGGCTATTAGGATGTCATCTACGTACTGTAGCAGCTTCCCTTCCTCTGGAGGGGCTTCCCAGGTCTCTAATTCCTTTGCCAGTTGTTCTCCAAACAAAGTGGGTAAGTTTTTTTTAAATCCTTGTGGGAGTCTGGTCCATGTAAGTTGGGTTCTTTGCCCGCTTTTAGGACTTTCCCATTCAAATGCAAAAAGTTTCTGGCTGGCTTCGTGGATAGGAAGGCAAAAGAAGGCGTCTTTTAAATATAAAACGGTAAACCAAGTTAGTTTGGGTGTTAAGCAAGTAAATAATGTGTAGGGATTGGCCACCACAGGATAGAGATCTTCGGTTACCTTGTTCACGGCTCACAGATCCTGTACTAACTGGTATGACCCATCAGGTTTGTGAACTGGTAGGATAGGGGTATTAAAATAATATCAAACTCAACATTTCTACATACTTTTTATCATTTACCTCCAGACTCATCTCCCCATTTTTAAATGTAATAGTTGCCTGTATTTGTCCCAGCAAATTTCTGCCCAAAAGTGGCTCAGGGGAGTTGGGCATATATAGAAATTCGTGGATCCCCCAGTGCTTTCTTATTTTGTATTTTAGTGGCCTAAAGAAAAATGCCTTTTCAGTTTGGCCAGTTGCTCCTGTAACTATAGCATAATCATCGCCTATGGGCATTAATGCTGTATTTAGAACTGAGTACGTTGCCCCAGTATCGACAAGGAACTTTACTTCTTTCTCCATTTCCCCCAGCTTCAGAGTCACAACCAGAGGGCCTGCTGGTGTAGTGTCTTCTGGTCCCCCCTAAATAACATTAGTTGTAACAAGGTATTATATTCCAATGTACCTGTAGGAGGCTATCTTGCCCCCTCCTCTAGACGATATAATGGCCACCAATGGGAGCAATATTTGATTAAACTTTTTCTTTTTTTTTGTTATAAAAAATTAATAATTTCAAATTAAAACAGTAATAAAAATTATCATTAATCAAATAACCAAAATAAAATAATAATAGCCAAATTAATAATCAATATTACTTTAACTATTTACCTTTAACATTAAAATATGAATGTATTAATTAATAGATCATAATTAACCATTAACTTTTATTAATTTGTTGTTTGCCCAGTCCCACATAAATTTACGAACTCCTAAGGGTTCAATCCAAACCACTGGGCAGGAAAGAAAAAAAAAATTCTTTAGTTCTTTTTAATACTAAGGTTGTGCCACTCCTTTATCCTTTCCCAATCTTCTTCAAACACGTCCCAGGTTTCAGGGACTAGGTGGCTTTTCCCACAGATTAGATTCGCTATTTCACACCTTACTTGTTCAACCCCTGGGTTATAGTAGCTCAGTAATTAAAGGGTGCATGCACGACACATGGATCTCCATCTATATGAAATAAAATATCACCTCCTCTGACACTTTAAACAGCAGAGGAGAACCTAAGCTGTGTGCTAGTCTGGCTTTTAGCAAAAGGTTGTCAATCCGCACACGAAACAGGGGATCACCCCTTCCAGACCCCAACTCAAGGGGTTTCTAAGCGCCCGTTTAACTGGCGGTTGTTCCCAGTCAAGGGCTAGATAGCAACTTGTTGAACTTTGGTATATCCCTCCCAAGAACACTCTGTCTCTCCCTCTGTCCTCCCATTTTATGACTACCCAGTCCCCTGATAGATGAAAAGACTGACTTGGTTCAAGCTGAAACCACTTGTGGGGAAATCACCTCTCACTTGTAGCAAGAACCAAGCAGCAAACCTCATAATGCAAAGGATCTCCCAGTGACAGCTTTTAACACTGAAGGGCAGTGCTATTGAACAACAAACACTTGACTCTTAGCCCAGCCGGGCTTACTGGCTACTTTTAGCCCCTTACCAACCAGAGATGCTTGTAAGTGGTGCTTGCAAGTCCCAACTTGTGCCATGCTCCCACTAGCTGCGCTATCAACTAGCGGCGTTCAAAGCAACCCCACAAACCGCGGCTTGTGCCCATGCACCCGCCAGCTGTGCTATCAGCTAGGCTATGCCTAGAGCACTTTTGCAAGCCCCGGCTTATGCCCCGCGCCGCGCTTCCCCTGTTCGTCAGAGACGGCCTGTGCTACACATGCGCGCTGCCCGCTCTGTCAGGCAGTGTTGGCTGGGACCTGCCCCGCGCCTGCTCTTTCTAGCACCGCCGCACCACGTCTGCACTTCTTAGCAACACTGCACCGTGTCTATGCTCCTTAGCAACACCGCTGCTGCGCCTGCACTTTCCAGCACGGTAGCTGTCACGCCTGCGCCTCCCAGCAACGCTGCTGCTGCACTTAAAGCAGCGATCTCTGAGCAGTGATCAGCGCGCTTCACTGTTTCACTCACACCCACACACACACACACAAGCACGCACATCCGGACGTAACAGACACACCACACCAAAATCGGGACACGCCACACCAAAATAGGGATTTCTCCCTCCCCGAGCTGCTCTATCATCTGGGGACTGAATTGCGGTGAAAAATCAAGACCCCACAATTCCAATAAAGATTTGTAGGGAGCGGTATGTTTTATTACAGTGCTGGGCGCACATAGGGATTATTTCCCTTCAAAGGACATGCATGCCCGTGGTGATTCCTGATCCTTTTTTTATTACCCCGTACTAATTTACATATACATAGAATCTCACAATAGGTTTATGCATATTCATTCTGCTGATTTCGTGTACAATTTGTTGTTGGCCCTTTGTACAGAGAACTCTCAAATCCCTTTGTCCATTTCTTGCAGACTTAGCTTTGGTTTTTTTCTTCTTAGTTTCAGAGTTCAAGGGGCCCCTCTTATCTCTTCACTTTAGGGATTGCATTCTTTCTCCTTGGCTGGGATAGTTTTACAAGCACAGCATAGTTAACAGACTAAGCAGCATATTTTACCCATGTTAGCAGGCTACTACGCAGCACATTTCACCTAAATCCAAAGAGATTTCTACCCCGTTAAATTTTTACTCTGTTACAGGACCTCCCTGCCGCCGGTCTCACCCCCGGCAGGCGGTCTGCTTGCAAGCCCCCTGGGCAAAACTGTGAGCAAAGACGTCTCGATGCGACTTACCAGGTACCAACCTTAAAAAAGAGATTAATGCATACTGCTTCCGTCTGCTGTTGATGGGCGGTAGTCTGCTCCTTGCAGTGTACAGTCGAGGCGCAGAATCCCTCCAGGGAAAAGCCCCGTGGTGCCTGAGGACGAGGACGTCTGCCCCCAATCGGACCCGCAGGTGAGCAGAGTCATCCCTTCGTGGTCGCCAAATGAAGCGACACGTGGAATAAATAAATAGACTCCACAACTCGATGTAGTTATGAAGTGGGTATGTATGTCAGCGCCCAGCACAAGCGAGATATGTCTCCAAAAACTTCTGCCCTGAGCTCTGGTCTGATCCACATCTTTATTCACAAAGCTGTTCCATATGCAATACATTACACAACCTTTCCATGCATATTCAACCCCTGGCCCCGCCTGTCCTCACCTCTCATGCTAAATAGGTCCACGCCCTTCTGGGCATGCGTGGTTTGCTGTGGTGGTCGTACAGGGGGTATCTCAGTGGTCTCTGAGGCTGAAGATTGTGGCCTTCCTCATGATTGAACTTTTGAACATTTCCCCTTTGCGCGTGCGCTTTTGGTCCTTTGGTGCTTATCTGAGTACGTCTGTCAGTCTTGATAAGCTTGGAGACAGAGGAGCCCCTTTATCTGGGTTCTCTGCATCTTTTGGTATCCTCCGGTATAGTTCTTTATGCAAGAAGCTTCAGAAATTTGCATTTTCCTATGTCCTTTGTACCATGGCAGAGTTTTCTTAAGTAAAGGGTTAAAATTCAACACATAATTCTGCAACCTAAATTTTAAATGCTTAATTCATTTTGTTAACGCAAGTGAACTCCAAAAATCTCCATTTCACGAGAGGCTCAGCTGAGGATGATTCCCTCGATCCCCTTCAGGGAAATTCTTCATCTTTGCTTAACGTCATGAGCTTGATGGTTTGAAGAGCGAGGTTTTGGTTTCCTGTCTGATTTCCCCTGACCTTTTCCGATGTTCCCCTTTTTTACAAATTGCCAAAGTGTACTTCAGCCACCAATTATTACAATACAAAATGTCAAAGTATACTTCAGCTACCATCTATTACAATACTCAACCAATTGTTTCTGAGTGAGGGGTCCTGTCTTAGGTATGGTTTATTATCCCATAGAATTTTGGGGGGTTTTGTTCTGTTTTTTCTTGTTTCAGGGGTGGCTGCTGCCCCCTCCCCCCCCCCCCCCCCCCCCGCCCATCCTCCCTGGCTCTGGGAGTATTGAGATGAGTGGGGAGCTAGGCCAGGCCAGGGTTTCAGGAGAGAGATGAGGGCGGGGCAAGGGGCAGCCCCTTCCTTACAGGCAGGCTGTTAGACTGGCCATGCGGCTGGTATCACTGACCGGGGATACTGCTGCTTCTGTGGGTTTTGCCTGTTTCTTTTTTTTCTTTTGCTTCGGCACTGTGACTGGGCTTGCCGGCTTACTTCTTTGCTGCTCTGCTCTTGGGAAGCCCAGAGCCAGTGCGTGCCGTGCCAGCACCCAAGAACACCCTCGTTTCCTGCTGGAGGCTGGCCCCCTCCGCTCAGCCCAGACCCAGGGACCAGCCAACGCCACTGAGAAGTCCTTAGGAGCCTCTCCCTCTCGTGTTCAGGAGCCAGGGTTCCACTGCCCAGCCCCCGCCGTTTCTTTGCCACTGCTCCGGGTTTTTTGCTACACTGTAGCCTTTCACCCCCTGCCTGCTGGGATGCTCCATGGTTCCAGCTACAGCTGCAGAGTTTCTGATACATCTCATGTACCACTCTGGGATTTTTCTTGTCCCAGCAATTCCAGCTTGCTGCTTCCAAGGTTTCCTGCTAAAGTTCCTTTTGCCATCCAGAGAGGGCACCAGGATCGTCTGCCTCTGTGTGTTTGTAAAGGAAGTCCCTTTCCCATCCCTTCTGCTGGCACGCCCACCATTGCCCACATGAGACAGATGGCCAAACTCAAGCCACAGCCCCCCCCCCCCCCCCGCAGCCATGGGAGAATTATCGCACCCCCCTGCCCGGCTGGGGCGTCACCAGTGCCTCTGCGCCTGTGACCAGAACTACACCAGAGGGGAAGGTGCTTGGCAGCCAAGACAAGGCTGTTAATGGGTTTCTGGTTTTGTTTGTTGTTGCTGCCATTGTTGGTTTTGTTTGCCTTCTTATACATACTAGTAAAGAATAGTAAAGAACTGTTCTTTCTTTTTTCATATCTTTGCCTGAAAGCCCCTTCATTTCAAAATTATAACAATTTGGAGTGAAGAGGGTCATATTTTCCATTCCAAGGGAGGGTCCTGCCTTCCTTGTCAGGCACCTGTCTTTCAAACCAAGACAGGTCCTCCCACAATTTTCCCCAATGTTTTAAGATGCATCCCAGGGGGGATTTTTCCAGAATGCCCCGTCTTCACTCTATGATCCATTCCCCATTTAAACCATGTGGTATTCCAAACCACTTACTATTTAGCAGCTTCTAGAAGGAGCCTTCCTTGTTCCCACCTTAGGTACCTTTAAACTTAACCCTGTGAAGCTTTTGCTGCACCTTATATGCAGGTTAACACCTTTAAAGTAAAGAATGTCTTTTTCTTACCAGGGAACTTGCTCTGATTTCCTTTGGTCAAGGGATTGCATGTTATCCCCAACAATCTTTCAGTGCCAGCTGGAGGTCCTGTGATCCCTCGGATCAGTTGAAATCCAAGAGTAGGTCATTTGGAGTCTCCAAAACTGCTACCAAAAATCAGTTAAAAAAAACCTCCTTAACACCAATGTAGCATTAAGAAGCAGCCATTCTTTATTTGTCTGGATGCACAAGGGAATGTCTCCTCTAAAAGTTGTGTATGCTGAGTACAGAAAAAGCTCCTGTTTATATACTGTATTTTACATACATATTAATTGATTTTCCTGGAATAAACACACATATGATAACCATTTCCCTAAAATCATTAACATATGTTCCCTCCCCATTATGCATACATACATTCTTCTGTCCTGGGGGTCTCTTTGGTGGTCCCTGGTGGTCAGTGACCCCAAAATCATACCTCACCACCTGGTGATCTGGTAAAAGCTGGCACAACTGGGCTGGTTGCTTTCCAGTTTTTCTTCCTACAGAATAAACATTGTGCGATTCCATAGGCCAGTGGGTTTTGAAGAATAAGCACTGTATTAACCCACCAGGTGCAAACAATTTTTCATCTGGAAACCTTAGCTTTCTCAGTAGTTGTTGATGCTGATTTTGTGCTTTTAAAATTCCCGCCTCTAAGCACACACATTGAAGTGCCCAGTTCTCCTGCCTTTACAAAAAAAACATTAGAGAAAATTTTTATTGAAGCATCAAAGTCTGTGCCCAACATGTGCCTGTGTGTAATGCACATACCTACACTCAAACAGTGCATGTTACTGTTTCATCCAGTGGGGGCAGAAAGGGAGAAAAGAATGTAAACATGAAGAAATAGAGAAGTGAGTAGGACATATAGTGCAGGTGTTGCTTATTAATGTGGCAGAAAGAATGGCAATGATGCTTCTTCCAGCTTCTGAATTGATAAAACCCTGTAAGTAGACAAATGGACAAGATTGGAGGAGATGCTTATTTTTTTGTTAACTCTTTCTTCATAGCTGTGTGTGGTGTTTTGATTGGTGGTTTGTTTTGGGGGTTTGTGGGGTTTTTTCTTTCCCTTGAGTACAAGACTGGTTATTTATCATATCCCTAATCAAGACATGGTGTCTTGGTTTGAAAAGACAGGTGTCTGCTAAGGAAGGCAGGAGCCTTCCTTGGAATGGAAAATGTAAGCCTCCTCCCTCCACATTATTATAATTTTTAAATTAAGGGGCTCTCAGGCAAAGATGGGAATAGGAATAACAGTTCTTTACTAGGAAAATTAACAATACAAATTCAATAATACAAAAAAAAGAAAACAAACCACTGACAGAGTCAGAATACGACCTGACACCCTGTTGGTCAGGGTGTTGGTAGTAGCCCGATTGAATGGTGGCTGCAGTCCTCCTGGAGCAACAGATGTGGTTCTGTTGAAGCAGTGATCCTGTAGAAGGGTGTAGTTTCCCTCTGAAGGTCTGGTGGTGGTGTAGATGGGCTTGGTCTTCCTCTGGGAATACAGTGGAGAAGAAAGCTGCTCCTCTGGGAATCCAGTGGGGAAAGGCTCCTTCTGGTGCTCCAAATCTCAGATTATATCCAGGTAGGAATGCTTGGCTCCTCCCCTTGGGTGGAGCATCTCACAATGGGATGATGTAATTTTATCAGTCATGCAGTGAGACTCAATGGCCCATTAACAGAAGCTATCTCCCCAGAGGGAGGATTGGTTGTGGAAAAGAAAAAGTAAACTGCCCAATAAACAGGAGATAACTGACCCACCTCTAACAGATGGGAAATATAATACACACATATCTTACAACCCAAGACACATGGCTTAGTAGCATTGTGTCCAAACTTTAAATACTGTCATGGGTACAATATCTTAGTGTAATTAAGCTATATTAATTTGACAGCTCATTCTGCAGCGGGTGAGGGAGACAATCACTGTAATAATGCATTTTAAACTTTGACTCTTGGCTTTTCTCTTTTTTTTTTTTTTTTTTTAGGTGAAACATGGAATCCATTGAAGTTGCATTATCAATTGCGAAATGTCCGTGAACGGTTAGCGAAAAATCTAGTGGAAAAAGGTGTACTGACCACAGAAAAACAAAACTTCCTTCTTTTTGACATGACTACACACCCTCTCACCAACAACAATATCAAGCAGCGCCTCATTAAGAAGGTTCAAGAAGCAGTTCTTGACAAATGGGTAAACGACGCTCACCGCATGGAGAAGCGTTTGCTAGCACTTGTTTATTTAGCCCATGCCTCAGATGTTCTGGAGAATGCTTTTGCCCCCCTTCTGGATGAGCAGTATGATTTAGCCACAAAGAGAGTGCGGCAGCTTCTAGATTTAGATCCTGAGGTTGAATGTATGAAAGCCAACATGAATGAGGTTCTATGGGCTGTTGTAGCAGCTTTCACAAAATAACTGCACTCAGACCAAAGTGTTCTCTCTTCTCTCATGTAAACCAGTTGTTTCTCTTTTATTGATTATTCATGTTTTCTGTAATTTGTACCTTCTCACATGATGAATCAACTCTTGTTTAATAGAAATTATGTGGTGAATTTCCTCCTTCTCTATCTGCATACAGGATTCTGCTGGTACAAGAGACCATCCCATTTAAAAACAACAGAAAAAATTTTACTGGCATATTGGCATTCTAATTCCTATTCAGTTTTGAGTTATCTGAAATACTTTGCTTAGTCTATTTTTCATCTTACTGTTATTGAAGTGGTTTAAAATGGAAAATACCTCAAGAAGGAAATGTGCATACAGTTGGATCACTAGTCTCAGCTGACACAGATGTGTGCATGCATCAGTGCTTCTGCTGTACAACTCCTAACAGATTGAAGAAGGGCCTTTTAAAATCACCAAAGCTTCATGTTGAAGTATCTGTCAGGACATTTTATATACAGATGTTGTTTCAATTATATCTAACAAAATTAACAGCAAAAATGCCATTAATCAGCTTTTTCAATAGTTCCTGTAAAATGCCCCATAAATTTTACTTTCGTTAAAGTCTCTTGCATGCTTATGTTTACATTAAAATGATATCTGAGTCATAAGGCTGGAGTTGAAAGGTCCAGTTTTTTCATAAACCCATATTGGGATGGGATGCATTCCATTATATTGTATATATAGTTAAAATTGTAAATTAAAAACTGCCCCATCTTAGTATTTTGCAAGTTTTACACCTGGTGCCCCTGATTTGCCATCAGTCATTTGATGGAAAAAAAAGCTGTTTTTTCCAGTGTCTACAGTTTGCCATCCAGGTATTCTACGTCTATGTATTGTCTTTGAGAATTACTATATAGAATGAGACCACTTTCCATCATCATATCATCATTTGTACTTTTTTTTTCTTCTCTTCTTTTCCCCTTCTCTATGGAAGAGGCTTGTGACTAGCACAATTCCTGACTGCAGTTTTTATGTTTGTTTGTACACAAATAATTTGTCTCAAACCTCTCAATCTATTTTACACTTTAAAACAAAAAGTCAGTTCTAGTAGGTGTTGCATTTAAATGGTTAGCAAGTAATGACTGCAGTTCAGATTATTAAAATTTCTGTAATGGGATGCTGTGCTATATTTTATTTTTTTAATATAAAATTATGCTGATTAGCACACTATTGTAAAAATATATATAAGTCTTTGTCTTTTAAAAAATGAATTGTCTTTTGGCACTGCTTGTTATCTCCCATTTGTTTCACAGTACAAATATGCATTGAACAAATTATGCATCAATCTGTATTTTTTTCCTCATAACAATGAAGATTTATGGTGAGGCTTACAGGTGTCAAGAAACCTTTTTTGGTTAATATTCAGAGTAAGAATACTAGATGGTATATAACTTGAAATTTAGGAGATCCCTTAGTCTGTATACTAGCTTTTTACCTACAGCAAATAAACTATGATCTTAAAAGTGCCTGAAACGGAGCAAGCATGTAATTTTTTTGTTGTTTTTGCTAATTAGAAAAGTTTTATTGCTTAACTGAAAGCTTTAGTTAATATTCTTCTTAGAAAGACCGAGTTTATATTAAGTAGATCAAACTGACCCAATCAGCAGTGTCACTCAGATCTCCAGGATTCATGGCTGGGTCAGACTGAGTTAACTTTTGAGTGTTCAGTTGTGTCTGCCATAGGTAGGCTTCTTCTATCTTGAGCCTTACTCTACAGCCTCATTTGTGACTGGACTTCCAATTTTGCATTTAATTTTAAATAATTTAAATGCTTAGGTTCTTGACTTGAAAATACAACTTAAATTCATCATAGCTATAGAACCTCTTTAAAACAAAGATTTAAAAAATATAGTCCTTAACTTTTAGTGGCACATTGTTCTTTCAGTTCTTGAATTATGTTTCTTTATAAAAATTAAAGTATAAGGTATTTCAAACTTTGGTTTACAAATAAAATGATAAACAGTGTTCTCCTAGCTGTAAGATGCTGTGTTTAAAACTTTGAGGAGCTTGGGCATGAACTTTGGAAATTTTCTTTCAAACATTTTCAAAATGTGATTGTTTTAAGTGGAGGAAAAATGAAAATTGCTGTGTTACTCTTGTGAAAAACAAGGTTCACTCTCCTGGCAAAATTTGAAAGTTTAATAAAGGACAATAGGATTCAAAGATAAAGCAAAGTTTAGCATCCGGGTGCTTGGCATTCAGCCAAGAGCCCACCTGCTATTTCGGAGACACCCTTTATATACCTTGTCTATTGCATCAGCCTACTGCATATTCACAATTATGCATATTTAAACTTTTCCCCAAACAAGTTTACACATTTCAAGAACTGTTTAGCATGGCTCCTCCTCAGGTCTGCCTTTTTAGAGTGTGCACATTTCTTGGCTGCGGTTTTACTCCGTTCTTATTATCACCTCCAGCTTGGGCTTTGGTTCATACTTTCTACAGATGGTAGGTGCTGATAGTAGCAGGGGTCATCATACGTTCATTGGATGTTTATCCCAGGCAAACAGGCAGTTCAATTACTACAAGCATAAATATATCAGCTATTTCACTACTATGTCTAAGTTTAGTTAATAGCAGAAATAAAAACTACATCTTTATAGCAAACTTATTTTAACACTATACATATAGAATACATTTTAATATTTGTGGAAAGCCAATATTATAATAGGTATTTATAACACTCATATTTGAAAACTTACAGAATACTTTTTGTACTTGATAGTATATGTTAACTCTTTGCTTTCATTGTCTCTCCCTCCGGTGATCTGTTTTCTCATTTTCTGTTGCTGTTTAAGAGGAAAGAAAATTAATTAGGCAGAAAAATCAGAAAAAAAAAATAGTGGCGTATTTGGGAGCAAGTTGAGTGCACAAAACTTTTAAAATGGCTTTGAAAATCTAAGCTACTTGAAACATTATTCAGACTAAAAGTATCTTTCATAGTCCCTTTTCTGTCCTCTCATCTTCATTTTGTCATGTTCCTGCTGGGTTCATTTTGCATTAATACTCTACCTCACTGGAAAGGACTCTCACCATCTACTTGGGTGCCTCAGGAGATAGCCCAGGACCTCAAGCACTCCCCCTCTGAGGGGGCCTCTCCCAGTTCAGGAGCCAAGCTGTCCCTGCCCAGCACCGCTGCTTCTTTGCCACAGCTCCGGGTTTTTCGCTACACTGTAAACCCACACTCCCTGCCTGCCGGGACACACTGCAGCATACTCATAAAGAACTGGTATTCCTTTTTGCAAATCTTTGGCTGAAAGCCCCTAATTTCAATGTTATAATAATTCAGAGGAAAGGGGGTCATGTTCTCCATTCCAAGGAAGGTTTTCACCTTCCTTAGCAGACACCTGTCTTTCAAACCAAGACACCCAGTAACAGACTTTTCTTGGCCGTCAAGCAACTTCCCCTTTGGTGTAGTTAGGGTCACAGCCGGCAGGGCAGGTGTGATGATTCCCCCTCGGCTGCAGGGGGCACTGTGGTGTGAGCTTAGATGCCTCTTCATGTGAGTAAGAGCAGGCACGCTGGCAGGAGGGATAAAAAGGGCTTCCTTAACAACTTCACAGGGGCAGCTAATCTCGGTGCCCCTCCAGATGGCAAAATGGGCTGTAAAGGGAATCTCAGCAGCGGCTGGAATGGCACAGGTGGTAGATACAGAGTTTGTGGTAATTGGGAGTGGGGCTGTGGTCGAGCCTCATCCCTAAAGGGCTACAACTGTGAAAAGCAGGTGAACAGTATTGAAAGCAATGAGACATGGAGTGCCGAGGTGTACTGACCAATCACAAAAGGGAACAGAAGGCACACAGGCGCAATGCATGAACGATGAGGGGAATAAAAGGTTGGGCTAAAGAACAAGAAGGGCAGATGCTTGAAGCCTTCTGAAGTGGTATGGTGTTACTCTGTATGGGTTGAAGCCTTCTGATAGTTTATGATGATACGCTATGTATTATGGCCATCTCAACTGCGACACATGCTGTGACATGTTGTAACATGTGGTGATCCCGACGTGATCTGGGATTGGGCTATAGGGCGAGGTACAGCAGGAGACGGAGCCCAGGGTAACACTGAAAGTGAAGTGAAGAACAGTGTTTTATCTACATGGAAAGCTTTGTTAAAAAGAGGAGGCATTAAGACTACTGACTACGCCCTTCGTAGTGTTTTACCATGGGCAAAGTCATAAGATTTTAAGACTGATGCAAGTACTGCTTTTAGTGTTTGAAAGAAGTTAGGGAAAGACTCTGGGACCTGAACAGAATAGCCAACATACAAAGGACAAGCTGGGAAATTGTGGCACACCCCCTGCTATCCAAAGTGGAGAACTTCAAGTCTTCCCCTTGCAAGAATATCAACAAGGTGTTACTGTGTGCCACCGTGCCCACCCTGAAGCTCCCTGGCTTCGCCTGCCCGGCAGAGGCATGGTCAGCTGTGGGGGACACTCCCCTGTGTCTCGAGGAGAGTTGGGGAGCGGCTAAGACAGAGCGCTACGCTGTCTGCGTTGTATGGAGGGGAAGTGACGTCCGAGGAGGCAATAAGGGAGCCGACTCAAGGCTGGGAAAACAGTCTCAGGTTTAATCCATGCTCCGAGGAGCCCCGAATGCCATTGTACCCGACAGCCATAGGTGCCTTCGAAGCTTTCACACCAGCTCAAATACCAGGGCGGCAACCGGGGGAAGGGACGCCTATTAACCAATGGGGGGATTTGGGGAAGTAGAAGGCAGAAGGATAGACAGATACATAAACCAATGGGGGAAGTTTAAGGGAGGGACCCCTGGCCCTCGTCCACTCACTCGACATCCAAGGTGGAAGATTCTGGAGGAGTGGGATGGGGAGCCGAGTGATGGACAGGGTACCAGGGAGAGGACAGGGGAATGACTGAGCATTTTCGGGGAGATTGGCATTGAGGGAAAGGCAGGAAAGCTCGGGGTGGAACCATTGGAGAAAATGGGGGGTGAAGGGGCAAACCATTACAGAACTGTTACAGAAATATAAAAACACAATACAACAACTCCTCCTTTTCGTTTTAAAAAGGAAGGAGGGAAAATTTACAAACAAAAATAAAAGTTCAGTTTTTTAAAATTGAGTCGACCCAGCCCGAGAGTCTCCATCCTTTAAAGAGTCCAGTCAGCCAGTCTGAATCTGCAGTCTCTTTTTTAATGTCCTTGATCAGGTGCTGCAACTGGTCTATTCTTTTATGGGTGTCCTCAGCCTTTGATGTTTTTCTTGGGGCTGAGGAACGATCAGTTCGGTGCTGAGACGGAATGCACTGAGCGGGAGCAGCAGCTGCAGGATGGGGCTCAACTTGATGTTCATGCTGGCTGGGTCCAGGTTAACGAAATCTGAAAGGAATCTTATGAACAAAAAACATTAGGATAGAGGGAGGAGTTAGGGATTTAAAGGGTGTGGCGTCTCTTCCTCGTCCAGCAAGCGATGGCTACCTGTGCCATGGTCCCGGACCTGGATACTTTGGGAACGTAAGGTTTCACCCACTTGGAGGGGACCCACTTCAAACCTGAGGGGGTGGACACGCAGGCATATCCCCTCCCCCAGGCTATCATTTCGTAGGGTCCCTCCCTCTCCCATGTTTCTGGGTTTTTTACCAAGACAGGTGGATGAGCCTTTAGGCTGGTCTGACTACTTTCCAGAAAATGCCTGGTAATCGGTGGATTCAAGTTCTCATATGTGCAGTTTAAGAAAATGATGGTAAACAGAGCTTTGGGCAACCGTACATGAGGGGATTCCACCTTTATCGCCTGTTGCTGTTGATGAAGAACCTTTTTTAGGCTCTGGGGGGTCCTCTCCACCACGGCTTGGCCTGTTGGGGAATAGGGGATGCCAGTTTTGTGCTCTATTCCCCATTGTTGCAGGAAGCTCCGGAACTCCTTGGACTTGTACGCTGGGCCGTTGTCTGTTTTGATGACTTTGGGGATACCCAGCATGGAGAAGGCCTGCACCAGGTGTTTTTTGGTGTCAGAAACCTTCTCTCCTGTGTGGGCTGAAGCATAGACTGCACTAGAGAAAGTATCTACTGAGACATGGACATATTTAAATCTGCCAAATGACTGGAGGTGTGTCACATCCATTTGCCACACCTTGCAGCTTTTCAAACCCCTGGGGTTTGTTCCTGAGCTCAGGGAAGGAAGAAAATTTTGTTGGCAGCTGGGACATGTGGCTACAATGGCCCTGGCCTGTTCGCGGGTCAGATGGAACTGGCAAACTAGGCCAGGTGCATTTTGATGGAATAGCTGGTGGCTGATTTTGGCCTGACTGAACACATCTGGAAGTGGGGCCCTCTGTACAGGTGCTGCGAGGGCATCAGCTCTTCGATTGCCCTCGGCAATGAACCCTGGCAGGTCGGTGTGTGACCTGACATGCATCACATAAAACAGTTGGTCTCGGTGGGAGACAAATTTTACTAGTTTTGAGAGCAACTCAATCAATGCAATGTTGGAGACTTCCTTCAAGACTGCATTCTCTGCTCTGGACACTACACTTGCTACATAGGCCAAATCTGTGACCAAATTAAATGGTTCAGAGAACCTCTCAAAAGCTCTGACGACAGCGGCCAACTCAGCTACTTGAGGTGATCCTTCCACCTCAGCAACATCTGCCTCCCACTGCTGAGTCTGAGGATCTTTTCAGGTCACGACTGACTTGTGAGATGCTCCTGACGCATCTGTAAACACCGTCAGTGCCTTTAGAGGTGTTTTGCTCTGAATAGGTTTTAGTGACAATCTAAGTTGGACATCCAAATTGAAAATTTTGTGGGCCAGTCAATGAATTGAAATTTGACCAGTGTAGCTGTCCAATGCAAATCGCAGTGCTTCGTTTTCCTGAAGCAGATGTTCCAACATTACTTTGGATAGATGGCCCAATTCTAATTTTAATGGAATGTGGATGCAGTCAAAGTCCCACCCTGCCAACTCCCTGATCCGGACCCTTGCTTTCCGGATCAGTTCTGCCACTAGCTCTTGTGGCCATGTCATCCTCTTGGACCTGTTGTGACTGAGGAAGACCCACTCTATGATTAAAAGTGGGTCCCTCCAGTCCTGGTCCTTCTTCCTTACTTGGGTGACCTCCCATTGGAAGATCAACCCGTGGAGGTGTGGTAGCTTACCAAGAATGATGAATTTGAAGGGCAGGCCTGATTGGTAACAGTGGGCCTGCCTGGCAGACATCATGTCCTGCACTTTCTCCAGTGCGGCCCTCGCTTCCTGGGTAAGAGTCCTAGGAGAACTAGGCTCCTCTCCCCCTTTCGATAGATTGAAAAGGGGGGCTAGGTCTTCGGTGGAAATACCCAGCCAAGGCCTCACCCAGTTCAAAGAGCCACACAGTTGCTGGACATCAGCTAAAGTCCTGATGTTATTCTTGATGGCTAATTTTTGCGGAGCAATGGTCCACTTCCTGATCTCCAAGCCCAGGTACTTCCAAGGTGGCATCATCTGAAACTTGTCTTCGCAGAGCTCGAACCCTGCAACAACTAAATAATTGATTGTCAGGTCAAGCACGTAGGTAAGTATGTCTTCATTTGGGGCACACACTAAAATGTCATCCATATAATGAAGGATGATGACATCCTTCATGGCTGCACGTACTGGGGACAGCAAGGAAGAGACGTACCACTGGCAAATACATGGCCTGTTTTTCATTCCCTGAGGAAGAACTTTCCAGTGGTATCTCTTCCTTGGGGCTTCTCGGTTAATGGTGGGAACCAAGAAGGCGAAGCATGGGGCATCGTCAGGGTGAAGGGGAATTTGGAAGAAGCAGTTCTTAGTGTCAATCACGGCCAGATTCCAATTTTGGGGGAGCATCATCGGGGACGGCATCCTTGGCTGGAGAGAGCCCATGTCTTCTATTACATTGTTGATTTGATGGAGGTCATGGAGGAGCTGCCATTTGTCTTTGCCTGGTTTTTTAATTACAAATACAGGGGAATTCCAGGGAGACGTTGTTTCCTGGATATTCCCCTTTTTTAGCTGCTTGTTGACGAGCTCCTCAAGCACCTTAAGTTTTTCTTTATTGAGCGGCCACTGCTCTACCCAGACTGGAGAATCTGTTTTCCAAATGAGTTTCTGGGTAGCACGCTTTTCAGTGACCGCTGCCCGAAAAACCTGGGGGGTCTCTGGGATGTCAATTCTGACCCCCCACTGGGCCATCAGGTCTCTCCCCAACAAGGGTTCTGTAAACTCTAAAATGAATGGGCATACAGAGGCCAATTGCCCATTCAGCCCCTCAATTTGGATGACACTCCTTGACCGTTTTGCCAATTGAATGCCCCTAACACCGTGTACGTGTCCGGCCACGTCCTGCAACTCCCAATGTGACGGCCATTCCTGGGAGGGAATGATCATCACATCTGCCCCCATGTCTAGGAGTCCAACTAAGGTTTTGTACTACCCCCCACAGTGTAACCCGCATGAGATCTTTGGTTTTTCGGCCCGCAGTACCTGAGTCCAGGCGATGGTATGATATGTGTTTTTCCTTTGTCCCTGGCTCCACGAAGGCTCAGGCACGGGGATGGCCTGGGTAATGAATTGGCCTTTGGGCAGGTACACTGGTGGGTAAGTACAATGCAGCCAAAGGACGAGTTTCCCTGGGTCTGATGACACAATACCCGGGAGGATGTGAATATCTAGAGGTGTGTATTTCTTGTCCCCAAGGACAACATACTTACTACGGTTGTCTCCCCAAGTACCAGGTTCCTTGGGGTTCACAGACACGAAATGCCACTTGGTATTACGAAGATGGAGGGGCTCTGTCAGAGCCAACCTGAAAGGCACATTATGAGAATTAGTGGTTAAAATAGGTCTTGGTTGGTATGGGTGAGTCAAGTCCGGTGAAGAAACAATGTTAATGTTTGTTTTCCCCCCCCTCCGCAGATGTTCTTGGTCCTGCCTCATTTCTATCCACGCAGGGAGGGACTGCGTTTAGTTTCTAGTTTTTTGATGGCCCTCCTTCAGAGGCAACTTTTTGTTTTTGTTGGCCCTTCCTGAAGTTAAGAAACTGTTGCCTCAATGAGCAGTTGGGCATCCAATGCCCTGGATCCCTGCAAAGATGACACCGCGGGTCTGCTGGGGGAGGTCTCTTAAATGTCCGTGGAGTGCGTGGTGGCTGGCTGCTGGATGGCAGGTCAGGGAAGTCGACAGCTGCCACCCCCCTCAGTTCCCTCTGTTTGTGGTGTTGATCCTCAGATGTAATTGTGACTTTCCTCGCGCATACTTCTAACATGGACTGCAGGGTCGGCGATGGGTTGAGGGGCAGGCTCAGGATTGCAGCTTTACACTTTTCATTGGCATTTTGCCGAGCGACCTCCATAAGGATTCCCTGCCGCATTCCCAGGTCCTGTACTTGAAGGTCCACCGCCCTGCTAAGTCGCTTCACGAACTTAAGGAAAGACTCAGAGGGAAACTGAGTTATAGACAGGTAATTATCAATGGGGACATCTGGGCGCATCCAGAAAAACACCTTTTCCACCGCCTTCACGGTCTCCCAGAGAGCCTCCCTAGGTATTTTTGCGGCCTGTTTTTCCCCCTCCGCCCATTTCTCCTCCTCGTAAAGGTGATCAATGGACAACAACAACTTGTCATCATCCATTGCTATGTCATGATCAGCCCATAGTGTTGGTAAAGCGGACCATGCTTCCTTTTTCCACGCTGCCTCCCATATTAAAAACTCTCTTGAGTATAGCAAGCACGAGAAAAGTGTATGGAGATCAGCAGGAGTTAAGACATTTCCCAAAAGAGTGGCCTTCAACAGTCCCTTGAAATATTTTCTGTCCCTACCAAAACTTTTTTGAGCTTTGTAGAGCTCTTTGTTGGTCTGGTAGTCAAGTGGGGACCATTGGGGCGGTGGCGCCCCCCCCCTCTACCTAGGGATATAGGTGACCAGAGCAGCAGTGAGAGTGGGGATAGAATCAAGTTTCCAGTTCCCAGGCTACCCCCCCGGAAGCCCGGGCGTGGGAACCAGAGGAGCGGTCATGAGAACCTTGGGAAAAAAAGATGACATCATAGGGGGTGTGGCTAGGAC
The DNA here is from genome assembly GCF_031753505.1 of Anomalospiza imberbis. NCBI lineage: Eukaryota > Metazoa > Chordata > Aves > Passeriformes > Viduidae > Anomalospiza > Anomalospiza imberbis. The sequence continues at coordinate 6,843,739 of NC_089720.1, forward strand.
ACGGGGAGGAGAGACATGACTGACACATCCCGGAGTGGGCGGATCTGGGGGGGTGTGGTTTGGGGGGAAATGGGAGGAGCTGGAAGGGAAGGTGGGTCGCTGGAAAGAGGGGAGGAGTCAGGAGACAGGAAGGGGTTGTTGATGGGTGGAAAAGGTTTAGGGGAGGAGTGGGAAAAGTATCATGGGAAGAAGGAGGGCACGTGGCAGGAACTGCCAAATGGCATCCGCCATCTTGTTCCTCAGGGGAAATTTCTTCTGAGATACTAAAACTAACAACGGACTTTTGGGACGGGGCTGTGCAACGCAGAGAAGTGGGGGGACAGGAAAGATCCCGAGCAGTCTGGCCAGGACTGCTCGGGTGGGGGTCTCGGGGATTCTGTGGGGAACCAGGGGGATGAAGGCAGCCCTGCGGCTCTTGCTGGGCTGTTCCCTTTAGAATCCCCGGTTTGGGGCAGACGGGGGAGGGAAGAGGGTTAGGATGGGGAGAACTGGAGTTGAGTTTGCTCCTGTGTGGCTGTTCCTGCATTTTAGTAGAGGGTCTTAAAAGTACCTTTAATTTTCATGGCAAGGAAAGCGAACCTAGAAAGGGAGGAATCCCCTAGCCGCAACAACTCACTATCTACTAGATCCCAAAACTCCAAATTATTAATTTGGTCAGCCGAAACATTAGAAAAATGTAGAAACAACCACTGAACAAACTCTTTAACTTCTCTTTTATGAAACGGAATCCCATTCCTAAAAAGGACACCCACAACTTGGTAATAGACGCCCTTTTGCGAGACAGAAAGCCGAGCACCCATTGTGGCCGATGTTAAATCTGTCTCTTAAAACACACTACTCAGGGAAAGAGCAAAAGGAAAAGAGAAACTCCTGCTGCTGGCCCCCTGCTGAAAGGTGCTGCACAGCAAAGTAACAGCTACAGTAGTAGCGAAATCCTCCAGAGAGGGAGAAAAATTGACTCGCTTCCCAGAAACAGGCAGGGAAAGAGAGTACCAGAGAAAAGCAGGCGAAGAAAGCTCCCCACCCCACTGGGAGGGAGAACAAAGGAGGGAGAGAAGATACTCACCACTCCGACGCTGGCAGCAGGAAAAGAAAAGTCTTGAGTAGTGCCCTCCTCATGGAACTGACCACGTGGTGCCCCCGTGGCTACCAGTTCCTTCCCCAGGAGCGCTACCCACCAAAAAGGGGTCTTCTACTACTGGGGTAGCTTGCTGGCCATGAGACGGAGTCCAAACGCCACTGCAGAATAAATCCAACAGGACGTCTGGCCATGTCCTCCGTGGGGTCGGGCGATGCCCTCAGGCCCCATGCTGGGCACCAAACTGCCGCCGTGCCCACCCTGAAGCTCCCTGGCTTCGCCTGCCCGGCAGAGGCATGGTCAGCTGTGGGGGACACTCCCCTGTGTCTCGAGGAGAGTTGGGGAGCGGCTAAGACAGAGCGCTACGCTGTCTGCGTTGTATGGAGGGGAAGTGACGTCCGAGGAGGCAATAAGGGAATCGACTAAAGGCTGGGAAAACAGTCTCATGTTTAGTCCGTGCTCCGAGGAGCCCCGAATGCCATTGTACCCGACAGCCATAGGTGCCTTCGAAGCTTTCACACCAGCTCAAATACCAGGGCGGCAACCAGGGGGAAGGGACGCCTGTTAACCAATGAGGGGATTTGGGGAAGTAGAAGGCAGAAGGATAGACAGATACATAAACCAATGGGGGAAGTTTAAGGGAGGGACCCCTGGCCCTCGTCCACTCACTCGACGTCCAAGGTGGAAGATTCTGGAGGAGTGGGATGGGGAGCCGAGTGATGGACAGGGTACCAGGGAAAGGACAGGGGAATGACTGAGCATTTTCGGGGAGATTGGCATTGAGGGAAAGGCAGGAAAGCTCGGGGTGGAACCATTGGAGAAAATGGGGGGTGAAGGGGCAAACCATTACAGAACTCTTACAGAAATATAAAAACACAGTACAACAGCTGTGGAATACAAATGCCTGAATTTCTATATCTTGAAAGGATCTTTAGCAATCACCTGTCTTAATGGGCAGTGGACAAGCCCCTTAGTTTGCCTGGTGGCCTGTATGGCATTAGAAGAAGATATGGGCAGAAACAATATTGAGCTGAAATGGGTTGAACAAACCAAGCTGTACTCCACATCAGGTGACTATACTGAATTCCATTGTAAACCGGGATATTTGAAAGACCAAGTACTCCCAACTTCAGAGTACAGTGTGTGGAGGGGACATTGAAATACCCACGGTGCACACCGGGAAGGAACTGCTCCCTGGATAGGAACACTATGGAAAAGAACAATATTCAGTTGCAGTCATCCAGCCAATCGAGCCTTTACTATCACTCAGGGGACCCTGTTGTCTTTGCGTGCAAGTGCTGGTACCTGCAGGTTTCCGAGAGGGAGAAATTCAGAACACAGTGCCTTGATGGAGTGATTCCATATCCTCTGTGTAAATAATTGTTGTTGTTTGGGTAAAGGAAAATGGCATGAGGGAGCCCAGTTGTGGAAATGACAGATCCCTCGACCAACCTGGTAACTTGAACTCCATTTTTCCTGGTGTTTCCCATTTTGCTGTGCTTTGTTTCCAGCTTAACCAATGCTCTGTCTTGGAATCTGTTCTTGTTTTTATTACTGGATGGTTCTTTTTGCATATTATCCACATTAGATATATTTTTGTAAATGTATTTACATTTTATGCAAAGGGTTGTGCTTGCATTTTATCCAATCTATACTGATCTCACTGTTATTTTATTAACAATTGTAAAAGGATTATAACTTGGGATTATATAGCTGTATAATTAGTGATAATGTTAAAGTTGTATAGCTACTGGTGGAATTGTATAGCTGTTGATTTTGTTCATATCCTGGTGTTTGGCCATTGGTTTATTCTTGTATGTTGCTACTGATATTGTCAATATTCTATAAATGTAAGTATAAAGATTTTAATGATATATAAGTTGAGAGTGAATCAAGGTCAGTACATGGATGCATTCCAGAGTTAGTGGAACCTACAAAAGAGATACTTGTACCATGTTTACTAATTCTTCTGCAAGGGCCCTGTAGAGAAATAGTAGACATATTATTTATTTAAAAGAAAAAAGAAAGGGGAATTGTAGGTACACAGTTTGTGGTAATTGGGAGTGGGGCTGTCGCCGAGCCTCATCCCTAATGGGCTACAACTGTGAAAAGCAGGTGAACAGTATTGAAAGCAATGAGACATAGAGTGCCGAGGTGTACTGACCAATCACAAAAGGGAACAGAAGGCACACAGGCGCAATGCATGAACGATGAGGGGAATAAAAGGTTGGGCTAAAGAACAAGAAGGGCAGATGCTTGAAGCCTTCTGAAGTGGCATTGTGTTACTCTGTATGGGTTGAAGCCTTCTGATAGTTTATGATGATACGCTGTGTATTATGGCCATCTCAACTGCGACACATGCTGTGACATATGCTGCGATAGAGGCGGGCACACCCGGGGTAGCAAACAAGATATAGCAGAAACTGCAGCTATAGCAGGAGACACAGGGTGTCCCAGCAGGCAGGGGGTGCTGGGTTACAGTGTAGTGAAAAACCCAGAGCAGTGGCAGAAAAAAAACCCAAAACAATGGGGCTGGGCAGCGGCAGCTGGGCTCTTGAACGCTGCCGAGAGAGGCTCCCTTGGAGGGGAGAGGGGGCTCAAGGTTCCGGGTTTTTCCCTGATGCACTCGAGTAGATGGTTGTTATAGATACATATTATAATATTGGCTTTTCGCAAATATTAAAATGGATTCTATATGTGTGGTGTTAAAGTAACCTTGTTATAAACATATAGTTTTTATTTCTCTTGATAACTAAGCTTAGTCATGGTAGTGAAATAGCTGATATAAGTATGCTTGTGTTAAAATGCCTGCTTGAATGGGATAACATCCAATGAACATATGATGAGGACACCTGCTACAGATATGCCAACTATCAGCACTCATCATATGAAGACAGTGTGGGCCGGGGCCCAAAACTGATGGTGGTAATAAAAATGGACTAAAACCACAACCAAGGAATATGCATGCTCTAAAAAGGCAGACCCAAGGAGGACATATGCTAAAAAATTCTTGGAATATGTAAACTAATTTTGGGGAAAGTTTACTATGCATAATTGTTTATGAGTATGTAACAGGTTGATGCAATAGAAATGGTATATAAAGGGTGTTTCCAAAATAGCAGGTGTGCTCTTGGCTGAGTGCCAAGACTGTAACATCTTTGCTTTATTGTCTTTGTCTCCTATTGTCCTTTATTGAACTTTTAACATTTTTACAGGAGAGTGTAATGTGTTTTTCACAATGGTGAAGGTCCTTTCCAGTCAGGTAGGGTGTTAAAAAGGTCCCAGTGTAACAGCCGCTCATAGGAGCAGAGCCTCACTCACAGTAGAAGACAGTAGGAGATGGGACTCCGCAGTGGTGGCAAATTCTTCCCACAGCAACAGCAGCCTGTGTCCCCTTCGATCCCGAGTGAGAAAGAGAGAAAAAAAAAATGAGAAGCAGAGCCCAGCCCCTCACCCCCCAGCAAAAATCTCAAGGTATGTCTGCCCTTCCTAAGAGAAACTCCTCAGATAAGAGAAGCGCAGCCAGCTTCACCCCCTCCCCCTCCTCCTCCCACCAGCCATATCTTTTGCTCTCTTAAGTGTCAGTCGTTTTCATCTCTTAGAAACAAATGGGACAAAATTCCCTGAGAGAAAGAAAAAAAGAAAAAGAAACCAAGCCCAGCCCCTCACCCCACAGCCAAAATCTCTTGGTATCTCTGGCCTTCCCAAGAGAAAGCCCCCCAGCTATGATAGTGTTTCCAGCTGCACTCCTCTCCCTCCCCCTTGGCTACATCTTTTGTCTCTCTTAAGTACCGGTCATTACTGTCTCTTAGCATCAAATGGGACAAAATTCCCTGAGAGAAAGAAAAAGGAAAAAAAAAAAAAAGAAAAATCCTGACCTCCAACATGCACCCACGACACTTAGAGGTTCCAGGCTAAGCTTACCTCTGCACTTATTAAGTACCGAGTAAGTTGCTCCTCTATCAATTAAAAAAATTACCTTTTCATTCCCCAGCAATAATGTAACCAGAGGCTCAGGTGAAGATGTTTCCCCCTTGTAGCAGCACGTTTCGGGGGGGGGGGGGGGGGGGACCTGATGCGGGGACTGATAATTAAAGGGTGGCTGGACAGGAACAAACGCAGATCCAAACCAATGTGGTTAATCCTACGTTCTCCCTTTATTGTTTACAGACAGTAGTTTTTATACACTTCCAGATAGTTAACAATCGTGAGCACACTCTCATTGGCAAGCAAACATTGTTTGTTCCTGTCTTAAGGTGGCTAAAGTTTCACACTGCAGACCTATACTAATTCAGACCTAGATAGTGAAATGAACAGGGCTTATGCCTTTATTAATGCTCAGCTCTTTTATTAAAAAGATCAGCTGGGCAGGGGTCCTGAGCGGAGTTTGCCCCCGTTGTTGTAGCTCTTCCAGGTGGCCGAAAGGAAGGAGCCATGTAAGGTCTGTCACTGAAGTCCAGAGCAGCAGCGGTCCCTTCTTCTACCCTGTGGCGCAACCGGTGGCCAAAGGGTGAGGTGTGCAGAGTTTGTTGCTGAAGTCCAGAACAACAGCTGTCCCCGCTCCTTCCCTGGTGGCAGCACCAGGGCTCTCTGTTTCTTCTGTCTCCACTTGCCCCAGCCCACCCCAGTCTAGTCGCTTTTAGGTGATGGTTGTTATGAATAAGAGACTACTCAGAGGTTACAGAGTGTTTACTTATCGGCCAGCGTTAAGTGGTCGTTAATTACCCAAAGTGTTTACTTATCGGCCAGCGCTAAATGGCTGTTAATCACCCATCGTTCACCCCAGTTAACTACCTCATGTTCAGCCCTTGTTAATTACCCCACGTCCATTCCCTGTTAACTACCTATGGTTCATCTCTTGTTAGAAATCCTTTTTCTGTTGGGTCGGGTTTCACACCTGCTGCTTCCTAGAAAGAGGCGCCCGGACCGTGAGGGGGAGGTGACATCAGGAGCAACATGCAAATGCAGAAATACACCGCATGCGGCACTAAAAACCCCTAAAAACAGCGAGCCACAACGGAATGGGAGGACTCAAACTACAGCAAAGGGTGAGCAATCAGTCCTAGTGTCCGCGGGAGCCCCTCTAATATCTCGCTCTAACCAGCAGAGACACATGTTAGTATGAGGACCCCTGACCAGAACTCCAACTTCGGAATCCTGCCGCTCCTGTGAGGACGGAATCCCCAGCTCTGACTGCGTGTCAAGCGGACAAAGCTGCACTCCTCCTCCTCCGTGCCACTCCGGGAAGCAGCAGCAGCAGCGACGGCGTGCGTCGGGCCCCCACCCGAGCTGATCACTCTAATAAAGGCATTTTTAAGGAGAACGACCTCCTGCCCTTTTCATATCAATGGTGACAGACCAAAGTTGATCACAGGTTGTGTTTCCCTCTTCCTCGGCTAGGGCATTTGTCTATCCCCCTCTACTGTGTTTAGTTTTTTTATTTAGGGGTGTCTTTATCCCCAAAAAATACTCCCATGATCCCAGGGGGTTTTCTTATTTGCATTTTACTCCCAGAATATCGGTGCAGTGGGGGGGGAAGGCAGGTTACCTTTTAGTAGTTTAAAGAAAACAAACAGAGCAATTAACAAATTAACATTTCAATATCGGTAGCCAGCAGTCATTCCAGTGTTGCCATGGGAACTAGGAAGGCCCTGTCCACCTCTCTGGGGAACACCTGGAAATTTTGTTCATAACAGATAGCTCAGCACATTCGGTTATACCTTAACATAATTTCTGACTGCGCCACAAACTTATTCTTAACTGCGCCACAGGCTTTCAGGCCTCTGAGGCCCACATCTGAGGCCTAGGCTGGGGTATCTCAACCTTCACTCTAAACAAATAAATCATGAACATCTAGATCGTGACCCATTTCTCTCAGAAATTGCTCTACAGTTCCCCTTTTTTCTTTTTGAGCTACCCAGACTGATTCGAAGGTGTGGCTAGTTACTTTCCGTACACATTGCAATATGCACGGTATAAAGACTAAAATAAGTATAATAGTAATAAAAATTATAATACCAAAATGAACTAATTCCATGAACCATCCAGTGAAACCTAAAGAATTGAGCCAGTCAGCAAACGGAGAGTTTACAATAACAATTTTCTTCATATTGTCTCTCAATTGTGTTAATTGTCTTTAGATGGATTGAGAGTGGTCAGACAAATTCATGCAGCACATGCCTTCAAATTCTTCACACCCATGTCCTTGTGCGAAAAGAAGGAAATCAATGGCATCTCTGTTTTTCAGAACTGCATGACGAATTTCATTCACGTCTGCGGCGAGCTCACTTGTCATATTAGATGTGGTATTAATTTGCTCTGATGTCCAGAAGGCCAGAGATCTCAATTGTGTGAGAGCTTGCGCTGACGCAACCCTGGGGGCGAAAATTGAAGATATTACTACAGAGGCGCGCCCCCAAAGTGAAACGTGGTCATTACAATGGGGTTCTAGTTGGAGAGCACTTTGGTTCGTCGAGGCTTCTGGGGCAAACCTATAACTTGATGGATGGTGGGAGCAAACAGAGTTAATTTACCAAGGTAACATGGGCCTCCCAATAGCTTTGTGAGGCACTGTAGACCAGGCTCGAACCCCACAAATGAGGAAAGTTCCTGGTGGTAGTTTTCTTGCCACACCTTTTGATGGCATCACGGATTGTATCAGATTATTACAATATTCTGAATAGTTACAATACAATTAGGATCTGGGAGACAACAAAGTGTTGCTATCATGTGGCTGATGTTCATTTGGCGTTGGTTTCATAGCATGAGGTCCAAATATCAAACAATAATTTCCTGGGACAGAGCCTAAAAGATCGAATTCTTGAGGTGGGATACTGATGAATTTAAGATTCTGCACAACTGTAGTGGCTTGCACTTCCAGAACACTTTTTGGGTCTATTTTGTCTTGGGTCCAATTTTTGAATTCTGCCATGGAACGCAGTGGAACTCCAATTAAACAAGTACGAAAAGGACTAGATGGTGTGGTTAAAGACAGGCAGAATGAATACTGACCCTTTTGATCGGCCCACATGACCCACATGTTTTGTCTTTTGTCGACATCAAGGATTCCAGATACTTTAGTTACAAAGACACTACTTAACAAAAACACTGTGACCCACCACATATTTTTCCCCTTTGTGATTGTTCTGTTTAACATGAAAGAAGCAAGCTTACTTCTAAACTTAATTCTAAATACAAACTATACTTATAATAAGCTTAATATTACACTGATAATTATCTAATTTAATTTCTAATACTCTAAAATATTAATTTTCATCAGAACTGAAATTGTCGTGGGATGTTCCAGGTAAGTCGTTGTCATCAGCGTTGTTATCACGGTTGGCTGGAATCTCTGCCTGTGGACACGCACGGGTGAATTTGCTCAGTACCCAAACTGGACCAGTACCTGTTGAAACACACATATAACCTCTACCATTAAACAACACAGGACTTGGCCCTTGCCATTCACCTGTTTGCATGTCCTTGTGATAAACATAAAGTCCTGGAATTGCTTGTGGTCTTCCCTCTTTCACTGCTTGGTGGTGTATTACAACCGCAGGTTCTTCTCTACCTTCTGCTAAACACAAGTAATTTAGGGTAAACAATACTTTCAACAGTCGGTTATATAAATCAATCTCATCATTCTGCTTTTGTTTTGCTAGATATTCTTTCAGGGTGCGGTTTGGTCTCTCCACAATAGCTTGACCTGTAGAGGATTGAGGGATCCCTGTGGTATGTTTCACCCCCCACTTCTGCATAAATGTGGCAATTTGTTGACTGACATAAGATGGGGCATTGTCAGTCTTAATTTCTACAGGTTCACCCATAACTGCAAGGCAGGCAAATAAATGTCTTTTCACATGGAGAGCTTCTTCCCCTGTCTGTGCTGTTGCCCAAATGAACTTTGAATGGGTATCTACTGTGACATGGACATATTTCAGCCTACCAAACTCTGGAACATGAGTGACATCCATCTGCCACAATTCTAAAGCTTTCAGACCCCTTGGATTCGTGCCCAGTCTGAAGTCAGGCCTTGAGCATCAATCAGGGGGATCTGAAATTTTCAGTGCATTATTCTCGCATTGAAAAGGTAAAAACACCCATTCCAGCAGAATCGTTGCTGAACTAGGTTGGGACTCCCCTTTTTTCTTTTGCCATTGAAAAACAATGGCAAGTGTGACATCTTGAACCAGGTTGCCAAAAATATTCTTTTTTTTTTTTTCCTGAACCTCAAATCAGAGAATCAGAGCTCTTTGTTCTTCAGAGGTACAAACTTGAGGACTGTTGGCATCACTGCTATGAAGCCAAGGCAGAAATGGTTGGAGATCATCATTGGGGATTCTTTGACAAGGCAGCTGCAATGATGTGCCCTTGCTGCTGCATGGCATCTTGAATGGCTGCGGTGAATGCTGCAGTTTGATTGCTTTGCTCGGCTTGTGTGGCTCTGACAAGCATATCGTCGACTGGACAGCCTTGAGGAAGGGTAGCTAAAAGAGTTCTCGTGTGTGAGTTGGCATTTTCAAATGCAAGTGATCGAAACAAATGATCTCGAACATCTGCTGGCACATCAGGAGTGTCTTTTAAAGCAGCTGACAATCCATCAATGAAATGTCCATATGGTTCTGTGGTTCCTTGTTTTATGGTTGTATAAGGTGCTGGTTTTTTCTTACCTGGTACGGAAAGCAGAGCCTGCTGTGCCAGTTGCTGTGATAATTGATGCATTTCAATTGGGTGAATTGTACTCTGTTTGTTGCATATGGTCCATGCCCAGTCAGCATATCTGGCTGGATTCCATACAAAGGATCTCCAACAACTGCATGTTTGTTGGCTTCCTCAGTGGCCAGCCTTCTCCATTCTCTTTCAAACATGAGAAATTGTGATGGTGTTAATAACAGGGATGCAATGCTAGATGAATCAGCGGGGCAAAGAATATCTGCTGTAAAAATATACTGAATTATGTTCCTTGCAGCCTCTGATCTGATACCATAGTTGGTGACTGTCTACTTGGCTGACTGAAGAATTTTCCATTCATGTGGCTCCCAGGTAGCATTCTGGTCTCTTACAATGACAGGACAGGCTAGCGATTTGGCAGCATCCCAGTCCCCATCTAAAATAGCATTTTTCACCACTGAAGCCCACTGGGATCGCATTGGATTGTGTAAAACAGTGGGTAACGTTAATTGTTTCTCAGAGGAAGAGTCCTCTAATTGACTTGGTTGAGCTGAGAGGTCAGTAAGCCGAGCTATTTTTTGCTGTAAAGTATTTGTTTTCGGTGTCTCATATTGTGATCGCCTCCTGTTACGATTATTAAAACTGGGAGGGTCGAAATCTGATTCATCTGTGCCAGAATTCGAGGGGAGCGGACAGCATTGTGCAACCTCTGTGTGACGTGACCAGGCTGTTGCGGGCTGTACGTCTATCGTCTGTGTCGTGACTTCTGCCGTCCCGCCACCGCAGCTAGATTCAAAGCCGTTCCCCCCTGCGCAGGTCTCTGCTGGCAGCACCAGTGGCGGGGTGGCCCCCCCCCCGCGTGCGGGAGTCTCTGCCGGCAGCGCCGGCTGGGAAGTGGCTCCGCCGCGCGCACGCACGCCAGCAGCAGTGGCCGCACCTCCTGGAGGGCGCAGGGGCAGTGCCGCCTCGCTCCTGTCGCCGCCCTGGTCTCCGCCCTGGTCGCTGCCCTGGTCATTGCCCTGGTCTCCGCCCCTGTGTTCCGTCACCTGAGCCAGCCCCGTTTAGTCATCAACTCCGCCTGTCTCTTCGGGCTTCACCCTGCCCCGGGAGTGGGGCAGCTGGCTCACTTCCTGTTGCCCCTTATTCTGCCTGGCAGCCGGCTGAGTCACTTCCACTGCCTGCACTCGTGTCTCCAGGCGAGCTACAACTTCCTGTACGGAGGTGCTGACCGGAGCTTTCTGTCCGCGCATTGGCCGCATATTATGAACACCAAAAAATTTCTCAATCCGAGATGGCTTCGGAATTTCTGTTTTTTCAACCCCGGGTCCCTCAAACACCTGAATCGCTGCCTCGGCTGCCCTTTTTTCAGCGGACATACTTTGCAAGGTTCGTAAGACTTTCTTTACAACAGCTCTGAACTCTAGAACGGATTTTTTGTCCTTTCCGCCCTCTACAGCTGAATTCCACAGTAGTTGCCCTATTTCTTGCCTTTCTGTCTCGCTAAAGAGGAGTGAGGGCTTCTGTAATTTACCCTTATCTCTCACCCATAGGGCTAATTGCTCTAAATCAGTGTCCTTTAGTTTTTCACCTCTCTTTGAAAGGATATAAACCAGGAGTCGCAAAGCCGCATGCCAATCTGTATCCATTCTGACTGCCTTCCTCTATCTCGGCTCGTGGCTTACCTTCCAACCACTGCTGGGCGCTCCGTATCTTCCAAACGACACAGCCACGACACCGCTCCAGCCAACCCCGTGCAGGTAATCCACTTCTGCGCGCGGGCAATGCATGAACCCAGAGGCTATCATCGGTGTCCAGTTGTGAAAAAGCAAAAACAACCTGGAGACCTTTCACAGGAGGCTTCAGTGCTCGGGCATACTGACCCCCGTCGCTTTTAAAAGCGATTTGGGATCTGAGCCCCCTGTCGCTCCCTCCTGCAAACGATTTGGGGGCCGTTCCCCGTCGCTATCACAGAAGCGACAGTCGTTATTAAAACAACGACATTTTGGAACTCTTCGGAGTCTTCCTGTCCCTGTTCACGGGCGCCAAGTGATGAAGGGACTGATAATTAAAGGGTGACTGGACAGGAGCAAACGCAGATCCAAACCAATGTGGTTAAGCCGACGTTCTCCCTTTATTGTTTGCAGACAGTAGTTTTTATACACTTCCAGATAGTTTACAATCATGAGCACACTCTCATTGGCAAGCAAACATTGTTTGTCCTTATCTTAAGGCGGCTAAAGTTTCACACTGCAGACCTATACTAATTCACACCTAGATAGCTCAGTACATTCGGTTATACCTTAATATAATTTCTGACTGTGCCACAAACTTATTCTTAACTGCGCCACAGGCTTTCAGGCCTCTGAGGCCCACATCTGAGGCCTAGGCTGGGGTATCTCAACCTTCACTCTAAACAAATAAATCATGAACATCTAGATCGTGACCCATTTCTCTCAGAAAGTGATCTACAGGCGTCCCCTGGGGGCCTCCCTAGGCTGTGAGTTCGCTGGTTGCAGCAGGCAGGCAAGGAGACTCCACACGGCTTCTGAGGGTGCTAATTAGATGAGGGTTTATTGGGGGTCCTACCCCCGAGAGGCAACATGGTTTCTGAGGGAGGGGGGGGGGAATGGGGAGTGAGGGGGGAAAGGGGAGGGGGAGAGAGGGGCTGAGCGGGCACCGACCAGGAGAGCCAGCGAAGAAGAGACAGAAACCCCCCCCCCCCCCCCCCCCCGGCACACTTAACAAGGAGATTCAAAGTGGGTGCGGAACAGATTGGGCCAATGGGATTACAGACACATGATATTTCAGGGGAGGATCACAGGCCTGGAATAAACCATACATTTTCAAGGTGTGAGACAGAGCATACCATTTAACTAAAATATAACACCACACCCCCTGTCCCTTTCAGGGGAATTCTTCATCTTTACTTAGGGTCATGAGCATGATGGTTTGAAGAACCAGGTTTTGGTTTCCTGTCTGATTTCCCCTGACTTGGGGACACTCCCTTTTCCTTCTTTACAAATTTTCAAAGTATACTTCAGCCATGCTATGAATGGAGAGGAGGGAGCTTAGACAATTCCCTGCCTTTGCCCGGTTTTCTGGCAGTAGGCAGCAGTTTTATTGAGGTGGCCAGCACCCCAAAACCCAGTCTCACTCACAAGCTCTTAACAATGACCAATCAGGCCTATTACAGCATGAATTATGTATTGAATAGACACAAGAAAAATAGACATAAGACTTTAACAGGCTTCTCACTACACAAGATAAACAAAAATAAACACTTTTGTGTAGGTTCATAAGACAGTGCACAACAATAAAGGTACCTATTCTTATAAATGCATATTATATTATTGGCTTTTCACAAATATTAAAATAAATACTATATGTGTTATGTTAGAAAGTTATGCTGTATTAATCTCTTTTAAGTAGTGCTGTATTAATCTCTTTTAAGTAGTGTGGTAATTATAGCTTTTAGGCTATAGCATAATATTAAAATAGAAACTATGTGATGTAAGATTTTTTTGTAACTAGTGCAAGAAATGGAAAAGATAATCAAGAAATTCTTAACATTATCCTATTTGGATAGAGATAACAGCAACAAGACACTATGTTTCCAAGAAAAGAATTATTGCCTTGAGACATTAATTTTGAAGAATTAAGAATTTTAGGAAAGTTCAAATGATAGTAAAATTAGATGTTGCTTGAAATGAACAGGGGTAATGACTTTATTAATGTTCAGCTCTTTATTAAAAAGATCAGCTGGGCAGGGGGCCTGACACGGAGCTTGCCCCCACTGTTGTAGCTTTCCCAGGTAGCCGGAAGGGAAGGAAGAGTGCAGTCTGTCGCTGAAGTCCAGAGAAGCAGCCATCCCTTCTTCTTTCCTTGTGGCACACCAGCAGTCAAAGGGTGAGGAGGGCATGCAGAGTCTGTTGCTGAAGTCCAGAACAAGAGCTGTCCCCTCTCCTTCCCTTGTGGCAGCCTCCAGAAGTTCTGTCTTTCCATCTCCGCTTCCCACAGCCTAGTCAAGTCTAGTCGTTTTTAGGTGATGATGGCAGGCACAATTTGGTTAGAGGATGTGTTTCCCTCTTCCTCAGCTAGGGCATTGTCTAGCCCCCTCTACTGTGTTTAGTTCTTTATTTAGGGGTGTCTTTATCCCCTAAAAACATTCCCATGATCCCAAGGGGTTCTTATTTGCATTTTAGTCCCAGATTGGCAGCATGGGGGGGTGGGAGGCCAGTTATCTCCAGGTAGTTTAGAGAAAACAAACAGAGCAATTAGCTAATCAACATTTCAATATTGGAACTCAGCTAGAGTTAGTAGTTGTTTCAGTGTTGCCATGAGAACTAGGAAGGCCCTGCCCAGGAGTATCAGGAACTTTGTTCACTACATTGCTGAGTTAGCGAAAGTAGATAAATAGGCTTTGCTCATAGTTAACAGTAGCCGGATCTTAGATAAGATATCCAGGATCTAATAACTCATTGCTTGTCAACTTTATGTTTGGGTAGCTGTGCTTATCATGAAAAACAGAATGTGATAAACAGATTTCAGAGATGCAAACACATTTGAAGACTTCCCATACTTTGAACACAGGAAAGCTACAAGGATTAATTTGTCACGTATGCATTGAAAAGGTAGAAAGGTCAGAATGAGGAAGACTTATTTTACTTCTTCATTTTGGAGACCCCTCCCCAGAATGGACACCCGACTCATTTCAAGGAAGAAAACTACGCATGCTTAATAGCCTTTTTGCCACTTAGCATACGAAGTGGAGCAGAGGATGTGACAGGGATATGAAGATACATTCATATTTTGTGTATTCAAGACTTCTGTAAATAAAAAGGCTTTGTAATACCTGTGATTTTTGCAGTGCGCATGAGGGAATTATCCCACGTACTGCCCAGCTGTTCGAATAAAACATACACTTTCTAACTTTAAACTGCTAGACAGTTTTTTGTCCGTCTCAGTTGGATATCGATATTAGATCGATATTCATATTTTAGTAAATCATTTTTGGTGACTGCAGCAGGACTGCTCTCTCTAACTGAGGGGTCCTCATGGTCTGGGACCCCTCTGGGCCCGCCCAGAATTTTCTGGGAAGATGGCTCCTGCTGCCCGGTCGACACCCCGGGGAAAGACCAGGATCTCTCAATACTACGGACAAAAGGTATGTTTAATATTGGAAACAGGTACCTTTGAATAGAGGCAGCTTGTAAGACATATGGAGACGTCCTTTTGCAAAGCAGATGCCTGAGTAAGTTTTGTAAGTTCCATGGAGTTTGGTATTAGTAGTTGTTTGTGTTTCAGGGGGAAGCTGGTAACGGCACCAGGTGTCTTTGTGTCCAGAGGCAGGGACAGCGGCAGCAGGGTTGTTGGTCTTGTTGTGGAGCAGTTGTGGCTCCGGTCTAATTTGTGGTTTAAAAGCGGCTTGAGGAATTGTGTTTTGTGAGTTCTGGGTGGCGAGCGGTCCCAGACCGTGTTGCAGGAGACTGTAATTGTGGAGTCCCAGCGCGTCAGATGGAGAAAGGACAGATCTTTGTTTTGTGAATTTGTGTGTGTTCAGGCAGTAAAATTATTGGTGCACTGTTTGTGTTGTGGTTTATGTGGGTTTGCATTGTCGGCACCTTGATGTGTGTGCTTTTGGAGTGTGCTATTAGTGTGGAGTAAATGCTTTAGGTTTGTGTATGCTTAAATCTGTGAAAGAACTTTGAAATCCCTGCCTGATCAGTGGAGGGATACTTGTATTTGCGCCTGGGAGAGTGGAAGGATTTAGAACTCTCGTACCATATTTGGAGCCTGTGCCACGAAGGTGTTGTGTGAGGCTTGACTGTGTAACTGATAGTGGGATTTTAACTAGTGTGTTGTTAAGGGAAAAAAAAAAAAACACAAAAAAACAAACAATTGTGGCTGAATAAGCTGTTTATTTTGTGTGTGAGAGGAGCGAGCGACTGTAAGGGGTTTGAAACTACGCCCAGCATCACCTCGGCGACTGACAGAGGGATTCGGGTTTTGCAGCCTCAGACTCTGTCTTTCCAACCCCGCTCAACCCCCAAAAAGTTCTGATTGTGGGTGTTTGTTTTGACTGTGAAGGAAAATACTTGGTTGTCTGTGAAATTTAAGATGGTTGGTGTGTGAAGTAGTGTTATAACTAAGCTCTAGTGATTCCTAACCGCAGAGGAGCAAGGGACGGTGTGGGGCCAGAAGTCTCCCCCCCTTTTCCTCATCTCGTGGAAGGATTTGTCCTGTGTTACTGCCCGAATCTGCTGTCTTTACGGCAAGACTCTATTAAAGTTTTGAGTTATGTTTAGGTTAATTAGTATTTAAAATTGAGTTTTAGTAGAAAAGGAGAACCTCACAGAAGCCAGTGGAAATCTTTAGGGTAGAGTGTGCCCAGTATATCTTTGTACCAGAGGAATTGTAAGGATGGGAGCAAGTGAAAGCCAAGAGATTCCTAAAAGCAGCCCTCTGGGATGTATTTTAGCACATTGGAAAGAGCTGGCGGGCTATGGTGGAGCAGAAACCAAGAGGGAGCTTGTCAGGTTCTGCACACAGTGGTGGCCACTATATAGACTTGATGAGGGTGTGAAATGGCCAGCAAGTGGTACACTGGACTATGAAACATTATTACAGCTAATGCTCTTCCTACGCCATGAACAGAAGTGGCAGGAAGTGGCTTATGATGATATGTTTTTCACTCTTAGGAATCACCCTGAGTGGCAAAGAGATTGTGGAATGAGGCCACCTTCTGACCCATTAGTATTGGCTTTGGAAAAGGATAATAAAGCCAATAAAGCAAAGCCCAAACAGTGTTGTAGTGCATGCTCAATAAATCAGAAGTGCACACATCCTGACAAGGTATACCAAGCAGAGATCCTGGAACAAGAAACAGCAGTCAGACTTAAACCACTCCCTAAAAGACAGAAGAGAAGAAGGGTAGTGGAGGAAGTAGACTCAGAGCCACTCTCGACTCCAGCCTCCCCCACTTCATCTCGAGCTTCATCTTCCTTTGGGAGGACAGCAATTGAGGCAGGAGTTTCTCCACCAACTCCAGAACCCAGGGAGCCACCCAAATTTTATCCACCACTGCCTAGCAGTGACAGTGAGTGGGATGAACCTGAACCTCCCCCACCAGCTCCCAATCTTCCCCCACAAGGGCCTATAGCATTAAGGACTCGAAAACAAACCAGAGAGGTCATACAAGCACCTCTGAGGGAAGCAATGACCCTTGATGGAGGAATAAAACTGATTAAGGTTCCCTTTTCTACAATGGATTCAGAGGCCTGGGAAAAGATTGCAAAAGGCTACTGGAGTGATCCAATAGAGATTGCTAAGAAAATGAAGTTTATGAATAAGCAGCATTCCCCTGATTGGGCGGACCTCCAGCTATTGCTAGATGCTCTAACAGAGACAGAGAAGCAATTAGTTTTGAAAGGAGCTGGGGATTTGGCTGAGGATGATTGTATTACAACACAGGAAGATGTTAAAGATGTATTTCCCCTTCAAGACCCAGGCTGGAATCCTAATGATAATGATGATGATGATGATGCAGCTAAGGAGATACCAGGGACTGATAGTAAAAGGGCTGGAAAGGGCAATCCCTAAAACCATAAACTGCTCAGCTCTATATGCTATCAAACGGGGCCCCTCTCAAACACCTTCTGAATTTTTAGATCACCTGTGAGATGCCATGCACCAACACACCACCTTGGATCCTGGATCTGAAGAAGGGATACAGCAATTAATAAATTTATTTTTAGGTCAATCTACAGGAGACATCAGGCGAAAACTCCAGAAGATCCGGGGCCCAAATAGCCAGAACTTAGAGACTTTATTGGATGAAGTGTGGAGAGTTTTTAGTAATCGGGAAGAAGGATATAAACAGGGGATCAACAAAGAAAAGGCGATTGGAAAGGAGAAAAGGTGGTTGCTCACGTAAAGGAGGACTGAGAAGGACCGGAGTGCCTTACCCTAGGGGACCCTCTGGTTGTAGTTAAACTGGGGAACAGTCCTGGTTTAGGACAAATTAGGGGAAAATCTCCAAAGGAGCCCCTTAAAGGAAACAAACCTCCACAACTCGTCCCCCACCGGGTTCGGGAGGAATTTCCTCGGAGGAAAAGTGGAAAAAACTTGTTTATTAAGCAAGAACAAAAAAACACTCCCCAACACAAGAAAAGCAGCCCGAGATGACAACAAATGTTTTCACCAGTCCAAGAGAGGCCAAACGGCTTGGGCAGTCTGCTGAGGAGGGTGCTGAGCTTCTCTGTAATGCAGACTCCGGAGGAATTCCTTGACGTTCCCGAATCAAGGTCTGAAGCAGGTCCGATGTCTTCAGGGAAGGGGAGGAAGGAAGGAAGGGAAAAACAAAAATAGAAAAATGGCAAAATAAGGCAAGCAAAGAAAAAACAAAAAAAAGCAAGAGAGCAGAGCAAGCGAAGCGGGCCTAAAGCTAGCAGCAGCAAGCCAGAGCAAGCAGCCAGGGGAGGGACACGGCTATAGACAAAACAAACTGAGAGCACGGGAACAGGAATACACGCTTGGGATACAAAGCATGAAAATGTCCTGTCACCCCAGGACAGGAACAAGGGAAAAGAAGGGAAATTTCTAATAGACACAGGGGCAACTTTTTCAGTGCTGAATAAGACCCTAATACCTGTAACCAATGACTATGTTATGGTAAAGGGGCAACTGGCCAATCTGGAAGAGCTTATTTTTGTAAACCACTGAAGCATAAATTGGGGAAACAGTGGGGAATTCATCAATCCTTATACATGCCTAATGCTCCATCTGCACTTTTGGGCAGGGATCTGCTGGAGCAGCTGGAAGCAAGAATAATATTCAAAAATGGGGAAATTAGTTTGGAGGTAAAAGACCAACAATATGTAAAACTGTTAAGTTTAATGCTAATAACCAAAGAAATTGAAATTGCAAACGAAGAGGAAAACTTTAAGAAAATAATGGATCAGGTATTTCCTGGGGTGTGGGCTTCTGATATACCAGGAAAAGCTAAGAATGCACTACCAGTGCAAGTCAGGCTCAAAGAGGGAGGACAGCCGGTAAAGATTAAACAATACCCTCTTAAGAAGGAAGATAGAGAAGGGATTAATCCAATTATTGAGAATGTTTTGCAGATAGGACTGCTGAGAGAGTGTCAATCTGAATTTAATACTCCTATTTTGCCAGTAAAAACGCCCGATGGGTCATACAGGTTTGTACAAGACTTAAGAGCTGTTAACAAGGTGTCATGGCTTGACGCTGGCGCAATGCCAGCGCCCCCATGAAAATACACCTTCACAAAATAAATGCTGTGAGATGCAATCAGGAACAGAGCAGAGCAGGCCCAAGCTTAGAAATAAAGAAAAAAAACTTTATGAAGCTGCTTCTACTATAAAAACACACACACTAAATCCAGGATGAAGACCCTCCAAAACACTCCCCCTCCCCCTACCTAATTTCCGACAAACCACAGTGAGACACCACCTGGGATTCCTGATCAAGTTGCCACCCTTCAGATAATCAATACTCAGTCCATCAAGGGAGAGAGGAGTCTCTCTTGCACCATAGAGCCCCCCAGGAAACACAATTGCCACCCTTCTCTGTTTCCATGTCACACATGGCAACCGCCCGGAGAAAATCTGCTATTGTGACCCCCCTCCTTTCCATGTCACAGTGCTCTCACCACCGTGCATGGACAGACTGCTCATAGGGCTCCTTTAAGGATGCTTTGCCAAGGACCAAAAGAAGCAACAGTTCAGCTTTTCATTTTGGGACCACAGTCTCCCCCATTTTCTTCCTCCCCTGGGGCCGAGGGTCCAAGAACAGAGATCATCTTTTTCCTGAAGACAGAGGGCATCACCACACCCTCCTCAACTCTTCTCCGTTCACTCCATTCCTGTGTTGGTAGTCGCTGAAGCAGGTGTCTTGGCTCACCATTGCATCCCCCTAAAAATGCAGTCTCTGTTGCAGGAGAAATTGGTTCAGTCTATGGCTATCAAGAAAAGTCCAGCCACAGGCCACTCCATCATCTCCTCCCACCTAAAAATTTTTTTCTTCTAACATCTCAGATCCCAGACGGTCTCTCTTCTACTTCAAATCGAGGAAGAGTAATATTTTACAAAGCCTTCATTTCCTAGGAAAGGGTTAAAAGTCTCGGACTTCCTGGACAGCTGAAATCTCTGCCCAGGACGGTGCTGTCAGGCTCTCTGTCTCTTTCCCTCTGGTGGGGGGGGGGGGGACAAAGGCATCTCCGTTTCTCTCCCCACTTCCGTCCGCAGGGGACTGGCCCTGTTCCAGCCCTTCAGCCCCTGGCCTACCTCTCTCAGGTCACATGGCTTCCCCTCCCCCGCCCAGCCTGTGACTAGGCAGGGGAGAGTCTGCACTCTCCGAGGACCGGAACCAAAGAGACAGTTCCCCTGGGATTTCTTGCTTTTGACCCCCTGTGTTCTCAGAGGCGTGTTCATACCTTCAGTGGTCACTCCAGCTGCCAATATCCAAACCTGACCACTGATTGGTTTGACCCTAACTTTCTGAAAAAATTCACTTCCATGTCAAACCACAACACAAGGTAACTGAAGACTTATACATAGTAGGTGCCAACCCTTATACCCTATTAACCCGTTTAACACCTGAATTTACCTGGTTTACTGTTCTAGATTTAAAGGATGCTTTCTTTTGCCTAACTCTCCACTAAGCCAGCCAGAAAATTTTTGCATTTGAGTGGGAAAGCCCTAAATTTGGACGTAGAACTCAGCTCACATGATGCGTATTACTGCAGGGGTACAAGAACTCGCCCACTATATTCGGGGAGCAGCTTGCAAAGGATTTGGAATCCTGGGAACCTCCTCCAGGAGAAGGACAGCTCCTTCAGTATGTGGATGACTCCTAATAGCCACCCAGACTCAGGAAGCATGTCTGGACTAGACGGTAAGCCTCCTAAACTTTTTGGGCCTGCAAGGGTACCAAGTATCCCAAAAGAAGTCTCAAATAGTAAAGCAGACAGTTATTTACCTGGGCTATGAAGTGAGTGCTGGACAGAGGACCTTGGGACAAGATCGCAAGGAGGCAATATGCCAGACCCCAAAGCCTCAGACAGTGAAAGAACTGAGAACTCTTCTGGGCATGACAGGGTGGTGCAGACTATAGATTTATAACTATGGGTTACTTTTTAAACCTCTGTATGCCTTGATCACGGAAGGGAGCAGGGATCTCCAATGGACAAAAGAAGCAACTCGATCCTTTGACCAGCTAAAGAAGGCCCTCATGTCAGCACCAGCCTTGGGACTTCCAGACGTGAGTAAGCCATTCTTTTTGTTTTCTCATAAGAAGCAAGGAATTGCTTTGGGAATACTAGCACAAAATTTGGCCCCATACCAGAGGGTAGTTGCCTACCTCTCCAAACAGCTGGATACAGCAGCTAAGGGATGGCCAGGGTGCTTCAGAGCCGTTGCAGCAGTGGCAGTGAATATTCAAGAGGCACCCAAATTTACCCTAGGCCAGAAGATGACTGTTCTAGTATCCCACACAGTGTCTGCAGTCCTGGAAGCGAAAGGGGGACGTTGGCTTTCCCCACAGAGATTTCTGAAGTACCAAGCCATACTGGTAGAACAAGATGATGCTGAAATTTTGGTAACTAACTGTCCTGGTTTCGGGCAAATTTGGGAGAAAACCTCCAGAAGGAGCCTCCAGAAAGCAAACCCCCCCCCCCACGGCCCCTCCCCCACCTGGTTCGGGAAGAACTTCCTCAGAGAGTAGTGGAAAAAGCTTGTTTATTTAACAAGCAAAGCGCTCCCCAGCACAAAAAATGAACAACACCAGATGACAAAAACTCTTTCACTGCTCTGAAGAGATGACAAATTCAGAAAGTCTCTCCTGGGAGTGGTCGCCCAGTTATCGGTCTCCGGCGCTGGAGATGGCTGCTGTAGGTCACAAAATGCAGGCTCTCGGTGTTTCTTGGTGTTTCCCAGGTCCCAGTCCAGAGCAGGTTCAAATGGTATTCAGGAAAGGGAAAGAAAAACAGTCCAGGGAAAAAATTGGACTGCCTAGCTAAACTAACTAATAAGCCAAAGCAAAAGCAAGGGCAAAAGCAAAAAGCAGGAGTGAGAGCAAAGTGAAAGCAAGCAAGCCAGCAAGCAAGGAAGCCAGCCAGCCCTAGCCTCTCCTAGACACAGACCATGGGGGGAGGTGAGCCCACAGATAACAAGACAAAACAAATCTTCACTTTTCGGAGCCAGTCCTGAAGGCACAGAACATATCAAGCATAAACAGAACACACGATTGGGGATACAAGCACCATAACGTCACCCTAGGACACTAACACTGTGAACCCAGCTTCCTTCCTCAGTGAGAGTATTGGAGAACTGGTAATCCACGACTGCCTGGAGACCATCGAAGCCACCTACTCCAGTCGTCCGGATCTGAAGGATACCCCGCTTGAGAATGCTGAAACCTGGTTTATGGATGGAAGCAGCTACGTCATCAGTGGAGAAAGGCATGCTGAGTATGCAGTTACCACAAGCAGAGAGGTAGTAGAATCTGGACCACTACCAACAAATACCTCTGCACAAAAGGCTGAAATAGTTGCCTTAATTCGGGCCTGAGAGCTGGCAAAAGGAAAAGCAATTAACATCTACACGGACTCAAGATATGCATTTGGGGTGGTTCATGCACACGGAGCCATTTGGAAGGAGCGAGGACTGTTGAATTCGCAAGGGAAGAGCATTAAACATGCCCAAGAGATACTGAGACTATTGGAGGCGGTACAGCTGCCCGGGAAGGTAGCTATCATGCACATCAAAGCGCACCAAAAAGTGAGCTCTGAACTAGAAGAGGGAAACATGCTGGCGGATAGGGAGGCAAAAGACACAGCAAAAGGTGAGATACCTGATGAGACAGTAGAGGCAGCATTGATTCCAGATGGAAAAATTTCTATTGAAGGTAAGCCAATATACAATAAGAAGGATAAGAAACTTATTAAGGTAAAAAGGCAAGTTATAACCAGGAGGGATGGGCTGTAACAGAAGAAGGGAAATTTGTCATACCCTCCTATTTGTTGTGGTCATTAGTACAGAGGGAACATGAGAAAACATACTGGGGAATAGATGTCCTGTATAACCATTTGAAAGAAAGAATCATGGCTAGGAAATTGCAGGGTACAGTAATACAAGTAACTCGTCAGTGTAGCCTTTGCCTCCATACTAACCCTAAAAATACCCCAAAGCCCAAAGTGGGACAAATTGGGAAATGCTGTGGACCTGGGTAAAAATGGCAAATTGATTTTACAGAACTGCCCAGGAAGGGAGGGTACCGTTACCTATTAGTGTTAACTGATACCTTTTCAGGATGGCCAGAAGCCTTTCCTACCAGGACAGCTAAGGCCCGAGAAGTGACCAAAGCACTGTTACAGGAGATAATACCACGATTTGGAGTTCCAGCCACCATATCCTCAGATAGGGGGCCACACTTTATTTCAAAAATTGTGGAGCAAATAAGTCACCACCTGGGAATAGACTGGGAGTTGCATACCCCATACCACCCTCAATCTAGTGGCCAGGTGGAAAAGATGAAACAACAAATTGTGAGATTGGGGCAAGAAGCAAATTTGCCCTGGCCCCAGGCTCTCCCTTTGAACCAAGGGCAAAAGAGAAACTAAGCCCTTTTGAAATATTGTATGGGAGGCCGTATGTGGTTCAAGAGGGAACAACACCCATTCAAGTAGGGGAAGAAACCCTACGCAGATATATGGTGGCCCTAAATAAACAACTTAGAGAAATTGAGAAATATGTGGCTGGAGCTCAAAACAGAGAACTAGATGGGCCAGTACATTATGTACAACCTGGGGATTATGTGTACGTTAAGTCTTTTGCAGAAAAGACCTTGGAACCGCAGTGGGAAGGACCATTCCAGGTACTCCTCACTACCTTCACTGCAATCAGGATTGAAAAACAGAAGGCCTGGATCCATCACTCCCGAGTGAAGAAAGCCCAAGAGGGAATTTGGAAGGTCACACCAGGTGATAAGAAACTGAAAATGAAGCTTACTCAGAACAACGAATAAATGGACTTATTGTGGACAGTATGTGGAAGGTTATAACTATTGTAGTAATTACCTTAGCCATAACAAGAGTCAACGCAATGCCACGTAGGTATAATGTGACTGGGATATACCATTGCCAAGGAAGAGCTTATGATCCTTACTCTCGTAAGGCTTTAAACAAGATACTAAAACTCACGAATGCAAGCTTGTGAGAAGGAAGAGATGTTTGGGGCTGTAAGTATGCATTCATACAGGATGGGTTCCATGAGGCTTATCATCCACCCATGAGACTCATCTGGATTAGTCCTTAATATTGTGACAAATGCTTGAGTAAATGTCCTGAGTTTAGACTCAGAGCCCTGTACTGAGATATATATGTGAAGGGACATTAGAAGGTGACAAAGACACTTGTTTGGATACAGACCAAAGTATCTGTCACTTTGAAATGCATTCAGGCAATCAGACAACTTCACTTGTGTATACAGGATAAGGTTGTGTCTGTCTTAGGACAGCATGCCCCATCATAAAGATAGACAACCAAATTGTCGATGAGACTCAATTCAATTTGTGTATTTGCAATTTTGTTAGAATTAAGGAATGTGATTTTTTCTATCGGGCACCCGTAATATCGCATCAATACATAAAGGCCAACCTAGTCACTGCGCAGAAGATATTGCCTTGTGCCCATAGAAATGAATTGGACTTTAGTTGCCCAGTTGTTGAAACATCCGGAATTGAGAGAAATCTTAAAAGAAATTAGAGATGGAGGGGAAAAGACATTAATTACGATGCACCATGACACAGAGACCACCAAAAGGGTTTTTAAAAGGCTTGAGGAACATTTGTCTCATCATTGGTGGGATGTGCTTTTTGGGTGGTCACCAACAGCAACCGGTATACTGAATGCCTTAGTCCACCCTATAATTGTGTTGCTTATTTTGGTGAGCATAAGTTTAGTGTTATCTATTGTAATACTTGTTTGGAATTGGAGGATGCCACGACGAGTGGCAGCCTTAACATCACTATCAAAGGCATATGGCTTGGTCTTGAGAGACACTAGCTGTACGTCTTGGATAGATGAGGAAGACTGTATACTGAGTAAAGGAATTTATTCATTTCAAAGAGGAAGTGGGGAATGAGACATTAATTTTGAAGAATTCAGAATTTTAGGAAAGTTCAGATGATAGTTAAATTAGATGTTGCTGAGTTAGTGAAAGTAGATAAATAGGCTTTGCTCATAGTTAACAGTAGCCGGATCTTAGATAAGATATCCAGGATCTAGTAACTCATTGCTTGTCAACTTTATGTTTGGGTAGCTGTGCTTATCATGAAAAACAGAATGTGATAAACAGATTTCAGAGATGCAAACACATTTGAAGACTTCCCATACTTGAGGAATCCACTGAACACAGGAAAGCTACAAGGATTCATTTGTCACGTATGCATTGAAAAGGTAGAAAGGTCAGAATGAGGAAGACTTATTTTACTTCTTCATTTTGGAGACCCCTCCCCAGAATGGACACCCGACTCATTTCAGGGAAGAAAACTACGCATGCTTAATAGCCTTTTTGCCAATTAGCATACGAAGCGGAGCAGAGGATGTGACAGGGATATGAAGATACATTCATATTTTGTGTATTCAAGACTTCTGTAAATAAAAAGGCTTTGTAATACCTGTGATTTTTGCAGTGCGCATGAGGGAATTATCCCACGTACTGCCCAGCTGTTCGAATAAAACATACACTTTCTAACTTTAAACTGCTAGACAGTTTTTTGTCCATCTCAGTTGGATATCGATATTAGATCGATATTCATATTTTAGTAAATCAGCCTCCTTATCGGGAATGCTCAGACTTCGAGGGACCAACACGATTGATTTACAAGATGAGGGGGGGAGTTGAAATTTAGCAGAAACACCCTTAGTTTGAATAGTAATGTTTGAATCATGTATGAGATATATGAATATGTAAAAGGCTCTTGCTTTTAAGGGGAAATCCTTTGTTAGCACAGTGTGCTTTGGGGCAGAGCAAAGCATCTGGGCATCCGTAATTCTTTGCTTTTTATTGTCTTTTATTGTCCTAACTTTGATTGTCTAAATTTTTATTTTCCTAATTTTTATTACTATTTTATTACTATTAAACTTCTAAAATTTTAACACAAGTGAATGGCATTTTTCACACTATAATTTTAGCTAGCAAAGAAATAGTATAGGAGACAATGCCATTTACCAATGAACGATAGTTTTGTGCAGAAGCCTCCTTTCACTCTACTTCTAGAAGAGTAACTTGATGTCAATGTCTCGACCTTGAAGAGAACTCCTCACGCACCCAGAGAGTATGTAAGAGATTTCTGATTTTATGAAAATTATAATGTGCCCTAGGGTGACATTATGATGCTTGTATCCCCAATTGTGTGTTCTGTTTATGCTGGATATTATATTCTGTGCCTTCAAGACTGGCTCTGAGAGCGAAGGCAGGGAGAAAAAGCACGGAGTTTTCTTATCAGCCTGCACTCACTCCTCCACATTCTACTGGACTGTGTTGTCTGGGCACGGATGGGGCAGAACAGGTCCCTCCTTGGCTTTTTCGTTAGTTTAGCTAGCTGAGGCAGAGAAATTTTCCCGGGACTGGTTTTCTTTCCCTTTTCTTGGAACCGTTTGAACCTGCTCCAGACTGGGACCCAGGGAAACACCGAGAGCTCACACTTTGTAGCCTACCGGGGCCTACTCTGGGCAGCAGCAGCCTTTCCCAGTGCTGGAGGGACTGATAACAGAGTGACCACTCCCAGGAGAAACTTTCTGAATTTGTCATCTCTTCAGAGCGGTGAATGAGTTTTGTCATGTGGTATTGTTCATTTTGTGTGCTGGGAGTGCTTTGCCTGTTTAAATAAACAGGTTTTTTTTCCACTTCTGTCTGAGGAAATTTTTCCCAAACCGCTTGGAGGGGAGGGGCCGTGTGGGTTGGCCTTCTGGGGCAGTGCCCTTTTGGAGGTTTTCCCCCAAATTTGCCCTAAACCAGGACATAGTGGTCTTTTATAGTTTGTAAAAGTGCTGTGTCTGTCAGTCACAAATTTTTGCTTATCCTTTCCCATGCATTCAGGGCAGGATGTTTATTACTGGTGTCAGGATAATTAATCCACAAACATCCAAGTTTTATGTCCAAAAATGAGACAGAGGAGTTGTTTTTACTTTATTTGAATAAAGGGAGAGGCCATGGGGCATTTCCCTGGGGTCTCTCAAATTTTTGGAGGATGCAGCCTCCTTTTTATCCTAATTTCCCAGCTGCATTTCCCTTCTCTCTTTCCCCATTGTATGAGGTACTTGAGAGGTACAGAATTCCCGGAACACTTGATACCGAAGATTTTCCTCTTATGTATAACCCTCTCTTTTAATTTTTAATTCTTATGGAATTTAGGGGTTTCCCCCATAATTTCTTTCATCTTTCAATATCCAATTTCATTTATCAGAAAACCTACAGTTTATTTGTAAAAGCAAATATCATTTCCATTCATAAATCAGCGGAATCCTTCCCATTGTTTCTTTTATCTCTCAGTGCTAATTTTATCTACCAGCAGACCCACAGCTTGTTTGCAAAGACAAATCTGTCATTCCTCTCACTGGCTAAGGGTGTTTTCAGATGAGATAAGTCACTACAAGACAAACAATTCTGGCTTGGCTGATATAGAGATTTTTGGAGTTCACTTGCGTTAACAAAATGAATTAAGCATTTAAAATTTAGGTTGCAGAATTATGTGTTGAATTTTAACCCTTTACTTAAGAAAACTCTACCATGGTACAAAGGGCATAGGAAAATGCAAATTTCTGAAGCTTCTTGCATAAAGAACAATACCGGAGGATACCAAAAGATGCAGAGAACCCAGATAAAGGGGCTCCTCTGTCTCCAAGCTTATCAAGACTGACAGACGTACTCAGATAAGCACCAAAGGACCAAAAGTGCACGCGCAAAGGGGAAATGTTCAAAAGTTCAATCATGGGGAAGACCACAATCTTCAGCCTCAGAGACCACTGAGATACCCCCTGTACGACCACCACAGCAAACCACACATGCCCAGAAGGGCGTGGACCTATTTAGCATGAGAGGCGAGGACAGGCGGGGCCAGGGGTTGAATATGCATGGAAAAGTTGTGTAATGTATTGCATATGGAACACCTTTGTGAATAAAGATGTGGGTCAGACCAGAGCTCGGGGCAGAAGTTTTTGGAGAGATATCTCGCTTGTGCTGGGCGCTGACATACATACCCACTTCATAACTACATCAGGTTGCGGAGTCTATTTATTTCGCGTATCGCTTCATGGCTGAGCCATTTGGGGGGGAAGCAGATAAGTGTCTTGGTTTAAAAAGACAGGTGTCTGCTAAGGAAGGCAGGAGCCTCCCCTGAACTGGAAACTGTAAACCCCCTCCCTCCGAATTGTTATAAATTTGAAATTAAGGGGGGCTCTCAGGCAAAGATATGGGAGTAGGAATAACAGTTCTTTATAAGGGAAGAAAAATTAAAAAAAAACAAAACAACAATGCAGTTATACAAAACAACATTGGCAGAGTCAGAATATGACCTCATACCCTGTTGATCAGGGTGTTGGTAGCAGTCTGACTGAATGGTGGCTGCAGTCCTCCTGGAGTGGCAGATGTGGTTCTGTTGCAGCAGTGATCCTGTAGAAGGGTGTAGTCTTCCTTTGAAGATCCAGTGGAAAAAAAACCAGCTGTTCCTCTTGGGAATCTAGTGGACAAGGCTGAGTCTGGTTTCCCAAAATCTCAGATTCTATGCAGTTAGGAATGCTTGGCTCCTCCGTCTGAATGGAGCATCTTGCAATGGGGTGCTGTAACTTTTATCAGTCATTCAGTGACATTCAGTAGGCCATTAACAGCAGATGCCTCCCTGGGGGGAGGATTGATTTGTGGAAGAGATAAAGAAAACTGCCCCAATTAACAGAAGATAACTTCCACCCCTCTAACTGATGGCAAATAGAATACATATTGCCTTGCAATCTAGGACAATAAGTTTCTACTGTGTCATGGGTGAGAGGTCCTGTCACAAACCACCAACTATTACAATACTCAACCAGTTGTTTCCAAGTAAGGGAGTCCTCTCCCATTACTTTTGGCATTCTGGATGATTTTTAGGTTGAAAACCAAGTCAACATAAGGAACTTCATCCCACTTATTCTTCCTTCTACAAAACAACATTAATTGCAATATGGCGTGAAACTGAGTGAAAATTTAACAGGGTAGAAATCCATTTGGATTTAGGTGAAATGTGCCGCTTTGAGCTTGCTAGCATAAGTAAACTATGCTGTTTAGTCTGGCAACTCTGCAGCA
This sequence comes from Anomalospiza imberbis, assembly GCF_031753505.1. Classification (NCBI taxonomy): domain Eukaryota; kingdom Metazoa; phylum Chordata; class Aves; order Passeriformes; family Viduidae; genus Anomalospiza; species Anomalospiza imberbis. The sequence goes on from NC_089720.1 coordinate 6,872,848, forward strand.
CTAGTAAAACTGCCCCAGCTGAGGAGAAAGAATGCAAATTTCCAAGCTGAAGAGATAAGAGATGAGAGATGAGAGATGAGAGATGAGAGATGAGAGATGAGAGATGAGAGATAAGAGATAAGAGATAAGAGAAGCTCCCGGAACCTTGAAGCAGACAGGGCAGGGTGACCCAAGAGTTCTTTCTGTACTTTCTAATTAAAAAAAAGCGGGCTACAAGTGTAACTAGCTGCAAGTGTAACACGAAATCAGTGGAATGAATATGCATGAACATATTGTGAAATTCTGTGCATATGTAAACTAGTAAGGGGTATAAAAAAAGATCGTGAGTCCTCAGGGGCATGCATGTCCTTTGAAGGGGAACGATTCCCACATGCATCCAGCACTGTAATAAACATACCGTCCCTACAAATCTTTATAAGGAATTGTGGGGTTTTGATTTTTCGTCCGCATTTCAGGTGTTATACTGTAAGGTTACATCCTTAGGCTACTTGTCTTGATCTTCTAGCGTGTAAAGTGGCCACCACTGATTACAATATTTTATTAGTATTTCTCATGTAAGGAGATAACCGCCAATTTGTTTCCATTGTTTCAAGATACATTCCAGGGGTGACACCTGTGACACCTCTTTTGAGATTTTGTTCCCATTATAAGCAATTAGCATTTTGGAGCTCCTTGAAGGGACTCTTAAGCTTTCTCTTAGAAGGGACTCTAACCCTTTCCTGTTCTCACCTTAGGTACCTTTAAACCCAACCATGCGTAGCTTTTCATGGGCCTTACAGGCAGGTTAACAGTTAACACCTTTAAAGTAAAGAATGCCTTTATCTTATCAGGGGTCTTGCTCCGGTTTCCTTCAGACTGGGGATTGAAAGTTCTCCCGAGAATCCCTTGGTGTTGGCTGGAGGGCCTGTGATCCCTTGATCTCCCCTGGGCCTCCTCTCATCTACACCTGAAACAGTGGGCTTTTGTTCCTCTAGAAAAGAACTGTCATTCTTTTCCAAGAGCCCATGACCAAAATTTGGATTGCATCTCCAAAATTCAATGCATCAGAGGGTTACTCCCGGACACAAGCTACTAGGACATATGGGTCTGGCTGACCTTGACCTCCCCTGGGCCGCCTCTACATCTGCACCTGAAAGAGTGGATATATGTGCTTTCCTTCCTATGGAAAAACCTGTCATTTACATCCAGCAGCCCATGGCTGAAATTTGTATTGAACCTCCAAAATTCAGTACATGCAAGGATTGCTCCCAGACAAAAGCTGCCAGGACTGATGGATCGGGCTGGCCTTGACCTCCTGTGGGTGGCCTCTCATCTGCTCCTGAACACTGGGACTGTGTGAAGGCCCTGAGAGTCATAGAGAATGCAAGGCATGGCAAGTCCAGGAAATGCCAGGGGAAAAGGGGTAGGGAATTCAAGGTACAGAATGGGCGAGCAAGGTAATGGAAAGCAAGGGAGTCTTTGCAGGGCAAGGCAGGTAAAGGGTTCACTTTGATAGGCAAGGAAATTGAGAGGTAGGCAAGGCAATGAGAATCATAGAAGGAGAAGAAAATGTAGGGGAATGAGTCAAGGGGTCAGCTGGAAATGTAATTAGGATAATTGAAAACTGTAGATGTACGGTGTTGGGTTTTCTCTTTTGCCCCGGTCCTGGGCAGCTGGGGGTGCCCAGCTAGGCATGCTGCTTTTTGGCGGAGACCGGGGCTGCCGTATGGGTGCGGGGCTCTAGGGCTGAGCCTCTGTGTGGGTTGGCCGCTTTCATAACCGCACGCTGAGATGAGACAAAGGGAGAAAGAAGGCACACTCTGCCCCGTGCTGCTGAGAACTCTTTATTTGCCATGTGTCTGCTGCGGTGGTCGCAGCAGCTGTTCCCTGGTGCACACGTGGGCAAAATGGCGGTTTGGGCAAAGGGAACCTGGGGTTAAATAGGGGGCGGGCAGACAGGGGCGGAAGTCCCCCTTGCCCAATGGGGACAGACTACAGGGGAGTGACGCGGACCACGGCAACCTATGGGAACATTACAGAGGTGGGTACAGTGTTTTGGGACAAAAAGGATTACAGAGGTGGGGTGATTGATACAGAACTTTCCGTGGGGAAGAAGGGAGTGGTTACAAGATTGACAGGTGAAAGCTCCTGTAGCAGACAGCTTGGAGCGAGCCATTATGAGGGGGAAATGGGGGTACATAGAACCAACCTAATAACATTTTTTAAGACCCCTAACTGAACCAACCGAGCATGCAACATAGATGAGTCAAGGGGGAAGCTGGGAATATAATTGGGATAGTAGAAGATTACATATTTTAGTTAAGATTTTAAAATTAGTTAAGAAGCTAAGTTAGTAATATAGCTAGCAGGAATCACGTACCTTAGTTAAAGAGTAACAAAGATATTAGGAAAAGTAAAGCTAGGAGTAACAGGGATAGAAGTAGCAATTGTGAAGGAGCAGAGACAATGGAAATACCTTGCCTTAAAATAATTGAACAGTTAGGAGAGGCTTGGACTGTGACCAGCAGGTCAAAAGTCCTGTCAACTGGCCATGGGTGAAGAGTTCACCATGAGGAAGACAGCTTTCTTCCTCCCATACGACCACTCCCTTATTTCAAAATCCCACCAACCCAATTAAGGGAGTACAATTGCGCAGCCGTAATGGATATTCAGCTGATTATAATACGAAGCAGGCAGGTAATGATTATGTATTATGCATCCTTAGAAACCACTTGGATACGTAAAACCTTTTCTGTATAGAGAGCAGGAGTCTGCAACTCCTTGCACTTGCCTTTGGAAATAATTCCACTTGTGCCCAGCACTGTAATAAATACCCTTCTTTTAAACTTTAATTAGTTGGAGTGTCATTCTGTCCATACTTCAGGAAGACCGGGACAAAAGGGGTATGAAAGTCAAGTTGGGGGATAGGTGAGAAATTCAATGCAAGGCACTGGATGGAAGGAAGGGCAAAGGAAAGTTACAGAGGGGTCCGTAAGGCAATACAAGGTGTGGGGAAGCAAGGCAAAGCAAAGGAATGGTCAGGAATGACAAGGAAATGCGAGTTTGGGGAGAAATGGCAAGGCAAGGCAACGGAAGGGTATGCAAGGCAATGATTGTCAGAAGAGGAACAGGCAATGCACAGCAAGGCCAGGAAAAAAGAGTAGGGAAATCAACACTGGGGATGTGTGAGCAAGTCAATGCAAAGCAATAGTGTTGGACGAAGGGCAAGGGAAGGACCATGGATGTCTCCATTATGCAAAGGAAGGGATAGGAATGGTAGTGAAATGCAAGGTAGGGTAGGGATGGCAAGGAATAGCAAAGGAGGTGTAGGCCTGGCACTGCAAGGCCATGGAAGAAAGCAGTAGGCAGGTCAAAGAGGGGCTGGGCATGCAAGGCAATGAAAGGAAAGGGTGGGCGAACTAGTTTAAAAGCAAACCAGTGGGAGATCCCAAATCAGAAATACAGTTTAATAGGAAAATTTTTAAAAATGCAATAATACAGAAACACTGACAGAGTCAAGATACAACCTGACACCCTGTTGGTCAGTGTTGGTAGCAGTCTGATTAAATGGTGGCTGCCGTCCTCTTGAAGTGATAGATGTGGTTCTGTTGAAGCAGTGATCCTGTAGAAGGGTTTGATCTTCCTCTGAAGGCCCAGTGGTGGTTATGGAGCTCTTGTCCTCTGGGAATTCAGTGGATAAGGCTGACTGTGGTGTTCCAAATCTCAGATTATATCCAGGTGGGAATGCTTGGCTCCTCCCCCTGGGCAGAGCATCTCACAATGGGATGATGTAATTTTATCAGTCATGCAGTGAGACTTGATGGCCCATTGACAGAAGATATCCCCTGGAGTTATCAGGGGTGAGTCATGAAGGAGATAAAGAACACTACCCCACCTGGTTTTAACAGTATATGGAGATGGTGATAGAATACATACTTTTGGTTACATCTTTCATTGTAACCTAAGACATCAGGTCAGCAGGGCAAGGTAAGTAAATTCCATTTACATGGCAAGGAAAGTGAGAGGCACATCCAAGGATTGGCCTCAGATGAAAGATGCCAAGACATACTGATCTTGTTGGCCTTGACCTCCTCTGGGCTGCCTCCCATCTACACCTGTAATACTTGGGCTACATGTTTTCCTTCCTATGGAAAAGAACTGTCATTCTCATAATGGAATCCATGGCAGAAATTTGGACTGCAGCGCCAAAATTCAATATATCCAAGGATTGCTCCCAGGCAAAAGCTGGCAGGACAGATGGGTCTGGCTGGCCTCAACCTCCCAGGGCCCTACCCCTCTTTTCCTGCCCTTGCCTTGGCTTGCCTGCTCCTTCTTTGACTTGCCTTGGCATGCCTCCCCCAGTCTTGCATTTCCTTACTGACACATCTCCTTCCCTTGTCCCTGCTACCACTCCTTTGCCTTGCATTGCTTTGCTGACCCATCACCAGCCTTAGCTTTCCTGCTTTTGTAACCTGTCCCTGCTTTGCCCTGCAAGCCTCTCCTGTGACTTGCCTTCCCTTGCCTCCATCAACCTTGTCTTGCCTTGCAAACCCACCTCGGGCCTTGCCCTGCCTTCTTTTTCTTTCCCTTGCATTGCTTTACTACTCATCCTCCACCTTGACTTGCCTACCCCCTTTCTTCCCTGTCCTTGCCTTGCCTTTACTGCTCTGCAATTGACTTGCCTTGCCTTCCTCTGCCCTGCCTTGCCTACAGCTTCTGGGCCTTATCTTGCCTACCACTCTATTGCTTTGCCTTGCATTCCTACCAGACCTTGCTTTTCCTTGCAATTCGTGTCCTTCCCTTGCCTTGTCTTGCTTTCCTGCCCATGCCTTGCTTTGCATTGCCTTTCATACCTGTTCCCTGCCTTTAATTGCCTAGCCCTCCCTTCCCTGGCCTTGCCTCACCTTGCTTTCCTCTCCTTTGACATGTCTTGCCTTTCCTAGCTCTCTCTAGTCTTACCTTCCCCTCTGTCGCCCTGTTCTTTTGAACGTTTTAAAGTTCTTCTAAAAGTTTTCTATGCCTTCTGATGTTTGCATATTTCTACTGGAGTTTCTCACACACTGTTCAAAAAACCAATGATTGTTTTGCATTCTTCTTTGTGGAAGGAGAGAATTGATGGACTGTTGATTTGACCAGTGTGGTTGGGGAGGTGGCAATTTCACCCTCCAATCCACTGTCACTTTTGGAATTCTATATATTGCGGAGTCAGAAATAAACTTCATCTACTAATCCATTGTACTATTCTGGAAATGAAGTGTGAACCCCTGTCTGAGGATATTGTGGCTGGAACTCCAAAACGTGGTATTATTTATTGTAATAATACCCTGGTCACCTCTCGAGCCTTGACAGTTCTGGTGGGGAATGCCTCTGGCCACACTTAAAATGTATCTGTCAATACTAATAAATACCGATACCCCCCCTTTCCTTGGGAGTTCTGAAAAGTCAATTTGCCACTGTTGTCTAGGTCCATGGCCCCTCCCAATCTGACCGAGTTTTGGTCTGGGGGTATTCTTGGGGTTAGTCTGGAGGCAAAGATCACCCTGTCGGGTCACCTGAATAATAGTGGCATATAGATTCCTGGCAATGATCTTTTCAATCAAATAAGTGTTCAGGGCATCTATTCCCCAGTGTGTTTTCTGGTGCCCCTCCCTTACTAGTGACCAGAACAAGTGGGAAGGGATTACCAGCTTCCCTTCAATGGTGGCCTACCCCTCTTGGTTATATTACCCTTTTTGATCTTCAATTAGTTTTCTGTCTTTCTTATCATATTCTGGCTTACCTTCAAGGGAAATTCGTCCATCTGGAATTAGAGCTCCTTCAATAATTACCTCACCTTTTGCTGCTTCCTTTGCCTCTCTATCCACCAGCTCATTTCCTTCTTCCAATTCTGAGCTCACTCTCTGGTGTGCCTTAATATGCATAATTGCTACCTTTTCAGGCAGCTGAACTGCTTCCAGCAGCCAGATTATCTCTTGTGCATGTTTAATGTTCTTTCCTTGTGAGGTCAGCAGTCCCCTCTCTCTCCAGATATCTCCACATGCGTGCACAACCTCGAATGCACACCTTGATATTACGGCCTGGGGTTCTCGGGGTCTGTCCAACCCCGGCATCCGTCGGTGTCCCAGATAGCGATGTCCAGCTAAGCACAACCTGTCCAGGTCCCTCTGGCAAGCTCCCAGCTGCAGGCAATCTTAGCAATCAGCTCAGCTCTTAAGTGAGATCAGCTCTTTGGTGAATTCAGCTCTTCAGTGATTTCAGCTCTTTGCTTGCAAAGTGCCTCAGCAGACTCGGAGAGAGAGAGAGGAGAAGGCTGTATGAGGTTCCACAGTGGTGTCTTTATTGGAAGCTTCTGCGAAGGGTTTCAGTGACAGCTCTTCTGCCAAACCGGGCAGAAATGGGGGTTTATATAGGGTGTAGGGGTTTTGGGAAATTGTCCAATAGTAAGTGTCGAGGCGAATATGACCTATGGTCTTACAGAGAGATAACGAGGGTCGGAAGGCAGAAGAGGGGCTTCTTTGGTCCAGTCATCATGACTAAGCATTTCTTATCTTAGACAAGTGACTGCCAGGGAGGCCTCACAGGGCCTCTGACTGCTACAACTCCACGTTCTGTATTTAGTAAAAAAGGCGTTCCCAATAGTTCTTTTAAAACAATGGACAAGGCATGAGAACATAGCTAACACAATGACAATTACAATGAAAATCCACAAAATTCCCTTAACCAAAGATGCAACCCATCCTGTTAATCCCCATTGACCGAAAAGGTCATTGACCCAGTCTGGATTGTTTTCTACTTGTAAGTGCTTCACAAGTTCCTTCAGTTTCTGGATGTTTGCGTGTAAGGATTCCGAGCGTGAAGAGAGATTGAAGCAGCACATCCCTTCAAAGTCTTCACAGCAATGTCCGTGGGCTAGCAGTAGGAAGTCGATCATTGCTCAATTTTGAAGCAATGCATGTCTTGTGGTTTTTCTTCCTTTAAAAGATTGCTCAGGGCGGCAGATGTAGTGTTGGCTTGCTTACTGAGCCAGCACCCTAAGTGATTTATTTCACCAAGAGCTTCAGCTGCAGCTACCCATGGCATGAATAGGGAGACTGCAATTTTTTATGGTTTGTTCCAATCGTATAATTTTGGATCGCAGTTTTCATCAAATTCCATGTAAGATCCTTTGTGGCGTTTTAATTCGCTTTCTTTTTCCCAATTATCTAACAAGGTGATATTTGGAGTGAGGGTGGAAAGTTTTCCAAAGCTACAGGGACCTCCCTGGAGATGCGACATGATCCCCACCCATAGTCTGTCACCACAGATGAGAAACGTTCCTTTGGGTAATACTTTTGGGTGGAGAGAGGTTACAGAGATCACCCGAGCGGTGTAATTGCACCAATCTGGATAGTTATAGGCTTTGTTAATGGGTGATATGTCTTTTCTGTATGTATTTTTTGTCTCATCAATTTCTGGCCAATTGTTCTTTGGACGCCTAAAGTAAAATTTGACACAGTATGTTGCCTTGGAGGATCCCAACAGGTCCAATTCTTGGGGTTCTTCTTGAGCATTGGGCAACATTTTTGTCTACTCGTCCCAAGTATCTACCATGTTGGGTCTTTTACCTGTGGTATGCAGAAGCTCTGAATTATAGACGGGCCAGTCATCTGCTACAAACGGAATCCCTACTGAACATGTGGAAAGTGGGTAATCAAGGCTTCCCATGGATAAGCACGTTATCCTGTTTTAATGTCTTTGCTAAGGTTACCCAATGTGAGAGATGGTCCAAAGTTTCCTTCATTTTGCCTCATGACCATCGCAAGGTCCCTGAAGACCCCTGACAGGAGTTCTGGCCTGGCCGAGGTGGACGTGGATGCTTGCCAAGTGACTGTTAGCAGGTGCACTCACTGTGCCTCTACAGAACATTGCATTCGAACAGGTTTTGACAAGCAGTGCCTTGTACCTGCATGCCTGCACTTGCTTCACAGACCAACGGGCTCTTTGCAATGGCCCATCAATCTTTCCCACCTTCTGGCCAGATGCCACTCGCTTTGGCTAAAGACTATATAAACTGTAACTTTTTGGGAAGACTTCGGTTAACCCCCATGGATGACGATGAATCCATGTGGCTGGACCATTGGGGACCTCATCTCAGCAAGTGGTAGCTATTTTCTTTTCCCCTCTTTTCTCTCTATTCTTTATTTCCTTTTCTGTCCCCTGTGTCGCATTTGCTGTTAGTACCAAAATAAAGGTGCATTTGTTGTGATTAAACTGATAGTCCCCCGCTGTTTACCTTTTTGCCTTTTGGGATCAGTTAACAAACCATCACGACACCCCGCACGAGCAGATCGTGACATAAAATTGGCATCACGGACAGGATTTCTGTCTAGACAGAAGGGGTGCAGGTTAAAAGGCACTCACCCTGTCTTCGGAAAATCACAAAGGATCTCTTGGTGCAAAAGGCGGGACACTGTTGTTTTGTTGTTGTTGTTGTGTGTATCTGGACTGTCTGGGAAGGAAGGGACAACTTGAGGAAACTAAGCAGGGCCTTCCAGGCAGATTTTGTCTCTTCACCCACCCAGAGAAGTAAAGGGAGACACAGTGAAGGCTGTGTGGTTTGTGTAACTTAAGTCTGTACCTCCCTGTCATGGTTTTGGTCCCTGCACAAAATTACTGAAAACTCTAATGCAAAAGTTAAAGCTGAATTTTATGCTCTACTAGCTAAACACAATACCAAACCTGATCTGGCAGGAGAGGAATGGGCACAAAGTAATTGGTTTAATTTGGAAAATGTGGTTGATAGAGTATGTTCTTTACAACATGAAACAAAATTCAAATTGGGCAGAAATAAAACCATTCTCACTTTTGGGAGCTTGCCTCACAGTAGCTGTAGAAAATTGCTTAAAGCGAAGAAGTGAGGAAGGAACAATAATAGACTCCCTTCAAAACTTAGCTGAAATTTGCAAACACAATTAGATGAAGAAAGGAATGAAAAACATTTGTTGAGAAATGCCCTTAGAGAGGAACAGGTTAAAAATTCAAAGCACACTAACACACCAAAAGAAACAGAGGAGAATGAAATTCCCCACATCAATCAAATTTACCCTGACAAAGAATTACCTCTAGTAAAAAATTGTGGGGAACACTGTTGTCCTAACTTGAGACCTTTAATTAAAACAGAATATGACTATATTAATGGTGAGGATTTTGACCCACATATAACCACTAAAGAAATCCCGTACATTGCTACTGAATTGGCTAAATTGAAAAAGGAGTATGGGCGCCTCCCTCATGAAACTGAAGCAGAATATGTATTCCAAGGGTCTCCAAATGGGGGAGATCAAATGCACTTGTCAGAACAAGAAGCCAGTGGGTACTGGGGACATGGGGTGTTCTTAACCACGGGGGACAGATGTAGCCCATGGTCCCTAATTCAGCGCACAGCTTATTGGGCAGGGGGGCTTAGCCCCTTGGAAAGGGGAGACCCTTTAGCCCTGGTAGGTACCCCTGACCAACTCCTGGAAAACATTCACAAAGCTGCCTGCTTGCAAATGATACATGAGAGAAAATTAACTGCAGGCTATGAGTCACCAATGCAATTACCAGTGAAGCCTGAAATTGGAGCAGGGACTGATAATTAAAGGGTGATCTGGACAGGAACAAACGCAGATCCAAACCAATGTGGTTAAGCCGACGTTCTCTGTTTGTGGTTTATAGACAGTAGTTTATATACACTTCCAGATAGTTTACAATCGTGAGCACACTCTCATTGGCAAGCAAACATTGTTTGTTCCTGTCTTAAGGTGGCTAAAGTTTCACACTGCAGACCTATACTAATTCACACCTAGGTAGCTCAGTACATTCGGTTATACCTTAACATAATTTCTGACTGTGCCACAAACTTATTCTTAACTGCGCCACAGGCTTCAAGCCTCTGAAGGCCACATCTGAGGCCTAGGCTGGGGTAGCTCAAACTTCACTCTAAACATATAATCATGAACATCTAGATCGTGACCCCTTTCTCTCAGAAATTGCTCTGCAATACCCCTTTTTTCTTTTTGAGCTACCCAGACTGATTCGAAGGTGTGGCTAGTTACCTTCCGTACACATTGTAATATACACGGTATAAAGATTAGAATAAGTATAATAGTAATAAAAATTATAATACCAAAATGAACTAATTCTATGAACCATCCCGTGAAACCTAAAGAATTAAGCCAGTCAGCAAACGGAGAGTTTACAACAACAATTTTCTTCATATTGTCTCTCAATTGTGTTGTTTACAGATTGATCGAGAGTGGTCAGACAAATTCATGCAGCACATGCCTTCAAATTCTTCACACCCATGTCCTTGTGCGAAAAGAAGGAAATCAGTGGCATCTCTGTTTTGCAGAACTGCATGACAAATGTCATTCACGTCAGCAGCAAGCTCACTTAACATGTTAGATGTGGTATTAATTTGCTCTGATGTCCAGAAGGCCAGGGCACTCAATTGTGTGACAGCTTGCGGTGACGCAACCCTGGGGGCGAAAATTGAGGATATTACTACAGAGGTGCGCCCCCAAAGTGAAACGTGGTCATTACAATGGGGTTCTAGTTGGAGAGGACTTAGTTTGGTTCATTGAGACTTCTGGGGCAAACCTATAACTTGATGGATGGTGGGAGCAAACAGGGTTAATTTACCAAGGTAACATGGGCCTCCCATAGCTTTGTGAGGCACTGCAGACCAGGCTCGATCCCCACAAATGAGGAAAGTTCCTGGTGGTAGTTTTCTTGCCACACCTTTCAATGGCATCATGGATTGTACCTGATTATTACAATATTCTGAATAGTTACAATATAATTGGGATCTGGGAGACAACAAAGTGTTGCTATCATGTGGCTGATGTTCATTTGGCGTTGGTTTCATAGCATGAGGTCCAAATATCAAACAATAATTTCCTGTGACAGAGCCTAAAAGATCGAATTCTTGAGGTGCGATACTAATAAATTTAAGATTCTGCACAACTGTAGTGGCTTGCACTTCCAGAACACTTTTTGGGTCTATTTTGTCTTGGGTCCAATTTTTGAATTCTGCCATGGAACGCAGTGGAACTCCAATTAAACAAGTACGAAAAGGACTAGATGGTGTGGCCAAAGACAGGCAGAATGAATCCTGCCCCGTTTGATTGGCTCACGTGACCCACATGTTATGTCTTTTGTCGACATCAAGGATTCCAGATACTTTAGTTACAAAGACACTACTTAACAAAAACACTGTGACCCACCATATATTTTCCCCTTTGTGATTGTTCCGTTTAACATGAAAGAAACAAATTTACTTCTAAATACAAACTATACTTACAATAAACTTAATATTACACTGATAATTATCTAATTTAATTTCTAATACTCTAAAATATTAATTTTCATCAGAACTGAAATTGTCGTGGGATGTTCCAGGTAAGTCGTTGTCGTCAGCGTTGTTATCACAGTTGGCTGGAATCTCTGCCTGTGGACACGCACGGGTGAATTTGCTCAGTACCCAAACTGGACCAGTACCTGTTGAAACACACATATAACCTCTACCATTAAACAACACAGGACTTGGCCCTTGCCATTCACCTGTTTGCATGTCCTTGTGATAAACATAAAGTCCTGGAATTGCTTGTGGTCTTCCCTCTTTCACTGCTTGGTGGTGTATTACAACCGCAGGTTCTTCTCTACCTTCTGCTAAACACAAGTAATTTAGGGTAAACAATACTTTCAACAGTCGGTTATATAAATCAATCTCATCATTCTGCTTTTGTTTTGCTAGATATTCTTTCAGGGTGCGGTTTGGTCTCTCCACAATAGCTTGACCTGTAGAGGATTGAGGGATCCCTGTGGTATGTTTCACCCCCCACTTCTGCATAAATGTGGCAATTTGTTGACTGACATAAGATGGGGCATTGTCAGTCTTAATTTCTACAGGTTCACCCATAACTGCAAGGCAGGCAAATAAATGTCTTTTCACATGGAGAGCTTCTTCCCCTGTCTGTGCTGTTGCCCAAATGAACTTTGAATGGGTATCTACTGTGACATGGACATATTTCAGCCTACCAAACTCTGGAACATGAGTGACATCCATCTGCCACAATTCTAAAGCTTTCAGACCCCTTGGATTCGTGCCCAGTCTGAAGTCAGGCCTTGAGCATCAATCAGGGGGATCTGAAATTTTCAGTGCATGATTCTCGCATTGAACAGGTAAAAACACTCATTCAAGCAGAATAGTTGCTGAACTAGGTTGGGACTCCCCTTTTTTCTTTTGCCATTGAAAAACAATGGCAAGTAGACAGGCGTCACTGTTAGGGAAAAACAGGGACAACTTGAACCAGGTTACAATTTTTTTTTTTTCCTGAACCTCAAATCAGAGAATCAGAGCTCTTTGTTCTTCAGAGGTACAAACTTGAGGACTGTTGGCATCACTGCTATGAAGCCAAGGCAGAAATGGTTGGAGATCATCATTGGGGATTCTTTGATAAGGCAGCTGCAATGATGTGTCCTTGCTGCTGCATGGTGTCTTCAATGACTGCGGTGAATGCTGCAGTTTGATTGCTTTGCATCTCGGGCTGCTCAGAGGAAGAGTCCTCTAATTGAGTTAGTCGAGCTGATAGGTTAGCAAGCTGGGCTATTTTTCTCTGTAAAGTATTTGTTTTCGGGGTTTTATGTTGTGATCGCCTCCTGTTACGCTTATTAAAATTGGGACGGTCTGAATCTGATTCATCTGTGCTAGAATTCGAGGGGAGTGGACAGTGTTGTGCAAACTCTGTGTGACGTGTCCGGGCTGTTGCGGGCTGTACTTCTATCGTCTGTGTCATGGCTTCTGCGGTCCTGCCGCCGCGGCTAGATTCAAAGCCGTCCCCCCCTGCGCGGGTCTCTGCCGGCAGCATCGGCTGCGGGGTGGCTCCGCCGTGCGCACGCGCGGCAGTGGCCGCGCCTCCTGGGGGATGCAGGGGCGGCGCTGCCTCGCTCCCGTCTCTGCCCTGGTCATTGCCCTGGTCTCCGCCCCTGTGTTCCGTCACCTGAGCCAGCCCCGTTTAGTCATCAACTCCGCCTGTCTCTTCGGGCTTCACCCTGCCCCGGGAGTGGGGCGGCTGGCTCACTTCCTGTTGCCCCTTATTCTGCCTGGCAGCCGGCTGAGTCACTTTCGCTGCCTGCGCTCGCGTCCCCAGGCGAGCTACAACTTCCTGCACGGAGGTGCTGACCGGAGTTTTCTGTCCGCGCATTGTCCTCATATTATGAACACCAAAAAATTTCTCGATCCGAGATGGCTTCGGAATTTCTGTTTTTTCAACCCCGGGTCCCTCAAACACCTGAATCGCTGCCTCGGCTGCCTGTTTCCGGCGGACATACTTTGCATGGTTCGTAAGACTTTCTTTGCAACAGCTCTGAACACTAGAACAGATTTTTTGTCCTTTCCGCCCTCTACAGCTGAATTCCACAGTAGTTGCCCTATTTCTTGCCTTTCTGTCTCGCTAAAGAGGAGTAAGGGCTTCTGTAATTTGCCCTTGTATCTCGCCCATAGGGCTAATTGCTCTAAATCAGTGTCCTTTAGTTTTTCACCTCCCTTTGAAAGGATATAAACCAGGAGTCGCAAAGCCGCATGCCAATCTGTATCCATTCTGGCTGCCTTCCTCTATCTCGGCTCGCGGCTTACCTTCCAACCACTGCGGGGCGCTCCGTATCTTCCAAACTTCACAGTCGCTACACTGCTCCAGCCACCCCGCTCTGTCTTGTCCACCTCCGCCGCGCTGGGTATTCCACCTTTGCCGCGCGGGCAATGCGTGAACTCCAGAGTCTACCGCGGCCCCCAGTTGCGAAAAAGCAAAAACAACCTGGAGACCTTACACAGGAGACTTCAGTGCTCCGGCATACCGACCCCCGTCGCTTTTAAAAGCAATTTGGGATCTGAGCCCCCTGTCGCTCCCTCCTGCAAACGATTTGGGGGCCGTTCCCCATTGCTATCATAGAAGTGACAGTCGTTATTAAAGCAACAACTTTTTGGAACTATTCGGAGTCTTCCTGTCCCCGTTCACGGGCACCAAGTGATGCAGGGACTGATAATTAAAGGGTGATCTGGACAGGAACAAACGCAGATCCAAATCAATGTGGTTAATCCAATGTTCTCCCTTTATTGTTTATAGACAGTAGTTTATATACACTTCCAGATAGTTTACAATCGTGAGCACACTCTCATTGGCAAGCAAACATTGTTTGTTCCTGTCTTAAGGTGGCTAAAGTTTCACACTGCAGACCTATACTAATTCACACCTAGATAGATCAGTACATTCGGTTATACCTTAATATAATTTCTGACTGTGCCACAAACTTATTCTTAACTGTGCCGCAGGCTTCAAGCCTCTGAGGCCCACATCTGAGGCCTAGGCTGGGGTAGCTCAACCTTCACTCTAAACATATAAATCATGAACATCCAGATCGTGATCCCTTTCTCTCAGAAATTGCTCTACATGAAATTATGACTCCTTTAATTCGGGGTCTCCCAGAATCACTCGAACCTACAGCAATTCTCCTTCAAAAAGCCATAGCAGCTATATCTCCTGTAGAAAGACTGGATATATTTCTTAATAACCAAAACGACCCCTCTGTTTCCACTGATCCTGGGTTCACTCCCTATGCTACCCCTTCTAAGCCACCAAGCGCACAATCACATTCTTCCACTCCTACCAGTAAACATAAAATTTGGACATGGAGTGAAGTGGCAGAGGAGCTGATTAATTACAGTAGAAAATATGGACCTGTAAAGCTCCCAGAAGAAAAATCAGAAAAATCAGAAAAATCAGAAAAATCAGAAAAACCAAAGGGTGTTAGACACATTGCTTCTCCTAATGTAAAACCAGAAAAGGATAAGCAAATCTCTAACCGCCAGTTTTGGTGGTTGCTGGGGATCAATAAGGGTGTCCCTAAAGACGTTATGGATGGCTTTCCACTTAAAAAACTGAGCAAAATAGTTTCTAATTGGCACTGTCCGAGATCCATTGTGTCAAAATCCCCCACTGTACAACCCAGCGCACCCCTTCTTCTACAGGTTCTGGGCAATGAGCCAAAGCAAACACCTGTACAGGTCCTTGGCAGTGAACCAAAGTCATCCCCCTGCACAGGGTCTGGGCACAGAGCCTAAACAATGCCTTTCACAAATTTTGGGAATTGAGCCAAAACAGCTTCAGCAGCAGGGAAACTGAAAACTCCATCTCTCAAGGGTGAGCGGAGAGGCGGGGACTGGTTATTTTTAAGAATGCTCACTAGAAATCACAAAACTGGGGACATATTAATTACAGCAATAGTTGGTCCTAAAAGGGTGCTTATTACTTTTGTAGTTGATACTGGAGCCCAGATTTCTGTATTAACAAATATAGCTGCCCAGAGATGTGGAATTTTCCCAATTAGAAAACAAAGTTATATTTTGAATGCATTAGGAACTACAGAAACTATGAATGTGCCTTTAAGTAAAACTCATACTCCCTGGAGAGGAAAATCAGTTAGTTGTCAAAATGGTAACTGGGGACATTCCAAACAATTAACTAGGGATGGATGTTCTTGCTGGGAGGCAGAGGGAAGATTCTGAGGGATTTTTGTGGTCTTTTGGTATACCATACCTTAACATTAGACTGCTCCAAGCTGCACCCTCCCTACCATTCAGCAAAACTACTAATGTAAAACAATACCCTCTTCCTTCTGGCGCGACAGAGGGTATCAAACCGGTTATATAGGATTTACGAGATCAAGGAGTAATAGTCAATATCCATTCTGCTTTCAATTCACCTGTATGGCCAGTTCGCAAACCCAATGGGAATGGAGGCTGACAGTTAATTTTCATAGGCTTAATGCCAACACAGACCCTCTCACGGCAGCTGTACCAAATCTAGCTGAATTAATAGCATCAATTCAAGAAAAAGCTCACACAATCATGGCAACTATAGATGTGAAAGATATGTTTTTTATGATACCTATACAGCCAGAAGACATAGACCACTATGCTTTCACATGGGAAGGTCAGCAATACACCTTCATTAGACTTCCCCAAGGGTACAAGCACTCCCCCACTTTAGCCCACCATGCTTTAGCCAAAGAATTAGAAAAAATACCCAAACCTGACAATGTAGCTGTTTATCAATACATTGATGATATTCTTGGGGGGGCGGGGTGGGGGTGAATGAAATACAGGTAGTGGGGGATACCCAGCAAAAGATAATCTCCCATTTAGAAAGCCTTGATTTAAAAACTCCCTCAGAGAAAATTCAAAAACCCTCTCAGGAAGTGAAGTTTTTGGGAATTTGGTGGAAAGGAGGCATGACATGTATTCCACCTGATACCTTAACCTCTTTAGATCAGAATAAAATGCGTGACTCCAGGAAAGATCTCCAGTAGGCTCTAGGATTATTAGTGTTTTGGAGAAAACACATTCCAGATTTTTCAATTATTGCCAGGCCCCTTTATGACTTGCTGAGGAAGGGGGTAAAATGGGATTGGACTCCTTCTCAGGAGAAAACATTGCCATTGCTGATTTTTGAAGCAACAGCTCATCAAGCACTGGGTCCCATTAATCCTACAGATCCCTTTCAGGTGGAATGGGGATTTGCCTCCTCTGGGCTGTCAGTACACATATGGCAGCGGGGTCCTGAGGGTCCGACAAGGCCTGTTGGTTTTTGTTCCCGTGGTTTCAAAGATGCTGAGAAAAGATACACTGCCTGGGAAAAAGGATTGTTTGTGGTTAGCTTAGCTTTCATAGATGTGGAAAAATTTGCACAACAACAACCAACTGTATTGTGAGGCCCTTTCAAGGTTATTAAGACAGTCACTACTGGGACCCCCCCACCTGATGGGGTGGCCCAGAAGGCCTCAGATAGAAAGCGGTATGCTCAGATTGAACATTACTGTAACTTTTTCTCAATGACAGAAGGAGATGTAAAAACTTTAGCAATCCAAGAAACTGAGAGCTTGGATAGCAGCCATGACAAACCTGCCTCTGTAATCAAAGTAGCTCCTAATTTCTCCCCTGAACAATCAGCAAGTTCTTGGTTCACTGACACCTCTGCTAATCGAGAGGGGAAGTTGTGGAGATACAGAGCAGCAGCCCCCCACATTTCCTCTGGTGAACTAATTATTACTGAGGAAGAAAGCAGTGCTCAGGTTGGGGAGCTGATGGCTGTTTGGAATGTTTTCCAACGTGAGGTGCAGAATGCCTCTCTTGTCTGCATTTACACTGATTCCTATGCTGTGTACAAAGGTTGTACTGAGTGGCTTCCTTTTTGGCAGCAAAATGATTGGGAAGTTAACAGAATTCCAGCGTGGCAAAAGGAAAAGTGGCAAGAAATTTTAAATATTGCAAGTCAAGGGAACTTTGCAGTGGGGTGGGTAGCCTCTCACCAGACAGATGGGAATCCAGCAGGGGAATGGAACAATAAAGCTGATGAGTTAGCAAGGCTAAGTCCCCTAAAAAAAGGAACAAATCACAGAGGACTGGGATCATCTATTAGAATGGCTGCATGTAAAGAGACAACACACGGGTGCAAAAGATTTGTACAAAGAAGCTCTTGCTCGGGGTTGGCCTGTCACCAGGGAAATGTGTAAAACATGCATATCAGCCTGCGAGCAGTGTCGCAGACAACTGGAAAGACACCCACTAGAAGATGACCCTTTGCACTTAAGAAAAGGTAAAGGCTTATGGGACGCATGGCAGGTAGATTACATCGGTCCCTTCAAGAAATCAGGTGGTAAACATTTTGTGCTAGTAGGAGTGGAGATTATATCTGGGTTAGTCCAAGTCGAAGCTTTTAACAGAGCTACAGGAGATAATACTATTAAAGCATTGCAGAGGTGGTTTGGAACTTTCCCAAAACCACAGGAAATTCAATCTGATAATGGGTCTCACTTTACCGCTAAAGTTATACAAGAATGGGCAAAGGGTGAAGGAATAAAATGGACTTTTCACACCCCTTACTACCCCCTAAATATGTGGGTGTTGGAGTAGTGGTTGCTGCTGCCTAAAATCTGTCCCCCACAAGCCTCTCCTGTGGAAAAGCAGGTTGAGATAACCTTCAGGCAATGCAGTCAGACCCTCACTCAACACTCACTGCAGTTGGCTCAGTGATAGAGGCAAGAAAGGCTCTTTTTGCAGGGTTTTATTCCAGCAGAGGATATCACATGTGTCTGAAGGGAACCCACTGAGGTAAAAAAGAGGCCGACCACGTGGAGGAGACAGCTTAAGAAGGGGTATGGGTGGGGGTTGGAGCTAAGGGCTGGGCAGAGGGGTTTGGTCTCCAGGGAAAGGGGGGTGGCCACCAGGGATACCAATCCAGTGAGAGGACAGGGAAAAGAGAAACCAGGGGAAGTTACACAGGGGAAGTTGCGGCACAGAAGCCCAAATGGGAGACTGTTTTTCTCCCCAGGAGAACTAACTCTATGGTGAGTAGTTACTGCTGTTGCCAGGGCCGAGGACTTGGGAATTGACCGAGGTGGGAGAGTGTCAGAACCCAGAATGTCCCTTGGACACTCTTGGATGTTCCGGGCCCAGGTCAAAAGCATTTGAGACCCTGGAATGCAGCCACAGACCCCTGTGGCTTTGAACCTGATCCATGGAACAATTTGCCAACCTTGCAGGAAGAACAAGAAATCACAAAAGTTTAGATATTATAGTAGAAGTAGTCACAAAGTGAAAGGAAGAATTTTTGAGTGCTGTACAGGGGGGTTGTAGGCCTTGTACAGAGGGGTCTGAGTTTTGTACATGGGGGTCAGAAGTTCTAAGATGGAGGGATTTGGGTGTGCCCTGTCCTTTTTCTTTCTTCTTCCTAACCTCCATGTTCTTGGTGATGTTGGCACTCACAGATTGGTTTAGAGTAGAAAGTCACTATTCAGTATAGGTGATGGGCATTGGGGGAAAATTATAAACATTTAATACGTAATGTATGAGATAAAAGAAGGCACCAGCCCCCTGGGTGTCGGAGTGTGCCTTTACCTGCTGCTGAGTGGACCACAGCAGTTCAGGAAGAAAATCTTTTAGATAACATACAATAAACTACCTTGATACCGGACGACTGAAGACTACTGAGTCTTTCTTTGGAAGCACAGGTTGGAGGAGAGACTTTTCCACCTTTCCGGGCCACCCCAATCAGGGAGTGAGACCCGACAGGAGAGTTCATGGGATGCTACAACTGCTAAGCTAATGGGATCGTGGAAAGAACTAATGGTCTTTTTAAACGACTCCTTAAACCACAGGAGGGTAATTGGGATCTTCGGCTAAGGGAAGCTGTGAAAGGTGTGAATGATAGATGGGGGGTAAACGGCAGTCCCAAAGTCACTGCTTTTTGCCCTAAAGCCCCTAGCATTATACTCATGTTACGGGGACCTGATGATCCTAAAAATCCAGCACATTACCCTGGACAACCTGTTTTGGTGGACCTCCCTACTGTAGGGGAAGTACGACTTGTGCTGAAAACCCCTCTGAATAAATATGCTTGGTTAGCTTCTGATGCTCTGGGGAAAGAACATCGGATAAATACCTGCTGGATAATTCCATCATTTTAATTTCCTGCCTCTTGGTGGCAGACTCTGTAGTGTTTACTTTTTACAGAAGAACTCTGAGGGACATGAAGGCCTGATTAACCATGATAATTCTAGTGATGCTTCTCTGCATCCTACCACAACACCATGGCCAAAGCTCGGCTGAGTGGCCATGGTCTGAAGCTACCATCAGGTACACCAGTGCTCTGGGGCTCTACCCCAGGGACCGCTGCCCAAGCCTCGTGACCGTAGTACTACACAACTCTGAAGCTTACCGCCCAAGTGACTAGGGTTGGGACCATAAAGATTGGGCAAGGGTATTAACTGGAAAAATAGGTGAAGAAATTAAGGTAGGATGCAGAAAAGTAGAAAAATCTCTTTACAAGAAAGCTTCCACCATTGCAATTGCCAGAAATCTTCTAGGACCAAATGTAAGAAGCAATTTACACCCCAACATCACAGCAAAGCTTTGCCCTATAACAGCGTCGACACGTGACAAACACGGTCCCCTTATACTTTGTTGTCATCAGAAGAATGTAGGTGACTATCCTTTAGACCCCAATAACAACAACATTGAAATTACAAAGCTTTGCGGAAACAAATCCACTGACTGCTAGTACAACTTTACTTTACCTAAACCAACCTATGTAACATGTAATTGGCAAAATGACCAGGCAGATCAGTCAGGTTTGAGAGGTTTGACTTATTGGTTTAAAATAAATGTTGTGGCAAAGCCCATACTAATTGCAGTAATTACGTACCATGGTGTAAGCAGCCCTCTAGCGTTGGATGACAGACATAATGTTTTCCCTCCCTTTATGGTAGCATGGGGTGACAAGGTTATAATAACATGTAAATTAATCACTGAATCCCTTCCCGAACCTGTACACAGTTACAGCACTGGACCCCATGGTCATGTTTTGCTTTGTGAGACTTATAATCAGAATTGCTGGTTAAACCTAACTGATGTACAATTTTCCCATAGGATCATGTGTGGCAAAAACAGTACTAAATACTGGGGAGAATTTGATGTTAATGTTGTGACACCTACCACCCAACCACCGGTTATGCTTAGCCCAAAAATTTTTGAAATTGGACCATATATAATCAGGAAAACAGGTCAACAACAAATATTGTTTAATCCAGCATGGTCTCTTAAACAAACAGAAAAAAGAAAAGTAGGAACAAGATAATGGAAAGAAATAAGGATGGTCTCTTAAACAAGTCAAATTGCTGATGCAAAATAATGTCTCAGAAATTCAGCCAACTTGTTCACCTTTTTTGCAAACTTCTTTTCAGGGTTGGACGACCTGGTTGCGACAGCGGAACCCTTCTAAAAGACGGATGCTAAGACATATAACCGGTGCTGTGGGAACAGGATTGGGAATTTTAAACAGTATTGATTCAGAGGTATTAATGAACAAATTGGCTACCACCACTAGAGATTTGGCAAATTTACAACAACCAGTACAGTCATCCTTATCAGCTTTGGGAACTCAACAGTGGTTGCTATAAAACATATTACCAAACTGGGAAAAGGTAAATATGAATGACCACAAATTGATAATTGATGCACTTGGTGCTACACAAAACAATGTTTCCTTGGCCCTTAGCTGTATCCAGGCACAACTGTGGATGCAGTCAGTTGCTGCCTCAATTATAAGAGAAGGTGAAGAAGGCACTTTCCCTACTGAAATTCAGAAAATATTTTGGGACAGTGCCACTGACTTTAAAAGAGATTTCCAATCCTGGTGGAATTTAGTGAATTTTACCTATGACCCTAGCACAAACACAGCCACAGCCTTTGTATTAAGCATACAGAATGCTTCGGTGTACACAATTTTTCCTATTATTGCATTAGGGCTGAATAATGATGGAGCTATTCTCTATCCTTTCGAGCATAGAGGATGGGCTCATCAAATCAGGGAGAATTGGCAAACTGTAAATTTAGAATCATGTATTGTCTGGGAACAACAGGGATTTATTTGTGAAAGTAATGCCCAAGACATTTGTTTAGACACGGAACAGAATATTTGCCACTTTGAAATTCATCCTAACAAGACTTCTGAAATAGTCCTTGTATATATTGGCAATGGTTGTGCATGCTTTAGAACTGCTTGTGATGTAGTACTTGTAGAAAACGTAGTAGTGAATCCTAAAAATCATTCAAATTTTTGTGTTTGCAACTTTACTAAAATTGCAGCATGTGATTTTCCTTTTGAAGCCCCAGTTACTTCTCATTACCTTTTACAATCCAATTACATACTGATTCACAAACTATTGCCTACTCCCATTGGGATGAACCACACTCTGGTAAAGCAATTGTTCCTTCACCAGGATTCAACTGAAATTTTAGGAAAAATCAGGAAGAACGGACTGAAAACCCTGGTAACTGTTCATCACAATGTAAAGGAAATACATCGGGTTACTCTTTTTGGGTGGTCACCTACTGCTACAGATATCCTGAACAAATTGTGTCATCCCATCATTGTTCTTTTTATTTTGGTTTTTGTTGGTTTTATCGGCAATCCTATACATCATAAATTGGAAAATGATGAAACAGTTGGCACAATTGACATCTATAATGAATGCACACAATTTGGTCAATACCCCATTTACTGTAGACACTCCCAGGGTTATTGACACAAGGTGAATTTCTTGAGCATTGAAATAGGCAATCGGCCCTCGTGATAAGATTTTTGATTGTGTTGTAATAATTTTTTAATCAAAATTGATTATTTGTTTTTAATAAGAAATTTAATGTATATTTTAATTGGAGAACTGATTACTTGTTTTTGTTTTCCTTTTTCCTTATTTTTTTCCCTTATCTTCTTTCTACTTTTCTTTTTTCTGTCTAATTTTCTGTCTCTGTTTTCTGGAATATGCTACTGCCACCTTGAGGAGTCCTGAAGACGTCAGAACAGCGCTACAGATGGAGCTCTGTCTTACGACGATCGTTAGTCACGGGGTGGTGTGAGAGATGGTTCTAAGTTTCCTTCATTTGCCTCATGACTGTTGCAAGGACCCTGAAGACCCCTGACAGGAGTTCTGGCCTGGCCAAGATGGACAAGGACGCTTGCAAAGTCACTGTTCGCAGGTGCACTCACTGTGCCTCTACAGAACGTTGCATTCGAACAGGTTTTGACAAGCAGTTCCTTGTACCTGTATGCCTGCACCTGCTTCACAGACCAACGAGCTCTTCACAATGGCCCATCAATCTCTGGGTAACATGACAAATCTCTGGAGCTTCTGCAAAGTGGAACTTAAAGCCATTAAATACTTTTGTAAGTCAATTTTCCCCCTCATATGAATTTATCCTGGCATATTCAGAATTTGATATGGCCTGCCATATAATATTTCATAGGGACTTATGTTGCCCCTCCACTTTGGTTGTATGCATATTCTCAGTAAGGCTATAGCCAAAGCCTGAACCCATGTCATGGATGTTTCGTGACAGATCTTACTAATCTGGGTTTTAAGGGTTCCATTCATACGTTCAACTCTGCCACTTGCTTGGGGCCTGTATGGTATGTGCAGGATCCCATGCAATTCCCAGAATCCTAGCTTCCCTGACCGCTGTTGCAATGAAGTGTGGTCCCCTATCTAAAGACAACCCAAAAGGAACACCAAACTTTGGAATTATATGATTGAGCAAGACTTTTGCCACTTCTTTTGCTGTGTTAGTATGACAGGGGTAAGCTTCAGGCCATCCACTGAAGGTGTTAACCAATACCAATGCGTACCTCTATTCTTCTTTGCATGGTAACTCATCAAAATGTATTTGCCACTAATCTCCAGTTGTTATGTAGAGTCCTGGGTTGGAGACACACACGACACAACACTGAGAGTCATCAGCAAAAAGCAATGAGTTTAATATGGCTGCCCTTTTCATAGGGGCTTTGGATTTCCCAGCTGTCCTGGTTTAGGGCAAATTTGTGAGAAAACCTCCAAAAAGGACCCCCCCCAGAAAGCAAACCCACATGGCCCCTCCCCCCAACTGGTTCAGGAAGAATTTCCTCAGAGACAAGTGGAAAAAAAACTGCTTATTTAACAGGCAAAACACTCCCCTGCACACAAAATGAACAATACCAGGTGACAAAACTCATTCGCCGCTCTGAAGAGATGACAAATTCAGAAAGTTTCTCCTGGGAGTAGTCACTCTGTTATCAGTCCCTCTGGCACTGGGAAAGGCTGCTGCTGCTGCCCAGAATAGGCCCCGGTAGGCTACAAAGTGTGAGCTCTCGGTGTTTCCCCGGGTCCCAGTCTGGAGCAGGTTCAAACGGATCCAAGAAAAGGGAAAGAAAACCAGTCCAGGGAAAACTTGGACTGCCTCAGCTAGCAAAACTAACTAAAGAGCAAAAGAGCACTGTGTTCTGCCCTGTCCGTGCCCAGACAACACAGTGGAGTTCTGTGTTCCAGCACACTGTGGAGGAGTGAGTGCAGGCTGATAACAAAACTCCGTGTTTCTTCTTCTCCCCACCTTCAATCTCAGAACACGTCTTGAAGGCACAGAATATAATATCCAGCATAAACAGAACACACAATTGGGGATACGAGCATCATAATGTCACCCTAGGACACCAGCATAGATAGCCGACGGATGAGACCTCTCTCCACCCAGCTCTCTGGCTAGTGGTGTATCTGCATCTAAGCTTGAACAGGGTTGGCTGAGGTCTTTGTTACCTCTTTTCTAGAATGAGCCAGGTCAGCCAAATTGGATTTGTTATGGCCAGATTTATCTTGTTCAGCTACAGACTAGCTGTGCTGTGACATCCAGGGATATCTCCTGCTTTTGTTATTCCTACCACAACTCTTTTGCTTGTGTCAGGGTTGTTTCTACAACAGATTTCACACTTGCTTATTATACATTGTACATCATCTGCCATTCCCCTTCCTATTACTACCTTCCTCAGATGTTTCAAAAGATTTTCTGTTCCCCAGTGAGTACCCTCATGTTCTCACTGTGCTATTTTCTGAAGGAGCGGGGGTAGGACTACAACCTGTCCCACTGGGGTGACAGCTCACCTGCTTTTTTTGATTTCAGCCTTAAGGAACTGCAGTGGTTTTGTATGGGAGGCATTCATGGAAGTGATGCAAAGAGAAAGCTGATATGCCTCTGTGAACACTCATGTAAAAAACAAAAAATTCCGGGAAATCTCTTTTTTTTCCCAGTCGGTAAAGAGGTAACGGGCCAGGTTGAGTGGCCCCTGCTGCAGGCTCAGGCCTCCTTCCTGGAGTGCCCTCCCCCCTGTTGGTTGCTGGGTAGGGAGAGGGGAGTGTGACGGGGGCTGAGACTGGGCCGGGCCATGGCTATGATTTCTAACATCTTACTACTACTTAACCCTTCCGTACTGCCAGCCCGGGGCTGAACTGAGTCCGCTGGACTCCAAGAACAACCCTGGATAAGGCCGGCTTGACCAAGATTCTACCACTATTGAAATTCACCTACAACCACTGGGTAGGGGAGAGGAGAAACCATCAATTTCCCCCGGCCACAGTTCCTGCTGCAAGCTACAGAACCCAGCCGGGGTCAGGTGACCATCTGTAAGTGCTGGGCAAAATATTAACTCTTTTAGTGCTTCAATCCTCCTTTGAGTGAGAGAAAGGAACAAAATGCAAACACTGTAGAGGAACAACATGAAGACACTGAAGTCAGTGAAAAAGAAGTCAAATCCCAGGTGGGAGGGATGAGGAGATGCCTTGATCTTGGGGTTAAAATCCTCTTGTAAAACTATGGAGAATGTGGGAGGGTGGATTGTGAGAGAATAGAGATAGTGCTGAAGGCAATCTCACCCCTGAGGAGTTGCAGCTGTACTAATTAGCAAAGAGTAGGAACAGGTCTGCCCTTAATAGGTCACAGCTAGGTCCAATAAGGCCTGCCCTTAATTGGGCACAGCTGTGTCCAGTAAGGATGGGTGTTATAAAAGAGTGGGTTAGCTAGTCAAGAAGGGCATTGGAGTCAGTCAGCTGTGCTGCTGCAAGGAGTAAGGGTCAGGCAGTCATGATAGGGACAGGTAGAAGTCAGCCAGTTGTGTGGAAGAAAGAGAAAAGGAGTCAATGTTGCAAGAAGCTGCCCGTGAGAACTCACAGAGAGAAGGTGTGAAAGTCTTACAGTAAGATAATAAACTAACAGTGGCAGTCAGTTCCCATCCACCGTTGATTGGTGCCAAGAACCGACGCCAACAACTGGTGGCCCGTATGGGAATGGATCCCGACAGGAGAAAATGCTCTTTCTTCCTTATAACACATGAAAGTATGGGGAGATGAAAGTGTTCAAATTGTAGCTATCAAGCAAAGGTGTCCCTATTAAATAAACAGGTGTTAAACTATCTGTGATCCTATAAGAAGTTTAAACAGGGAAGGAAAGAAGAGGAATGAAAATCTTATACCTCAAAGAAGAAGATGATTTCAAAAATAGATAATGAAAACCTTTACCTTTGAACAACTCATTTTTAAAACAATACCCCATAAATTAACATGACCCATAAACACAACTGTAAGAAAAGCTTGTAGAAAATGGGAGTAATTTCACGATTACAAACTTCCCTGGGTGGCTGCTATTCGTGAAAATTGAAAACCATGAGAGAACTGTTTTCTTGTGGAGAAGTCTCCATAACATTAACAAGAAGGACTTCTCTGCCTAAATAAACTGAAGAAAGACTATTCTAGAAGAGATAAAGTGACTAAAATTTTAGGTTTTGTTTCTTTACATTATCATTAAGAAAGAAAAGGTTGTAAGGGGAGGAAAAGTGTCCTGAAGGTTTTGTTCTGGTTCTTATTACTAATTTTTTAAGTTAGTATTAATAAATTTTTCTTTATACCCACCCTTTTAAAGTTTTGAAGCTGTTTTACCTTTCTCCTAATCCTACCTCACAACAAAAGATGAATAAGTATATTCTAGTGAGTGCACTAGTAATTAACCAACACTAAACCCACCACACTAATTAGTACATTAACCAAAAAATCCTAAATTAGCAAACCAAAACCACTACAGAAACTCAATTTACTTATGGTCTCTCTGATCATATTTTGAGGTAAACCCTGACAAATCTAAATCTTTCCGTGGTACTATCGTAGCAGGGCATCCCCATGGTGGTAATAATTAGCATTGATTCCATGATTCCAGAAAGCTGATCAATTGCTTTATTATATTATACTATATTATATTATACTATACTTATTATGAAACTCATTGCTCTTACAGACAGTCTGACACAGACAGACCAGATTGGTCCTTGAAATCCAAGCAATATCACCAGTGGCCAAATAAGAAATCACCCTTTGGTAAAAAAATCTCCATAACACATTCCACATGTTCACAACAACAGGTGCAGCAAGTGAAGATAAGCATTTGAATTGCGGTGAAAAATCAAGACCCCACAATTCCTATAAAGATTTGTTGGGACGGTATGTTTATTCAGCGCTGGACTCATGTGAGGGATCTTTTCCCTTCAAAGGACATGCGTGCCCCTGAAAACTCCTGATCCTTTTTTATTACTCTAGCTAATTTACATATTCATTGAATTTCACAATAGTTTCATGCATATTCCTTCTTCTCATTTCGCGTTACACTTACAGCTAGTTACACTTGTACTCAGTTTTTGTCAGAAAGTACACAGAGAACTCCTGGGTCACTCTGCGCTGTCTGTTTCAAGGTCTGAGGAGTCTTTCTTATCTCTTATCTCTTTAGATTGGAAATTTGCGTTCTTTCTCCTTAGCTGGGGCAGTTTTGCTAGTGCTGCAGTTACCAGACTAAACAGCATATTTTACTTATGTTAGCAAGCTCAAAGAGGCACATTTCACCTAAATCCAAATGGATGTCTACCTTGTTAAATTTTTACTCTGTCTCACATTGTTTCTCATTCTTTTCTCTTATCTTCTCACAGCCTTCCCCAGGACAATGCCTGGGAAAGTTGTGCCTGCTGCTCTCTGTGGAGAGAGCTGCAACAACATGGTATCACTGTAAGAATGACTTTTCCTGCAACTCTTTTTCTGTTTCATCAGCAAAGCAATTTCCCAGTTCGGGAGTTGTTTTCCCTTTCTGATGAGCTCTGCAAGGCATAATAGCTACCTCTGTAGGCTTCCAAACACTCTGTTGGAGTGTGAGGATCTGTTCAGCATGTTGGATTTCATTACCTTGAGTGGTTAGCAGCCCTCTCTCCTTCCAGATGACTCCATGGGCATGGACAACACTAAAGGCATATTTAGAGTCAGTCCATATATTTACCTTTATTCCTTCGCTCGGTTCTAGAGCTTTTGTCAGTGCAATCAGTTCGGCTTTCTCTGATGATACATCTGATGGCAAGGCCTTTGCCTGATTACTTTGTTTGTGGCTGTCACTGCATAACATGTCATTTGCTTAACATCTCTCATGAAGTTGTTTCCCTCTGTGTACTGTTCCCAATCTAGATTTTCTAGAGGTGCATCCTTCAGGTCTGGTCTGCTGGAATAGGCCTCTTTTATTGTCTGTAATCAGTCATGCTCAGGCACACTGTCAATTAATGTGGAGAACAAAATCATAGCAGGGTTTACAACAGACGTCATCTTTAGGGCACCGTCATCCTGTTCTAACAACATGTTGCGTATAGGTAAAACCTTACAAAATAAGGGCCTTGTTACCCTTGTAAAATCATGGCTCAGACCTGTTAATTTGGCTAAGTAGAGAAGGACTGTGGGAAGTGGCTCAGCTGAATTAGAGGTAGAAAAACAAGTTATATAACTGATGCCTTGAGAGGCTACCTGGAACAGAGGCTAGTCAGTGTTAAAGGAATAAAGTAGGTATTTATTAGAAAGTCCTTCAAATGACACACCTTGGGCAGTACAAGAGCCCAACCGTGGTTCTACCCAAGATGGACCCAAAACTGACCAAAGATGGACAACCAATCGCGAGTTTTCACACTTTTATAAGTTTTGGTTCATTTACATATTGAGGTTAATTGTCCAATTACAGCTTCAGTTTATGAAGTCCCATCCTCCCGGTTTGTAACTGTTCTTATCAAAATTTTCTCAGGGCACTGTGGAATTCATCAAGGTTACTAAGACATAAACTGTGCTAAAATAAGAACGAAGAAGCTGAGAAACTGCATACTAGAATCGCAAGAACTAGATAACAGAGGACTGTAGAACACCTGCACGGTAACCAATCACGGACGCTGAGAAATGGAGGCAGAGAATGAGGGAGTAAGACAAAGGCACCAAGCAAGAAGTGTGTACTTAGTAGCTTGTAGAAACTATAAAAGTGTGTATTATGTAAGCAAGAAACGGCTTGTGCTGGATCATATTGGCCAATTGTTCAGGAGTCCTGGATTTCCCGCAATAGTAGGATATGCTAGGGAGACTCTTCCAGTTAAGGCCTTGGCTCTGGCCAAGTCCTGGCCATAGCTGGTCAGAAGTATGCCAACAGACCCAGGTGTTTCTGCACTAAAAATGTAATCAGGTCACTTTGACTTGTTGATTTGGGCTTATACGAGCCGGACCCCCCTTTCAAGGTAAACTTGGAAACAAATGGGTTGACACTGGCTGTGTCTGGAGGCTTACGGAGGCAGCCTGCCAACTGCCTTCTGTCCACTGCACCCAGCATCATGTTACTGTGTTCCTGCTGACCTTCTTCAGTTATTCCCTTTTCTGTGCTTCCAGAACAACATTCAGTAATGTCAAAGTCAGCATTTCCAACTAATGGACTTCCTCCTGCCTAAACAGCATGGCCCCTGTGTCACCAGAGGACACAAGGAAAAACGACGCACCACAGCTTTGGTCACGATGAAGAGACTAATTTATTTTTTCTGACTCCAATCATTTATAGTTCTCAAAAGGTGCCAGTGGATTGGAAGGTGAACGTGCCACCTCTCCAACGACACTGGACAAACTACCAGTCTATCAAATTTCTCCACCTCCATGAAAGAATGCAAAACAATAGGTTGTTTACAGAAAGTTGCATGAGAAAGTTCTCTACAAGGATGTAAATTCAGAAGGCTTTAGAAAATCCTAAGAAATCAGGGCGACATCTCACCCTTCTCAGTTTAAAAAAAGAAAAAGGAAAAAGAAAAATGAACAATGTTCTGTGTCCATTCATGAAGGAATCATCTGAGTGATCACTCGCGTCGTCTGCATCCGAGTCATCACTCAGCGATTCACCCACTTGATGCCTTTCAGGTTGGTCACTGTTTCCATGTTGCCCGTCAGCCAGATTCTGTCTCTGTGGTCACAGGTCAGGACGAACACACTTCGAAGGTACCCAGCGTGCCCCAGTATCTGTGGACACACAAGCATACCCAAGCCCCGAAGCGATAAGGTCATAAGGACCTTCCCACTGTTTGGTGACTAAATTCTGCACTCGAACCTTTGCTCGAGGTTGATGTGCCTCATCCGCAGCCTGCAACGAGAAATGATGGTTCAAAATGACAGGGTTATTTGAGTTTTGTTGCACCATAAGATGATTGATGGTGTACAATGCTTTTTCCAACCGACTGTGCGGGGTTTCACCCTGCATTCCCCGTTTCTGTTTTTGAAGAACTCGCTTCAGAGTACCATGAGCGCGTTCTACAATAGCTTGACCAGTCAGAGAATGAGGGATACCAAACTTGTGACATACCCCAAAACTGCAGGAACTGCCGCACCTTTTGCGACGCGTAAGCAGGACCATTGTCGGTTTTCACAGCAGAAGGTACCCCCAGGACGGCAAAAGCCTGCTGCCAGTGGGCAATGACATCGTGGGCCTTCTCTCCAGTGTGAGCAGAAGCCCACATTGCAGAGGAGAACGTGTCCACCGTGACATGCACATACTTAAGCCGTCCAAACTCGGCAATCTGGGTGACATCGGTCTGCCAAAGCTCCAAAGCCCTAAGGCTTCTGGGGTTTATCCCTGCTGGTAAAGGTGGAGCAAGCGCATGGCAGTCGTCACAGGACTCGACAATGTCCCGAGCCTCCGTTGGCATCAGCTGAAACTGCTTCTGCAAGGTATGTGCGTTCTGATGGAAAAACCCATGCGATGCCTTGGCCTGCGTGAGGGTATCAGACTAAGGTGCTACCCACGCTGGGTTAGCTAACCTGTCAGCCCTCGCGTTACCTTCTGCCACAAATCCTGGCAAGTTGGTGTGACTCCTCACATGCAAAACATAAAATGGATGAACCCAGGCCTGAATGGCACACCACAATGTCTTCAGTAAATGAAACAAGGCAGGATTACTGACCTCCTTCAACAATGAATGACCCAACCGCTGTGCAATGTCAGCCACATAGGCGGAATCTGTGACCAAATTGAAAGGTTCCTGGGAAAATCTCTCATATGCCATAACAGCAGCCCTTAATTCAACCAATTGGGCTGATCCATCCTGATGACCTTCCAGAACGTGCCACTCAGATCCATCCTGCCAGGTAGCAATGGCCTTTCCAGTCTTCCCTGAACCATCAGTAAAGACGGTGGGCCCTTGCACGGGTTCCTGGCTATTTTTGGGCCGCAAAGAAATTTGTGTGGATTTCACCACCTGCAGTAGCTTGTGGCTGGGCAGATGATAAGTGATCTGCCCTGAAAAGTTTTCCAGGTCACACTGCAGGGATACGCTGTGTGCAAGGCTCCAGTCAAAATCCTCCCGGGATACCGGGAGTATGATCTTTGCAGGATCCACACCCATCAATTGCAAACACCGTTGCCGGCATTTGATTATTAAGCGAGCAAGCAACTCAGCCAATTCAGCTGCCGTCTTCTGCGGCCAATGGGGCAGGAAAACCCATTCCAAGATGTGCAAGGGATCGGACCATTTGTCACTCCATTGGCCAATGATACCTGTGGGATGTGAATCTGGAGTGGTAAGGAATACAGTGACATCAACAGAGAAATCAATGCGATAAACTTGGCGGGCAGAAACAGCCCACTGAACCTCCTCCAGCACCTGGCGCACCTCAGGGGTCAACATGCGAGGCGACTTTAGATCAGAGTCTCCTTTCAACAAATCATACAGAGGAGACAGCTGTGCATCGGTTAGTCCCAGGTACGGACGTAACCAAGTGAAGACACCCATCAACTTCTGGGCATCATTCAGTGTCTTCACCGAATGCACAAATTGCACCTCCTGGTGTTGGATTGTCCGTTCCAGAATTTTGACCCCCAAATACTTCCAAGGAGGTTGTCGCTGAACCTTTTCTGGAGCCACCTGCAGTCCATGCTCATGCAAAGCATCGAGCAACCGAGGCTGAATTCTCAGCAGCTCATCCTGGGTGGAAGCAGCCACCAAAATGTCGTCCATATAATGATACAGACGTGCACCAGGAAACTGCTTGCGAACTCCAGACAAGGCACCAGCCACATACCATTGACATATGGCAGGGGAATTACGCATCCCCTGGGGCAAGACTCTCCATTGATATCACTGTGCGGGCTCAGCATTGTCGATTGCTGGCACCGAAAAGGCAAATTTTCGTCTGTCATCAGGATGCAAAGGAATTGTAAAGAAACAATACTTCAAATCCACGATGAAGATCGGCCAATCTGCAGGAAGCATGGTAGACGACGGCATGCCTGCCTGCAAAGTTCTCATACTTTCCATCACGGCATTGACCTTTCGGAGGTCTTGTAACAACCTCCATTTCCCAGATTTCTTCTTGATGCAGAAAACAGGAGTGTTCCAGGGACTGGTAGAAGGCTCCAGATGACCCTGGTCCAACTGCTCCTGCACCAAAACTCGAAGGGCGCTCAATTTATCGTGAGGGAGGGGCCACTGGTTCTCCCAAACAGGTGTGTCCACCAGCCACCGTATAGGAGGCGTGGGACACTCTGCGCCCTTCGTCGCAGTGACCCCCATCAAAAACCCGTCCCGATGCGCACCCCCCACGCAGACAGAACATCCCTTCCCCAGAGGTTATCAGGAGTAGAAGTAACATGCGGCCTAACCCAGGCCGTCTGTCCCTCTGGGTTTGTGATCAGCACAGACCGCTGGGTCATGTAACATCGTGCCGTCCCCCCCAGTCCTGCAACGGACGTCTCCACGGGACTCAGAGGCCAGTCTGGAGGCCAGGTGGCAAGGGAGAGAACCGTGACATCAGCGCCGCTGTCGAGAAGCCCACGGAGGCGAATCTCCGACAGCGTCGCACTGGGGATGGACAGAGTACATGACATCTCGGGACGGTCTTTGGTCAGGACAGCAGTCCAGTGAATTTGAGGCAGCCCAGTGGACCCAAAACAGCTGACTCCACGCAACCGGCCAGCCGTCCTGCGAACAGAAGACTTAAAAGGTACAAGTTGAACAAGCCGTGTCCCTTTCGGGATCGTGACGGGGGGGTGGGTGTGGAAACCATTGCACAAATCTGCCCTGTGAAGTCTGCATCAATCAGACCCAGGTGCACAATGATGCCTTGAAGGGTGGCACTAGACCTTCCCATAAGGAAAGCACTCATGCCTTCACCCAAAGGACCAAAAGCATCCAGAGGAACCTTGTGTATTTGACTAGATTCTAAAACAACTGTTGCTGCTGTGCAGACATCCACACCTGCTGATCCGCAGGTGCTGGCTGCAAGCTGGCTGAGCAAACCTCCATGGGCTCCGGGGTCTGGAGAGGAACTTGTGTCTGGGCGCGCTTCCCCTTCGCGCTCTGCTTCCCGTTTCCCGGGCTGGCAGTGCCTGGCCATTAACATGAACAGTTGCCTTACAGGCGTATGACACATGGTCGGGCCTTCCACACCGGCCACACAAGAACATGGGAAATTTTCCCTTCTGCACTTTCTTTCCCTGTTTGGTGCTGGCCCGAGCAATCCCCCGCTGCTGCTGCCAGCCCTGCGGCACCGCCCAGACCGGCTGCGCAACAGTAGTCCAGGCAGCTGTCTTTTGAACAGAGGGGCTGAGGTCTGCACAGGCCTCTACCATCTGTGAGACAGTAGCCGTACCAGGAAGAGCCCTTATGACTCTCCTACAGTCTGCGTTACAGTTGCTCCTGGCCAGGTTCGCAAGCACAATTCTCCTTGCCTCAGGATCTGCTAACTGCCTCTCCACAGAGGCAGTCAGTCTCCCTGCAAATTTCATGAAAGGCTCATCGACCCCTTGGACAATGGTTGCAAACGGCTGCAGAGGAGCAGCCATTTCCAGGGTCTGAACCAGTGCTGCCAAGCCTAGCGTCTGGCACTGGTCAAGCACAAGGGGATCATATCCAGCTTGCTCCTGAGGATCAACAAAATTGCCTGTGCCCAGCAACATATTAGTGCCAACCACACTCCTGGGATCCTGTGGCCCCCGCGTAGCATTCTTTTGCACTGCGCTGGCTACCAAACGAGCCCACTTGTCCTCAAAAACATCAAACTGCACAGGGTCAAAAAGAGCATGTGCCACAGAACGGATGTCGGAAGGTGTCAGCATCTCAGCAACAAGCATGCGGAGCATCTGCATAACTTCAGCAGACCCAACACCATGCTGGGCAACGGTATCATGGACTTCCTTCAGTGTCTTAAACGGTAAAGGTTGATGTGTGTTGTGAGTAACACCCCTAAGCACAGGGAAAGCCTGGGGACCCCCTGGCAAGGCCGCATCACCTGCCGTGTCCCGTCCCGTGGTCTCCACAGGGACAACGGCAGCCGCCTGACTGCGGGGCAGTGCAACATCATTTGACACCACTCCCGGCAGCATCAGCAGAGTCAGAGGAGCCTGCCCCGCGATCCTGCAGACGCGGCGAGGAGGCAGAGTCGCACATCTCCTCAGCCTTATCTAGGACTTCCTGCCAAAACCGCCCGTGGTCCCTGGGACGCACGGTCACCTGGCAGGGGGGAAGGGTCCACAGGGCCGATGGAGAGGATCCGCAGCCACGGGAACCCACCGGTCTCCCGCCGGCCGCGTCAGCAGTCGCGCTAAAGGTAAACACCTCAGCGCCCCGCTGTACCGCAGCCTCAGCCCCCGCGGCAGGCGGGGAAGGCGGAGCCGAACCAGCCGACAGCTCGGCAGTGTCGTCCGCGGCAGCGCTGGCAGAGGGCACCGCAGCGGACACAGGCTGCGGCGTGGAACGCAGACCCGGCGCGGCGCCCCCCTCCCCCGGTGCGGGGGAGGGATGGGGCGCAGAGAGAGACGCGGCGCTCGGAGTCACGTTATCGCGGGCCGACACAAGGGAGTCCGGCACGGCCCCAAGGAGCGTCGCACCCGTGCCGCGCAGCCGCGCAGCGGGCACCGCCCCCGCCGGGCGGAGCGGGGCGGGCTGCCCGCCCGCTGGGCCGGGGCCCGATGGGACAGCGACCAGCGCCCCGCCTCCGGCGGCTCCCACCGCCTGCACACGCCCAGCAGGCTGCGCAGGCTCAGAAATGGGAGACGACTTTCCCCCAGAAGACGAGCCCGAGATCGAAACGGGCGAACCCGCTCTCGCTGCCCCCAGGGGATATGTCGTAGAAACACCGCCATTTGGACAAAGTGTTGTCACCGAATCACACGCAATCAGAGGCGGGGACTGATCCACGGGCCCCGCTTCGCCCCCGAGCGCTGGGAAGGCACAAAGAGAGGGCGATTTCTCCCCCGACTCACTACATCTGCGGCGCGGGGCGGGGCGAGGCGGCCCGGCCGGCCCCACCGGCTCACTGCGCCTGCAACGCGGAGCGGGGCGAGGCGGCCGAGCCGGCTCCACCGGCTCACTGCGTCTGCAACGCGGAGCGGGGCGAGGCGGCCGAGCCGGCTCCACCGACCGCTCGCTTAAGGCCAGCGGGCTGGGAGCCCGATCCACCTCAGAGGAGGAGCCGCCTTCCAGCTCATCGTCTCGAGGAGAAGGGGAAGCACCCGCATCCTGCATAAACTCAGAGTCCCCGTCGTCCACGTCCGAGACAGACGGTTCCCCCAAAGAGCTCCGAGAGCTACCAAATTCAGATCCCGGCCAAGCCGCGTCCACTATTTTCCATTGCACCAGCAGTGGTCCAACGTCCACAGAGCAGTCATCAAACAGGGTGTCCATGAGACTGCCCTCCAACTGAGACAACATTTCCCGGGACATCACCTCCCTAAAGTCAGAAAAGAACCCCTGCTGCCTTGCCCACAAAAACAGCCTTTCAAAATCACTCCAGGAGACGGAAACACGATTCCTCTCCAGGACATCCCTTCAGAGATCCAACATCAGAGATTCCATCCTGAAACCGACAGAGGTTTCCATCACTAACACAGCAGGCAAAACGCCAAAGGTGGGGGGGGGGGTAAGCACGCTCTCACCCGACCTAAGCTGTAGTACATGCCGGCGGCCACCAAATGTCACCAGAGGACACTAGGAAAAACGACGCACCACAGCTTTGGTCACGATGAAGAGTCTAATTTATTTTTTCTGACTCCAATCATTTATAGTTCTCAAAAGGTGCCAGTGGATTGGAAGGTGAACGTGCCACCTCTCCAACGACACTGGACAAACTACCAGTCTATCAAATTTCTCCACCTCCATGAAAGAATGCAAAACAATAGGTTGTTTACAGAAAGTTGCATGAGAAAGTTCTCTACAAGAATGTAAATTCAGAAGGCTTTAGAAAATCCTAAGAAATCAGGGCGACACCCCTGAGCTCCAGCCATATGAACTTTGGAACAGTAGCCATTTGCTTCCACTTCCTGGGGACATTGGACACCATCTTTTTGTTTTACTATGCTGCAGGTCTCTTTGTCAGTGGCATATCTGTATTTGATGGGTTTTTATTGATTGTGATCTGTATTCCATGTATCCAGCAGATGACCAGTATTATTCGATAGGGGCAGAGTCACCTACAGTGACTCCTCAGATTCAGTGCATTTCAGGATCACTGGGCAAAAGTTCAAAGAGAAGCAGCCCTTGATTGTAATTGGGAATTCGCTCAAAAATTACAAGTCCTCGCAGCCCCAGTTATATACAGAAGAGGGAAAGTCCCTAAATGGGAATCTATTCCTTACGGTGAACTCAAAGATATATGCAAGGCATCTAAAGACTATGGACGAAAATCTCCATATTTTAAAAATCTATTACACGTAACTTTCTCAGCTCACGTGCTCGTCCCCCATGATCTCCGGCTTGTCATGTCCCTCCTCCTTTCACCTACAGAGCTTCTTCTGTGGGAATCCATTTGGAAAAAACAAATAAAGCATTAGTAAAAAATTACAAAACTTAGGATGAGTGAGCTTATTTTACAGTAGAGCACCGGAGGGGGGAAGGACAATTTGAAAATCCACAGCAGCAAGCCCTAAATCTACACCCAGCTGTTTTAAAGGACATTAAAAATGCTGCACAGAATGCCTTATTCCAAACACCTGATGGGACCACCCCACAAAAAACTTTGCTAACATTCATCAGAGTATTGATGAGACATTTATTAAATTAGTAGACAGACTAAAGGACCCTATTGCTAAGCTGGTCAATTGCCCAAGGGCTAGAGAAGAGCTGCTCAGTAAACTAGCGGTGTCCAATGCAAATGAGGAATGCAAGAAAATTATAAAAGCATTCCCTCCAGACCTTGAACCCACCATTCAGCAGATGGTGGAAGCCTGCACCTGTCTCACAACTACAGAACACAAAGTATCCCTGGCAGTCAGCCGGACGAGTAGCTGAAGTCTTTGTGGCACAAAATAAACAAAATATTAGATACTATCAGTGTCATGAACTTGGCCACCTCAAGGTGGAATGTGATAAAGACTTTTTACAGAGACACCCCTCCACTGGTTGTCCCTCCGCTGCATGCCTGGACTGTAAAGAACATTTTAAACACTGTCCCCAGTTTCAATACCACCAGCAGGTTCAGCATCATCCATCCTACCAGAAACATCAGGGAAACTTCCAGTGGAGTGCAGGGTGGCCCTGCGCGACGACACCAAATGCCAAGCCATTCCGTCCCACTTTCCCCACCATCCCGGAAAGTCAAGCCACCAAGAGACCATCTGTGACGATGGGAAAGAGCTCTGACTCTCCAAGATCTACCAACACATTGAAGCAGGGACACGATGCACGCTGGTAAGCGCCCTTTACATCCAGTTTGATGATGTGGCGATCTACCAAATTCCAACTGGTAAATTTGGACCTTCTGACAAACCAAGAGGCATTTTAATCATAGGGGGACTCTATTAATGGACTGGACAGTTTGCAAGTACTTCCAGAAGTCCAGACTGTGGGACCAAGGGATGAAATTACTGTGACTGTTGCATGTATAGACCCACCTTGTTTTTTGTCTAAGGGCACACCCATCGCCCAAGCTTTCCTCATACCCACCTGGACTGACACTTTGCCAGAAAACCCTATGGTTTTTTGGGCAGAGACTGTGGGCCAAGACAGACCTATTATAGAGCGTGGCTTGTTTAACAAAGGGGACAATGTTTATCTTCCAGATGTAGCATATACCGGAGCAGACGTGATCATCATTGCCTGCTCCGAGTGGCCAGAAGGCTGGGAACTTGTGCCAGCCAATGGAGTCATCTCTGGGATTGGAGGAGCTGACACCTCTATGCAAAGCAAATGGACAATCCTTATTGAAGGACCTGAGGGTCAGGTAGCCACAGTTAGACCTTTCATGGTAAGGACCCCTATCACCTTATGGGGCAGGGACCTATTGTCTCAATGTGAAGCAAGGCTAGAAATTCCCTCACCAGCGCGTGTTTTCTAGCTGGGGCCACTTTGGAGCGCCCTACCACACCGCTCACATGGAAAACTAATGAACCAGTGTGGGTTGATCAGTGGCCCCTTTCAGAAGTAAAGGCGCTCGAAACCCTAGTACACGAGCAGTTGTCCAAGGGCTGCATGGTACCATCCACTAACCCTTGGAACACCCCTGTCTTGGTCATTTGTAAACCAGGCAAAGACAAGTGGAGGCTTCTGCAAGACCTCAGGAAGGTCAATGAGGTCATTGAAGACATAGGCCCTCTGCAGCCTAGCCTACCCTCACCCTCAATGCTCCCAAGAGATTGGAAACTGGTAGTCATTAATATCAGAGATTGCTATTTTAATATCCCTCTCCATCCCAGAGATGCCCCAAGATTTGCATTTTCTGTCCCATCAATTAATAGATAAGCCCCTCTAAAAAGGTATCAATGGCAAGTTCTTCCTCAAGGGATGAAAAGTTCTCCATCTGTCTGCCAAATGTTTGTTGCCCACATTCTCTCGCCCATTAGAGAAAAATTCCTGGATGCCATAATTTTTCACAATATGGATGATATTTTAGTATGCACTGAGACTGACTATTATTTGGAGATTGTTCTCAAAAAGACTGTTCAAGCCATTGAAGGAGCAGGATTTGAAATTGCTACAGAGCTGATTCAGCGCACCTGCCCATGGACCTACCTTGGACTCCAAATCGGTGAAAGGACCATCGTACCCTAGCAGATCACTATCAAGGACAATCCGAGAACCCTGAGGGACCTTAATCAGCTATGTGGGAGCATAAACTGGGTTTGTTCACTGCTAGGGATCACAACCAAGGACCTTGCACCCCTTTTCAACCTTCTGCGAGGCTGTGATGACCTCGACTCACCATGAACAATCACACCGGGGATGCCTTGAACAGCTGGAACAGAAGCTAGACAGAGTTAAGGAGAGAAAAAGGATGCTTATTGAAGGTCCTTCAGAGACCACATCCTGGCAGTACCAGAGCCACAGCTTTGGCTCTGCCTGGATGGCTCCAAGATGGAAGCAAAAGAGGGCTTGGTTACAAGATCTCACATTTTTATAAGTTTTGGTCCATTAGCATATTGGAGCTAATTGT
Organism: Anomalospiza imberbis; assembly: GCF_031753505.1. Taxonomy (NCBI): domain Eukaryota; kingdom Metazoa; phylum Chordata; class Aves; order Passeriformes; family Viduidae; genus Anomalospiza; species Anomalospiza imberbis. Next base: position 6,911,995 of record NC_089720.1, read on the forward strand.
CCAATTACAGCCCCAGCTCATGAAGTCCCATCCTTCTTGTTTTTTCTCTCTTCAGTCCATGTTGTTTATACTCTTGGGCCTGAGATCCAGATCAGCTGTCCTTGGGTCCCCAGCTAGAGAAGGAATTGTTGTGTCTACCTACTCTACGAAGAGAGCTTACTATCCCCGTATATGAAAACCTACACCTTACTATCCCCTTATATGAAACCCAGACCCACACACCAAAGCAGCACAAAATCAAAAAAAGAAAAAAGTAGAAAGCTAAACCCCAAGGTATCATTTTCCCCCTTTAGATGCTCAACAAGGCCTTTACCTTGTCGAGTCTCTACTCTAAATATTTACTAATAATAGGTATCTAATAACAGATAAGTATCTAACAATAATAATCAACTATAATATAAACAGATATGCAACTATAATATAATCATACTACAATATAAACATCTAATAATAAACATCCAATAACAGATAAGTATCTAGTGATATTAATAACGAACAATAATAAAACATGATAAACATCTAACAACAGTACTATCTTGCACAGTCGGGTATCATGCAAAAAAGAATAATTATTATGAACAATTCTTTGGGTGCAGAGTAATTTAAAATAGGTTTTCATCTGCATTAGTCTCTGTTTTTACAGTTGTTTCAGGAGCAGAAGCTTTCTTAACTCTGGAGAAGTGAATCCAGTGTCCTTTGTCAGAACCTTTGATTGCAGTGAGTGTGGTCAGTAGAACTTGGAATGGTCCTTTCCACTTGGCTTGTAGAGGATCACTGTCCCACCACTTAACATAGACCCAGTCTCCAGGTTGAAAGGGATATGCAGGTGTGTCCAGTCCTATGGGTCTGGATAGCACAATGTAATTCTGGGGCTTCTTCAAAGTGGAACCTTAAGCCATTAGATATTTCTGCAAATCAAGTTTCCCCTTCATGTGAATTTCACCAGGAACATGTGGAATCTGATATGGCCTGCCATACAGTATTTCATAGGGACTGATATTATCTCTTCACCTTGGTTGTATGTGGATTCTCAGTAAAGCTATAGGCAAGGCCTGAACCCATGTCATGGATGTTTCCTGACAAATTTTGCTAATTTGTGTTTTGAGAGTCCTATTCATACATTCAACTTTACCATTTGTATGGGGCCTATAAGGTGTATGCAGATCCCAAGACCGGAAGCCCAGGTAGCGATCCAAAAAGTATCAGAGACACTGTTCACGAGACAAGCCCACCGTGCTGATCCTACCCTGCCTTTCCAATTTGTCATCTTGGGTATGTCACCCAAGTTTCATGGGCTCATTTTCCAGTGGGACCCCACTCTGAAGGATCATCTTTTAATCATAGAGTGGGTGTTCCGATTGCACCAACCACATAAGACTATCACTACACCCCAAGAGCTGATGGCTGAGCTCATTATAAAACCAGATCATGCCTCAAAACCCTAGTGGGGTGTGAGTTCCCATGCATTTACCTTCCACTGAGATCAGGTGATCTGGAAGCTTTGCTCCAGACCAATGAACACCTCCAGTTCACTCTTGACAGCTACCCAGGTCAAATCTCTATCCATTTGCAGAAACATAAACTATTTAATGAGTGTTTTCATTTGGTCCCAAAATCATTAAAGAGTTGAACTCCTTTAAAGGCACTGACTTATTTTACTGATGGCTCTGGAAAATCCCACAAGTCAGTTATGACTTGGAAAAATCCTGACACTCAGGAGTGGGAGTCTGATGTTCAGATTGTTCAGGGATCCCCACAAATTGCAGAATTAGCAGCCGTTGTCAGAGCCTTTGAGAAGTTCAAACAACCCTTGAATCTGGTTACTGATTCAGCCTACATTGCTGGAATAGCTGAAAGAGCAGAACATTCCTTATTAAAGGAAGTGCCAAATCCAGATTTATACAGCTTGCTTTAGAAGTTAACATACTTCCTCTCCCACCGAGAGCAACCATATCACATTATGCATGTGAGGTCACACACTGACCTCCCAAGATCAGATACAGCAGGCAACCAGAGAGCAGATATTTTAGCCATGGCAGTGCAGACCACCCTACCAGACATTTTTAATCAAGCCAAATTGAGCCATCAATTTTTTCACCAAAATGTACCAGCCTTTGTCCGTATGTTCAACATCACAAGGGAACAATCAAGAGCAATTGTGGGCTCCTGCCCCAATTGCCAGGAGTTTGCTTTACCCTCCATGGGGGCCGGGGTTAACCCACAAGGCCTCAAAAATTTACAGTTGTGGCAAATAGATGTGACACACTACGCACCCTTTGGGAGACAGAAATATATCCACGTGTCCATAGATACGTTCTCTGGGGCTGTATTCACATCAGCCCACTCAGGAGAAAAGGCCAAAGATGTTATCAAACATTTTCTTCTAGCATTTTCCACCCTAGGCATTCCCCAAGCCATCAAAACAGATAATGGTCCAGCTTACACCTCCAAAAATTTCAAACAGTCCCTAGATCAATGGGGGGTGAAACACCACTGGCATCCTTCACTCCCCAACCGGCCAATCTATTGTAGAGAGAGCTCACTGTACACTCAAGAGAGTCCTTGATCAGAAGCATGGGGGAGTTGAAACACTACCAAATGTAGAAAAATTATGTAAGGCTCTTTATGTCATAAATTTTCTTAATAATTAATTCATGGAGCCAAATCCCCCCATTGTCAGGCACTTCTCCAACACTAGCAGAGTTCAGATCACAGAGAAACCCCCTGTGCTGATCAAAGACCCTGAATCCAAGTGAATAATGGGTCCATTTCCATTAGTAATTTGGGGCAGAGGCTATGCTTGCATGTCCACAGAATCTGGCCGAAGGTGGATTCCCCACAAGAATGTCAAGCTGTACATCGAGTCGCCAAATACAGCACCCAGAGATACTTCCCTGGAACCTCAGAGACAGCAAAGAGATCAAGCTCGGGTGGCATGGAGGAGAAGAAGGAAAAAGACTGTAAACGCAGATGTTCGTCACAGAAGAAGATGACTCTCCACTGCTCCAAAAAATTATAAGACTCTCTGTTGAATCTCAATTAACTTTTTGGACAATGGGGGTTGACAGGATGGGTTTCATCTTTTGTTAAAGGAAATTTTTTAAATTGTAATAATTGTTTTTATTGTTTTACTCATGTTTCCCTGTTTAGTTAAGTGTCTGCAGAAGTTCATTGGGGAAGTCTTCATAGTAAGAAAAAACGTGAGAGTTGTGGAATCCTCTGAATCTTTCCCCCTCAGGTAAATCCCCAGAGCCCTTCCTTGGAGAGACTTACCATAGAGTTCCCCCCACCTGGACGGACAGAAAAGTCTTCCTCATGGACTCTTACATAACAGTGATCCATCCCAGTTCCTTTCCCCATATGTCCCAACTTCCCCTGGTTTCTCCTTTCCCTGTTTCCTCATTGGTTGTGGTACCCCTGGTGGCTGGCCCCTTCTTCCCTGAAAGCCAATCCCCTTTGCCCTGCCCCTTGGTACTGCCCCTGTACCCTCCCCTACTCAAACCTTGTGCAGATCACATAGCTCGTTTTTTGTCTCTGGTTCTCCTTTGACGTGCTCAAATAAACCTTGCTGGAACTGACCATATGAAAGTCCCTTCTGCCTCTCTTCACTGAGCTTGCCGTGGTGAGTGTGTGTGGACTTGACTGCCTTGCCTGAATGCTCACCTAAGTGGCTTTTCCAAAGGAGATGCTTATTGGGAAATAGGTAGCAGCAACCACCATCGAAACCCCCATGCTGTTACAGCATACTGTTGGAATAGTTCTGGAGGAGGGGGGCGGGGAGGGAAACAAGGTGATTTTGGCACATTCTTAGCTGAGGGTGGTTTAGTCTTTGGTTGGGAGCAGAGACAGTCACGTGGGGCTTTTTTGACTTGGACCTCTCCTGTGCAGTGATTTTTTCAACACTGCTGTGGAGGTCTGCCTGTCACCAGCTTGTGAGCCCGTTGCTTACAAGAGAGAAGTGCCGAGACCAGCACAGTTGTAGTGGGTTTGATGCTTGCCAAACGCCAGTGCACCCATGAAAAAAATCATTCACTCTTTCTCCTTTGCTATAGTTAATCAGAGGAGGGAGAAAGAAAACTCATGGGGTGGCATAAGGATTGGGAGAAAACACTTTAATGGCAAAACACACTCAAAACTTTAGAAGGTATAAAGAAAAAATTATTAACAGAATTAAAAGAAGATAATGAGAACTAGAAATAAACCTTTGGAACACCTTTTCTCCCCCCCAGCTCTTTTTCCCTTCCCATCAACAGTGCAGGGAGACAAAAACATGGGTGTTTTAGTCAGTTTGTCACTTCTAAAATCTTTCTTCAGTTCGCTTAGGGAGAGGAATCTTTTTTGCTATGCCATGGAGTCCTTCCCATGGGAGACAGTTCTCTGTGAACTTTTCCAACACAGTTCTAAATTTTACAAGTAGCAGTCAGCCTGAAACCTGCTGCAACATGAAGTCCTTCCCACAGGCAAAAACAGTCTTCCCACAACTGTCTTTTTTGTGGAACATTTAGTTTATGGGGTTTGTTTTTTAAGGATGAGTTGCTCTAGTATAAAAGCAAGGGTCTTCTTCTATTTCTGAAAGCAAGGGTTCTCTCCCTCTCTGTCCAAGCCTCTCACCAGATCACAGCTTTTCAGCATCTACATGTTCCAGCATGAGTGCCCTTTTCTCATGGGCTGCAGGTTAATTCTGCATCCCCCCCATGCACTTCATGAATTACAAGGAAACAGTTTGTTGTATTAAAGTCCTTACCACAGCTTGCAAAAGGATCTCAGCTCTGAGACTTGGAGCACCTCCTTCTACCCCTTCCTCTTTTTCACCGACCTTAGTATCACCATGTTGTTCTCTTCATGTCTTCACCTTTTCTTCTTCTCTGACTTGGGGGAGAATTAGTGTTCGTAGGTTCATTTGTTCTCAAGTTTTATCAATTGAAACAGTTTTTATAGAGTTCTGCAGCACTGAAAGGTTGATCTCGTCTGGGCTCCACAATCAGGAAATGTCTCACTGTGCCTCTCGCTGCTGGTCACATGGTCCACGCCAGCACCACACAAGCCGCACCGGCTGCCAGCTACACTCTGCTTTTCCTTCATGTGGGGCGCCAAAAAAGAAAAGCTGCTGCCGCCGCTTTTGTCTTTCTGTCTGCCGCATGGCTGGCTAAAAGCAGCTAAGCAAAAAAAGTCCATTGCGAGTGTGAAAAATGCATATTTCATGATTGGCTTTTCGCAAATATTAAATTGAATCCTATATGTATTATGTTATATTGATTAGAAGTGCTGTATTAACATTTTAATAGTATGGTAAATGTAGTTTTGTAATTAAAATAGAACCTATGTATGTGGGGTTTTTTTTTACTAACTCAAGCAAGAGATGAGATAATGAAGAAACTCTTCACACAGAGATGACAATGATGGGGGCCCATAAAGAATTACTGCCTCCTTATCGGAAAAGACAAACATTCTTCCACCTTCTCTCCGTCTTTATGGAACCACCAGGATTAAGGGGAAGAAGTTGACAAAAACCAGAAAAGTTCTTAATTTGCAAGGAATTTATGCATCATGTATGAGATGTATGAATATGCAACAGGCTATTGCTTTTAAAGATTATTCCTTTGTTCACAAGGCATGCTTATTGGGCTTAAGTGCCCGAGAGCATCCAGACGTCCGTAATTCTTTGCTTTTTATTGTCTTGTAATTGTCCTAACTCTAAATTTTCATTACTCTAATTGTATTACTATTTTTAAAGTTATTTTATTATTATTAAACTTTTAAAATTTTAAAAACCAAGTGATTGGCGTTTATAACAAATGGTAGCAGAGGATGGTTCCTAACACCTCTCTGCCGGTGCCTTAGGAGAGTCAGAGTGAGGGAGACGCGTCCTGCCCTGATTAGGCAGCCTCACTGTGCTCCCCTGGTGCTACCGACGGATGCAGGTTACGATCCGATGGACAAAAGGAGACAATAAAACAAAGAAAAGGGAAAGGATTCCCTAAAACCACAGTAATTAGCCCCTAAGACCAAAGTGTACACGAAGAACAAAGACCCAAGGACAAAGGATAGGTAAGTATTTGTTGGGATGGGGTGGATAAGGGGGGATGAATGTGTGTGAATGAGAGGCGGGCTGGGTACCCCAGACCTGCTAAGCGATTGTGGAGTTTCTTATGCTGCGTTTCCGTCTTTTTCGCGCGAGAAAAGCGGCCAGTACAGAGACGAAGCGAATGATAAAAGAGTGAGAGAATCCCCCCGGGGAAAATTGGGATTGCGTCTCGGGGAAAGAGTGGGACCCCTTGGAGAGAAGAAGCCGAGGGTGTTCCTGGTATAATCCATTGGGTAAAATAAAAGGTAAAAAGAGGGTTTTCTTGGCATAATTAATTAGAGAAAAATAAAAGGTAAAAAGAGGGTTTTGTTGGCATAATTAATTGGAGGAAAAAAATTCAAAAGGTAAAATGTGTGGGAGGGGCCCCTAAAAATTCTGCTTTGGACAACACAGCTAGATTGAGGGATATCCAAAAATACCAACACTGGCCAGTAACACCTATTAGGTGAAACAAAAGGTACCTTCTTGTTGTCCCCTGTGGGTGGGAGCTTAGGCAAAACCCGCAATACTAGCCTTGTTCCCCTGGGCGTGAGGGGGAAGTTGTGACTGCAGCCAGCCTCAAAGGTGAATTGGAACCAGAGGCAAACAAAAGGTACCTTTACTTGTTGTGTACGCGAGGGTGGTTCCCGCACCAACAAGTCCCCTGAGGGTGGGAGCTTAGGCAAAACCCTGCAAAAACTTGAGTGAAAAAGTCTGCTGGGTTGAGATATTAACCTTCGAGAGCACCCAGGATTGAGTAACTCAGGGCACTTCCCAGAGGCCCAGCGGTACTGAAGCCCAGAGAGGCTGCCCCCAAAGCAAGGATGGCTCAGTATTGTAGGACCTTTTAGCACCGCGGCTGCGTAAAGTAGTCGTCTAACCCATTCCCCCTGGGGGAGGGGGTGTGGGGAGTCCAGATCGGGCAAGATACGGAGGTCCGAACCCCTGACTCTGAAGCTATCTCTAGGGAAGAGGGATAGCCAAACCTCGGGGAGGTGGAAGGGGTCAGGGTGGGGGCTTACACGATTCACGATTCTCTGGCAACAGAAATCCCTTTGTGTAAGTCTAAGAGGTTTGCTAACATTTCCTTCCTCTGTGCAATAAAATAAAGGGAAATGTAGAAGTATGAATGGACAGGCCTGAGGGTGTGGATGTGTGTGCGAAAGTAAGTGGAAAATAAAGGTGAGTAAATAGAAATTAGTGGAAGATATGCAATGCAGATTGTTTGTTTTGAGCTAAATAAAAGTGAGTAAGTGTGCACGAATGAAAGTATATGTAACAGTATTGTGAAGTCCAGAAGTATGAATGAACAGGCCTGAGGGTGTGAATGTGAGTGAGAGTGAGCGAGAGATAAAAGTGAGTAAATGGAAATGAGTGGAAGATATGTAATGTAGATTGTTTATTTTGAGCTTTATTTTTTAGAGGGAGGTGTATTATGTCGAATGGTTTGTGAGAGAAAGGATTTTTTGCATGGGTAGTTGAAAGAAGGTAGTATTTAGGTTGTTAGAAAATATGAGGAAAAAAAAAGAGCATGGAATGAATAGATAAGATTTTGGGAAAAAAAAAAAAAAGGGACAGAAAACCAGTAAAAAGGAAGAAAAAGGGGAAAAGGGAGTGGAACAAGAGGGAACCACACCACTTGCAGCCAAGCCGCTTGTCCCGGGCCCTGGCTCGCCGCTTGTTTCAGCTCCGTCTGTCCCAGTCCCGGCATTTGTCCCAGGTCTCAGCGAGCCGCTCGCTTCGGCTCCGCCCACCCCAGTGCCGGCGCCTGTCCCGGTGCCTGTTTCGCTGCCCGCAGCCTCTGTACCAGTCCCCGTCTCACTGCTCGCGGCTGCCCAACCGGCCCCTGCCCCCGTCCCACCGGGCTGGTCCATGGCGGCTCCGCCGGCCGCGCCTGGTGGGCTCTCGTCCGTCCCGTCCGTCCCGTCTGTCCCATCCTTGACCGCTCCTCCTGCGGCTGTTTCCTCTGCCCCATCCCCAGCGACTCTGACTGTGCCTGCTGCGCTGGGCACCGCCGCTGCTGCTTCGCCTCTGCTGGGAACAGCTGACCCAGCCGCCATTAACCACGCTGGTATCCCCTGGAAATGCCCCCTCGTTTGGCAGTTCCGGCAGCAAACCCTGCCCATGCTCCCCTGAGCTCCGTTCCCCTGGTAACCGCAGCTGCAGCCCAAAAAAAACTCGCACCTGGAGGACGCCCCTTATAGGAACACAAGAAGTTCAGTTAGAAAACAACATTCTCCAGACTCTTCCTCACAACACGGGAGAAAGGCTATAGAAAAAGACTGGGATCTGTTTCCACTTAGAGAGGTCCCGATGGGAGGGGGTGGAACTGAGTTTGTAAATGCTCCTTTAACTTCTTCTGAGGTCAGGAATTTTAAAGAGGAAATCAAAGGGATTTTGAAGGATCCCATAAGCACTGCTGAACAATTAGACCAATTTTTAGGTTCAAGCATTTATACCTGGGAAGAAATGTGGTCGATAATAAAGATACTATTTTCTCCAGAAGAAAGGGAAATGATCAAAATTGCAAGCAAAGAAGCCGGGAGTAAAGAAAAACCACATCCCTTCCCTGGAGAGGACAAAATGCCAACTGCACCTCCTGAGCAGGGTCGAAATAATGAGGAGGGGAGAAAACATATGAATGAGTATTGTAATTTAATAATCAAGAGAAAAAAAGGGGCATCATCTCGAGGGCAAAATGCTGAAGGGACTTTTGAGGCACAACAAGGGAAAAGGGAGGCTACAACTGAATGGTTGGACAGACTTGGGAGAAATATAAGGCAACATTCCAGAATGGATCCTGAGACTGATGTGAGAAAAGCTTTGTTAAAGATTAACTTTGTGCTTGGCCAGATAATGGAAAAAATTGAAGATCAGCATGACAAATCATTAGATGATTTATTAAAGGAGGCTCAGAAAGTCTATGGCCAAAGCCAAACTAAAAGCAAGGATTGTGGCAGTCACCATGTGAGAAAACAATTACAAGAAAAAAAAAATCAAAAACACACAAACACTACTCCTAGATATGACAGTAGTAGAGACAGGGGAACAGAAAAAAATAAAACCCCAATACAAACCAAGTCTCAGGAGCATTCCAGGAATGTCTGCTTTTACTGTAAGAGCAAAGGACATTATAAGAGAGATTGTCCTAAGAGAGCAACAGATCTGAAAATCTTCTGAGAGATGAGCAAAGAAGACGAATAGGGATAGTAGAGGCTCTATTTTTTTAAGGGAAAAATACCATCTAGAGTCTGTGATAACTTTAAAAGTGGGTCCCCAAGAAAAAATAATTAGAATTTGTAGTAGACACAGGGGCAAAAAGAACCTGTCTGTTAAATATTCCAAAATATTATAGTGTAAGCAAAGATACTGTAAAAGTAACAAAAAAAAAATTAACAAGGAAGTTTGGGCTAGAGAAGGAAATAGGGAAGGATGCTTCATACTGAGCAGATGTCTTAATTGAGCTGTTGATTCAGCTAATTCTTTTCCCATTACTGTGTACAAGTAGTTTAAATTATTTCTTCCAATTTGCATTGTGATTTTTCATCTTGAAATTTGTAACTTGCTATACTCTAAAGTTGAGAAACTAGTTTACAGCTGTGACATAGCCAGACCTACTTTTAATTTATTTTGAATCGATGTGAAGCTGTTCAATCACATGGTTCTCAGTGTGTAAAGTTAAACTAAAGGTAACACCAGCTACTTGGCAGGTCAATGAGAAACATTTTTTCTTCCAGCCAGTCCTTTTACATGTACCCAAATGTGTTTTGCTTTTTTAGTTTTTTGTTTTGTTTGTGTTTCTGGAAGTGCTGACTGCTTGCAGTGCACCTAGAACAGCAGCTAGAGTTGTGCATGCATAGCACTTTTGAAAAATAAGGCTCATTTTTTTGACCTAGAATTGGAGATGGCTACATATATAAATGGGAACACACAAAGCTGGATGAAGAAAAGGTTTCAGTATCTTCTAATGTAAGCTGTTAATTTGTTACTTTCAGCATCACTGTGGGTGTGTGACACGCACACATTAAAAAAAAAAAAAGGCGGTGGGGGGAAATCTCTGCTTGCTGTAGTTTTATTTCTGGAATGAGTTAGACAGCTATGAAGAAGTTGTGGGTTCCTTGTGTGGTTTACCCAGGCCTGCAAGGAGGGCTTGGTCGTGATTCCTTCTGTGCTGCAGGTAGCCCTGCAGCGTGGCAGCAGTAGCTTGCCTCTAGTGAGTTTGCAGGCAGGGTGCTTCACCACTGCAGTGCTCAGGTGCTGTTTCCTATTGTGACATTAAAGCTTAAATTCAAGAGTGCCTCTTTCCATCCAATTATTGTTTGTACCACAGGAGCCTCTTTGAACAGTGTTTCCTAATGTTCAAAGAGAAAGTATTGCAGAGACAAATTCCTTACTTTCTGTCTCCCCTCACTGTATTCATGTTTTGGCCATTCTCTCTTCAAAATATGGATTTGTAAAACTCATGCTCTGTGTCCTCAGATGCCCTTCCCAAATCAAACCTTGGCTTCGTTGCAAATTGCGTTGCACTAACTAACATTGTCTTAAATATTTTGGTGCAGGTAGAGTCACTTTGGAAGTGGGTTGTTGTTTACCTTGTTCTTACAACCTTTTTGAGCTTGTGAATGGAAAAAAATTGTGATAGAAAAACAAGTCTTTAGTTTTAGCACTGTGTCAGCTGTGAGTGGCTAGTAGCCTTGGTGGAGAGTGCCATGAATTGCATGCTTGCAAAATGCACATAACAAAAGTAATTTAATTTGTAAAGAAGTTGAAAAAGGCGGAGGGGTGGTTGGCAGACTTACCCCTCTGAGACATTGGAATGTGGACTGATGTTAGAAGGTGGACTGATGCTGGAATGTGGATGTTAAAATGTGAAGAGAGAGAAAGAGAGGGAGAGAAAGAGAGGGAGGTGAAGGACAGAGTTAAATGCAAGACTTAAAAAAAATAAATAAATAAAAGAAAGGGACCACCACTAGAGATAAGATCAAGGCAGAGATAGCTGACTTTCACAAAGTGATTTATTTGTTTCAGCAAGAACTCTTTTCTCTTTCTGGTTTTTGTTGTTAAGAAGAGGAGGCTTTTTGTTCTGAAGAATGAGTTAAATGTTGCCCAAAAAGTAAAAAACAAGAGATGTGATACATGTCGTGTTAAAATTGGCCTGGTCTTTCTATTTAACTGCTTATAGCTCACAAGAAGAATTGGCCTCTGCAGCTATTAAAACAGCTGGATACAAGAAGAAGAAGCAGCTGTAGAAAAAGCTTTTAGTTAAACCCAGAAAGTTTTGAAGAAAACTAATGGTAAAAGTTAATGCAGTATTGTCTTTCTTTTAACACTGTGTTATTAAGAAGTCCTTTCCAGGTACCACTAAAGCAGCAATCTGAACCACGGAAAGAGGGTGAATTCACGACAGCAAAATCAAAGAACTTGTGAAGAACCTTGAAGAATGGACTATCACATCTAAACCGGGTGATACCAAATTGACTTTCGACTGGGACTGGGTGGTAATGGTTTGGGAAAACCCAAATGAACCAAGGAAAGTACAAAAAAAATAACACCTAACTGAGAAATAAGGCAAAGTTTACATCACTGGTTTTAAGCACTGCCTAAATAAGCCCTCAGATGCCTCCGGCACCTCCTTAGGAGAGGAACACTGCCACTTCAAACAGGAAGATCAAGATTATTTTAATCAGAGTTCTCACATTCTGGCCTTAGCCTGTGACTTGTACAAGGAAGAAGGGAAATTACCATCAGTATTATACTGTATACTTTATTTGATTCATCCCAGTGCTGGACACACTAGATGGGTTATAAGTAAATGTTCAAATTATGAGAATAATTGGTATTGAAGCTCACAAAATCTATGTTCTCATTGCAATAGGTATTGAGTACTGAATCTATCCCCTATACAGATAGAACTCAAAGCAACTGAGGTAATAACTTTGTTTTGTGGATGGGAATTATCAGTGCCTGTTGACTGAGAGATACCTGAGGAATGGTAAGAAACCTCAGTTAAGGAGTGTTGAAAAAGACTTGCCTAAAAATATTTAGTAACAAAGGAAACAGAGGGCAAGCCTGGATTGACCACTGTACTCGCCACCGAGAAGATCACGCATACCTGCTATGGGAAGCAACTCCATAGGCAGGGGAGGTGGGGGTATAAGCCATACCAGACCTCTGTTATTCCTGTTTCTGTCTCTCATTTGTTGTCTTTTACCTTTTGAGATACTGGCAAGATCGTGTCACAAATGCTACAAAAAAATATTACATGGAAAGAAACCAAACTTCCTTTTTTGTTACACACCCCCATGTCAACAGCCACTGTTATAACCCATTCAAACTGAGTACCTGCAAAAAAAAAAAAATTGGGGAAAAATATTGAATTCCAAGGAACTTAGGAAAAAGTGGTAATAGATGGGGCATTGAATGTCCAAAATGAGAATGATGAATTTGTTTTACATTTGATTTCAGGAATACAGTCCAAGATTTTGCAAAAAGGCCATTAGTAAACAAAAAAGTGAAACCAGCACAGCAATCTACCTCTGTATTAAACCCAAATTATATACTGAATCGTATTATAAGACTCCAAGCAGTCATAGAGAAGATAACAAACAAAGCCGCTCAGGCATTAGAATTAAAGAAATAACCCAGATACCGGTTCAAAAGTGGGAAAACAATGTTAAAAACTAACTGATGGGATAATGTATTGAAGAATAGATAGTGGAATAAATTAGGATTACAACTGTTCTGATGTTTCTTCCTTGTTTAATCCCATCTTTAATTTGATTACTAACATAGTCTAAAGAATGCAATTAGATAAGAAATATTGCTCAAGCCAAATGATTTGTAAAGAATAAGAGGAGGGATTGTGAAAAATGCATATTTCATGATTGGCTTTTCGCAAATATTAAATTGAATCCTATATGTATTATGTTATATTGATTAGAAGTGCTGTATTAACATTTTAATAGTATGGTAAACGTAGTTTTGTAATTAAAATAGAACCTATGTATGTGGGGTTTTTTTTTACTAGCTCAAGCAAGAGATGAGATAATGAAGAAACTCTTCACACAGAGATGACAATGATGGGGGCCCATAAAGAATTACTGCCTCCTTATCGGAAAAGACAAACATTCTTCCACCTTCTCTCCGTCTTTATGGAACCACCAGGATTAAGGGGAAGAAGTTGACAAAAACCAGAAAAGTTCTTAATTTGCAAGGAATTTATGCATCATGTATGAGATGTATGAATATGCAACAGGCTACTGCTTTTAAAGATTATTCCTTTGTTCACAAGGCATGCTTATCGGGCTTAAGTGTCCGAGAGCATCCGGACGTCCGTAATTCTTTGCTTTTTATTGTCTTGTAATTGTCCTAACTCTAAATTTTCATTACTCTAATTGTATTACTATTTTTAAAGCTATTTTATTATTATTAAACTTTTAAAATTTTAAAAACCAAGTGATTGGTGTTTATAACAGCGAGACATGATGAGAGATCCATGGCCACGCAGCACTGCCCTGGCCACACTGCCGCTACTGGACCAGGATGGCGGCTGGGTCACTCCCAGTGCTGGTCCTGGCCGCATAGTTGCTCACAGTGCTGACACGCGGAGCTAGACTCTAAAACTCAGAGACAGAATGAGTTTTAAAGTAGGTATGTTTATTCGGCCGGACGCATGTGGGACATTTCCCCAAATACATGCGTGCCCCTTGCTTACACACGTGTTCTTTTATCCCCTGGAGTGTTACATATGCATTAAGTTTCCCCGTGGATCATTTCCTGGCTCCCCTCCCTCTCCTCTCTGTATGCTAATCAGCTTGTCGGTCCTCTGCGCCTGCGCAGCTGTCTCTGGTGGTCATCCCAGGCTTCGGGGGTCGTAAAAGGGATGAAGTAAGAATGGTCTTCTTCAGGCTGACTTTTCGACCCCACTGCTTTGCACATGCCCATTGATTCCTTGGCCACGGTCCAAGCCAGGGGCCAGGATCCATCTGTTTCCAGAACATAAGGGGCCCTATTTTCAGTTGTCTTTACACCCTGTATCCTGTTTTCCATATACATTCCTTCTCTTTATCAGGTCTCTCCTTGCTGCTCTGCACGTAGTCTCTTCCTTTTCCATAGGCTAGGATACGGTATATTCTCACGTAACCTAAGGATGTGGCCCTAAGCAATATCCATTATTTTATATGCCTATACTATTCAATACCTTCTAATTTCTATGATTAATATCTTCTAGTTCTAACCCCATGTTTCAGTGTCGGGATGGCCCCTGACAGCATGGCCCAGCGGCTCCCCCCCCCCCCCCCCCCTCCTTAGAAAGCAGGGAGCAAGAGAGCTTCCCATGTTTTTTTTGTTCTTAAATATGCTATCATAGAGGCGTTACCAGCTTTCTAATTGGCTTAGTAGTGTGCCTATTCTCAGAGCTAGCCAGCGATTGGTTTTAACAGGTACAGAGGAAGCTACTAGCAGCTCCTCACAGAAAAAATCACTTCCATGGCTGGCTTCCCCCCCCCCCCCCCCCCAAAAATCAAGCTATTTAAAACCACCACAACAGTCTACGTGGGTGCCTGGGGGAGTCGTCCCTTCCCCCCTCACCTCCAGAGCTGCCACATGGAGGGCTGCCTGGAACCATAGCAACAACTCTGCCAGACCTTTTTCTCTGTATGGTAGTGATAAAGCCCTGCCTTCCTTCCTAGCATGTATCAGCAACTGTTGGTGGTGCCAAAGGCCGGTCACTGCTTGTGTGGGTGCCTGGGGGAGTCGACCCTTCTTCCCTCTCTCTCATCTGAGCCACCATCACCACCGGGGAGGTCCTGCTCTTCCATCAGAACACCCCCTGAAGCTGCAGGGGAGTTGCTGCAGCCTCTCAGCCTCTACACAGTGTCCCCTGCCAGTCATAACTACAACAAAGGGGAAATTGCTTGATGGGAAAGTGTGCTGGTTTTGCATTAAAGCCACTCACAGAAGTGACTTTCTAAGAGAAGCTGCTAGCAGTTTCCTCTGTGTCTGACAAAAAACCAATCAGTAATTAGCTTTGAGAATTGTCAATCTGTTAAACTACTGAGAAAGCTAGACACGCCTCTATGAATACACCTGTTATAGACGGAAAAAACCCCGGGAAGCTCTTTTTTCCTTCCAGCCTGGGAACAGGTGGTAAGGTCAGCCACGCGCCCGTCTCGGCCAGGCTGGGCCAGGTGGGGGTGGGCACTGCCCTCCCTTTTTGCCCAGCGGTTGCCAGGCAGGGGGAGGTGAGACAGAGTGAAAATTTTACAGGGTAGAAATCCATTTGGATTTAGGTGAAATGTGCCGCTTTGAGCGTGATAGCATAAGTAAAATATGCTGTTTAGTCTGGTAACTTTGCAGCACTAGTAAAAGTGCCCCAGCTGAGGAGAAAGAATGTCAATATCCAAAAATAAGAGATAAGAGATACTCCTCGAACCTTGAAACGGACAGGGCAGAGTGACACAGGAGTTCTTTCTGTACTTTCTGATAAAAAACTAGCTACAAGTGTAACTAGCTGTAAGTGTAACGTGAAATCAGCAGAATGAATGTGCATGAACCTAATGTGAAATTCTATTTGTAATGAACAAAGTTTCCAGGTGTTCCCCAGAGCGGCGGGAAGGGCCTTCCTAGTTCCCATGGCAACACTGGAATGACTGCTGGCTACCGATATTGAAATGTTAATTAGTTAATTGCTCTATTTGTTCTCTCTAAACTACCTAGAGGTAGCCTGCCTCCCCCCCACCACACCGACATTCTGGGACTAAAATGCAAATAAGAAAACCCCCTGGGATAATGGGAGTATTTTTTGGGGGGATAAAGACACCCCTAAATAAAGAACTAAACACAGTAGAGGGGGATAGACAAATGCCCTAGCTGAGGAAGAGGGAAACAAATCCCCTGATGGACTCTTGTCTGTCACCATCACCTAAAGCGACTAGACTAGAGTAGGCTGGGGCAAGTGGAGACGGAAGAGACAGTGCCCCCTGGTGCTGCCACCATGGAAGGAGCGGGGACAGCTGTTGTTCTGGACTTCAGCAATAGACTCTGCACTCCACGCCTCCTCACCCTTTGGCCACCGGTTGTGCCACAGGGGAAGAAGAAGGGACAGCTGCTGCTCTGGACTTCAGTGACAGACCCTGCATGCCTCCTTCCTTTTGGCCACCTGGGAAAGCTACAACAACGGGGGCAAGCTCAGTTCGGGACCCCTGTCCAACTGATCTTTTTAACAAAAGGGCTGAGCATTAATAAAGGCATTAGCCCTGTTCATTTCAGTTGGGGGCTCGGTCCGGGAAAGGCACGCCCGAAGAGGACCCCCGGACAGTTGGACATCTCGACTCCCGCTTCAAGGGACCCTCGGGAGTTGCTGGCTACCTCCGGACCCTAATAGTACCGCGTTTCTGGATCCCTGGCATGTACGGCGGGATGTCTAGCAGGCAGGAGCAGCAAGTCCTGCCAGGCAGAGTGCATGTCCCTGGCAGGCAGGACAGAATACCAAGGAAGATGGGATGTCCCTGGCATGTAGAGCAAGACATCCTAGTGAAGCGATTTGCAGAAAAATAAATAGACTCCACAACTCGATATAGTTATGAAGTGGGTATGTATGCCAGCGCCTGGCACAAGTGAGATAGTTCTCAAAACACTTGTGCCCCGAGCCTCAGTCTGACCCACATCTTTATTCACAAAGGTGTTCCATATGCAATACATTGCACAATTTTTCATGCATATTCAACCCCTGGCCCCGCCTGTCCTCGCCTCTCATGCTAAATAGGTCCCCGCCCTTCTGGGCATGCATGGTTTGCTGTGGTGGTCGCGCGGGTGGTCTCTGGTGGTCTCTGAGGCTGAAGATTTTGGTCTTCCTCCTATTTGAACTCTTGAACTTTTCTCCTCTGTGCATGCGCTTTTGGTCCTTTGGTGCCTATCTGAGTAGGTCTGTCAGTCTTGATAAGCTTGGAGACAGAGGAGCCCCTTTATCTGGGTTCTTTGCATCTCCTGGTCTTCTCTGGCATTGTCCTTTATGCAAGAAACTTCAGAGATTTGCATTTTCTTATGCCCTTTGTACCATGGCAGAGGTTTCTCAAGTAAAAGGTTAAAATTCGACACATAATTCTACAAACTAAAATTTAAATGTTTTAATTTATTTTGTTAATTCAAGTGAACTCCAAAAATCTCTATTTCACTAGCAGGCAGGAGCAAAAAGTCCCGCCAGGCAGAGGGCATGTCCCCAGAAGGCAGGACTGGCTAACAGAGCAGTGGGATGGTGGGATGTCACCGGCAAGGCAGGACAGTATAACATGGCAAGTTGGGTGTCCTTAGCAGGTAGGGCAGGACGTCCTAGCAGGCAGGAGCAACAAGTCCCGCCAGGCAGAGGGCATGTCCTTGGCAGGCAGGGCTGAAGGTCCCCAGCAGAGCAGGTAGAGGAATGTCCCTGGAAGGAAGGGCAGGATGTCCCTGGCAGAGCAGCCATGAACCCAAGTAAGCAGAAAGGCAAGGAAGGCTCAGAAGGACATTCGACCTTACCTCGGCAGGGAGACCAAGCTTCCCAAGCCTAGTAGGAGCATCAGGAAAGGGGGCTTGGCCGGAGTTCGAGTGTAAGGCTCGGCAGGATGTTCAACCTTACCTCAGCAGGGAGACCAAGCTTCCTAAGCCTAGTAGAGTCAGGCAAGGGGGCTTGGCCCGAGTTCAAGAGTGAGGCTCGGCAGGACGTTCAACCTTACCTCGGCAGGGAGACCAAGCTTCCCAAGCCTAGTAGGGTTAGGCAAGGGTGGCTTGGCCGGAGTTCGAGTGTAAGGCTCGGCAGGACATTCGACCTTATCTCGGCAGGGAGACCAAGCTTCCCAAGCCTATTAAGAAGGTTGGGCAGAAGGCCAAGTAAGAGTTTAGGCAAGACTTAGGAGGGGTCCAAGCCTAAAAAGTCCAGGAAGAAGTCCAAAACTTAGACCGAAGAGCAAGATAACAAAAGACAATATATGTGAGTGTGACTAGTGATTGTCCTAGCCAAGAGACAATGCAAAGTGTCAAGAGGGTAGTACTAAGAGTGGGAGTTTAGTTATAAAGTTTGGTCAAGAGATTCAAAATACTAAGTTGTGGGGAGGGACCAGATGAGCTTTAATTGCCTGTCTGTATATTCCATTTTAAATAGAGGCACCATTTAAAGTAAGAATTTGAGTTCTTAGTTGACACAGAGGCAGATAAGTCCAGTATAAACAAGTTACCAGTAGGAGTCACCATTGGGAAGAAGGTCTGTGAGGTTTTAGGGGCAGAGGGAAGACCATTTAAAGCATCTATAGTTGAGAATATAGAAATCAAGGGGAATTCAAGACAATGTTTGGCAGACTTTATCTACCCGCTAAATTTAGGAAGTAATCTCTTGGGAAGAGACTTGCAAGTTCAATTGGGGGTAGGGATCATCCCAAGAGATGGGAGGATGGTAGTCCAGGTCATGAGGCTGACCCAGAGAGACATAGAGGAAATAGACCCCAGAGTATGGGCAGAAGAAAGTAAGTGTGGATACTTGAACATCACGCCAATAAAAATAGAAATGCAAAGAGATACACCCCCTATCTGAGTCAAGCAATACCCAATATCCCCTGAAGGCAGGAGAGGATTAGCCCCAGTGATCAAACGACCATTAGAACAAGGTATTCTAGAATCATGCATGTCCCCCCATAACACTCCTATACTAGCTGTAAGAAAAGCAGAAGGGAAATACAGGCTAGTTCAAGACTTAAGGGAAGTAAACAAGAAGACTGTTACCAGACACCCTGTGGTATCCAACCCCTATACCCTTTTAAGACAAATTCCAAGGGAGCATGTCTGGTTCACAGTTATAGATTTAAAATATGCCTTCTGGGCATGCCCACTGGCAGACGAATGTCATGACTGGTTTACATTTGAGTGGGAAGATCCTGACAGAAGGAGAAAGCAACAGCTAAGGTGGACACGTCTCCCACAGGGGTTTGCAGAATCCCCAAACCTCTTTGGGCAAGCACTAGAGGAACTATTAGGGCAGTTCACTCCTGAGGAAAACGTTCAGATCTTACAGTATGTAGACGACTTATTAGTATCTGGGGAAGAGCGAGACTGGGTCAAAACCACCAGTGTTAGACTCCTAAATTTCCTGGGAGAAAACCGCCTAAAAGTATCCCAGGAAAAACTACAATTCGTAGAATCTGAAGTGACCTACCCAGGTCGCATAATTGGAGAACGGTATAAGAAACTAAGTCCTGAGAGAATCTCAGGTATCCTGTCTATCCCAGCTCCCAAGACCAAGAGAGACGTAAGGAAGCTACTAGGCCAATTTGGTTATTGTAAACTGTGGTTAGATCAATCCACCAAAAGCATGAAGTTCCTTTATGATGAATCAGTAGACTCTGAGCCTGTAAAGTGGACAGAAGAGGATGAGGAACAGCTACGAGGTTTGAAAGATAAACTATCCTCGGTACCTGTTCTAAGCCTGCCTGACCTTAAGAAAGACTTTAACCTGTTTGTGAGCACAGAAGGGGGAATTGCATATGGGGTATTAACTCAAGAATGAGGAAGACATAAAAAGCCAATAGCCTACCTCTCAAAACTACTAGACGCAGTAGACAGAGGATGGCCAACTTGCCTGCAAGTAATTGCAGCAGCAGCCATCCTGATAGAAGAAGCCCAAAAGTTGACCCTCCAAGGGAAAATTAAAGTCCACATCCCCCACAATCTCAAAACAGTGCTAAGCCAAAAAGCTCAGCAGTGGTTGTCTGACTCTAGAATATTGAGGTATGAGATCATCTTAATGAACACAGGTGACTTAGAGTTAGTCACCTCCAAATGTCTAAAGCCTGCACAATTTCTTGCCAGAGAACCCCAGGCTGATCTAGAACATGATTGTATTGAACTCATAAATCTACAGACCAAAGTGAGAGAGGATTTAGAAGATGTACCCTTGCCATACAGGAGATCCCTTTTTATAGATGGGTCCTCAAGAGTAGTAGGAGGGAAAAGAGCTTCAGGATATGCTGTCATAGACAGGGAAGACATGAAAGTCGGAGAAAAAGGGAAACTGCCCTCAAACTGGTCAGCCCAGTGTTGTGAAGTCTATGCTTTGAAAAGAGGATTAGACCTGTTAGAGGGAGACCAAGGAACTATTTACACAGACTCGCAATATGCGTTTGGGATCATCCATACCTTCGGAAAAATTTGGGAGGAGCGTGGCTACCTAAACTCCAAAGGGAAGAACCTGGTACATGAGAAACTGATAAAACTAGTATTAGAATCCTTACAAAAGCCCACAGAGATAGCTGTGGTGCATATAAAGGGACATCAGAAAGGACACACCCGTGAAGAAAAGGGAAACCGATTAGCAGATCAGATAGCTAAAGAAGCAGCCTTAGACTCAAGAAATCCAGTAAAAGCTTTTAAAATAGAAGTAGGACCAAGTAGAGAAAGAAAAGAAGAAGAGTCAAGGTTCAGTGAAAAAGAATTAAAAATAATAAAGGAACTAGAATTACATCAAGGGGAACAAGGAGAATGGTTAACTCCTGATGGGCCTAAGTTCCTAAATAAAGCCCTAGTTTGAAGAGTGCTAGTAGAGTTACATGAATTGACCCACTGGGGAATCCAAGGTTTGTGCAACCACTTTTTACGGGAAAAATTATGTCTTGGAGTATATGGTCTGGCAAAGACAGTCACAAGAGAGTGTGCGATTTGCCTGAAAACTGACCAGAAGGTAATGAGAAAAACAGCACATGGGGGAGGAAAACTTGCTTTGAGACCTTTCCAAAACGTACAAGTAGATTTCACTGAAATGCCCTCTGTGCAGAGGTACAAACATTTACTAGTGATCATAAATCATCTCACTCGCTGGGTGGAGGCTTTCCCAACCAGAAAAGAGACCGCGCAGGAAGTTGCAAAAATAATCTTAGAAAACATCATACCATGATATGGGCTAGTCAATAACATTGACTTGGACTGAGGTCCACATTTTGTCGCTCAAACTTTACATCAAGTAACAAAAGCCCTGGGGATAAGGTGGAGATAAAGGTATACATGATATTATATCTGAATAGTTATGATCAATGCAAAAACTAATATATATAAATGTGAAAGCCAATATCACATTGCAGTCCTCTTTTTTTAACAATTCATCCCCTTTTTCTTTCTTACTGCATTTGGCTTGAGCTACTACATTTGAACTTCTATATTCTTGGCCTGTTGATACTTTTCAAAGATTCCACATTCTTTTCCTAAGCTTGTGTCATCTTTTGCCCTTCTTAACACCATAATGTTTTGTTTTCCCCCTATGGTTCCCAGTTCTGGTTTGGTGGGGACTGTAATCACTTGCATATTTTGAATCACATAGGTAATTAATCGGATTAGGCATGGGATCAAACATGTAAGGAAAAATCAGGCTCGTTATTCCATATAACACTACAAATCCCACTTTCTTCCACCAGCTTATTCCAAAGAAATTTTCTAACCATCCTTTATTCATTATAGATTCTCATTTCTGGACTGGTACATGGGCTATTTTCTGGATGCTTTTAACTATATCCAAAACTGCATCCCCATTATCATCAATTTGTAAGCAACAATCAGATGTGTTAAATTTTCCACAAACTCCCCCTTCTTCTGCTAATAAATAGTCTAGAGCTAACTGATTTGTATATACAGCTGCTCTGCTTTGCCTTTGTTGACTGACTATTAATTCCATGGCCCCGGCTGTTTCATTGGTTATAATTTCTACAACTGCTTGGAGTCTTATGATGCAATTTAGCATATAAATTTGGGTTCAATATCCCCAACTCTCATCTTGTGCCCAGGTAGCTGGACCATATGTCTTTATTATTTGTTCAGGAGGCCACTCCTCATTACCCCACTTTTGGTGCCCTCCAATTTCTCCAAGTAGTTCCCTTTTGTTTCTCTTTAAGGCATCGTATACTGGGATTCCCAAATTACTGTCATCTTGATTCGGCAGTAGGAAAAATCCTAGTTGGATAATTCCTAGAGTGCAGCTTCCTTTCCAAAGGGGAGGAAGTTTTAGATAAGCCCTTTTTCCACATATGCAAAACAAGCCATCTGGTGCTTTCCAGTATTCTTTTCTTATGTCATTCATGTTTTCCCAAAATTTTGAAATTTCAGGGATCCCGTAATAGGGATTTTTCCCAGGGTCATTAAATATGAAAAGTTCTATTTTCTTTTCATATCTACAGTTCTTTTTCTTCTCTTGGACCCAATATTGTGTGGGTTTTTCAGGAATCCACCATGTGAAGGTTCCATTATAAATTTATATCTTTTACAGGAGGTCTTTCCTACATTGTCTGAGAATTCTTTTCCCATACGCCAGAGGCACTCCTCTCCAATTATTTCTGAACTTAATACCCATCCCTCTGGCCAATTTTCCCCTTTTATGTTGCTTCTGTTCCATTTGAGAAGTTCAACCGGGCCTAGGTTACTACCCTTCCATGGCCATTCTTCAGACATTTAAGCCCTCCCAAAAACCCAGCAGTTGGTAACATTTAGCTCTCTGCTGATTCTTTCTCCCAAATCCACAAACAAGTTCTTTCCTAACTTCGGTAGTTTGATTTCATTTTCTAGTTGTTGCCTGAGTTTTGCATATAAAACTCCAGGTGAAGTTGGCTTTGGGGTGGTGAGTTGCTGTATCTGTTTTCTTTGTTTGCTTATCATTATTCGTTCTTGTATTAAATCTTGTATTATTGGGGTTCCCAATATTCCGACGGAGACCTGCCCGGACTTGTCCCGCTGCTGAGTCCAAAAGGCAGCAGCTGGGGTGGTTTTACCCCAGCGACACCGTTCGGCTCACCCAGAGGCTGCAGGCGGCTGCAAGCTTGCCAGAAGCCCCAGCGGACGGTATTCCTCAGTGGAGAGACTTTAGGCGATGGTGAAGGAAGGAGTCACTTCTGCCAGAGGGTTCGATCCAGAGTGTTTATTCCAGCTACAAAGTTCTGAATCCCATCACAGCTCCAACAGAAGGGGCTTGCCACGTGGCTGGAGTGTCCTTTTAACCCGGGGGTAGGAGGAGGGGCAGGGACAGATAGCCACCAACCAGGAGAAGAGACACCTGAGTTGACCAATGGCCACAGGGGGCAGGGAGTATCTTTTGAATCTACCAATCATTTGACACCTTGTCTCACAGCCAGGGCTCCTGGGACTGGGGGTGGGGGGACAGGAGAGAGGACTTTACCTTTGGGAGGGAGGAGACACACTGCAACATTGTATCAAGTCTCGTTCCTTTTTCCATTCTCGGGTTTGACTCGTGGACAAACAAACCCATTTGTTTCCTTGTGGGCACCCCTGTTTTGACCCTAAAATTTTGGTAACCTTATACATTCAGTCATTTTGTATGCAGGTATCTACCTGAGAGGACTTATAGCAGTGGTGGCTGAGGAAGGTATGAAAGCTAAAGTAAGAAACTTGGATTTTCCCATGTGCCGCAGTGTCCACCAAGTCTTCTTGGTGCTTCCCTGCTAGTTCCAACGCAGCGGCTGCAGGGTGCAGCGGCTACCTGCCACAACCTCAAGCAGTCGAGATGAGCCGGCTAGCATTGCCCGCGTGAGGCTGGGTGGCCGCCACGTGAGTGGGTACTCCAGGGGTATGGCATCTGCCAACCTGGTAGTACTGAGTGCTGCGGCGTGGGTTACGCAGCTTTGGTAGCTTCACACGCTGAGAGGGAGACGAAGAGATGAGAGAAGGGCACTTGTATGCAAGCCCAAAGAGCTTTTATTCCCCCATGCGTGGCTGGAACAAAATGCTCTCAGGGGGATTGCAGTGGCAAAATACCGGGGAACAAAGGGTGGCAGCAGATTAAGTAGGGGGTGGGTGGACAAGGGTGTAAACCTGTCTCGCCCAATGGGGACCAACAAAAAACAGGATTGACAACCCACGGGGAGTGGACAAACCTGACTGATTGGACCAAACAAGGAGGAAACAGGGACAAGTGAGAAGATTGACAGTTAACTGTGGATCTGAGTGGCGGGAAATCTCAGGGTAAACAACTTGGAACAGACCACTGTCAGGGGGACAATGGGTGAGTACAAGGAACAAACCTAACTAACATTAATATAACTGACTAAACAAACCCAACCTACAGCAGCAGGGGACACCCTTCCGTGCTCAGGAGTGCGGAAGAGCGGCTAAGGGTTATGACCCCTTTCCTCGGAAGGCACTGTTGGTGATGGTGAGGGAACTGGCTGGCCTAGAGTACAAGGACCTCTGAGGAGGCGAGAGGGGATTCCAGCCCAAGCTCAATCTCCACAAATTAAAAACATTCCCTTAGGGATAGCTAAAGGCTCCTGATTTAAAGTTGAGGCCATTTTTAGGTGGGCAACGCTGTCCCACCAGAATTTTGCAGTGTATGTTTCCTTAGATTGTCGAACTGCATGGTATAGTTTGTTTTGGGGGTTGGGACTGAGAGTAAACTGTATACAAAAGGAGGCTTTGGAGGAACCTAATAGGTCAAATTCTTGGGGCTCATTTTTAATACGGTTAACTTTTGAATCCAATTCCTCCAGTGAACTCTGGGGTTATCTGCTGGAACTTGAACATCACGCATGTCTAATGAGCGTGCGATTCCTTTAGCTACTAATGAGGGAAACTTATCTGATTTAAAAGGGATCCCCAAAAGGCAAGTTGACATAGGGTTTGTATCTGCTGCCATTGACAGGCAGATGTGATCCTGTAAGAGCCCGTCTGAAGCCCCTTGTTCTCCATTCTGCCTTCCAATTGCCACGAGAAAGAATCCCTTCCCCCACTGCAGTTCCGGCTTAGAACAGGACACAGTGCAGGTGGAACCACTGAACCATCATGCTAGCTGTTCCGAACAAGGCCTGGCAAGAACTTGGCAAGGAGTTGGCAAGGACTTGGCAAAGACCTGACATGGACCCAGCACGGGACGGCCTGATGCGCGGCCTGCTTCTAATCTCCGTTCTTAAGCCGAATGAACTTTTGGGGTGACTCCTGTGGTCCTTCATTGAAGACCCCTCATCTGCCTCGTTACCACTGTGACAAACAAAGAATGAGAACCCTCCTCCCAAGGACTGAGTCTGAGACCCCTACTATTAGGGAGGAGGGGAATTTGGTGGTCTGACCACTAATGACATGACCTGTTTCCCTTCAGTAATTTCAATGAACTTATTCTTCATTGTATTCATCTTGATTTGGTGGTTTCTGTGGACTCACCTGTTTCCTCGTGGCGATTACAATGGACTTTCATTGTTACACTTGTTCCCCCCTCTTTCCTCTGTGGACTATAACTGGACCCCCGAGTCGACCAGAACTTTGGAGACTCCCCCGACACGATAGACGGATCCCCATTGTCCGGACCACTGAGGATCTCACCTGTGTTGGTAGCTATTCCCATCCCCCTCTTCTCTCTCTATCCTTTTATCTCCTTTCTGATCCCCACTATCGCATTTACTGTTTTGGCCCCTAATAAAGGTGCATTTGTTGTGATTAACTGATAGTCCCTTGTTGTTTGCCTTTTTGCACTTTTGGGATCGGTGAAAAGAACCATCACGACACCCCGCAATAAGCGGATCGCGACAGATCCTGATTCAAGGCTCTGGCGAGGGTGGTCCATACATTGCTCTGGGGCAGAGGAACAATCCACGGCCCGCCTAGTTGGCTGATAAAACATAGCAGGACAAGAAGGGCGGGCCTCATGCGTCTGCGGGAACCTCTTGAGGGGACCAGGCTCAGACCAATGTTACTGAAAGAAAACTTAAGGAAAGGGAAGACATTTGGAACAGGTTTTGAGGGGTGTCACGTCAAAAGGAGAGGGTGCTGCACTGCTTCCTTCTGCATCCAGCATCTGCTACCTGTGGGACCAACTTTTTTATTGATGTTCCGGGAACATAAAGCTTAACCCATTTAGAAGGAACCTATTTTAAGCCAATGTGTGGACACAAATCCTGCACTGTTCGGATTTTTTTGAGGCGGCCGCCCACTCAGGGCCACAGGCCCCTGAAAATGAATGCCGGCCTTTTCCCTCAGAAACAAAGCCTACCACCCCAGATTCCTGATGTCACTTTGTCCCAGATTCCTTATGTCAGGTTGCAGCATGCACTTGGGACTGCCAAGACACCCCCAGTTCGAAGTAGTGGCTTGTTGGATGGGGAACACATCCTGTGCCGTTTGGATTTTCAGGAGGTGGCCACCAACTCAGGTCTACGGGCCCCTGAAAAGGAACGCCAACCTGTTTCCTTGTGAAAAAAATCTCACTTGATGTCAGGTTGCCAGATGCGCTTGGGACTGTCGAGATACCCCCAGTTCGAAGTGGTGGCAACTTTGGACTGGGACACATCCTGTGACATTCGGATTTTCAGGAGGTGGCCACCAACTCAGGTCTGCAAGCCCCTGAACACGAACGCTGGCCTGTTTCCTTGCGTGACGAAGCTCACCTGATGTCAGGTCGCATGATGCGCTTGGACTGTCAAGACACCACGAGTTTGAGGTTGGGTTTGCTTGGGTCTGGGACACATCCTGCGCTGTAGGTATTTTTTGGGGGCAGCCGCCCACACAGGGCCACAGGCCCCTCAATACGAAAACCAGCCTGTTTCCCTGTGAAACAAACCTCACCACCCCAGGTTCCTGATGTCAGTTGGCAGGATGCGCTTGTACTTTCAAGACAACATGGATTCGAAGTGGTGGCAGGTTGGATTTGGAACACATCCTGTGCCATTCGGATTTTCAAGAGGTGGCCACCCACTCAGGGCCACAGGCCCCTGAGCATGAACGCCAGCCCTTTTCCTTGTGAAACAAAGCTCACCACCCCAGATTCCTGATGTCACTTTGCAGGGTGCGCTTGGGACCATCAAGTCACCACAAGTTTGAGGTGGATGCGCTTGGGTCTGTGACACATCCTGTGCCCGAGGTATTTTTGGAGGCAGCCAGCCGTGGTGGGCCCCAGGCCCCAGAACAGGAACACTGGTCTTGTTCCCTCTGAAGCAAAGGTCACCATCCCAGGTCCCTGATTTCATTTTGCAGGATGTGCCTGGGACTGGCAATGCAGCCTAAGCTCGAGATGGTGGACGCTTGCATCTGGGACACATCCTGCGCTGTTCAGAGTTTCAGGAGGCGGACGCCCACTCAGGGCCACAGCCCCCTGAATGTGAACGCCAGCCTTTTTCCCTGTGGTGCAAAGCTCACCACCCCAGGTTCCTGAGGTCATTGAGTGGGATATTCTTGGGGCTGTCAAGGCAGTCCAAGCTCGAGGTGGTGGAAGCCTCGCTCTGGGACATATCCTGCACAGTTCGGATTTTCAGGAGGCGCCCGCCCCCTCAGGGCCACAGGCCTTTGAACATGAACGCCAGCCCTTTCAAGTGCGAAACAAAGCTCACCAACCCAGGTTCTTGATGTCCGTTTGCAGGATACACATGGGTCAGTCAAGACACAATGAGTTCGAGGTGGTCGCAGCTTGGGTCGGGGACACATCCTGCGCCGTTCGGATTTTTAGGAGTCAGATGCCCAGTCAGGGCCACGGGCCCCTGAATACGATTGCCAGCCCTTTTTCCTTTGAAGCAAAGCTCACCAGACCAGGTTCCTCATGTCACTTTGCAGGATGCTCTTGGGACTGTCAGGGCAGCTCAAGTTCACGGTGGCGACAGGTTCGATTTGGGACCCATCCTGCGCCATATGGATTTTCTCGAGGTGGCCAGCAATGATGTGCCACAGTCCCTGAACAGAAACAGAAGCCCTTCTCCCTGTGAAACAAAGCTCACCATCCCAGGATCCTGATGTCAGTTTGCAGGATGTGCTTGGGACTGTCAAGACTCCACGAGTTCGAGGTGGTGGCAGCTTGGGACTGGGACACATACTTCGCTGTATGTGTTTTTTGGAGGAGGCACCCTGAGATGGGCCACAGGTACCTGAACTCAAGTGCCAGCTTTTTTCCTCATGAAAATAGCTCACCACCTCAGGTTCCTAATGTCAGTTTGCAGGATGCACTCGGGCACGACAAGCCACAATGAGTGCAAGGTGGTGGCAGCTTGTGTCTGGGACGCATCCTGTGCCTTTCGAATTTTCAGGAGGCGGCCGCCCACTCCGGGCCCCAGGCCCCTTAACATGAACGCCAGCCCTTTTCCCTGTGAAGCAATGCTCACCACCCCAGGTTCCTGATGACAGTCTCCAGGATGCGCTTGGGACTGTCAAGGCAGCCCAAGATTGAGGTGGTGGCATCTTTGGTCTGAGACATATCCAGTGCCGTACAGCTATTCAGGAGGCTCCCGCTCCCTCAGGGCCACAGGCCCCTGAACATGAGAGCCAGCCCTTTCAACTACGAAATAAAGCTCACCACCCCAGATTCCTGATGTCAGTTTGCAGGGTGGGTTTGGGATTTTCATGGCAGCCCAAGCTGGAGGTGGTGGCAGTTTGGGTCTGGGACACATCCTGCGCCATTCGGATTTTATGGAAGCAGCCGCCCCCTCAGGGCCACAGGCCCCTGAATATGAATGCCAGCCCTTTTCCCTGTAAAGCAAAGCTCACCACCCCAGGCTCCTCATGTCAGTTTGCAGGATGCTCTTGAGACAGTCTGGGCAGCTCAAGTTCGCGGTGGTGAAAGGTTGGATTTTGGACCCATCCTGTGCCATTCAAATTTTCTCGAGGTTGCCACCAACTATGGTCCACAGTCCCTGAGCAGGAACACCGGCCCTTTTCCCTATGAGACAAAGCTCACCACCCCAGGTTCCTGATGACAGTTTGCAAGATGCGCTTGGGTCAGTCAAGACACAACGAGTTCGAGGTGGTCGCAGCTTGGGTCAGGGACACATCCTGTGCCATTCGGATGTTGCGGAGGCAGTTGCCCCCTCAGGGCCACAGTCCTCTGAACACGAACATCAGCCTTTTTCCCTGTGGAAAAAAGCTCACCACCCCACTTTCCTGATGTCAGTTTGCAGGACGCCCTTTGGACTGTCAAGGCAGCCCAATATCAAAGTGGTGGCAGCTTGGGTATGGGACACATCCTGTGCCGTTTTGATTTTCAGAAGGCGGATGCCTGCTCAGGGCCACAGGCCGCATAATACTAACGCCAGCCCTTTTCCCTGTGAAGCAAACCTCACCCCCTCATGTTCCTGATGTCAGATTGCAGGATGTGCTTTTAACTGTCAAGACACCATGAATTCGAATTGGTGACAGGTTGGATTTGGAAAACAGCCTGTGCCGTTTGGATTTTCAAGAGTTGGCCGCCCGCGATGGGCCACAGGCCCTTGAATACGAATGCCAGCCCTTTTCACTGTGAAGAAAAGCTCACCACCCCAGATTCCTGATGTCAGGTTGCAGGATGTGCCTGGGACTGTCAATGCATCCCACGCTCAAGGGGGTGGAAGCTTGCGTCGCAGACACATCCTGCATTGTTTTGATTTTCCAGAGGGGTCACCCACTCAGGGCCACTGGCCCCTGAATACAAGCAACAGCCCTTTTAAATTTGAAAGAAAACTCACCTACCCAGGTTCCTGAGGTCAGATTGCAGGATGTGCTTGGGACTGTCATGACACCATGTGTTCGAGGTAGTGGCAGGTTGGATTTGTAAGACATCCTGTGCTGTTCAGATTTTCAAGAGCTGACCGCCGACTCAGGGCCACAGGCCCTTGTATATGAACAGCAGCCCTTTTCCCTGTGAAGCAAAGCTTACCACCCCGGGTTCCAGATTTCAGGTTGCAGGATGCGCTTGGGACTGTCAAGACACCACAAGTTTGAGGTGGCAACTGCTTGGGTCTGGGGCACATCTTGGACTGTACGCATTTTTTGGAGGTGGCCCCCGCGATGGACCACAGGCCGCTGAACATGAAAGCCAGCTCTTTTCCTTTTGAAACAAAGCTCACCATCCCAGAATCCTTTTGAAACAAAGCTCACCATCACAGAATCCTGATGTCAGATTGCAGGATGCGCTTGGGACTTTCGAGGCAGCCCAAGTTAGAGGTGGTGGCAACACTGGTCTGCAACAAATCCGGCGCCCTTTGGATTTTCAGGAGGGGGCTGCCCACTCAGGGCTACTGGCCCCTTAACCCCAACCCCAGCCCTTTTCCCTGCAAAGCAAAGCTCAGCATCCCAGGTTCCTGATGTCAGTTTGCAGTATGCACTTGGGACTGTCAAGGCAGCCCACGCTCGAGGTGGTGGTAGCTAGGGTATGGGACACATCCTGCGCCGTTCACATTTTCAGAACCCGGATGCCCACTCAGGGCTACAGGCCCCTGAATACGAACACCAACCCTTTTCCCTGGGAAGCAAAGTTCACCACGTCACGTTCCTGATGTCAGGTAGCAGGATGCGCTTGGGACTGTCGAGACATGAGTTCGAGGTGGTGGCAGCTTGGGTCTGGAACACATCCTGAGCTGTACGTGTTTTTTAGTGGCGGCCTCCCGCGGTGGGCCACAGGCCCCTGAACATGAACGCCAGCACTTTTCCTTGTGAAACAAAGCTCACCACCCCAGATTCCTTATGGCAGGTTTCAGGATGTGCTTGGGACTGTCAAGACACCGTGAGTTTGAAGTGGCTGCAGGTTGGATTTGGAACACATCCAGTGCCGTTTCGATTTTAAATAGGTGGCCGCCCACTCAGGGCCACAGGCCACTGGACAGGAACGCTGGCATTTTTCCCTGTGAAACAAAGCTCACCACCCCAGATTCCTGATGTCAGGTTGCAGGATGCACCTGGGAGTGTCAATGCATCCCACGCTCAAGATGGTGGAAGCTTGCAACTCGGACACATCCTGCATTGTTTGGATTTTCAGGAAGTGGCTGCCCACTCAGGGCCACAGGCCCCTGAATAGGAACGCCAGCCCTTTTAACTGTGAAACGAAGCTTACCACGCCAGGTTCCTGATGTCAGTTTGCAGGATGCGCTTGGGACTGTCAAGGCAGCCCAAGTCAGAGGTGGTGGCAGCGTTGCTCTGTGACAAATCCGTCGCCCATTCAGATTTTCAGGAGGCGGCCGCCCACTCAGGGTTACTGGCCCCTGAACACGAATGCCGGCCCTTTACCCTGTGAAGCAAAGCTTAGCACCCGAGGTTCCTGATGTCGCTTTACAGTATGCACTTGGGATTGTCAAGGCAGCCCAAGTTTGAGGTGGTGGTAGCTAGCGTATGGGACACATCCTGCGCTGTTCAGATTTTCAGAAGGAGGATGCCCGCTCAGGGCCACGGGCCCCTGAATACGAACATCAGCCCTTTTCTGTGAGAAGCAAAATTCACCACCTCACGTTCCTGATGTCAGGTTGCAGCATGCGCTTGGGACTGTCAAGACAGAACGAGTTCGAGGTTGTGGCAGCTTGGGTCTTGGACACATCCTGCACCAAACGGGTATTATGGAGGCGGCCACACGTGATTGGTCACGGGACCGTGAACAGGGACTCCAGCCCTTTTTCTTGTGAAACAAAGCTCACCACCCCAGATTCCTGATGTCAGTTTGCAGGATGTGCTTGAGTCAGTCAAGACGCCACGAGTTCGAGATGGCGGCAGCTTGGGCCTGGGACACAACCATAGCCGTAAGTGTTTTTTAGAGGCGGCCTCCCGCGATGGGCCACAGGCCCATGAACATGAACGCCAGCCCTTTGCCTTATGAAACAAAGCTCACCACCCCAGATTCCTGATGTCTGTTTGCAGGATAGCCATGGGACTGTCAAGGCAGCCCAAGATCAAGGTATTGACAGTTTGAGTCTGGGACACATCCTTAGCCATTCCGATTTTCAGGAGGCTGCCGCCCACTCAGGGCCACAGGCCCCTGAATACAAACCCTGGCCCTTTTCCCTGTGAAGCAAAGCTCACCACCCCAAATTCCTGATGTCAGTTTGCAGGATGTGCTTGGGGCTGTCAAGGCAGCCCAAGTAAGAGGTTGTGGGCACTTGGGTCTGGGAAAAAATCCAGAGCTGTTCAGATTTTAAGGAGATGGCCGCCCACTCCAGGCCACAGGCCCCTGAACACGAATGCCAGCGGCTTTCCCTGTGAAACAAATCTCACCACCCCATGTTCCTGATGTCATTTTGCAGAATGTGCTTGGCACTGTCAGGGAAATCCAAGTCAGAGGTGTCAGCAGCCTGGGCCTGGGACACATCTGTCACTGATCGGATGTTGAGGATATGGGCGCCCCCTCAGGGCCACAGGCCCCGAACATGAACGCCTACCATTTTCCCTGGGAAACAAGGCTCAACACCTTAGACTCCGGATGTCATGTTGAAGGATATGTTTGGGACTGTCAAGACACCAAGAGTTCAAAGTGGTGGCAGGTTTGATTTGGGACACATACTGTGCCGTTCGGATTTTCAGCAGTCAGCCGCCCACTCAGAACCACGGGCCCCGCAATAAGAATGCCGGTCCTTTTCCCTGTGAAAGAAAAGTCACTACCACAGGCTCCTGACGTCAGTTTGCAGGATGCGCTTGGGAATGTCAAGACACCACGAGTTTGAAGTGGTGGCAGCTTGGGTCTGGGATACATCCTGTGCCATACACGTATTTTGGAGGCAGCCACCCGCGATGGGTAACAGGACCCTGACCAGGGACGCCAGCCCTTTTCCTTGTGAAAAAAAGCTCACCACCCCAGGGTCCTGATGTCAGGTTGCAGGATGCTCTTGGAACTGTCAAGACACCACGAATTCGAGGTGGTGTCAATGTGGGTCTGAGACACATCCTGCGCCATTCAGATTTTCAGGGTTCGGCTGCCCATTCAGGTCCACGGGCCCCTGAACACGTATGCCAGCCTTTTTCCTTGTGAAACAAAGCTCACCATCCCAGAATCTCATGTCAGTTTTCAGGTTTTGCTTGAGACTGTCGAGGCAGCCCAAGTAAGCGGTGGTAGCAGCTTGGGTCTCAGACACACCCTGCGCCATTAGGATATTCAGGAGGCGCCCCCCACTCAAGGCCACAGGCCCCTGAACACGAACACCAGCCATTTTACCTCTGAAACAAAGCTCACCACCCCCGGTTCCTGATGTCAGGTTTTAGGATGCACTTGGGACTGTCGAGACACCACGAGTTAGAGGTGGTGGCAACGTGGGTCTGGGACACATTCTGCGCCATAGGTCTTTTTTAGCGGGGGCAGCCCACTCAGGGCCACAAGCCCTTGAATACAAACGCCAGGGAGAAGTTCTACTCGCGTGTAAAGCGGCTAAGTAAGGCCCGGGGTGCCGGCTAGGATAAGCTGTGGGGGCAGGGAGTGCCCCGCAGAGAAGTGGAACAAGTGGAAAAACGTGGGTGAGGATGTTTACTGTGTTTAAAAGTAGTGATTTGTGTAGACTCTGCACATTTTAACCATGGCTAGACGAACTGGGGGGGGGGGGGGGGGGGGGGGGGGTCCTCTGCCCCAATGGTTTGGACTTGATACCTTGAATTTTACTGTGTGATGTTATTCTGATTGTGTCCAGAGTGTGTAGGGACCAGAGGAAGCTGATGTGAGTAGATGCTGAAGTGTTATATGCTGTGTTGTGTTGAGAAAAGTAGGCACTTTAAGAGATACCACCTTTCCCAGTGAGTTTTTGTGGTTCTTCCCCCGCATTGTGGTAATTTAGTTCTCAGGATTGTATAGCTGTGTTTGTAGAGATTTTAAGATTCTGTTTGCAACAAGTGTAGCATTTTATGCAGAAGAGCTACAGTATGGTGATTTATGTTTAACTGAAGTAAAACAAATTAGAGGAATTACAGGAATTCCTCCCCCCCCACAGCAACTTAAGCCCTGACCCTTGTGAATTTGAGATAAGGAAGGGGGGGGTGTGTATTTGTAAGCATATCAGAGTTTTTACTGTAACAGGCACAGCCTTTTGCAGTGCAACAAGATAAGTATCAGTAGAAACAATGCTTTAATTAGATTGTGCAGGAAGAGAACTAGAAAAGACTAAGGATTTGTGAAAGGGAGTTTTTGGTGCATTGAGAAGCAAGCACCTTGCATGAGTACGATTGCAATACAGAGTTTGTGAGAGGGGCTAGTATTGCTGTTCTATGCCCCAAGTATAAATTAAAGGTTCCTAATCAAGCCTATTCAGAACCTGAGATCTTAAAGCTTATGTGTAGAAGATCACATCTGATACCTGCCACCTAGAGGTCTGTGTGTAAGAAAAACTGAGAAAAGACTGTGAGGCTTAGGTAGAAAAAAAAATAGTATAAAGAATGAGAACTAACCAGAGCAAAAAGGTTCCTGAAATAGCCCCTCTGGGGGGACTCACTGGGAGAAAGCCACCAGGAGAGGCAGCTCAAAAAATAAAAAGGTTTATAATACCTTATTGCAATCAATGCTGTTTTAAGACAAGAAAGCAAATAAAGTGAAGTCTTGTATGCTGATATGTTTTTCACCTTAAAGAATCACCCAAAATGACAGAGTAACTAACTGTGGGTTCAGAGTTCCCTCTGACGCACTGGTGCTAGCTCTTGGGGAAAAAAAAAAAAAAAAAAAAAACCAAATCAAATGTGTTGTTCAGCATACAGTATAAGGCAGCAATGTATGAAATCAGACAAAGCTTATCATCCTGAAACACAAAAACATACATGATTTGTAAAAAGCTCCTCCTAAGGTATCAGAGAATAAGGAGGACCTCCCCAAAAGGGAAGAGGACTCAGGCTCCAAAGGCATACCCACTCAAACCCATCCCCCTCCTGGCAGTCCAATCTCATCCAGAACTAGAAAATAACAGACCCCTCTGCAGGAAGCAGTGAGACCAAGAGAAAGGAAAGAGTGGAATTTTGGGTAATACAGAGGCCATATATTCAGTTTAAAAAAAAGCTTTAGTACCTGTAGAGAATAATTATGTTGTGGTGTAGGGAAACAACAGGCCAGTCTGAGAAAGCATACTTTGGCAAACCTTTAAAGTAACAATAGGGTATTTACAAGTTTTTGTATATACCCAACTCGCTAAACATTCTAGAATGAGGAAGTTACTCTGGAAGTAAATAATCAAAAGTACATAGAGGTATTAAGTTTAACATTAACAGCCATTGAAAATAAGGAGTAAATTAGTGAAGAGATATTAGGACAAGTATTTTCAGGGGTATGGGCCTCGGATGTACCAGGGAGGGCAAAGAATGCCCCCCCTATAGTAATCAAGCTTAAGGAAGGGACACAACCAGTGAGAATTAAGCAGTGCCCCATGAAAAAGATAGAGAAGAAATCAGCCCAATAATCGATAGTACAGAACTGAGGGCTGTCAATAAGATAACAAAAGATTTATATCCTGTAGTAGCAAATCCATATACCTCACTAACTTGTGTAACACCTGAACTAACCTAGTTTACTGTTTTAGATCTGAAAGATGTTTTCTTTTGCTTCCCTATCCACAAAGCCAGCCAGAAAATTTTTGCATTTGAATAAAAAAACCCTAAAAGTGAGCACAAAACCCAACTCACATAGTCTATGTGCCTCAAAGCTTCAGAATCCCCCACTCTAGAGAAAAACTTGCAAAGAACCAGAGTTTTAGGAAACTCCACAGGAAGAAGGAAGAAGCCTTTCAAATTTCCTAGAACTACAAGGATACAAAGTATTAAAAAAAAAGACACAAGCATAGCAAGGTAGTACCAGCTGTAAGTTTATAATTACAGACTGTTTGTTAAATAGAGATCTCCAATAGACAAAGGAAGCCACACGGGCCTTTCACCAGCTATTTTTTCTGTTCTCCCGTGTCGCTCAGGACTTGAATTCATACTGGAGAGCAGTTGCTTACTTTTCCAAGCAACTAAATACAATGCCAAAAAAATAGCCAAGTTGCCTCAAAGCTGTTGCAGCATCGTGCTGAATATAGAAGAAGCATGCAAATTTACCCTAGGACAGAAATTGACTGTACTAGTGTCCCACACAGTGTTCGCAGTACTAAAAGTAAAAAGCAGCCACTAGCTCTCACCACAAAGGTTCCTGAAGTACCAAGCCATCATAGTACAAGATGATATAAAGAGAGTAGTAACTAACATTGTCAATCCAGCTTCTTTTCTCAGTGGAAATCAAAGAGAAGCAGTATACCATGATTGCCTGGAGGCTACTGAAGCTACTTACTCCAGCCATCTAGACTTCAAGGGCACTCCTTTACATGATACAGAGACCTAGTTCACTGACAAGAGTAACTACGTTGCCAGTAGAAAGCAACATGCTGTCACTACCAAAGAAGTAATAGAATCTGCACCCTTACCAACAGGCACCTCTACACAGAAGGCCAAGATTATTACACTACCCCGCGCCTTAAAAATGACAAAAAGAAAGAGAATAAACATTTATACAGACTCTAAATATGCATTCAGAGATGTACACGCACATAGAACTGTCTAAAAAGAAAGAGGGGACTGCTGACCTCACAAGGAAAGAACATCAAACATGCACAAGAGATAGTCCAGCTACTAGAAGCATGCATATTAAAGCACACCAGAAAGTGAGCTCAAACTTAGAAAAAAAGAAATGAGCTGGTGGATAGAGAGGCAAAGAAACCAGCAAAAAGTGAGGTAATTATAGACAAATTTCCCTTAAAGGTAAGCCAGAATATAATAATAATACTAATTAAAAGAAACATATAACCAAGAGGGGTGGGCTACCATTGAAGGGGAGCTAGTAATCCCTCCCCATTTGCATAGTCAGTAGTAAAAGAGGAGCACCAGAAAACACACTAAGGCCTAACTACTTAAAAGCTTTTATAAAGTGCAGCTCCTTTCCCAGAATGACCAAGGCTGCCAGTGTTACAGAGTGCATCAAAATAAAGTATTAACTTTTAAGTAGTAGTTTTCACAAACTTTTTATAACACATATCTGATTTAAAGGATCATTGCCAAGAATTTATATGCCACTATCACTCAGGTGAACTGACAGTGTGATCCTTATCTCCAAACTAACTCCAAGAATACCCCCAGACAAAACATAATCAAATTGAGAAGAGCCATAAATCTAAAAAGCAGTAGTAAATTAACTTTTCAAAACCCCCATAGAAAGAAGGGTGTCAGTATTTATGAGTATTGGCAAATACATTTTCAGAGTAACCAGAAGCATTCCCCACCAGAACTGTCAAAGTAACCAGAGTAAATAATACTACTTTTAGAGTTCCAGTCACAATATTCCCAGACAAAAGATCACATTTTATTTCCAAAATAGTGCAAGAGACCTATATAGTGGCTTTAAGTAGACAGGTCAAATAAAATAAAAAGACGTAGCTAAAACTCAGAGCAAGGAGCTAAGTGAAGCAGTACATAACATACAGCCTGAGAATTAAGTATACGTTAAGTCTCTACAGAAAAGACTTTAAAACCACAGTAAGACCATTCCAAATACTTCTTACAACCTTCGCCACAATCAAAATTAAGAAACAAAATGCCTAGATCCACCATGCTTAAATGAAAAAGGCCCCAGAAGCCACTTAGAAATTAACACCAGGGGACAATGAACTGAAACTAAAACTTATTCGAGCAAAATAAGTCTATTGCAGGGGGGTAGTTTGTAATTTTATTTATAAAATTGTTTTGTGTATAATTGTAATTAATGCTAAATAGTCTTAGTCCCAGATTTTAATCAGTACACTAGACCTATAAGAGAGCTGGCCACTGCAGCAAGTAGATTAGCAAACTTAAAACAACCCCTAGAGTTATCCCTAAAAGGCCAGGGTCCAAGACCACAAGTTAATAGTAGAAGTGCTTAGTATGGTTCAAATAACGTTTCTTTAGCTTTCAGTTTTATAAAAGCACAGTTTTAGATGCAGGTAACAGCAGCTTTAATCATACAAGGGATGAAAGTAATTTTCCAACTAAAATTCAAAAGATTGTCTAAAATAATATGATTAAATTTAAAAAAAGTTCCAATCCTAGTAAACTATAGTATATTCACTAATTATATGAAGAAATTACAGAAGCATCTGTGACCTATGATCCTGTTTCTAATGTAGCCACTGCCTTTGTACTTACTATATGCAATACCACTGTTTAAATCATGAAAACTGGTTCTCTACCCCTCAGAACATAAGGTATAAGCACGAAAAGTAAACAAAAAGTAGCAAATAGTAAACATAAAATGGTGTAATACTAAAGGACATCTAAATTAAAGCAATACTATTAATGCTCAAGATGTGTGTCTTGACACTGAACAAAGTATCTGCCACTTTGAAATTCATCCAGTCACTAATCAGAAAACTGTGCTTGTATATACTAGTAAAGGCTATGTATACTTAAGAACTCCTTGTGCTATTGTAATTGTGCCTAGTAAGCCAAATGTACATAGTAAAACATTAAGGGACACTTATTAACGTAAAGATTTGCATTAAGTAAAAGAATTTGCTTACCATCTTAGGGAAAGGGGGAAATGAGACAGAGAAAAAATATAACAGGGGAGAAATTCATTTAAATTTAGGTGAAATGTGCCACTTTAAGCTTGCTAACATAAGTAAAATATACCGTTTAGTCCAGTAACTGCAGCACTAACAAAACTGCCCCAGCTAAAGAGAAAGAATACAAATTTCCAAGCTTAACAGATAAGAGATAAGAAAGAGTCCTCAGACCTTGAAACAGACAGCACAGAGTGATCCAAGAGTTGTCTCTGTAATTTCTAACAAAAACAAAGTACAAGTGCAACTAGCTGTAAGTGTAACGCGAAATGAGAAGAATGAAAATGCATAAATCTATTGTGAAAGTCTATAAATATGTAAATTAGCAAGAGTAATAAAAAAGAATCAAGAGCTTTCAGGACCACGCATGTCCTTTAATAGACAAAAACCCCTAACATGTGTCCAGCGCTATAATAAAAAACATACCGTGACCAACAAATTTATTAGAATTGTAAGGTCATGACTTTTCACAGCAATTCAGCAGGACACACTTGGGACTGTCAAGACACCACGAGTTTGAGGTGGTTGCTGATTGGGTCTGGAAGACATCCTGCGCCGTAGGTATTTTTTGGGGGCGGCCACCCACTCAGGGCCACAGGACGCTGAATACGAATGCAAGCCATTTTCACTGCGAAACAAAGTTCACCACCCCAGGTTCCTGATGTCAGGTTGCAGGATGCGCTTGGGACTGTCAAGACATGATGAGTTAGAAGTGGTGGCCGGTTGGATTTAGAACACATCCTGTGCCGTTTGGATTTTCAAGAGGTGGCCGCCCACTCAAGTCCACAGGCCCCTGAATACGAATGCCAGCCCTTTTCCCTGTGAAAGAAAACTCAATACCCCAGATTCCTGATGTCAGATTGATGGATGTGCTTGGGACTGTCAAGACACAACGAGTTCAAAGTGGTGGCAGGTTGGATGCGGTACACCTCCTGTGCCGTTCTGATTTTCATGAGTTGGCTGCCCACCCACTCAGGGCTACAGGCCCCTGAATTTGAAAACCAGACCGTTTCCCTGTGAAAAAAAGCTCCCCAACCCAGGTTCCACATGTCAGGTTGCAGGATGCGCTTGGGTCTGTCACAGCAACCCAAGTTAGAGGTAGTGGCAGCCTGGGTGTGGGACACATCCTGCGCTGTACAAATTTTCAGGTGGCAGCCGCCCACTCAGGGGTATGAGGCCCTGAACACGAACGCCAGCCATTTTCCGTGTGAAACAAAGCTCACCTGATGAAATGTGGCAGGATGCGCTTGGATCTGCCAAGACACAATGAGTCTGAGGTGGTGGCAGCCTCGATCAGAGACTCATTCTGCGCCGTTCGGATTTTCAGGATTGTGCCACCCACTCACGGCAGTGCTTTTCCCTGTGAAACAAAGCTCACCACCCCAGGTTCCTGATGTGATTTTGCAGGATACACTTGGGAACGTCAAGGCAGCCCAAGTTAGAGGTGGTGGCAGCGCAGGTCTGGGACACGTACTGTGCCGTTCAGATATTCAGGAGGCGGCCACGCCCTCAGGGCCACCTGATTGTCAAGGCCACACTGCACCACTGCAGGTGGGAGTTAACCACCATGGTCTGAGAGCCTTACAAGTTTGGCAAATGGATATCACACACATTTTGGAATTTGGTCGCTTAAAATATGTTCACGTTTCAATGGACACTTTTTCATCTGCTATATCGGCCTCAGTTCACACTGGAGAAAGAAGTCATGATGCCACTGCACATTGGCAACCAGCCTTTGCTGTCCTAGGCATCCCTCACACTATAAAAACCAATAATGGTCCTGCATACATACCACAGAACACTCAACAGTTTTTTCAGCTCTCGGGTGTATCACATCACACATGTATTTTTGAATGTGCCCATGGCACTTTAAAGCATGTCCTTAAAAAACAGAAAAGGGGGATGTGTGGTGAGACCCTGCAGAGTAGGGTGACCAAAGCCCTGTACACTTTAAACCATCTAACAATATTGCAAAACTCCCAAAACCCTGTAATCTTAAATATTTTCTTGTCATTACAGTCCTCTAATGACATCCAGTTACCTAAACCTAAGGTATTGGTATGGGACCTCATTACTAGCAAATGGGAAGGCCCTTGGGACCTTGTCACTTGGGGGTGCAGGTATGCATGTATTTCCACAGATGCTGGTATTCAATGGGTACCTGCTTGATATATGCGACCTGCTCTACGCTCTGCTCTGGACTGCAACCAACAATGCCTCTCTGACAGCCCCACAGCAGACGCCGTAGAACAGTGACCAGAAGAACCCTCTGCACCAGCTGGATGGAAATCGGAGACCTTTGGAAGGCCAACTCACCTGTGACTTCACCTGGACCTCAAGAGTCAGACACTTTAAGGACATTACTAGCAAAAGGAAATGCTACCTCTGATAGTTCTAAATGTTACCTCTGATAGTTTTTAAGTTGGTTTGGTTGTAACATTCAAGTTGAAAGTTATAAGTTTTAAGTAATTAGCCTGCGGCATGCCACCCAGTAAAATTGTGCCTTTGATAGCTCCTGGACATGATCGTAAAAATTTTCCTGGGACACACCAATAACTAGAAAGATTAGGCTTGTTGAGTTTAGTGAAGAATTCTCCTTGTACCATGTTTGCTGTCCTTTCTGCAAGGGGCCCCACAGAGGGATGTTAAACACAGCTTTTATATTTTGAAACAGAAAGGGGGAACTATGACAGCACCAGCTGGACTGTGGGCCTCACTGAGAGGAAGAGGGATTTGGCTACAGAGAGCAGATGCCAGTCAATCCCTGACAAAAATGTAAGCAAGTAGCTATTGGCCAGTGAGCTGGGTGGTAACCAAATAATAGCCAGTCAGGTTTGAATGAGGAGTTTTTTGAATAGCCTATATAAGAGGTGTGCACGCCATTAAAAGCTCTCTCTGCTGCATGAACTACAACCTCCCCCGACCGTGACAGCTATGGAGTTTTAGAGTACTGATCTGAAAAATACAAAAGCTAAAACTTAAGGCATCACAATCACGTGTTCATAAACATCTTTGGAAAATGCCATTACCTGTCTTTGGTAATACCATATGTTGGGGATTGGGTTTTCTTTTCTGTTCGTTCCTTATCACCTGTAGAATTTCTTCCCATTGAGTTGCTAATGGCAACTGATTGCTGGGTTCTGGGGGGGGGGGGGGGGGGGTGAGATATTGGGGATTTTGGCTGGGGGAAGGGACTGGGTGCAGCTGCTAGCCCTCTCCCAGTTTTTTCGGAGGAGGACAGGCAGTGCCGCTGCTTTTGGGGAAAGGAATTCCACTGCTACTGCCGGAGCCTGGCCCAGAGCTGCTGTTTCTGCCGTGGGGTGAGCCTCTGCTCATGAGAACAGCCACTGAACTGGGACCTCATTAACAACTACCTCACTAAGAGAGACCTATCACCATCTGCTCGGGTGGCCAGGATCCTAAGCTCAGCTCTCCCTGCCCTGCTGGGAGCCCCTCACCCCCTGCCTGCCGAGACATCCTGGCAGCCCAGCTTGCTGCTTTCTGAGAGTGCTGCTAAGGGCACCAGAACCAGCTGCCCCAGGGGTTTGTGAAGCAAAGCCTCTCTTCCATCCCTTTTGTCTTCAGACAAAAACCGCCACTGCCACGTGTTCCCGCAGCCCGTGCCAGAGCGCCCCCTGCAGCCACATGGGGATCACCACACCTGCCCTGTCCACCGGGAGCCTGCCAGCGCCCCTGCTGGCTGTGACCATAACTACACCAAAGGGGAAAGTGCCACAGCCGAAAGGATGTTATTGGGTTCCTGGTTCTGTTTGTTGTTAATGC
This sequence comes from Anomalospiza imberbis, assembly GCF_031753505.1. Classification (NCBI taxonomy): domain Eukaryota; kingdom Metazoa; phylum Chordata; class Aves; order Passeriformes; family Viduidae; genus Anomalospiza; species Anomalospiza imberbis. The sequence continues at coordinate 6,954,088 of NC_089720.1, forward strand.
CAAAGTTGTTGTCTGTTTACTTTAGTATACATACGAGTAAAGAACTGTTATTCCTATTCCCATATCTTTGCCCGAGAGCCCCTTAATTTCAAAATTCTAGTAATTTGGAGGGAGGGGGTTTACATTCTCCATTCCAAGGGAGGCTTTTCTGCCTTCCCTAGCAGACACCTGTCTTGTAAACCAAGACACCATATACCAGGTGAAATTGAACAAGAATGCTACCCTTGCAAATTTGACATTGCTAAAGAAACAATAACTAATTACTTGTACTTCACACCCATATGGATTTTTTTAGCTAATGATTTTTCATTTTGTTATAGAATGGCTTGTGTTTTCTTTCTGCTAATTCTTTTGTTTTTGAATCATGTGTAACCAATGAAGATATGAATAAATTTTCTGTCTTTCTTCCATTTAAGAGAAGACTGGAAATTTGGGTACCTGTAAATCTGACTCAGACTTGGGGAGGACAAGACGGACTTTCACAATTGGTTTGACTATTCCAGGAGGAAATCCAAGAGTAAGAAACTAGTTCGCAAATTTATTGGCTGGTTGATCTTTGCCATCATTTCTGCTGTAACAGTTTGTAGTGGTTTTGGTTCGCTAATTTATGATTTCTCTAATTTTGAGGTTTTCCCAGTCAACCCACTAAAAAATGTGACAGGTTTGGTGTTGGCTAATCACTAATACACTCACTTCTTGTTGTGAGATAGGATTAGGAGAAAGGTAAAGCAGGCTCCAAACTTTAAAAGGGTATAAAGAAAATTTTATTAAAAGTAACTAAAAGGAAAAAAGTAGTAAGAATTAAAACAAACTTTTTAGAAGACTTCTTCTCCCCCCACAACTTTTTCTTTCTTACTGATAATGTAAAGAAACTAAACTTAAGATTTCTAGTCAGTTTACTACTTCTAAAATAGTCTTTTTTCAGTTCACTGAGGGAGAGAAGTGTCTCTTGTTAAGGTTATGGAGACTTCTCTAAAAGAGGAAAAAAACCAGTTCTCTCATGGTTTTTAATTTTGTTATGAATAGCAGCTGCCTGGGGATCTCTGCTATCATGAAATATTTCTCATTTCTACAAGCCTTCTCACAGCTTGTTGATGGGCCATGTCGACTTATGGGGTATTGTTTTAAACATGAGCTGTTTAAAGGTAAAAGTTCTTATTATCTATTTCTAAAATTATCTTCATCTCTGGGAACAGAAATTTCTTTCTTCTTCTCTGGGAAGTACAGGACTACTCTTCATGGGAATACAGCTATTTCAACATCTGTTTATCTTAGCATGGAGATTTTTACTCGAAATCAATTTGAACACTTTAATCTCTCTATAGTCTTATGTGTTATAAGGAAAAAGAGTCTTTTCTCTATAGCTTATAAGAGGATTTTAGCTCTAAAAACAAGGCATCTAAGGCATCTCCTCCTTCCTCACATTTAGGACTTCACTTCTTCTTTATTGACTTAGATGTCTTCATGCTGTTCTTTTACATGCTTGCATTTTGTTCTTTTCTCTCACTCGAGGGAGGATTGAAGCACTGAAAGGGTTAACATCATACCTGAGGCCTCCCTGACTTGCCGGTAACTTGTGGTGGGGAGCTGCAGCTAGGCTGTGTCAGGATGGGCCTCATGGTTGATCTTTGGTTTTCTGCACGGGCTGCAGGGGTCTTTGGTCTCAGCCACGCTGGGGACAATGGGCTTGGCAGTGAGATTTTCACAGCCGTGGCCAGCCCTGCTCCATCCAGGGCTCTGCAGCCTCCCCTGCCTTCCTGCCCGGCAGCTGCTGGGGCTGGGCCTGGCCAGACCAGAGCAGATGGGGAGAGAGCCAGCAGGCGGCCTGGGAAGGGAGGAAGGGGCCCGGCCTGCGGCAGGACTGCTCAGTCCAGCCTAGCCAAAACAGAGGGCCGGGGCCCGCCACCTCCTCGCCGACCAGAAAGGAAAGAGAGAGTTTCTGGGTTTTTTCATCTTTAACATGTGTGTTTCACAGAGGTGTGTCCAGCTTCTCAGTGGTTCTGAAACAGAGTGAAAATTTAACAGGGTAGAAATGCATTTGGATTTAGATGAAATGTGCTGCTTTGAATTATTAGTAGCTTGCTAGCATAGATAAAATATGCTGTTTAGTCTGGTAGCTCTGCAGCACTAGTAAAAACTGCCCCATCTGAGGAGAAAGAATGCGAATTTCCAAGCTGAAGAGATAAGACAGGCTCCTCAAACTTTGAAACAGACAGGGCAGGATGACCCAGGAGTTCTTTCTGTACTTTCTAATAAAAAAACAACTAGCTATAAGGGTAACTAGCTGCAAATGTAACGCGGAATCAGTAGAATGAATATGCATGAACCTATTGTGAAACTCTATGCATATGTAAACTAGTAAGGAAAAATATAAAGGGATTGGGAGTTCTCAGGGGCGCGGATGTCCTTTGAAGGGGAATGATCCCCCCATGTGTCCAGCGCTGCAATAAACATACCATCTCTACAACTCTTTACAGGATTTGTGGGGTTTGATTTTTCATCTGTGTTTCAGTTCAACAGACTGTCAGTTACACAAAAAACTTTTCATTACTTCCCTGAATTTCCTCCCATTCCAAACCATGACAGAGTTTTAACCACAGCCTCGGCAGTTGTTGCAGCTTTAACTAATTCCATTCAAACTACCCTATACTGTGGGACAAGCTGTAACCAATATTATGGAAGAGTTACAAACACAAGAGCAAATTGTCAAGGAAATAATGACCAGATTAAATGCCTTGGAAAGTGCTCTTTTGTGGACTGGCAAAAGAGTTGAGGCTCAAGAAACCCGCATATCCTTACATTGTGATTGGGAATACATACATAACTCTCTATGTGTCACTCCTCTTCCATGGAATGAAGCACAACAAAATTGGGAAACAATCAAAACTCACTTCCAAGTAGCCTTTGATAAAACCCTAAGACAAGATATCCACTCTCTTCACACTCAATGAAAATATCAACTCAGATATTTGCAAACACTGGAGGAGCAAAAGGTGCTGACAGACTTAAAAAATGATCTTACTTGGCTAAATCCAAAAAAATTGTTTTCAGGAATAAATTTGCGAGTTTGGGTTTTTATTGGATTAGGTTGTCTAGCAGTGATATCTTTTTAGATTTTCTCTTGTCCTTTTCAACATAATTAGAGCAATGAAAGGCACACAAAACCAAGGTATGGTTGCACTTGCTTTGTCCATGACCCCAAAAAATAGAAAAGGGGGAATTGTTGGGGTAACAGGTGTTGGTGTAAGGAAAGAGTTAAACAGAGACCACCAGCAGCAGTGTATCTCTGGACAGCGTGTACCTGAGACAGAACTGGACAAACAAGTTTTTACTTCTACATCATCATAGAACTGTACACTCTTCATGCTACCTTCTCTACCGTGGCTTTGGAGAGAACAATGGGAAATGTCAAGAGGACAAATTTATTGTAGAACTTTGATTACATCTGTAAGCTGTAACCAAAAAAAAAAGCTCTTAGGAGTAGAGATATATATACTGATGCTTCCAAATAAAATCTCAGATTCACTGTCTCTCTGCTGGTGGGTCTCATCCCTTCATGTATCACAGGTCTTGGCTTTCCTGGGGTGCTGACAGTCAAATTAATACTAAGGGTTAAACAAATCTCCCTACACTAAGGATCAAGGAAACCTCCCCTTTTCCTCTGATGTCACATTAAGTCGCAGTACAAGCTGGCTTGTACCGGGCAATTAATTCGGCAATAGATAAGAAACCCAACCAGCTCCATAAAACCGGCCCCTGGGCTGACTGACAGGAACCTCAACCAATTACGTTCCATCCTAAGCTGCAGACATCTCACTGGTCCGGGAGATGGGCGGTGTCAAAGATCAAACCAATGAGATATCCAGATAGGGTTTTTCAAACCCCCTTTATAAAGAGGAGCTTGAGGAATAAACGTTTTCTGGTGACACATGAACATCAGGTGAGTGGTTGTTTCTGTCTCCCACCCACTCCCCCCCCACATTCACACTCTGACAACCCATTCTATAGCTACAGATATGCAGTTGGAGGAAGAGATTTACTCCTGCTGGCAAAAGTCACAGACTTCCAACCCTCACCATCATCAGGCCCTCTATTTCCCTACCCAACAAGCTGAGAGTCTGACTGCCCCTCCTTCAGTGAATTTGGAGGTTTAAGCTCCTATCTACAGGGTCTTGAAGATCCAGTTAATCTCTTCCTTATCATCTTTGATGTTGTGCAGTTTATTGACTTCCTCAAACAGCACCTTTAATTGGCAGTACAGGTCCTCAACCAGCATACATCTTCTTCAGGCAAGGACACCATCTTCAACTGCCCCAGCCTCATCAAGAGGCTCCGGTCATTCCTTGCAACTCAAGACTTGGAGAGCTGTATTCTTCCTCTGGAGCTAAATATGAGTTAAGGCCTCTTAATGTTCCTGAAATAGTTGCTGTAGTGGCTCCTGGGGATCTTGCCCTGTGGCACACCATCACCTGTGATGGGTTAATCTTGGCTGACTGCCAGGTACCCATCAAGGCACTCAGCCATTTGCTCTCCTCAATAGGACAAGAGCGAGAAAATAAGATGGAAAAATCTTCTTGTGTGTCAAGATAAAGGCAGTTTAATAAAGAAAAAAAAGTCACATTGTAGTGGGTTGATGCTGGGTGAATGCAAGGCACCCACAAAAGCCACTCTATCACTCTCCTCTGCAGATGGACAGGGAAGAGAAAATATAACCAAGGGTTCATGAATTGAGATAAGGATAGAGAGAGATCACCCACCAAATACTGTCACAGACAAAACAGGCTCGAAGTAGAGATATTAATTGAATTTATTACCAATCAAAGTCAGAACAGGATAATAAGAAGTAAAATAAAACCTTCACAATACCGTCCCTCCACCCCTCCCTCCTTTCCAGCTCTACCTCCTTCCCCATCAGTGCAGGGAGACAGGTAATGGGGGTTATGGTCAGTTCACCACAAGTTGTTTCTCCCACTGCTCAGGGAGAGAGTCCTTCACCTGCTCTAGCTTGGGGTCCCTCCCATGAATTTCTCCAACGCTAGTCCATCCCATGGGCAGCAGTCCTCCCCAGACTGATGCAATGTGGGTCACTTTTCCACAGGGTGCAGTCCTCCAAGGACAGGCTGCTCCAGCATGGATCCCCCATGGGGTCACAAATCCTACCAGGAAATCTGCTCCAGTCTGGACTCCTCTCTCCACAGGCCTCCCATGGGGTCACAACTTCCACTCAGGCATCCACCTGCTCTGTCATGGGTCTCCTCCACAGTCTGCAGGTGGATCTCTGCATCCCCATCGTCCTACATGGGCTGCAGAGGCACAGTTGCTTCACCATGGTCTTCACCATGGGCTGAAGAGGAATCTCGGCTCCAGCACCTGAAGCACCTCCTGCAACTCCTTCTCCACTGACCTTGGTATCTGCAGAGTTGTTCCTCTCACATAGTCTCACTACTCTCTTCTCTGGCCTTAATTACATCTGCAAAATGACTTTTTTCTTCTTCTTCTTCTTCTTCTTCTTCTTCTTCTTCTTCTTCTTGTTAAATATGTTATCACAGAGGCATTACCGCAATTTCTAATTGGCCCAGCCTTGACCAGTGGCACGTCCATCTTTGGAGCCACCAGGGATTCGCTCTGCTGGACATGGAGGAAGTTTCTGGCAGCTTCTCATGGAAGCCACCCCTATAGCCCCCCTGCTACCAAAGCTGGCCATGCAAACCAAATACACACATGCAAAGGAAAACAAAATATTTATTCTCTACTTTCAATCAGCAGGCGATGTCCAGCTACTTCTGGGGAAGTAGGGCCTCAGCACATGTAGCAGTTGCTTTGGAAAATAAATGCCTTTATAACAACACACCCATCCCTTTCTCTTAGCTTTTATTACAGAATCATGGAATTAACTCATTTGGAAAAGACCTTTGAGATCATTGAGTCTAACCTATGAACTTACATCACCTTATCAACTAGACTACGGCACTAAGTGCCACATCCAGTCTTTTCCTAAACACCTCCAGGGACAGAGACTCAACCACCTCCCTGGGCTGCCCATTCCAATGCCTAATCACCCTTGCAGTGAAGAACCTCTTCCTAATGTCCTGCCTAAAATTCCCCTGGTGCAGCTTAAGACTGTCCTCCTGTCCTATCAGTGGTTGCCTGGCAGAAGAGACTGACCCCCACCTGGCTATGACCTTTCAGGTAGTTGAAGAGAGTGATTAGGTCTCCCCTGAGCATCCTCTTCTCCAGGCTAAACAACCCCAACTCCCTCAGCTGCTGCTCATAGGACTTATGTTCCAGACCCCTCACCAGCCTTGTTGCCCTTCTCCAGAAACATTCAAGCATGTCAATGTCCTTCCAAAATTGGGGCCCCAGAACTGGACATATTACTCAAGGTGTGGCCTAATCAGTGCCGAGTTCAGGGAAAGAATCACTTTCCTAGTCCTGCTGGTCACACTGTTCCTGATACAGGCCAGGATGCCATTGGCCTTCTTGGCCACATGGATGCACTGCTGGCTCATGTTCAGTCTGCTGTCAATCAGTAGCCCCAGGTCCCGTTCTGCCCGGCCACTGTCCAGCCACTCTGTACCCAGCCTGTAGTGCTGCAGGGAGTTGTTGTAACCAAAGTGTAGGACCCGGCACTTGGTGTCTTGGTTTGAAAAGACAGGAGTCCGTGAAGGAAGGCTAGAGTCTCCCGTGAAATGGAAAAGGTAAAACCCCCTCCCTCCGAATTACCACAATTTCAAAATAAAAAGGCTCTCAGGCAAAGATATGGGAATGGGAATAACAGTTCTTTACTAGGAAAAAAAAAACGAAATAAAAACAATGTAATTAGTACAAACAAATCTACTGATAGAGTCAGAAACCTGACACCCTGAGGAGTCAGGGTGTTGGTGATAGTCCAGTTAAGTGGTGGCTGCTCCTCCTGGAGTGGCAGATGAAATGCTGCTGAAGCGGTGGTCCTGTAGAAGGGTGTAGTTTTCTCTGAAGGTCTGGTGATAGAGTAGATGGTGCTGGTCTTCCTCTGGGAATCCAGAGGAGAAGAAGCTGCTCATTTGGGAATCCAGAGACGAGGCTGAGTTCATGTCTCAAAAAAAGCTGATTTTATGCAGGTAGGGATGCTTGGCTCTTCCCTCTGGGTGGAGCATCTCACAATGGGATGATGCAACCCCATCAGTCACCCAGTGAGTCATTCAATGGCCCATTAACAGAAGATATCTCCCCGGAGGGAGACATTGTTCTTGGAAGAGATAAGAAAACTGCCCACCTCCAACAGATGGCAAATAGAATATATGATTATCTTACAAGATAGGACATTATCCACCCCTTAGTCTATTTCCATCTGCATCACAATGAAATCTTACACCCAGTTCTCACTTAAGACTAGGTTTCCCTGTGGTACACAATGGGTTCCCCCATCTTTCTGCATTACCCACCAAGTGTAATCAGGTCCTTGAGCAAAAGCAATCCCACAGATCGGTTTGTCTTTGCCTGAGGTGGGATTAATCCAAACAGTTTTTCCTAAAATACCTTTCATATGTACCACAGGGACTTCATCTACTGTGTGCAAGAGTTCTGACTGGGCAGGACCAGCCCGATTGATCGACCCTCAGGTGTTGACCATCCAGGTTGCTTTTGCCAGGTTCATTTCCCAGTTTCTAAATGTTCCCCCACCAAGTGCCTTCAGGGTAGTCTTAAGGAGTCCGTTGCACCCTTCAACTTTGCCAGCAGCTGGAGCATGATAGGGAATATGATATATCCATTCATTGCCGTGTTCTCTGGCCCAGGTGTTGATAAGGCCGTTCTTGAAATGGGTGCCATTGTCAGACTAAATTCTCTCAGGTGTGCCATGTCTCCACAGGACTTACTTTTCCAGGCTTAAGATGGTGTTTGGGCAGTGGCATGAGGCACAGGGTAAGTCTCCAGCCATCCAGTGGTGGCTTCTACCATTCTGAGCACATAGCGCTTGCCTTGGTGTGTCTGAGGCAGTGTGATGTAGTCAATCTGCCAGACCTCCCGATACTTGTACTTGGACCACCACCCACCATACCATTGGGGCTTCACCTGCTTGGCCTGTTTGATGGCAGCACATGTCTCACAGTCATGGATAACCTGAGAAATACTGTCCATGGTTAGATCCACCCCTCGGTCTCGTGCCCACTTATAGGTGGCATCTCTGCCCTGATGACCTGAGGCATCATAAGCCCATCGAGCCAGGAACAACTCCCCCATATGGTGCCAGTCTATCTTTGACACCTCTATTCTTGCTGCCTGATCTACCTGCTTGTTTTTTTGGCGCTCCTCATTAGCCCGACTTTTGGGGACATGGGCATCTACATGACGGACTTTCACCATTAGTTTCTCCACCCGAGAGGCAATGTCTTTCCATATAGCAGCAGCCCAGACTGGTCTTCCTCTACGCTGCCAGTTGGCCTTTCTCCACCTTCCCAGCCAGCCCCACAGAGCATTGGCTACCATCCATGAATCGGTATAAAGTTAGAGCTTTGGTCACTTCCCCCTTTCAGCAATGTCCAGGGCCAGCTGAACGGCCTTGAGTTCAGCGAGTTGGCTCGATCCATCTTCTCCTTCGGTAGCTTGTGCAACTTGTCGTGTGGGGCTCCATACTGCTACTTTCCACTTCTGGTTCATCCCTACGATGCGACCGGAACCGTCAGTGAAAAGAGCGTAGCGTGTTTCCTCTGCTGGTAGTTGGTTATATGGTGGAGCTTCTTCAGCCCTTGTCGCTTGTACCTGCTCCTCATCATCAGTGTGACCAAAGTTTTCACCTTCTGGCCAGTTCTTAATTATCTCCAAAATCCCAAGGCGATTCAGGTTTCCAATACGGGCACGCTGGGTGATGAGGGCAATCCATTTGGTCCATGTGGCATCAGTGGCATGGTGGGTAGTAGGAACCTTTCCTCTGAACATCCACCCAAGCACCAGCATTTGGGGTGCCAGGAGGAGTTGTGCTTCCGTGCCAATCACCTCTGAGGCAGCTTGAACTCCTTCGTAGGCAGCCAAGATTTCCTTCTCTGTTGGGGTGTAGTTGGCTTCGGACCCTCTGTAACTTCGGCTCCAGAATCCCAGTGGTCGGCCTCAAGTCTCATCAGGCACCTTCTGCCACAGGCTCCAGGACAAACCATTGTTCCTGGCTGCAGAGTGGAGCACATTCTTGATCTCTGGACCCATCCTGACTGGTCCAAGGGCTACAGCATGAGCGATCTCCTACTTGATCTGGGTGAAGGCTTGTTGCTGCTCAGGGCCCCAGTGGAAATCGTTCTTCTTGCGGGTAACCAGGTAAAGAGGGCTCACAATCTGGCTATACTTGGGAATGTGCATTCTCCAAAAACCTATGGCGCCTAGGAAAGCTTGTGTTTCCTTCTTGCTGGTTGGTGGAGACATCGCCGTGATCTTGTTGATGACCTCAGTGGGAATCTGGCGCCGTCCATCTTGCCATTTCACTCCCAGGAACTGGATCTCTCCGGCAAGTCCCTTGACTTTGCTCTTCTTGATGGCGAAGCCAGCTTCTAGCAGTATCTGGATGATCCTCTCACCTTTCTCGAACATTTCTGCCCCTGGGCTCCCCCACACAATGATATCATCGATGTATTGCAGGTGTTCTGGAGCCTCACCCTCTTCTAGTGCAGTCTGGATCAGTCCATGGCAGCTGGTAGTACTGTGTTTCCACCCCTGGGGCAGTCGGTTCCAGGTGTACTGCACGCCCCTCCAGGTGAAAGCAAACTGAGGCCTGCATTCTGCTGCCAGAGGAATGGAGAAAAATGCATTAGCAATATCAATAGTGGCATACCACTTTGCTGCCTTGGACTCCTGCTCGTACTGGAGTTCCAGCATATCTGGTACAGCAGCGCTCAGCGGTGGAGTCACTTCATTTAAGCCACGATAGTCCACAGTCAATCTCCATTCTCTGTCAGATTTGCGCACAGGCCAGATGGGGCTGTTGAAGGGTGAGTGGGTTTTGCTGACCACCCCTTGGCTCTCCAGTTCACGAATCATTCTGTGGATGGGGATCACGGCATCTCGATCCGTCCAATACTGCCGTCAGTGCACTGTTGAGGTCGCAATTGGCACGCGTTGCTCTTCCACTCTTAGGAGTCCTACTGTAGATGGGTTTTCTGACAGTCCAGGCAAGGTGTTTAATTGCTTAATGTCCTCTGCCTCTACAGCCGCTATTCCAAAAGCCCATCTGAGTCCCTTTGGGTCTTTGAAATAGCCGTTCCGGAGGAAGTCTATGCCCAGAATACACGGAGCATCTGGGCCAGTCACTATAGGATGTTTCTTCCACTCCTTCCCAGTCAAGCTCACTTCGGCTTCCACCAGGGTCACAGAATTCACAGAATTCACAGAATTTTCTAGGTTGGAAGAGACCTTTAAGATCATCAAGTCCAACCCATGTTCTAACACCTCAACTAGACCATGGCACCAAGCGCCACATCCAGTCTTTTTTAAAGACATCCAGGGATGGTGACTCCACCACCTCCCTGGGCAGATGATTCCAGTATTTGACCACTCTTTCTGTGGAAAACTTTTTCTTTAAGTCTAGCCTGTATCTCCCTTGGCGCAGCTTGAGACTGTGTCCTCTTGTTCCATCTGTTGTTGCCCGGAGAAAGAGACCGATCCCCAGCTCACCACAGCCACCCTTCAGGAAGTTGAAGAGAGTGATAAGGTCACCTCTGAGTCTCCTTTTCTCCAGGCTAAACAATCCCAGCTCCCTCAGTCGTTCCTCATACAGCTTGTGTTCCAAGCCCCTCACCAGCCTCGTTGCTCTCCTTTGGACACGCTCAAGCATCTCAACGTCCCTCCTAAAATGAGGGGGCCAGAACTGGACACAGTACTCAAGGTGTGGCCTAACCAGTACTGAGTACAGGGGAAGAATGACCTCCCTGCTCCTGCTGGCCACACTATTCCTGATACTGGCCAAGATGCCATTGGCCTTCTTGGCCACCTGGGCACACTGGTGGCTCATGTTCAGCCAACTGTCAACCAGCACCCCCCGGTCCCTTTCCACCTGAGCACTGTCCAGCCACACCGTCCCCAGCCTATAACATTGCAGGGGGTTATTGTGGCCAAAGTGCAGGACTCAGCACTTGGACTTATTGAACTTCATCCCATTAGACTCTGCCCATCCATCCAACCGTTCCAAGTCCCTCTGCAAAGCCCTCCGTCCCTCTAACAGATCGACACACGCTCCCAGCTTAGTGTCATCTGCAAATTTACTAATGAAAGACTCTAAACCCTCATCCATATCATCAATATAAACATTAAACAGAACTGGCCCTAGCACAGACCCCTGAGGGATGCCACTGGTGACTGGCAGCCAGCTGGATGCAGCACCATTCACGACCACTCTCTGGGCCTGGCCATGCAGCCAGTTCCTAACCCAGCACAGAGTGCTCCTGTCCAAGCCACGGGCTGCCAGCTTATCTAGGAGTATGCTGTGGGAGACAGAGTCAAAGGCCTTGCTGAAATCCAAATAAACAACATCTACAGCCTTCCCTGCATCCACTAGGTGGGTTACCTGGTCATAAAAGGTGACCAGGTTGGTTAAACATGACCTACCCCTCCTAAACCCATGCTGACTGGGTCTGATACCCTGGCCATCCTGTAAATTCTGTGTGATGGCACTTAATATAAACTGTTCCATTATTTTGCCAGGTACTGAGGTCAGGCTGACTGGTCTATAATTACCAGGATCCTCCTTTGCACCCTTTTTGTGAATGGGTGTCACATTGGCCAGCTTCCAGTCATCTGGAACCTCACCAGTGAGCCAGGACTGTTGGTAGATGATGGACAGTGGCTTTGTAAGCTCATCTGCCAGCTGTCTCATTACCCTGGGGTGGATCCCGTCAGGTCCCATAGATTTATGAACATCTAAGCATTTCAGTAGTTCTTTGACTGCCTCCTCTTGGATAATGGGGGGACCATTCTGCTCCCTGACACCATCAACCAGCCCAGGAGGACAGGTGTCTTGAAGGCAAGTCATCTTCCCACTAAAAACTGAGGTAAAGTAGGCATTAAGCCCTTCTGCCTTCTCCTCATCTGCAAATACTAAGTTCCCTCCCTTGTCCAGTAAAGAACAAAGGCTGGTCTTACCCTTCCTTCTAGCATTAACGTATTCGTAAAAACAATTGCTGTGATCCCCCTGTCACACAAGCAATGGAAACAGGTTCCGCCCCCACATGTCCCAATGGTATCACAGTACACTGCGCACCAGTATCAACTAAAGCATCATATTCTTGTGGCTCTGATGTGCCAGGCCATTTGATCCACACTGTCCAGAAGATCCGATTTTCCCATGCCTCTCCCTGGCTAGAGGCAGGGCCCCTCTAACCCTGGTTATTTTTCTTTTCTTGGGCATACATACTAGAGGTTCCTTCAAGGGGATCTGACAGATCATACCCGACAGCTTGGTCATGGGAGGTTGAGGCTACCTTCACCTTGGTGGAACTCCCCCGGTTAGAGTTTCCCTCCTTGAGTTGACGGACCCGTGCTGCCAGGACAGAAGTGGGTTTCCCATCCCACCTCCCCATGTCTTCCCCGTGGTCACGCAGGAAGAACCACAGATTAGCCCTTGGGGTGTACCCTCTCTCTCTAGTTGGGGAATGTTGGGCTCTGACTTTGGCGCCTGTGACTCGCACGGGTGCTGCATTAACCTTCCTTACCTCCTCCCTCATCTCCTCTTTGAACTCCTTCATCACAGCTGTGATATGAGCCTGCATTGGGCCATTAATCATACTGTCATAATTCCTAACTTTGTTGGCAACAGAACCCACTGTCTCTCAGTTAGTGTCAGCATCAATTGTTGAAATGAAAGTGGTGTACTGAGATGGCCCAAGATTTGCTAGACTCCACAGCATTTGCCCTGTGCACTTGACCTTGTCAGGGTCATCATCATGCTGTCCATCCCTCCCAAAGAGTACCTCCAATACTGCCACTTCCCGCAGCTGTTGGATCCCTTCCTCAAGGGTCTTCCAGTGCCTTCTATGGTGGTGCTCCTGCATTCTCTCCCTGTGGACAAACCTCTCTCTGACACTCATTAAAAGCCACTCCCAGAGAGAAAGGGACCCTGGCTCCCTTACAAAAATCTGATTCATACCTGAGTCCTGGGTCAAGGGTCCCAAGTTCCTTGCCTCACCACCATCCAGCTGCACACCTGTATCCATAAGGTCCCAGACCCAGAGTAACCAGGTAGTATAAGCCTCACGCTCTCGTCGCACAATGTCTTTGTGCAGATGATGGAGACTTTTGTACGTCAGGGACTCGGTGATGATCGCAACCTCTGGCTCCCCTGTGGGTTGTGAGGTTCCTCCATTCCTATCCTTATCTGGGTGCTCTGCTTTCATCTTAGACCTCCTTGTTTCTACTGGGGCAACTGCTGCTGGCTGTGACCGCCTTTGTGGTTCAGCTGGAACCTGGACAGTTGTAACATCTGTGGGTTCCACAGCTGTACTATTAGACTGTCCCTCTTCAAGGCAAAAGGAGGGTTTCTCACCAGCTGGGGAAATGCACTCCTTCAGCATCTCACGTATCTCCTTAACCAGAACCCTCACCCAATCTGGGTGGTTCATTTCTGAGATGGGCTGTGGGGCATGTCAGCAACAGCACCCATTGTATGATATCATTAGCATTTAGAGTGGATCTTAACCCTTCGAAAATTGGTGGAACAGACCCAAAAAGATGGTTAAAAGGTTGGGAGAAAATTTCCCCCGGTGTCATTTCCTCACAGTAGGTACCATAAGTAAAGTAACCCCAAAAACATACAGTTAGTGTGTGATAGCTCTGAATCCATGTACCTGCCTTCCAGAGGGAGTTAAAGATCCATGAATTCCTCACCTTATTAACCCATAAGCCAAACTGGATAACAGCCACAGAAGCCTTAGTTATAGGACCCATGTCTAGATAAGGGCCTACAAATGGGAGAAATACAGCCACGACCACGTGCCACCCAAACTAGGGTAAACTAGACGACATGGTGACACTTAAAGATGTTTCTATATCAGCACACACACACACAAAAAAAAAATTAGATTACTTAAGAACTGTTAATTCTTTTTCCTCTCAATGCCCTTGTGCCTCACATTGGGCGCCAAAATCTGTCTCAGTTTGAAAAGACAGGAGCCCGTGAAGGAAGGCTAGAGTCTCCCATGAAATGGAAAAATGAAACCCCATTCCCTCCCTCCAAGTTACCACAATTTCAAAATAAAAAGGCTCTCAGGCAAAGATATGGGAGTGGGAATAACAGTTCTTTACTAGGAAAAAAAAAACCTAAATAAAAACAATGTAATTAGTACAAACAACCTACTGATGGAGTCAGACACCTGACACCCTGAGGAGTCAGGGTGTTGGTGATAGTCCAGTTTAATATATAGCATGATAAGGAGAAACATCTTTGACTAAAGTTTGATTTTTCTTTGTATCCTTCCATTCCAAAATTCCAGTCATAAGAGTTGTCCGATCACTTCTCTGTGATGCCAATAAGATCATCTCATGACCTGAAATGAGGCCTTTTGAAGCCTCTTGGGCCACAGCAGGCTGTGCCAGCATCTCCCTCTGAGTGGGACACCTCTCAGAGCCTGTGAACTCTCAAGTTAGCGGTATTTAGAGGACCACTGCCGAAATATGATACTGGGGTCTGGGCTGATACCCCCACTTCTCGAGGCTCAACCTTTCATCCATTTAGAGATGCAGAGGCATCCAACATGAGTATCTCACTGAACTCAAGGGAAATTTTTCTTAAGTATACCTTTGTACATACTACTTTGTATCTCTGTGCATGCCTGTGTGCATTGATTTAAATATCCTATAGCAAATGTACTATGAATATGACTGAGAGAAAAGATGTGTGCTAATGCCTTTAGAAATAATTTGATGGGTGAAGGTATGGATGCTAATGTCTTTGAAATGGGTCTTAATGTCTCTACTAACTTCAAGCAGCAGGTTTGTTGCAGAGCCCAGACAGCTTGGCTCCTGAGATAGTCAAGGGTCTGCACAAACCTGAACTTCTGAACTTTGGGGTAAAACAGTAGGTTCAAAGGGGGATATGGGGGTAGGCAGTTCAGGAAGGCTGTACCTTCCTAGTACCTCAGCTGACAGTGTGGCCCTGTTCTTTTAAAAGTTTTAAAGTTCTTTTTAAAGTTTTCTATGCCTTCTGATGTTTACATATTTCTACTGGAGTTCTCACACACTGTTCATGTAAATAATGATTGTTTGGCATTCTTCTTTGTGGGAGGAGAGAATTGGTGGACTGTTGGTTTGACCAGTGTGGTTGGAGAGGTGGCAACTTCTTCCTCCAATCCACTGTCACTTTTGGAATTCTATATATTGTGAGGTCAGAAATAAACTTCCTCTTTTTCTTCTTTTGCATCTTGAGTGAGTGCGTGAGTTATTTCGTGTCATAGCGCGACACAACGTGGAAAGGAAGAGGGAAACATGCAGCTGGGAGTTCAGGATAAAAGAAGTCTGCACCCTCTGAAACCTCGAGAGAGAAAACCCCACGGGCATGTGCCCTGGTGGACTCTCTCCCTTTATTTGAATAAAGTTGCAGGACTCCTCTGTCTCCTTTTTGGACATAAACCTCTGGCTTTTGTGGATTTTCCTGACAATTGGGACCTTGGTCTGGGATCCTTCCACTGTCTGGGTCCAGCATGCAGCAAGAGGAGCTGGAGGTGCACCTCATCCAGTTTTGATGACCAGCTCCCTTCGTCGCTGGCCAACACCAAGTGATTGATTAGGTACCAGAGACTGTCCAGGAGACAGATGAGAGGTGGACCAGGGGGGTCCATGAAGGGGTCTGCAGGGAGAGGCAGACTGGGGGGGTCCATGAAGAGTCCATAGGAAAGGACTGCTGGACATGGATGCCCAGAGGGGGCAGTAAGGGAAAGTCAAGAAGGGTCTCGGCAAATCTCACCGGTGAGTACAACTTCAGGGAGTAAAACATGGTAGAACGTCCAGGGTGGGCAATAAAGGAATGTCAAAAAAAAAAGGTCTCGACTATAGGGATGACGATCCCAAAATACAAAATACTTCTGAAGGGTCATTTGGGAGAATGTTGAGATGATTTGCACATTCCCCCAGAGGTAGTTAAAAGGACATGGACGCCCAGAGGGGGCAATAAGAGGCACCGAGAAAGGGTCTTGGCAGCTGATGCCCAGAGGGGTCAATATAGTGTTGGTTTGGGAAAGGTGTGGTCGAAGGGGAGTGTGGAGAAATATGGTTAAGGCAAATAGCAGTGGGAGGCTATGTGATAAGGAAAGACTGGGAACTTCTCTGCCTTATCTTCAAAATCTGCAATCTAATACACAGCCAGCTGCAAGTCTTTTGTATTCCCAGCTTCCAGGAGAGAGAAAGCAGGGAACTATTGTTCCTACACCCCCACCCCTCCCCCAGTCATTATGGAGCCAGGGTGGAGGATTTGGGTTTGTCCCCTTGCTATTCAGGACTTAAGGGGGCTTCCGTCCAAGGCCAGATGCAATCGGCAGCACAGGCTGGGGACCTGTGGGGGAGGTGCGGGACTGAGCCGAGGCTGTGGAACAGCCAGAGCTCAGCTCCAGGAGGTGTCCAACGCTGCCACCCTCGCTGGCAGGAGCCCCATGAGGATGCAGGACACCCTGGCCACCTGCCCATCCCTGTGGCATTGTCAGCTGTGCCTGCCTGTCGGGACCTGGTGCTTTACAGAGCTTGTGGTGCTGTGAGAGTCGCCCAGGGGCCCATACGGGTGTGCTGCAGGGGTGTCTGGACACTGCAACTGGACGGGGAATGGCTTTGGTCTGCAGTGTAAGGTACAGCGACCGGCTTTGGAATACAGTATAAGAGACAAAGTACCACCAAATCCTGGCTTGATACATGAGGGGTTTTTTTGGGTCACTGAAGAAATGAGTAATTTTGAGCTGTGGGAGAATGAGCACCCACAGGAGGGCTAGAGGAAGGGCAGAATAAGTCCCTGGATGAACTGGTTAGAAAGTGTATGTAGGAAGGGATGAGGAAAAGGCAAAAGCAAAGGCAAAGGTGATGGCAGAGTTTTTCTAGCCCCAGTGAGATGAACTGCAGGCCCAAGGGAATTCCTCAGGCTAGAAGGGACAGGATTGGCCACAAGGACGTGGCAGAGGCATTCCCTCCTTGGCAGGGGAGAACCGACCAAAACAACACTTGGGAAGGAATCTGCTATGGTACTGAGGGCTCAACTGAGAAGTGTGTTTCCTAGTAAATACGGAAACTTCTCTATCTATGCCAAAGGGGGAACAATTGTTCAAATGTTCTTTTCATAAGTGGGAAAGATGATTGGTGAGTGTGTGTATATATGGGGATGCCCGTGAGAGTTTGCTGAATGTGTGAGGTGAGTTTGAAAAGCATGAGTTTCTGATTATTCCTAGTTGTATTTGTGGTTTGCTGGGAGGGGATTTGATGGCTGGAGTTGGGAATGTGAGTTAGTGTTGTGGGGAGTAATGGGGAGGCTAACACTGTTGCGAATGCTGAAGTGAACCCAGAGGTGTGGGCAGTCCCAGGGAAATATGGAAAACTGCAATAGGAGTATTATAAATAACTATGCAGTTGTTGGCTTTCGCTATTATGTATTAGCTTTTGCAAATTATGATTAAACACAATGATTTTGATGTAGTACAGTTTGTAATCACTTTTTAACTGTTTTTGATATAGTTTTTTGATTTGTCAGCTTTTGAGGCCAATGCCCTGGCCATGTGTAGCTTATATATGCATTAGTGTGATAAAATTATATTGTAATTTAGGCTTTCGCAAAATATTAAAATAGAGACTGTGGAATATTAAGTTTTGCAGGATGCTTTTATTTTTGCAACTAACTGATAATCGTGAGAATAACTTAGATAAGTTTGGGGAAATGGCTAAAACTGTCTGTATGATTAGATAACATTGAAGGAACCACACAGATAACATCAAAAGAAAGGATGTGAAAAGGACTTCTGACACTGACCCTGCAGCTATCTAATAATTCCCTGTTTGTTGTTGTGAGGAAATGGCATATACATTGTGAGGAAATGACATACACGACTCCCATAAATCAAATCTACACTATTGCACTACGGGTCAGGGGTCTAACAAAGCTAAAGAATTCCCAGAACATGTGAAAAAACTCAAAGGAATGTTTGAATATGTATAATCTTCATGAATATGCATTTCATGCTGATGTCATTGCAAAACCTCTCAAGGATTTTTGAGCAGTTTGGGAATACGGAGAGGTCCCAGATGACTGGAAGCTGGCAAACATTATCCTGATTTTCAAGAAGGGCAAGAAGGATGACCCTGGAAACTACAGGCCTGTTAGTCTCACTTAGGTGACTGGCAAAGTTATGGAGAAGATTATTCTGAGAGGTATTGAAAAACACTTGAAAGAATGCAGTCATTGGTCACAGCCAGCATGGCTTCATGAGAGGAAAGTCTTGCTTGTAAAACCTGATTTCCTTTTATGACAAGGTAAGCCAGTTAGCTGATCAAGGGAAGCCACTTGATGTAATCTTTTTGAAGTTCAGCTCAGCTTTTGATAGTGTCTCCCACAAGATACTTCTGGACAAAATGTCCAGCCCACAGCTGGATAAACACATCATGCAATGGGTGACCAACTGGCTCATGGGTCGGGCACAAAAGGTTCTAGTGAATGGGATGATATCACACTGGGTGACCTGTCTCTAGTGGGGTTCTGCAGGGTTCTATCCTCATCCTTGTGCTCTTCAACACCTTCATAAATGACTTGGACACAGGACTGGAAGGGTGTCCTGGGTTACAGAATGTGAGTGCTAATCTGGGATGTAACCAAACTATGTATTCTACTCCCCTCTACAGTAATTTTCTGACAAACTGCTAATGATGAGTCATTTGCAGTAGCTGCCCAGTGCACACCTGGCCCCTCAGGTCAAAAGCTTCGTGTTAAATGAGATAAGGAAAAAGAGGCAAGCCTGGGAGGCAGGGTAATGTTTCTTTTTCTTCACACCAATGACTCAGCCATGATAACTCCCTCTGGGGAAGCAGCAGCATCACCCATCCTGAGGGGTTCATGTCTGCTACTAGGCCATAATGAACTGAATGGCACCAGCAGAATAGGCAGCTGGAATGACCATCAAGGACTCCAAAAATATCCTATGACTCACAGGATTACATCACTCCATTGTGAAACTCCCCACCCTGGGGGTAGTACTGAGCTTTTCTGCCTGTACCTGATTGTATATAATGCAGGACAAGGGACACCAATATCACCACCATTGCTAAACGGACCCACAGGAGGACCAGACCTTCCACAGGACCACTGCTTTCAACAAGACTGCAACTATCACTTCAACAGGTCTGTAACCACTGCTTAATCTGACTGCAACCACCACCCTGACAACAGGGTGCCAGGTTGTACTCTGACTTTGTGGGTTTAAGCCAGTTTTTCTATATCATTGCATTTATTGCAATCTTTCTATTAAATTGCAACTCCAACCTGAAATCACTCTCAAGGTATTTGTGTGAGGTTCATTTCTTCTGCTAGTTTACTTTCAAACCAGCATAAAGGGATACTAAGCAAGTTTGCAGATAATACAAAACTGGGAAGAGTTCTCGACGCCCTTGAAGGCAGGGAGGCCCTGCAGGGAGACCTTGACAAATGAGGGGACTGTGCAATCACCAACCCTATGAAGTTCAACAAGGGAAAGTGCCAGAATCTACACCTGGGAAAGGGCAACTCTGGATGTACAAACAGACTGGGGAATGAGATGCTGGAAAGCAGTGCCACAGAAAGGTACTTAGGGGTCCTGGTCGACAGAAAGTTTAACATGAGTCAGCAGTGTGCCCTGGCAGCCAGGAGGAACATCTGTGTCCTAGGGTGCATCAGGCCCAGCAATACCAGCCAGTCAAAGGTGATTGTCCCACTCTACTCTGCACTGGTGCAGCATTACCTTGAATACTGTGCACAGTTTTGGGCATCGCAACATAAAAAAGACATTAAGCTATTAGAGACCGTCCAAAGGAGGACAATGAAGATGATGAAGAGCAGATGAGGTCATTTGGTCTGTTCAGCCTGGATAAGAGGGACCTCATCTCAGTCTGCAACTTCTTTGTGAGGGGAAGAGGAAGGGCAGGCACTGATTTCTTGTCTGTGGTGAGACATGGGGTTAGGAATTAGAGGGGTATTGATTAGAAATAGATATTTAGATGAAATATTGTTTAAAATTTGTCGCATTTTACTATGCTAACTGCCTGTAAAGGGAAGACAGGGTATATGTGGGGGACAGGGTATATGTGCGAGAGCAACATAAAAGAATGCAAGGATGTGTGATAAGGGAAGGATGATGTTCATCAAAACAGGACAAAGTTACAAGGCTAACGAGATAACAAGGCCCCTGTGGACCCCCAAACCAGATCAAACCAACCTCATGGTTTGGACTGCGACTAAAGGATCAGCAAGCATATGCAAGAAGACAGGGTGAGAAGGTCAACTTTGATGAAGACTACTTACTTCATCCCCCTGCGACCCCCAAGTACTCCCAAGACAACCACCAGAGACAAGCACAAAGGTGCAAGGGACTGATAAGCTAATTAGCATACAAAGTGGGACAAGGTGGAGTCAGGAAATGAATATGCATAAATGTATTGCAAAACCTAATGTATATGTGTAGCAGCGTGGGGTTTAGATGGTGGATGCTGCTACCTATATCCCAATAAGCATCTCCTGTGGAAAAGCTGCTTGGGTAAGTGACACGCGGAGCTAGACTCTAAAACTCAGAGACAGAGTGAGTTTTAAAGTAGGTATGTTTATTCGGCCGGACGCATGTGGGACATTTCCCCAAATACATGCGTGCCCCTTGCTTACACACGTGTTCTTTTATCCCCTGGAGTGTTACATATGCATTAAGTTTCCTCATGGGTCATTTCCTGGCTCCCCTCCCTCTCCGCTCTGTATGCTAATCAGCTTGTCGGTCCTCTGCGCCTGCGCAGCTGTCTCTGGTGGTCGTCCCAGGCTTCGGGGGTCGTAAAGGGGATGAAGTAAGAATGGTCTTCTTCAGGCTGACTTTTCGACCCCACTGCTTTGCACATGCCCATTGATTCCTTGGCCACGGTCCAAGCCAGGGGCCAGGATCCATCTGTTTCCAGAACATAAGGGGCCCCATTTTTCAGTTGTCTTTACACCCTGTATCCTGTTTTCCATATACATTCCTTCTCCTTATCAGGTCTCTCCTTGCTGCTCTGCACGTAGTCTCTTCCTTTCCCATAGGCCAGGATACGGTATATTCTCACGTAACATAAGGATGTGGCCCTAAGCAATATCCATTATTTTATATGCCTACTACTATTCAATACCTTCTAATTTCTATGATTAATATCTTCTAGCTCTAACCCCATGTTTCAGTCCCCCCTTTTCAGCAAAATAGTAAATTCTTTTACTTAGTACAAGCTCCAATCTCTACGATATGTGTCTCCCAATGCTTTACCATGTATCTGGGATAAAGAGGTTAGTATTGTTATTCGTTGTAACAATTTGCAATTCCAAATGAGTATCACAAAGGATAGTGTTAAACTTATACCCACTAATATTAGTAAAACAATAATGGGGTGACATAATGTATTTAGGATTCCAGTTGCAGTGGGCGACCATCCAAAAAGTGAATCCCACCAACTGTGACTTGCATCCTGTTTCACTCTTTGCAGAACCTTGCTTATTTCTTTTATGTCATGATGGACAGTAATTAAGGTTTTCTCCCCAGTTTTTTGAATATTCTCTAGAATTTTGACAAGGTCCTGATGTTTGATTAATTGTCTAATTAAAGTGAGGTTCATTCCAATAGGCGTGGGTGACAACCTGTGGTACATCTTATTGTTGGCATTAATTAGCTGATGAGACACAACTGGTGCCAAATACAGAAAGTCACACCCTGAAATCCTAACAAAGTTACAAATACAAAAGTTAAGATAATTCTTACCGAGCAAAGTTACATTACCCTTATCTATTTCTATAAAAGTACACGCAGTTCTCAAACATACGCAACCTTGACCAATATATACAAGTACAGTCCTTTGACTCGTATCCGGATGAATCTCAAAGTGACAAACACCTTGTTCAGTATCAAGACATATATCTTGAGCATCGATTGTGTTACTCTCACAAATGAACCCCTGTTGTTCCCGGGTAACGCAAGATTCTAGATTCACAGTTTGCCATTTTTCACCCACTCTCCGTGCCCATGCCCTGTGCTCTGAAGGGTAGAGCACTGACTGCTCATGATTCAGTCCCAGTGCTATAATAGGATGAATAACATAAACTGTGGCATTGAGTATGGTGAGCACAAAGGCAGTAACTACGTTGTCAGTTGAGTCATAGGTAAAGTTTACCAAAGTCCACCAAGACTGAAATTTCTTCTCAAAATCCATAGCGCTGTCCCACACGGCCTTTCAAATCTCAATTGGAAAGGCTCCTTCGCTTCCTTCCCTTATAATTGAGGCAGCTGTTGATTGCAACCATAATTGTGCCTGTATACAGCTAAAGGCCAGAGACACATTATCCTGAACCACAGCAAGTGCATCTATGATTGACCCATGGTCTTGGTCCTCTGCCTTTTTCAACCTTGGCAGTATTCTCGAGACCTGCCACTGACTGGTTCCCAATGCTAACAAAGATGACTGTAAAGGTTGTTTTAATTTTGTTAAATCACTTGTTGCAGTGGCTAATTTGTTCATTAATATTTCAGAATCAATTCCGTTTAGGACTCCTAGCCCTGTCCCTAATATTCCAGTCAGATCTCTTTGCATTCTGCTTCCAGTATATGCTTGTTTCTGCAGCCAGGTCATCTAACCCTCAAAGGACGTTTTTAAAAAGGGAGAGCAGGCTGGTTGAATTTCAGAGATGTTAGTTTGCATTAGTAATTCAACACGCTTAAGAGACCCTTCTGGGTTAAACAATAACTGCTGTTGGCCTGTATTTCTTATTACATATGGGCCGATTTTGTAAATTTCAGGTCCAGGCCCAAGAGGTGTGATTTGGGTTTGGGCTGGGGTCATGGGCTCAGTTATGGCATTTATTTTAAACTTGAAGGAGAGCCCAATGGTATCCTGGGCCCAGAGACAAACTACCTCAACAGTCTGTATTAATGTAAAGTTACACCAACAGTCTATTTCACTTGAACGACTACAAACCTCCCAGTTTCTGTCCGTGGGAGATGTTAAAACACTAATTTGGGTTGCTCTCCTATGATCGGTTCCATTGATCATCCGACACCCTATCCTAATTTCTTCTCCTATGGTTCCTTGAAGTGACCATATTCTTTGTCTCTGCCACGCTTGTCTTTCGTATGCTTGGTTTCTGTGCATGACTACAGTTGATAGATTCAGACCTTTTATGTCAGAGTATTTTCCCATGGATCCAGTGTAACAAGTAAAGGCTTGGGACCAAGGCCATTCAGCATTACTCTGGCTAGAGGTGGGTTTTAGTTCTAGGATTGTGATTAGGGTTGCTAACAAAACAATTCTCCTGATTAGACTTTTGCAACCTAAATTGCTAAACACCCCCGACCACAATATACTCATTTTGTTCGAGTGAATTTTAGTTTCAGTTCATCATCACCCGATGTTACTTTCCAAGGGGTCTCAGGAGCTTTCTTTACTTGAGAGTGGTGAATCCAGGTGTTCTGCTCTTGGATCTTAATCGCAGTGAAAGTGGTGAGAAGCACTTGGAACGGTCCTTCCCACTGCGGCTCCAAGGTCTTTTCTGTAAGAGACTTGACATACACATAATCCCCAGGCTGTATGTCATGCACTGGTCCATCTAGCCCTCTGCTCTGAGTTCCAGCCACGTGTTTTTCAATTTCTCTGAGCTGCTTACCTAAGGCCACCATGTAAACAGCCAGCCTTTCTTCCTCAATTTGGGTGGATATTCCCTTCTGTACACCATATGGTCTCCCATAGAGCATTTCAAAGGGGCTCAGCTTTGTTTTGGTTCTGGGCTTAGTTCGGAGTCGCAACAATGCTAGTGGGAGAGACTGGGGCCAAGGCAAATTAACTTCTTGCCCTAGTCTCACAATTTGTTGCTTAATCAAATGATTCATTTTTTCAACTTGGCCACTTGACTGGGGGCGATATGGTGTGTGAAGTTCCCAATCTATGCCCAGAAGCTGACTGACCTGTTGTACTATTTTAGAAATAAAATGAGGTCCCCTGTCTGAGGATATTGTGGCTGGAACTCCAAAGCGTGGTATTATTTCTTGTAACAGCACCTTTGTTACCTCCCGAGCTTTTGCAGTCCTGGTGGGGAAAGCCTCTGGCCATCCTGAAAAGGTATCTATTAGTACCAACAAATATCGATACCCCCCTTTTCTTGGCAATTCTGAAAAATCAATTTGCCACTGCTGACCAGGTCCATGGCCCTTTCCAATTTGGCCAAGTTTTGGTTTAGGGGTATTCTTAGGGTTAGTCTGGAGGCAAAGTTCACACTGCCTGGCTACCTGAGTGACAGTGGCATATAAGTTCCTAGCAATGATTTTTCCAGTCAAGTAGTTATGCAGGGCATCAATTCCCCAGTGTGTTTTCTGATGTTCCTCTTTTACTAATGACCATAATAAATGGAAGGGGATAACTAGTTTCTTTTCTGCTGTAACAGCCCATCCCTCTTGGTTATACGTTCCCTTTTCATCTTCAATTAGCTTTCTGTCCTTCTTATCATACACTGGCTTATCTTCTAAGGAGATTTGGCCATCAGGAATTAAGGGTCCCTCCACTGTTACCTCACCTTTTGCTGCTTCTTTTGCCCCTCTGTCCGCCAGCTCGTTTCCCTCCTCCGATTCTGAGTTTCCTTTTTGATGTGCTTTAATGTGCATGATTGCCACCTTTTCAGGCAGTTGGACTGCTTCCAATAGTTGTAGTATCTCTTGCGCATGTTTAATGTTCTTTCCCTGTGAGTTTAATAGTCCTCTTTCTCTCCAGATAGCCCCATGGGCATGCACCACTCCAAATGCATATCTTGAATCTGTATAAATGTTTATTCTTTTTCCCTTTGATAACTCTAATGCCCGAGTCAGGGCAATTATTTCTGCCTTCTGTGCGGAGGTACCTGCTGGTAATGGTCCTGATTCGATTAGATCCCTTGATGTGGTAACTGCATACCCAGCATGTCGCTTTCCATTGATGACGTAGCTGCTTCCATCAGTGAACCAGGTTTCCGCACCATCCAGAGGGGTGTCCTTCAGGTCTGAGCGGCTGGAATAAGTGGCTTCGATGGTCTCCAGGCAATCGTGATGAATTGGTTCTCCTTGGTTCCTACTGAGAAAGGAAGCTGGGTTGACAATGTTAGTTACCACTATCTCAACATCATCTTGTTCTACCATGATAGCTTGGTATTTCAGAAATCGTTGTGGGGAGAGCTAGTGGCCACCCTTGGTTTCTAGGACTGAGGATACTGTATGAGACACTAGCACAGTCATCTTCTGGCCCAGGGTGAACTTACGGGCTTCCTGAATGTTCAGTACAACTGCGGCCACTGCTCTGAGGCAACCTGGCCATCCTTTCGCTGCTGCATCTAGCTGTTTAGAAAGGTAAGCAACTGCCCTTCTGTATGGGCCCAGGTCCTGTGCCAATATTCCCAGGGCAATTCCCTGTTTCTCATGAGAGAAGAGAAAGAATGGTTTACTCACGTCTGGAAGTCCTAGAGCTGGAGCTGACATGAGGGCCTTTTTCAGCTGACCAAAGGCCTGTGTGGTTTCTTTTGTCCACTGAAGGTCTCTGCTTCCATTTGCAATGAGTGAATACAGAGGTTTCACAAGCAATCCGTAGTTGTATATCCATAGTCTGCACCATCCTGTCATACCCAGGAATGTTCTCAGTTCCTTTATCGTCTGAGGTTTTGGGGTTTGGCATATTGATTCTATGCGTTCTTTCCCCAAAGTCCGTTGTCCAGCACTGATTTCACACCCCAGGTAGATCACCTTCTGTTTTACCACCTGAGCCTTTTTCTTTGACACCCTATATCCCTGGAGCCCCAAAAAGTTTAAAAGGCTTACCATCCAAGCCACGCACCCTTCTTCTGTGGGGGTGGCTATGAGGATGTCATCTACATACTGCAACATTTTGCCTTCTCCTGGTGGGGCTTCCCAGAATTCCAAATCCTTTGCGAGTTGTTCTCCAAACAGGGTGGGTGAGTTTTTGAAGCCTTGTGGTAAAACTGTCCATGTGAGCTGAGTTTTGCATCCACTTTTGGGATTTTGCCATTCAAATGCAAAAATTTTCTGGCTGGTTTCATGGAAAGGGAGGCAAAAGAAAGCATCCTTCAAATCTAAAACAGTGAACCAAGTTAGTTCTGGTGTTAAACATGTCAACAAGGTGTAGGGGTTGGCTACCACAGGGTAGAGATCCTCAGTGATCTTGTTAACAGCCCGTAAATCCTGCACGATCCGGTATGTCCCATCAGGTTTGCGGACAGGCAGGATAGGAGTGTTAAAATCGGACTGGCATTCTTTCAATAACCCCAGCTGTAAGAAATTTTCAATTATCGGGCTAATTCCTTCTCTATCTTCTCTCCTCAAGGGATATTGCTTAATTCTAACTGGTTGTTTTCCTTCCTTGTGCCTAATTTGTATTGGTGGTGCATTTTTTTTCCCTCCCTGGTACATTGGAGGCCCATACTCCCGGGAAGACTTGATTCAGAATCTCTTCACTAATTTCTTCTTTAGCCTTAATGGTTGTCAGTATTAAGCTCAGCACTTCTACATATTTTTGTTCATTCACCTCCAGAATAACTTCCCCATTTTTAAATGAAATAGTTGCCTCCGGTTTCTCCAATAAGTCTCTCCCTAGGAGAGATTCTGGGGAATTGGGCATGTATAAGAATTTATGGATGCCCCACTGTTTTCCATATTTGTATTTGAGTGGCTTGCAAAAATATGCTATCTCAGATTGGCCAGTTGCTCCCCTGACCCTGACATAATCATTCCCTACTGGCACCAGAGCTTTGTTTAAAACTGAAAATGTTGCTCCTGTATCCACCATGAATTCCACCTCTTTCCCTTCCTCCCCCAGTTTCATTTTTATAACCAGCAGATCTCCTGGGGTAAGGTCCCCCGGTCCCCTTCAATTACTTTCTGTGTGAGCAACCACCACCTCCCTTCCCCGGTTCCCTTTACCATTTCCTTTTCGTTCAGGGCACTCGTTTTTCCAGTGTCCAAGTCTTTTGCAATTTGCACACTGATTTTTACCCAACTGGGGTGGTCCTTGCCTAGGTGGTCTTTGTCTCTGCCCTCCTTTATTTTCTTCTTTTACTACAGCCATTAATTTTCTCATTAAAACTAGCTGTCTTTCTGTGTCTGTCAATGCATAACTGAATATCTGACCAGTCTGGGTTATGCTGCTTAATCATATATCTTAACCTTTTAGCTGTTCCTATTGAGTCACTTCTATAGTTTTTGGCAACTCTTTCCCAACCTTCTAAATCAATTGTAGAGAAGGGGACTTTTATCAACACCCTTTTCTTCTCAGGTCCTATTGTTTCCCTTAAAGGGGCTTGTATGATTTCCTTTGTTTGTTTTCTCATCTGAGATGCTATGGGACTGCCTGCACTCTCATCACTATCACTCTCAGGCAATGGTGGATACGATATAGCCTGTAACTCAGAGGTGGGTGGGGGAGCAGACGGTCCAGCCTGTCTCTCCTCCAAGGGGGCTGAACCTGTTCCTCCCCTTAGTCCCCTTTGCTCCACAGGGGGTGACACCAATAAATCCAACAACTCCTGCTTTTGTGTTTCTTCTTGATAGACCTTATCACGATGTGTGCAACGCTGGTTTATTGAGCAGGTGCTACAACATCATTTAGGCTGCTTCCTATTAGCTTTGCCTTCCCTTTCTAGGGCTAATACCAGGGGGTCAGAAGGGGCCCTGATCCCACAATCCCTCTGCCATTCAGGGTGATTTCTGAGGGAGAAAAACATATCTGCATATGAAACTTCAGTCCACTTACCCTCACGTCTAAGAAATAGCATTAGTTCCAATAAGGTATCATAATCTAGGCTCCCAGTCGGGGGCCATCTGGCTCTGTTTTCCAGACGATACAAAGGCCACCACTGGCTACGGTATTTTACCAGGGTGCGTTTGGACTCGACACCCCCCGAGCCTGCAATCTTCTTCCAGTTAGCTAAAATGCAGCCCAGAGGGCTTGCCTTGGGAATTTCTCTGCTCTCTCCCAAACCCATTATTTTCTTATCTTATGACTTTTATCCAGATCTCTCTCACACTCTAACACAGTCTTTTCTTAATCCCTTTCTCCTAGCTCCAGATCTCTGGAATTAAATAGATCCTAAAAAAAAAACAAAACACCCTTTAAAATTTCGAGCTCTGGATTCTCCTGACTCTGCAGCTTATACTGAGCACAGTAACTGTGTCTCATACATGACGGGCAATACCACCACTCCCTGCAGGTCCTGCACTCAACCAGCTCCCACTCTAGATATTGCCCTTGTCAAAACAGAGGGTCCTAAGGTTCAAATCCAAAACCACTGGGGGAAAAGGATCCCCTCCAGCTGTCCTGCCACGGCTAGTAAAGTACACTAAACAAACCCTAAAAACAATACTCACAGCAAAAACATCAAACAAATAGCAGTAGCTGAGAACAACATTTATCAGAGCAGGCTTCACAACGAAATACTTTACACAAAATACTCACAACAAAACCTTAGACAGCATTAAGCAAACCTAATACTCACAGCAAAAGCATCAAAACAGCACCAATAGTGCTTCAAACAAAATGCAATATCCAAAAATGACGCAAGGAGTTCAAAGAGTCCACACAAAGTTGCCACAATTATAACTTTTGACACAAGCATCAGAAATATGCCACAGTTTCCCAAACACAAGTTACTTCACACAAAACCTTTAAAACTCACACATATGCCCAGACAGCAACAAAGCTCACACACACACATCAGTGCAAAATTCACACACATAAACACGAGTTACTTCACACAAAACCTTTAAAACTCACACATACGCCCAGACAGTAACAAAGCTCAGTGCAAAATTCACACACATAACAGACAAAACTCACATACACCTAGACGGACAAAACTCACACACACATATCACACACCCAGACAGCAACCATACACCAAGGATTTAGTGAATCCTCCCCCGCTGCCTTTCCGTAGGTCAGTGGCCCTTACCGATAGCTGCCCTTTCAGCTACCGGTTACTTGCAAGTCCAAGCCAAACCAAACCTCCCCCGCTGCCTTTCCGTCGGTCAGCGGCCCTTACCGATAGCTGCCCTTTCAGCTACCGGTTACTTGCAAGTCCAAACCAAACCAAGACCATGCTCTGTGCGGTCAGACGTCTCTGATCGGCTTACTAGCGGTAACTACGGGCCCCCCTACCCCTTTTTTAAAAGATACATACCGTTTCTCCGCTGGTTAGGAGGTCGTTCTCTGCCCCCGCAGTAAGCGACACGAGAAGCGGAGTTCCTCCAGAGCAATCCTGGGGCGCGCCTTAGGAAGTCCGCCCCCGAGCCGGTCCCACGGCTGGCAGAGAAGTCCCTTCGTAGTCGCCAATTGACACACGGAGCCAGACTCTAAAACTAAAAGACAGAGTGAGTTTTAAAGTAGGTATGTTTATTCGGCCGGACGCATGTGGGACATTTCCCCAAATACATGCGTGCCCCTTGCTTGCACACGTGTTCTTTTATCCCCTGGAGTGTAACATATGCATTAAGTTTCCCCGTGGATCATTTCCTGGCTCCCCTCCCTCTCCTCTCTGTATGCAAATCAGCTTGTCGGTCCTCTGCGCCTGCGCAGCTGTCTCTGGTGGTCGTCCCAGGCTTTGGGGGTCGTAAAGGGGATGAAGTAAGAATGGTCTTCTTCAGGCTGACTTTTCGACCCCACTGCTTTGCACATGCCCATTGATTCCTTGGCCACGGTCCAAGCCAGGGGCCAGGATCCATCTGTTTCCAGAACATAAGGGGCCCCATTTTTCAGTTGTCTTTACACCCTGTATCCTGTTTTCCATATACATTCCTTCTCCTTATCAGGTCTCTCCTTGCTGCTCTGCACGTAGTCTCTTCCTTTCCCATAGGCCAGGATACGGTATATTCTCACGTAACATAAGGATGTGGCCCTAAGCAATATCCATTATTTTATATGCCTACTACTATTCAATACCTTCTAATTTCTATGATTAATATCTTCTACTTCTAACCCCATGTTTCAGTCTGTCTCTTGAAGTGGACGCCTGCTGGGGAATCATTTCCTTAGCAATGGGGAACCAACCGTCTACAGCTGAACAACTGGTTCTGACCATGTGGAGGGCTTTTATCCCTCAATTTGGGGTTGATATCTCAGATGAGGTGCTGTGTGACATCCTGGGTTGGTCCAGAGATCATGGCTTTCCTGTGGATCTCAGCGCTTCCCTAAATCCAAGAACTTGGAACGACTTGGGTGACTGCCTCCGGGATGAGATGTGCAGAGGGGATGCGTTCGCGTCTGCACTGGTCATCACCTGGAGATGCATTCTCCGGGCCCTACGGGGCACAACCCGAGGGGCAGCAACTCCGAATGAGATGTTTCAGGGAGCAAAGATGCCGTCTCAGTGTTCAGCGGCGTTTCGGGGATCATGGGGTGGAAGGCAGGCAGGGTGGTGCCCAGCCCCGCCCCAGCGTAGCGTGGGGCCGGGGGAGGCACGGGAACACCCCGCAGAACTTATATGTCGCCGAAAGACTATGTTAAGCCCACATATCCCCATCCCCGAGATTATGTCCAGCCAAAATATCCTTCGCCGGTCGATCAGACGCTGACTGCACCGCAGCCCGTGCCACGGTCGGTCAGGCTGAAACGTCCCGCCCCAACAGCGGTGCCGGCGACTTCCTCCGCCTTTCAGGCGGCTGCCGGGGTGCCTTTGTCACAACTATCAGTTCCAGCACTCCCGACATTGCAGGGGCTGCACGGGGCAACCCCGGCCCGGCAGGAGCGGCCACTGCTTGCGGCTCCGCAACCTGGGTGGTTTTTGTCTCCACCACAGCAGCCCGAAGACTGCCCATTTTTCGAGCAAGCGGCTTCACTGTTCCAGCTGCTGATGCCCCCCCTCTCCAGAATGCAGTTGGGGGGGGGGGGGGCGGCACTGCCGCCCGCAGTCCATGACGCAGTGGGGGCTGCTGCCCCCCTGGCTCCTTCACTATCGACTATGGAGCCTGCGCAGATGAACGGGCCCCGCCCCCATTTACTGCCAGCACCGGCCGTGCACCAGCACGTCTTGGGCGGAGCCCCCATGTCACTCTCCGCCAATCTCTGGTAGATTGCCTCCCGCGCCAGTGACCATGACTGCCTTCCCCGTCCCGCCGTCCACGGCACTGCCTCCACAGGCGGCTGGGTTCAGCATGCTGCCTACCACTTTGGCGGTGGCAGCCTTGCCGCTCTCTACACCCAGCACTCTGGCGGCTGCAGCCCTGCCTCTCGTTCCATCCACCACTCCAGAAGGAGCAGCCAGTTTTTCCCTGTTTTGCGCCTGGCTCTCAGCGGCCACGGGATGGAGGTTTGCCGACTAGCTGTCCCGCTTGTGGCCAGAAGGCAGAGACGCGAGTGGCTGTTCCCGAGTCTCTGCCGAGACTGTTGCGGGTGGCGGTGATTGCTGCGGTGTGGGTAGCACAGCAGAGGTACAGAGCACGAGGAAACTGAGGCAAAGGAATAAGGGAAGGACACTTGTTTGAATCTCCAATAGTTTAATCTCGAAGTCGGACAGAGTAAGTGACAAATCTGAACCTGAACAGACTACTTTTATAGGGTAGAGGGAACACAGGGAGGACACAACCTTTGACCAATAGGAGGGCATTAGGGGAGGGGTGCAGGGTTAGGGCTCCCCAATAGAAGCCAACATGGGGAGGGAGCAAACCTTACAACCCAATTCTGTTTCGAGGAAGGGATGAAAGACAGGGAACACTCCAGAACCAAAGGAGTGTGCTATCTTTGACAGACAGGGATAAGACAAGGGAACAAGGGAGGTATATCGGTGGATTGACAGGTGGATTGACATACATTTTGGCAGGGAAAACTGTGGTAAACTGTGGTGTTATATTTTAGTTAAATGGTATGCTCTGTCTCACCCCTCGAAAATGTGTGGTTTATTCCAAACCTGTGATCCTCCCCTGAAGTATTATGTGTCTATAATCCCATTGGCCCAAATCTTGTTCCGCGCCCACTTTGAATCTCCCTGTTAAGTGTGCCGGGGGGACAGGACACTCTTTCTTCACCAGCTCTCCTGGCCGCTGCTCTCTCAGCCCCTTTCTCCCCCTCCCCTTTCCCCCTCACTCCCCCTCCCTCCCCCCCCAGAAACCATGCTGCCTCCCAGAGGTAGTGACACCCGGAGCCAGACTCTAAAACTCAAAGACAGAGTGAGTTTTAAAGTAGGTATGTTTATTCGGCCGGACGCATGTGGGACATTTCCCCAAATACATGCGTGCCCCTTGCTTACACACGTGTTCTTTTATCCCCTGGAGTGTTACATATGCATTAAGTTTCTTCATGGGTCATTTCCTGGCTCCCTCCTTCTCCTCTCTGTATGCTAATCAGCTTGTCGGTCCTCTGCGCCTGCGCAGCTGTCTCTGGTGGTCGTCCCAGGCTTCGGGGGTCGCAAAGGGGATGAAGTAAGAATGGTCTTCTTCAGGCTGACTTTTCGACCCCACTGCTTTGCACATGCCCATTGATTCCTTGGCCACGGTCCAAGCCAGGGGCCAGGATCCATCTGTTTCCAGAACATAAGGGGCCCCATTTTCAGTTGTCTTTACGCCCTGTATCCTGTTTTCCATATACATTCTTCTCCTTATCAGGTCTCTCTTTGCTGCTCTGCATGTAGTCTCTTCCTTTCCCATAGGCCAGGATACGGTATATTCTCACATAACATAAGGGTGTGGCCCTAAGCAATATCCATTATTTTATATGCCTACTACTATTCAATACCTTCTAATTTCTATGATTAATATCTTCTAGTTCTAACCCCATGTTTCAGTAGGACCCCAAATAAACCCTCATCTAATTAGCACCCTCAGAAGCCGTGCGGAGTTTCCTTGCCTGCCTGCTGCTACCAGCGAACTCACAGCTTAGGGCGCCCCCCGGGGACACCTCCGGGGGGCCCCCCCAAATGCACCGCGACAGTAAACAACTCAGGACTGAACCATTAGGAAAGCCAAATGGGGTACATAGAATGAAGCATTATAAACTTATAACAAGGAATATCAAAACATACTTCAGAAGAACAAACTGTAACAGACTACCACACTGTTTCGGTCGGCACTGAGCCGGCCGCCACTGCCGCCCACCATGGGACCGACAGAGTTGCCATGGCTGCCGCCGCGTCCGCCAGAGCCACTCCCGAGAGAAGATGCCGCAGCGCTTCTTCGCGCGACTGTGGCCCCCCCGCCGATCTGATGACCACGACACCGGCGCTGATCGGCACTCCCTCACAACCGCTCGCATTGCTTCGAATGGCCGAGCACCACGCTGTGGGGGATGGGCAGCTCTTGCAAGCCGCACCGCTGTCCGCCACCACGCCAAAGCCAGCCGCCCCTCCTGCGCCTCCGTCTCCGCCTCCGCCGCCTGAAGCCGGCTCATCAGCAGTGGCTCCGCTCTGCGATCTGCTGTCGGCAGTGGCCGACAGCCCCCACGCTGAACAACATATCCAGCCCACTTGTTTCAGAGCCTGCACCCAGCCCACCCCCACCTCTGCTTCCCCCAGACTGCCCCCAGCTGTGTCCCTCTGAGGCAGAGACACGGGCACTGACAGTGAGCAGCGGCTTGGTCCACAGCAGCATTGCTGCTGCTGGTCCCGTGCCTGAGCAGGAGGGGGATGGAGCCGCGGATCAGGGAGCTGGGCAACAATCGATTGTATTGTGGGGGAGGGCAGGCACACTGGGAGCAAGGAGCAGCCTCTTGTACTGGGCAGGTGTGGAATTTTATATTCCTGGGAAAACCTGCCCTGCCCGCACCCTGCGCGTCCTGCTCCTGTTCGCAGAGTGGGTGGAGCGGGATCCCGAGAAGCTGTGGCTTGATCCATGGCCGGGTGGGGCAGGGGGAGGGCGAAAAGCCGGAGGAATTGCCGAGACTCTGGCAGCCTGGTGGGGGCAGGCACGGAAAAATAAGGTTGGAATGGGCCGCCTATCTGTGGGTGGCCATGGGGTGTCCCAGGGACCCCAGATCCAGGGGCACCAAGTGAAACCAATGCGAAGCTGGGGGGAGGGACTGAGCCAAGTGGATCTTGGCTCGGCCGAGCGGGTGGGCTCCCCACCCCTCCGGCCGGGTCTGGGGAGCTTGGCCCGGCCGCCTGGGCCAGGTCCCCCGCCTCGCCGAGTACCACAGGGTCCTTAAGCCCACTGGCGCTTCTGGCTCTTTTGGAAAAAAAAAGAAAAATGTGGAAAGAGCTGCGTCTTCACTGACAGCTCAAAGTACTGGAAAGCCACGAGTCAGCCTTTGTAGAAGAATTTCTGAGAGAAAGAGGTCACGATCTGTATGTTCATGATTTATATGTTTAGAGTGAAGGTTGAGCTACCCCAGCCTAGGCCTCAGATATGGGCCTTGGTGAGGCCTTGGAGCCTATGGCACAGTTAAGAATAAGTTTGTGGCGCAGTCAGAAATTATGTTAAGGTGTACCACCGGGTACTGAGCTATCTAGGTGTGAATTAGTATAGGTCTGCAGTGTGAAACTTTAGCCGCCTTAAGATAAGGACAAACAATGTTTGCTTGCCAATGAGAGTGTGCTCATGATTGTAAACTATCTGGAAGTGTATATAAACTACTGTCTATAAACAATAAACGAAGAATGTATGATTAGCCACATTGGTTCGGATCTGCGTCTGTTCCTGTCCAGCTCACCTTTTTATTTTTATTAGTCCCTGCTTTACGTGGCGCCCGTGAACAGGGACAGAAAGTCTCCGATGAGTTTCAAAAGTCGCTGAGATAATAGCGACTGTCACTTCTATGATAGTGACGGGAAACGGCCCCCAAATCACGTGCAGGAGGGTGCGACGGGGGGCACAGATCCCAAATCGCTTTTAAAAGCGAATGGGATTGGGATGCCGGAGCACTGACGCCTCCTCCTGAGAAAGGTTTCCAGATTGTTTGTTTGTTTCTTCGCAACGGGAAACCAGTGATAGCCTCTGTTGTTCACGTATTGCCCGCGCGGTGGAGGGAAACGAGCTGCGTGGCAGAAGTGGACAGAACAGAGCGGGGTGGCTGGACCGGTGTCACGGCTGTGTCGTCTGCAAGATACGGAGTGCCCCGCACTGGTTGGAATGTAAGCCGCGAGCCGAGACAGTGAAAGATAGTCAGAATGGATAGTGATTGGGACGCGGGTCTCCGACTTCTGGTTTCTATCCTTTCAAAGAGAGGGGAAAAGATGAAGGACACTGATTTAGAGCAATTAACCCTATGGGCGAGAAATAAAGGCAAATTTCAGAAGCCCTCACTCCTTTTTAGCAAGATGGAGTGGCAAGAACTAGGGCAGCTGCTTTGGAATTCGGCTGTGGAGGGCGGAAAGGACAAACAAATCGTGTTAAGAGTTTGGAGCAGTTGCAAAGAAAGTTTTACGAACCTTACAAAGTATATCCACTGATAAATGGGCAGCCAAGGCGGCAATTCAAGCATTTGAGGGACCCGTGGTTGAAAAAACAGAGATTCCGAAGCCATCTCGGGTCGAAAAATTTTTTGGTGTTCATAATATGTGGCCGATACGCAGTCAAAGGGCTCTGGTCAGGGCGTCTGTGCAGGAAGCAGTGGCATGCATGGAGAGCCGCGCGCAGGCGGCGGAAGTGACTCAGTCGGGTGCCAGGCAGAATGAGGGGCAACAGGAAGCGAGCCAGCTGCCCCACTCCTGGGGCGGGGTGAAACCCAACGAGACAGGCGGAGTTGATGACGAAACGGGGCTGGCTCAGCTGATGGAACACTGGGGCGGAGACCAGGGTGGAGACCAGGGTGGTGATGGGAGCGAGGCCACATTGGTTCGGATCTGCGTTTGTTCCTGTCCAGGTCACCTTTTTTTTTTATTATTTATTAATCCCTGCTTTAAGCCTTGGCCTGAGTGGTTGAATTAAGGGCTGTGGCCATGGCATTCCAGAGATTTCTCAAGTGTTTCTGAATTTGGTCAATTCTACTCAATTGCTTTGAAAGCTTTGAGGATGCAATTTGGACCTGATTTCAAATTTGTCACTCAAGTTGTTCATTCAGGACATGACTTCATGGGCCAAAAGCCTTGCATGATTCTTCTATCAAGTGCACACACCTTGCAAAAAGCAATTTTGATGAATGCCAGCCAAGGCTTGACCTGATGCACCTTACTGGCTGGGATAAATCCCAGAGGCCTAAGGGCTTTGCAGCTGTGGGAAACAGATGTTACTCATCTTGCCAAATTCCGAATTTGGCTGATTTGGGTATGTGCGCATGTTTGTTAATACCTTATTTTCTGTCGTGTGGGCATCTGCTCGCACTGGGAAATGGGGTTTGACAAGCTGGACTGCCAGTCTTTTGGCAGACTGACAATGAGTTGTTACTATACTAGAGTTGGTAACTGATTTATTGGAATTTATAAGTTTGGAATCTCTTTGACCGTTCTGAGCCAATATCCGATTGAGGTTTTGATTGACAGTTGATAAAACTCTTGAGCTGTGTTTGTTCTTCTTCCTGCAGGGGGTTCTGCAGGAGGGCAACAACATCGCCTCCTTCTTTAAACAAAAAGGGGAAATTGTGGATGTTCTCAGTTCAGTCGGAAAGAAAATAGAGAGAATTCTTCCAGGCCTAGCCTGGGAAAGTTAGGAGAAGGAATGAAAACAATTATTATCTCTCTTTCTGTTCAAATTGTTTGTCGGTATGTTCTACCACAGTGTGCTAGATCCAGGGGTTCAAACCTATTCTGAAGTGGCACCTGGCTTGAGGATGGGTGTCGGAAGGAATTTTTATTATTACCTCCTTGAGTAGGTACCCATTTCTACGCCCCTTCATCTGCCAGCTGTCCTTCTATTGCCTGAGAGTGGGATGCATAGGAGTCCTCTGACTCTTGGTGGGCCTCCCTCAAGGATGGAAGGGCTGAACACCAATCTATGTCCCTTTCACTTTCCCTGACACTCCTTAGTCTTTCAACTTTCTCTTTAAGCTTGGCCACCAGTGAAAGGAGATCATCCACCTCTTCACACCACAGGCAGGTTTCCTCTGCAATGCCCCCTGAAACCACTGATAAGCTCAAACACTCTGCACAGGAATGCGTCTGTACAGACGCATCCTTTTTGGAGGGTTCCATCTGGTTACATACACTTTTACTAACTACAGTTTTCAATCGAGTAAAAACCATTACTAACAGAAACCCCAATACCAACCAACCAACAGAAACACCGCAAACAACACACAGCAAACCTTACTAGTAAAAAAACCTACAACCCTGCCAACTTGCTCTGCCTGCGCAAACTGCCGTGCTACGCCCTTGGAGATGTGCCAGGCTCCTGTTTGCCTGTTCCTGGTCGTTGTGCTCTGGGTCACCGCACTCCCTAGAGGCCTCTTTTAATCAGCCGGCTACTCAGCAACAGAGGAAGCCCCACCCTGGTCCTCATGACTCTCAAGCACAAGGAACGCACCTTGCTCCGCATTCCCACAAGCAGCCACTCAGCGATGGAGGAAGCCCCACACCAATCCTGCGTGACTCTCAAGCACAAGGAGCACACCTGCTCAGCATTCCCACAAGCAGCCACTCAGCAACAGAGGAAGCCCCACCCTAGTCCTCGTGACTCACAAGCCCAAGGAACTCACCTGCTCAGTGTTGGAAATATGGAAAACAATGGGGCATCCATAAGTTTCTATATATGCCCAACTCTCCGGAGTCACTCCTAGGGAGAGACTTACTGGAGAAATTACAGGCAACCATTTCGTTTAAAAATGGGGAGGTTACTCTGGAGGTGAATGAGCAAAAATATGTAGAAGTGTTGAGTTTAATATTGACAGCTACTGAGGTTAAAGAGGAAATTAGCAAGGAGATACTGGACCAAGTGTTTCCAGGAGTATGGGCTTCCAATGTACCAGGGAGGGTGAAAAATGTACCCCCAATACAAATTAGCTTAAGGAAGGAAAACAACCAGTTAGAATTAAACAGGATCCTTTGAGAAAGGAAGATAGAGATGGAATTAGCCCAATAATTTAAATTTTCTTACAGCTGTGGTTACTGGAGGAGTGCCAATCTGATTTCAACACTCCTATCCTGCCTGTCTGGAAACCTGATGGGTCATACCAAGTTGTACAGGATTGTACAGCTATTAACAAGATAACTGAGGATCTCTACCCTGTGGTGGCTAACCTGTACACCTTGCTAACATGTTTAACACCAGAGCTAACATGGTTTACTGTTTTAGACTTGAAGGATGCCTTCTCTCACCTCCCTTTCCATGAAGCCAGCCAGAAAATTTTTGCATTTGAATGGAAAAATCCCAAAATTGAATGTAAAACTCAGCTCACATGGTCGGTTATTTCCCAAGGCTTCAAAAACTAGCTGTCTTGGTTTGAAAAGATAGGTGTCTGCTTAAGGAAGGCAAAAGCCGCCCCCCCCCCTTGAAATGGAAAATGCAAACCCCCTCCCTCCAAATTATTATAATTTTGAAATTAAAAGGCTCTAAGGAAAATATATGTGAATAGGAATGAAAGTTCTTTACTAGGAAAACTAAAAATACAAATGGAATAGTACAAACAAAAAAAAAAAAAAAACCCACTGATAGAGTCAGAATACGACCTGACACCCTGTTGGTCAGGGTGTTGGTAGCAGTCCAATTAAATGGTGCATGCAGTCCTCCTGGAGTGACAGGTGTGGTTCCATTAAAGCAGCGATCCTGTAGAAACGTGTAATCTTCCTCTGAAGGTCCAATGGTGGTGTAGATGGGCCTGGACTTCCTCTGGGAATCCAGTGGAGAAGAAAGCTGCTCCTCTAGGAATCCAGTGGGAAAAGGCTGCTCTGGTGTTCTAAATTTCAGATTATATCCAGGTAGGAATGCTTTTCTCCTCCTCCTGGGCAGAGCATCTCACAATGGGATGATGTAATTTTATCAGTCATGCAGTGAGACTCAATGGCCCATTAACAGAAGATATCTCCCAAGAGGGAGAATAGAATCGATATGCCAAACCCCGAAATCCCAGGCCATAAAAGAACTAAGGACCTTTTTAGGAATGGTGGGATGGTGCAGATTATGGATTCATTATTATGGATTACTCGTAAAACCTCTGTATTTGCTCATTGCAAACAGGAACAGGGACCTCCAGCAGAGAAAAGAAGAAACACAGGACTTTGATCAACT
Organism: Anomalospiza imberbis; assembly: GCF_031753505.1. Classification (NCBI taxonomy): domain Eukaryota; kingdom Metazoa; phylum Chordata; class Aves; order Passeriformes; family Viduidae; genus Anomalospiza; species Anomalospiza imberbis. Next base: position 6,993,357 of record NC_089720.1, read on the forward strand.
GAAAAAGGCCCTTATATCAACTCCAGCTCTAGGACTTACAGATGTGAGTAAACCATTCTTTCTCTTCTTCCATGAGAAACAGGGAATAGCCCTAGGGATACTAGCACAGGACCTGGGCCCATATAGAAGGGCAGTTGCTTATCTCTCTAAGCAGCTGGATGCAGCAGTTAAAGGATGGCCAGGTTGCCTCAGATTGGTTGCTGCCATTGTACTGAACATTCAAGAAGCCCCCAAGTTCACTCTGGGCCGGAAAACAACTGTGCTAGTGTCCCATACAGTATCTGCAGTACTGGAAACAAAAGGAGGCCCTTGGCTTTCTCCACAACGGTTCCTGAAATATCAAGCTATCATGGTTGAGCAAGATGGTGTAGAGATAGTGGTAACTAACATTGTCAACCCAGCTTCTTTCCTTTGTGGAAATCAAGGAGAGACAGTACATCATGACTGCCTGGAAACCATTGAAGCCCCTTACTCCAGCCACCCAGATCTGAAGGATACCCCTTTGTATGATGCAGAAATCTGGTTCACAGATGGAAGCAGCTACGTCATCAATGGAAAATGGCATGCTGGCTATGCAGTTACCACATCCAGAGACCTAATTGAAAAAGGACCTTTACCAGCAGGTACTTCTGTGCAAAAGGCAGAAATAATTGCCCTCATCACCCAGCGCGCCCGTATTGGAAATCCGAATTGCCCTGGGATTCTGGAAATTATAACAAACTGGCCTGAAGGGGAGACTTTTGGATTATCTTCTGAAGAAGAGGAGCAAGTGGCACGTGCTGAGGAAGCCCCACCATATAATGAGCTACTGGAGACTGAAAGACAATATGCCCTTTTCACTGATGGTTCCTGCTGAATTGTAGGCACTAACCCAAAATGGAAAGCTGCAGTGTGGAGCCCCACACGACGAGTTGCACAAGCTATCGAGGGACAAGGTGGATTGAGTCAGGTTGCAGAGCTTAAAGCCATCCAGCTGGCTTTAGATATTGCTGAACGAGAGAAGTGGCCAAGGGTCTATCTCTACACCGACTCATGGATGGTAGCTAATGCTTTGTGGGGATGGCTGGATCGCTGGAAAAAGGCCAACTGGCAGTGCAGCGGGAAACCCATCTGGGCCGCCGAGATTTGGCAGGACATTGCCACCTGAGTAGAGAGGCTGACCATTAAGATTCGACATGTGGATGAGCACATACCCAAAAGTTGGGCTAATGAAGAGCATCACAACAACAAACAAGTGGATCGAGCTGCCAAGGTGAAAGTATCACAAGTGGATCTTGACTGGCAGCATAAGGGAGAACTATCCCTAGCTCGTTGGGCCCATGATGCCTCTGGTCACCAGGGGAGAGATGCAACATACCGATGGGCCTGTGACCGAGGGGTGGACTTTACTATGGATAACATCTCACAGGTCATCCACAACTGCGAGACCTGCGCTGCAATCAAGCAGGCCAAGTGGGTGAAGCCTCTGTGGTACAGTGGGCGATGGTCGAAGTACAGGTACGGGGAAGCCTGGCAAATTGACTACATCACGCTTCCCCAAACCCGCCAAGGCAAACGCTACATGCTGACCATGGTGGAAGCAACCACAGGATGGTTAGAAACCTACCCCATGCCCCATGCTACTGCCCGAAACACTATCTTGGGCCTAGAAAAGCAAGTCCTGTTGAGACATGGCACCCCTGAGAGAATTGAGTCAGACAATGGAACCCATTTCAAAAACAGCCTTATACACACTTGGGCCAGAGAACACAGCATTGAGTGGATATATCATATCCCCTATCATGCACCAGCTGCCGGGAAAGTTGAACGGTGCAACGGACTACTTAAGACTACCCTGAAGGCACTTGGCAGGGGAACTTTCAGAAATTGGGAGTTGAACTTGGCAAAAGCCACCTGGATGGTCAACACCTGAGGGTCGATCAATCGGGCTGGTCCTGCCCAGTCTGAACCCCTGCGCACAGTAGATGGAGATAAAGTCCCTGTGGTACATATGAAAGGTATTTTAAGAAAGACTGTTTGGATTAATCCCACCTCAGGCAAAGACAAACCCATCTGTGGGATTCTTTTTGCTCAAGGACGTGGTTATACTTGGTGAGTAATGCAGAAGGATGGGGAAACCCATTGTATACCACAGGGAAACCTAGTCTTAAGTGAGAACTATGTGTAAGGTTTCATCATGATGCAGATGGAAATAGAATAAGGGGTGGATAATGTCCGAGATTAAGAAGCAGGATATTTTCTATTTGCCATCTGTGTAGCAGTTGTCTTCTGGGCAGTTTTCCTTACCTCCTGTTAATGGGCCCATCAATGTCTTGCCACATGACTCAGAGATAACTCCCTTCAGGATCCATTTCTGTTTAACATGTAATCAAAGGACCCACCGCATGACTCAGAATGACATCAGCCCATTGTGAGAGGCTCCGCCTGGGGGGAGGATCTAAGCATCTCCACCTAGATATATTCTGGGATTTTGGACAGAGCAGGCAGCTTTTCCACAGGTTCCCAAGAGGACACAGCTGGGGTTTTCCACTGCACTGACTACACCTTTTCTACAAGACCACTGCTCCAACAGAACCACATCTGCCACTCCAGGAGGACTGCAGCCACTCCAATTTGGACTGCTACCAACACACTGGCCAAAGGGGTGTCAGGTTGTATTCTGACTTTGTCAGTAGTTTTTCTTTTGTATTATTGCATGTATTTTGTTTCTTTTCCCAATAAATTGTATTTCTGACTTGGAGTGTCTCACTGGTTTTGCTTTCAAACCAGAACATGGGGTGTGACGTCTCTCCCCATCTGGGGGACGTCTGCATTGGATACCAGAACTTCTGATCTGTTCTGCCAAGATTTGGAGAATGCCTTCTTTAATCTCTTCCCTGAGTTTCTTATGATTCTTCTCTATCTTGTCTTCACAGATGTATTTGGTACCAAGTCTGGATTCCTAGTTGTTATATAATCTGAGAAGACAATCTCTGCCACTGCCATTGCTCTCAGGTGTTGGATCCCTTGTTCGATAGTCTTCCACTGGGTTTGCTGCATATAGAGATCGTCTGCACACAGGTATCTTTGTGCTACACTGTCCAGGGCCTGTGCCCAGAGGCTGTGAGGGTTAGCTCCCCCTCCTCATACCTTGGTCGATGACAGGATCATGTGACAGGGATCCCAAATGCCTTGCTTCAGTACCATCCTGAATTGTAGCCTTGCCTACAGCATCCCAAAGATGGACTAACCAACTAATTGTAGATTCATCAGGTCCTCAAGTGTAATCCTTCCTTATGCCACGAAGGTCCTTCAGGGAAAAGGACTCAGTATTAGCTTCTAATCTTGTGCCTGTTGCTTTGTCTCCTGATTTTATGTCAGGAAGTGTTGAGGGTCCTTCTCCTGCATCATAATCATCATCATCATCCACTGGTCGATCTGTCTTGTCTGTCCACTTCCCACTTCTCGTGCTAGTAGCAACAGCCATTGGTTGAGGCTTACTGTCTGGTTTAGCTGCTGGCCTTGAGCCTGGGGTGTTGGCTGCAGCCTGAGTGACTGGGATAGCTGCGATTTATCTCCCTGCCCCCTTCCTCTGTCTGCTGCCCCAGAGTATCTAGCAGGGTGCGATAAGCACATGCCAGGGCCCAGCTTACTGCAATGATCTTTTTCTCCTTAGGGTCATCATGGCACTACTCTTTCAGGTATTTCCCCACCTCAGCTGGGTTCTGAATTTGTTCACGTGAAAAGTCCCAGACTATAGGGTCAGAAAATTCCTTTAAGATTTGGCATATATCCTCCCATTTTCCACACCACTCAGGATTTTCCACACCTGGGTCTACTCCCGGGTCAGGGGTCTCATCAGCCCCTCTAGAAATCTCAGCCTTCATTCCAGAGAAGCTGCAGACTGTATAGAGGAAACTTACCACATTAAATACCAGAAAGATGGTCTCTAACATTCAGGGGAAACGGAACATTCTCCAATAGGAATGTAACAGATTCAGAGGGGAAGAAGGAAAGCAAAGGCTGAAAAGCCTCATCCCCTGCTTCTCCTCTAACAAAGTGTGTGCATAACCATACCCATGAACCATACATTCCTGGAACAGACTCCAGTGCCTTCATAAACTTCCTACAAGCCATTACAACCAAGCCCAGCCCGATAGCTATTCCGGTCGGTGCCCCTCTGCTGCAAAAACTACGTATTCGGGACAATACCAGAGCTATTCCTGGATAAGAAAATCAACCTAGGGACCACAGAGGTATTAAGACCTCAAAAAAACCTAGGGACCAGAAACACATGCAAGCCTCTACTCCAAGAGACATTATGAATTCAAACAACATGGCTACTAACTGCTCTATACCAACACAGAGTAATTGCAACCAAAATACGATTAGAACAGGGTTTTTTCCACTCTCTTGAGCCACGCCTTGGGCGCCAAAATATTTTTCCTGGTTTAGGGCAAATTTGGGAGAAAACCTCCGGAAGGAGCCCCCAGAAAGCAAACCCCCACAGCCCCTCCCCCCACCTGGTTTGGGAAGAATTTCCTTGGAGAGAAGTGGAAAAAAACCTGTTTATTTAACAAGCAAAGCACTCCCCAGCACAAAAAATTGGCCAACACCTGATGACAAAACTCTTTCACCACTCTGAAGAGATGACAAATTCAGAAAGTCTCTCCTGGGAGTGGTCGCTCTGTTATCAGTCCCTCTGGCCCTGGGAATGGATGCTGCAGGCCACAAAGTGCAAGCTCTTGGTGTTTTCCCAGGTCCCAGTCCGGAACAGGTTAAATGGTTCCAAGAAAAGGGAAAGAAAGACAGTCCAGGGAAAATTTGGACTGCCCAGCTAAACTAACTAACAAGCAAAAAGCAAAAGCAAGCAGAAGCAGGAGCAAGAGCAAAGAACAAGAGCAAAAGCGAAAGCAAAAAAAAAGCAAAAGCAGCACTATGTACCGCCATCTGTGTCCAGCAGACCGTGGGGGAGTGAACAGACTGATAACAAAACCCAACTTCGCTTTTTGGAGCCAGTCTTGAAGGCACAGAACATAATATCCAGCATAAACAAACCAGATGACTGGGGATACAAGCATCATGACCTCACCCTAAGACAGTATTTTTTAAAGCTTTCAGCTGAAATGTGTTTCCATTACATGTGCTTTTACAGTTTGTGCTCCCTGAGGTAAAAGGCATAATTTGGACTCAACTGCCGACAACAGTTCTTTGCCTATGGGATAAAGGAAAGCTGGTTCTGTTGCAGCAAGTGTTTGACCTCAATCCAATGTCAGCTCCAGGCAGTGCATGGAAAGGAGGGGAGACATATGACCTTTAAAAACTTACACCCTGACCAATATTCATACTGATGAGTTAGGAGCTATTTTTAGTTTAAGCACTTTCTCCTTGCAGTGAAACTCACTTCTGGTAGTGATTCCAAGAGACAGTAGCAGGGAACGGCAGACAGCATCAAAGTGGCAAAAGTCCCAGCAGAGATTTTCTGATTTTTGCAAGAGTGAAAGGACTTTATAGACACAAAACAGGGGGCCTCCTACCGTCTGCAAATATAAGGATTGCAAATTTTCCAGAGGAGGGAGGACAGCAATGATCAGTAAAAAAACTGATGATGCGTATGGAAAACAGTCCCTGGATATTCTTATCAGTGTCAATTCAGAACCTCTAGATAGAATTAATTCAAATTACCATCTACTAGTTTATAAATCAGGAAGTAAAGCAGGCAAAGAACATGGGAATATCTGCATTTGCTGGTGATCGGTACCCTAGATGCCCCTCAACCCCCAAAAGGCAGATGAGAAAAGAGCTCTGGCCATCTAGGAATTTATATGGCCCCCATGCTAATGACTCAGGAAGAAATCTCTAAGATTCTGTAATGTGAAAAACACCAATCACTTCTGTTAAAATTTTAGAAGTTTAATAGTAATAAATCAGTAATAAAAAATATTTGGACAATCAAAGTTATGACAATAAAAGACAATAAAAAGCAAAGAATTATGGACGTCCAGGTGTCTGGCACTCTGACATAGAAACACACCTCACTAACAAAGGATTAACCCTTAAAAGCAATAGCCTGTTGCATATTCATATATTCATACATGATGCAAACAATCTTTTCAAACAAAGGATGTCTTCTGCTTAATTTCTGCCCCCCCCCCCCCCCTCTCATTTTGTAAATAAATTCCTTTGGCTCCTAGAAGTCTGGAAGAAGGCTGGGAACAGCTGGGGTTTCTCCACTGCACCGTCAGAGGAAGATTACACCCTTCTAAAAGATCTGACAGAACCACATCTGCCACTTTGGGAAGACTGAAGCCATTCCAGTCTGGACTCCCACCACCACCAGAGTGTCAGATTGTATTCTGATTCTGTCAGTGGTTGTTTTCTTTCCTTTTGTATTATTGCATGTATTTAGTTTTTTTCTTTTCCTAATAAATTGTATTTCTGACTTGAAGTCTCTCACTGGTTTTGCTTTTCAAACCAGAACATGTTGGAATCCTGGATGCTGAGAATTTTAAACTTTCTGTGCTGAATGGCACAGACTTGCAAGAGAACACTGCATTTGACCTGAGGCTGTGGAGAAGACTTCCAAAATTTATTAATAGCACTGGGATTACGGGGGTGTAGTTGGTTAGAAGTGTGTAATATCACAGGGTGGAAAACTTAGAGATTGGGGTTTTAGAATATAGAAATAAATATGAAGCAAGATGGAGGTTTTAGGACAGAGGCAGATTGTTCTTCTTCACCTTCTTCTTCTTCTTTCTTCTTCATGGGTTTGGGTGATGTTTTGTAACTGACAGAAAAGTCTGCATTGAGGGTTTTGAAGGATCAGTTATTGGGTTAAAAGGGAAAATAATCTAGGTGTCATTTCTTATTGGATAGTTTAGTCTTAAAAGACCTTGTAACAAGAGATAGTCATTTTGTGCCTTGCTAATGGAAGGGTGCAGAACTCATGGTTGTGAGGCTGTGACACTGATAAGAAATAATAAACACCTGAGTCTGAACATAAACTGTCTCAAGTGCCTTCAATCCCGACCTCGACAGAGGTAGAAAATACAAACAGAGAATCCACAAGTTCATATAATTTTAGCACTGTCTTTTGCGATATTATCTGGAATTGGAAGATGCTGTAACAAGTAGTAATATTAACCTCTTTATTCTGAGTACATGGCAAGGCATTGAGAGACACATGTCATAGAGATTGGGAAGAAGAATTTCTGTACTAAGTAAAAGAATTTACTGCCTTATAGAAAAAGGGGGGACTGAGACATGGGGTTAGGAATTAGAGAGATATTCATTAGAGATGGATATTGAAATGAACAGGGCTAATGCCTTTATTAATGTTCAACTCTTTATTAAAAAGATCAGCTGGGCAGGGGGCCCGAACGGGGCTCGCCCCCATTGTTGTAGCTTTCCCAGGTGGCCGAAAGGAAGGAGGCGTACAGAGTCTGTCACTGAAGTCCAGAGCAGCTGTCCCTTCTTCTTCCCTGTGGCACAACCGGTGGCCAAAGGGTGAGGAGGCGTGGCGTGCAGAGCCTGTTGCTGAAGTCCAGAACAACACCTGTCCCCGCTCCTTCCCTGGTGGCAGCCTCAGGGGGCTCTGTCTCTTCCGTCTCCACTTGCCACAGCCTATTCTAGTCTAGTCTCTTTTAGGTGATGATGACAGACAAAAGTTGATCATGGGTTGTGTTTCCCTCTTCCTCAGCTAGGGCATTTATCTATCCCCCTCTACTGTGTTTAGTTCTTTATTTAGGGGTGTCTTTATCCCCAAAAAATACTCCCATGATCCCAGGGGGTTTTCTTATTTGCATTTTAGTCCCAGAATGCCGGTTTGGTGGGGGGAGGCAGGTTATCTCTAGGTAGTTTAGACAAAACAAACAGAGCAATTAACTAATTAACATTTCAATATCGGTACTCAGCTAGAGTTAGTAGTTGTTTCAGTTTTGCCATGGGAACTAGGAAGGACCTGCCCAGGAGTATCAGGAACTTTGTTCATTACCGATATTTAGATGAAATATTGTTTAATATTTGCTTCATTTTACTGTGCTAACTGCCTATAAAGGGAAGAAGACAGGGTATATGTGGGGGGCAGGGTATAAATGCCAGAGAAACATAAAAGAATACAAGGATGTGTGATAAGAGAAGGATGATTATTGGAGGTACCAATATCGAGAATGGGACGTGCCCTGGCTTGTCTGGCCCCTGCTGCTGGACCAAATAGCGGCAACTGTGGTGTTTCACCCCAGAGACACCTTTGACTAGCTGGATGTTGCAGCTGGGCGCATGGAGACAAGTCCGGTCAAGCTGGAGCTCAGGTGACGGTGGGATGGAGCCTCCTCTCGCCGAGGGTCTGCTCCTCAGGTTTCCCGCTGTCAGAGAATCCTTTAAGGCGATGGTGAAGGAAAGAAGTCGGTTCTGATGGAGGGTTTAATCCAGAGCTTTTATTCTGGCCCACAGGCCTCTGAATGTAGCAACAGCTCCAAGCAGAATTCCCCTGCAGGCCTCTGAATCCGGTCACTGCTCCATCAGAACTCCCAGACTGCGTGGTTCCTCTCTCTTTTACCTGGGGGAGGGGAGGGGGGGGAAGGGATAGGGAGCCCACTAACCAGGTACTGGAGAGGAGGTCTCAGGGGACAAAGTACACCTGAATGGCCCAATGCCCCCCCAGGGGTGGAGGGCATCTTTTGAATCTGCCCAATCACTTGACGCACTTCTGGAATGCCAGGAGTGACAGACAGTGCTCAGCAGGGGTCAGGGTGGGGAAAGGAGGAGCGATTGACACACCTGGAAGGACAACTTCAGGGGAGAAAACCGGGGTTCTGGGGGAACCATGAAATCACACCGCAACAGATGATGTTCATCAAAACAGGACAAAGTTCCAAGGCTACCGAGATAACAAGGCTCCTCTGGACCCCCAAACCCGATCAAACCAACCTCATGGTTTGGACTGTGACCAAAGGATCAGTAAGCATGCGCAAGAAGACAGAGTGAGAAGGTCAACTTTGATGAAGACTACTTACTTCATCCCCCTGCAACCCCCAAGGACTCCCAAGACGACCACCAGAGACTAGTACAAAGGCGCAAGGGACTGATAAGCTAATTAGCATACCAAGTGGGACAAGTTGTGTTGCTGTGCATTTGGGGGGGACCCCCTGGGGTGTCCCCGGGGGGCCCCCTAAGCTGTGAGTTCGCTGGTAGCAGCAGGCAGACAAGGAGACTCCACACAGCTTCTGAGGGTGCTAATTAAATGAGGGTTTATTGGGGGTCCTACCCCTGGGAAGCACCATGGTTTCTGAGGGAGAGGGGAGGAAGGGGGAGGGAAAGGGGAGGGGGAGAGAGGGGCCGAGAGAGCACCGGCCAAGAGAGCTGGCTAAGAGAGAGAGCCTGGTCCCACCTGCACACTTAACAGGGAGATTCAAAGTGGGCACGGAATAAGATTTGGGCAAATGGGATTACAGACACATGATACTTCAGGGGAGGATTACAGGCTTGGAATGAACCATACATTTTCGAGGGGTGAGACAGAGCATACCATTTAACTAAAATGTAACACCACAAAGGTGGAGCCAGGAAATGAATATGCATAAATGTATTGCAAAACCTAATGTATATGTACCATTTTAGAGGATAAAAAAGAACTGCTGAGAGCAGGTAGACGCGCATGCCTTTGTGGAGATATCCCACATGCATCTGGCCAAAAATACATACCTACTTTATAACTCACTTTGAGTTTTAGAGTCTTTCCGCATATCAGTGGTGGCCAATGGCGGGACCCAAGGGAATGGCCTGAAACTGTTGGGAGGTTTAGGTTGGATATGAGAAAAAGGTTCTTCACCCAGAGGGTGGTTAGACACTGGAACAATTTTTCCAGGGAAGTGGTTACAGCACTAAGCCTTACAGAGTTCAAGAAGCATTTGAACAATACTCTTGGGCACATGGTGTAACTCTTGGGGATGGTCCTGTGCAGGGCCGGGAGTTGGACTTGGTGTTCCTTGTGGGTTCCTTCCAACTCAGCACATATGTGATTCTGTGATTCTGTGAAGTAATAGAGTGAACCTTGCCATTGAACTTTGTTGCACTTTTGTAAATTTATGTTAAACCTGCTTTTGCTGATGCCATTGCTGGTGATTCTTTAAAATACCTAAACCACTAATTTGTGACACCAACCTCATGCCCCCTGTCTTTCAGCTCCCTCTGTCAGCCTACCTTCCCTTCTCCACAGACATCTTTCAAGGCACTGATGTGACTTGATTCCCTGAAATGCATCTGACTCCTCACTTCACACTTCTGAAATAAACATCACAGTAACCACAGAATGAGGAGAAGGGTTAAAATACCTTTTATCAGAACCCACTGGTAGGGGACACGATGTTTGTGACAGCAGCTCTCTGGCCATAGAGAAAACCAGACAACTTTCCCAGGCATTGTTCTGGGAAAGGCTGTGAGAAGAGCAGAGAAAAGAATGAGAAGCAATTCTTAACTTGCTGCACCCAGTATTGTGAACATGTAGAATGTGTTATGGAGATGTGTTTACCAAAGGGTGGTTTCTTAATTAACCAATGGTGATGGTGTTTTGATTAGAGGACCAATTAGGTCCAGTTATATCATAATTGTCTATAAAAGTATGGGTTTCTTAATAAAAAGTATCAGCCTTCTGTGAAATATATGGAGTCTATATCAATTATTACCCAGCTGGGGACCCGTTACCCTGACAGATGTTAGTTATAAATTCAGGCTGAACAAAGACACTGGACCACATGTCAGGGAACTCTTAGGCTGTTATTATATAGTAGCCTTACCTCTGGCAACTAGCCCACTATTTATACTCAAAAGTGTTGGCTAGCAAGTCCTTAGATTCCTCTCTGCAGGACCATCTCTTCAGATCACACTTTTTTTGTCATAACAGTCAGAATGTTTGAGACAAATAATGCTTATGCCTGGTCCTCCAGACCTTTTTACTGGATCTGATTTGGATGGCATTAATTTTATTCATAGCAGCCCATATGATGTTGTGCTTTGTATTTGTGGCAAACAAATATTTTGGCTGTTGCTGAATGGTGCCTGCACAGCATCAGTGTTTTTTTCTCTTTCCCCCTGTCTTCTCACATCAAGTAGGCTGGGAAGGGACATAGTAAAGATGGATGACCCCAAATGACCAAAAGGATATTCCATACCATGCTCAGCAATAAAAGCTCAGGGAAAGCAGGAGGAAGGGGCAGACATTTCTGGTAATGCCATTTGTCTTCCTAAGCAACTGTTATGTGTGCTGAGTCCCTGCTTTCAGGAAGTGTCTGGGTATCTGCCTGCCAATGAGAAGTAGTGAATGAATGTCTTTTTGCTTTGCTTGCACAAGCAGCTTTTGCTTTCCATATTAAACTGTCATTATCTCAATCAATAAGTCTTCTTGTCTTCTTTCTGTTTTTTCACCATCTGGCAGGAGAGAGGAGTGAACAAGAGGCAGGATGAGTGTTTGACTACTTGCTGGGGTCAACCTTTAAACTATATGTGTAGGACCTCTAGCCTGGATTGTTCCATGCTATAGATGGATGAGATTATTTTCTCTCACAATTAAGGGATGAATACTGTGTGAATATTAAGAGAAGCTTTATTGATGTATAATTATGTTATTGTAGTCTGTTGTTTAGATGTCCTCTGTTCTCCCCATAGTCCCCTTTCCCCTCCCCCTGTATTGACAGCCTGAGTCATCTAGGACAGGTAGAAAGAAGGCGTGTACAAAAACTTGTTGCTGGGGGGAGGGGTGGGGCGGCTCAGCCTGACAACACCTGACCCTCCAATCAAGTTGCGAGAAAGCAGACTCCACCAATAAACAGTGAAGAAGAGTTGACTGACAGACTTTGGGAGGGGCCAGGTTGGCTGATGGAATCCCCCCGGAGTATAAAAAGCAAAGCATCCATCTTGCAGATGAGCCAGCCACATAGTAGACAACCATGAGGGCAGCTCCCAGGCCTGCTTTTCCTTATTTAGTCCTTTTGTGGCATTTTGTTAAGGTTTAATAAACCTTTAACATTTTTTAAAGTGAGTGGTCATTTCTCATAATTTGAGGGCTCGTCTAAGCCGGGATAAAAAACCTCATTCCATGACTGCAGGAGATTTTGAACAAGAAAGGCGCACCCTGCCTCATTTTCGGCAGCTCAGTCAAGTTCTCCTGTGACCACTGGTGAGTGCAGGTATCCCCCAGGGACAGCAGAGGACTAAACAATGAAAAAGAAGAAGGGGAAGGAAACTGCAGATCCAGAGGATTGTGAGTATAAGTGTGTGTATTCTTGAAGTGTGAGTAGGGTAGTTCTGGGAGTGTGCTTAGGGTAAAAGATCCTCATAATTATTTTGGCCAGAATATGGTTCCATAATTCCAGTATATGAACGTGAGCTTCACATTAGTAATGTATGTTTCCGTCCTGATCTGTTGAAGCTTCAGGATAATGGATGGCTGGAAGCAGGGCGGGATGCATATGAGAAGAAGGGAGGGGCCCTGTCTCCGGCAAGACATGTGTGGAAGAAGGGCAGAAGTGCAGCCGGCGGGACCCATAAAAGATGAAAGCAGAGACCCCCTGCCCAGTGGGATACGTGAGATTGAAGGTTTTGTGAGAGCTCAAGAGCACTTGGAGGTCGTCGAGTTGAAAGCCACGGTGTTAGAGTAATGGCAAAAGTCGCCATTCAGTAGAGATGGTGCTTGTAGCGAAGTGAGTGATCGCAGCACGTGGGGAGGGGAAAGAAGCCGCGCAACTACTCCACATGGAGAAGAGGGGCACACAGCGCTCAATGCAGTGAGCTTCTAGTGTGCGAGCAGCGCAATAACTTCCAAAGCTTACCAGCTGTGGTGCTCACCAGCCCACGGTGACTCGGTGGTGGCCAGCACCGGCGAGGCCGCTGATTGGGGCAGGCTGAGTGTATAGGGTTCCCCGGGCAGGGGCCATGGGAGAGAGCGAGCAGGGTTTCAAGGGGCTGACACGGTGGTTCTCCAGACCCGCAGGCGAGGAGGAGGCCAGGGACCAGGTCTGCGTGGAGTGGTGTTTGCAGCCGTGCTCAGCACGGTGGGTTTCTGGTACATGCTGACCCAGTAAAGATGGAGGAAGGCTGGTGGTCAGAGACTGGCTGGAGTGTGGCTGTCCCCAGGCCAAGGCGCAGGGTCTGCCACAGCTCCCCTGTGGAGCTGTGAGATCGGGGTGCCACGTGAGTGATGGCGCCCCGAGGCGACGGAGGGCCGTGGGCAGCAGGGCTGCCGGCAGTGACTGGGACGACTTTTGCTGAATACGCAGGGTTTCCAAGACAGGGACCGTGTGGGCAGTAGCAGGCCAGGGGCCCCCGGTGCGGTGGTTTTCAGCGGTGCTGACCTGACAGGGGTGACCATGGTGGTCGGAGGCCCTGGAGCCCAGAGCCTCCGGTCCACCGGTGCGGGCTGCTGGTGGTGGGTGCCGCAGTGTCACAGACCGAGAGATTCGGAGGTGCAGAGCCACGGGCAGTGGGGGCCGTGGGCGGCGAGGGGCTGCTGCTGGGCACGAGGGGGCACGCAGGGCGCTTCCCACACAGCACCGCCAAGGTTCGTGGGTAGATTTGGTTGTGCGAAGACCTTGTGGGCCACAGAAGTCACTAGCCCAGTGGCAGTGCCGTGGGACACGTTCTGCACGGACACCACTGAGAGTCGAAAATTCCTGGTTGTACAGAGGCTTCTCTGCGACCCACCAGTATGGGGCTGGGCAGATGCGGAGCGGGGACGCGCAAAGGCGCAGTACCAGCTCGACGGGGAGAGAGTGGCTTGGGATGCAGGATGCAGTCGCATGCAGCACGACAAGTGGTAGGTGCCTCTTGGGGGCATGACCCCGGTGCCGTGGGCTCGCGTGTATGGAGCTACCCACAGCAACTCAAGGATGCCGGGGGCAGCTGCACCCGGCGGGGCTGGCCCAGGGGCGCCAGGCTGCAGAGACTCGTCTACAATATTCACCAGCGTGGAACCGCATGAACACAAGAGCACCACGTCAACGTCTCGGCAGCTGCTTCTACCGGTCTTCAGAGAGTGTAAGCTAATGATTTGCTTTTATTCTCCAAGAAGAAAGCAAAGCTTCTTCTTTCTTCTTTTTTTCCTCTCCTTTCTCTCTCTCTCCTTCTAACTAATCAGGGAGATGGGTTCTGTCGGGAAAGCCTGTAGTTAGTCTATCAGAGAGGCAGGCTCTGTCTAGAGAGCCTGTAGTTAAAATGAACTGTGAGCTACCCTCCACAATGATAGGGACCACAAGTACCCCCCACTTTAGTTAATAGGTAAGAAGTACACTTGTGAGAACTACTTAATTACTGTCATATATTTGGATGTTGTACATTACTGATAGGTTTTGTATGCAGATCCAATTGTAATTGAAGTTATGAGTTAGAAAACCTCCACTAACATTTTGCTTTCATTAGTGCATTTGAAAATACTTCATTTACAAACTTGCAAAGCCCTCCAGAGGAAGCAGTTTCCAAATACCTTGTGGAAACTTTGCACAGAAATGCTGTTAATAGTTTTTGATTTTATTTATACGTGACATCTTAATGATATCAGAAAGAGCTGAGCTGTTTTTTCTGTGTGGGGTTTGATACACTGCCTGATTGTATTGATTACCCTCTTCAGAGATGATGCAACAAATCTATACTTGGCCTTAAAGGAATAGAGGTACAGGATGAGACATATTAATGTATGACATGGGAACACTGAGAGAATTTGAAAATTTGGCACCTCTTCAGTTCAAAGCCTTCAGTCTCATCTACTGGAAGGTGCCTCAGTATTTTCATCATTCTAAGAACAGGTGACAGCCAGTGCTATGAGTTGTTCTCTTTCTTTTCAGTGCCTTTGTCTCTGGTTCTAGTTTGTATTCACTTCAAAGGAGGAACCTCTTTTCCATATAAAGGAGATAGGCCAATTTTTTATACTTCTTTGTAAGAGAAGTACTTGTCCAAATCCCCACAATCTAAAAAAAATGACCTCTCCTTCGTACCAATCAAGCCCCTAGGAAAGACGGAACAACAAAAAGTGCTCAGTTTTGTGCCCTCCTGCCATTGGAAGGTAAGAGGCAGGAGGCAAGAATCCAACACAGTCTTTCTTTGACCTTTCCTTTAAGACAACACTGTCTGTTCCTACCCCAAAGGCACAGAGGGTAAAATACTGCCTGGAAGTGGCAGGGTGGTAGCAGGCAATAGAAATCCTACTACTGTCTTTCCAGAAGAGCTCTGGGGAGTACTTTACATGTATGTGCCAGTGTGTACCTATGTGTACATGTGTACCAAGATGTGTGAGTCTGCCCATATAATACCTGTGTGTGCCAGTGTGCACAGCTCTGGGTGCACACATAAGTGCCAAAGTGTACACGTGTTGTGTGCATTACCATATGCATGTGTCGCTGTTGAGGCAGGGATGGGAATTAAATTACTCCATCGTCAGGAGGCAAAGAATGATCCTTTATTCAAAAGTACATCGCTCTTTTATAGAGAACATCATGAAGACTAATTTCATTGGTCTTAAAGTAAAAACATTTAACCTGATTGGTACACCGGACTTAGGTCAGTGTGGCAGAACATATCTATAAACAATATGAACAGAAAACAAGATAACAGATAGTTTACATTCTTCCCAGACTTTTTCCCAGGCTTAGCCTGGCTGAAATCTTTCTCCTTTTCTCTCTGACTGAACTGAGAATATCCACAGTTCCCCCTTTTTGTTTAAAAAAGGAGGTGGTGTTTGTCGCCCTCCTGTGGGGCCCCTTGCAGGAAAGAGGAAAAACACGACTCCAAGGTTTATCAGCTGTCAATCAAAACCTCCATCGGACATTGGCTCAGAACGGTTGAAGAGAGTTCAACTTATACTATAAATTCTCTTTATAAACTTAACTATTAATTCTAAGAAATCCGTCACCAACCCCAAACATTGTTAGCCTGCTCATAACAC
The DNA here is from genome assembly GCF_031753505.1 of Anomalospiza imberbis. NCBI lineage: Eukaryota > Metazoa > Chordata > Aves > Passeriformes > Viduidae > Anomalospiza > Anomalospiza imberbis. The sequence goes on from NC_089720.1 coordinate 7,009,264, forward strand.
AGGCAGTCTAACTCGTCAACAGTCTGTTTCCGGAAACAAAAGAAATAAATGTTCATTCCCCACTCATAGAGGGACCAGCTGGCTGATGGTTGGTGTCTTGGTCATCGTCTGAAGACTGTGATGGATGGTTGGCACCATGGTCACTGTTTGAAGGTTGTCTGCTGGACACATTCTGTTTCTGATGTCGTAAGTCAGGGCGAACACACATCGCAGGTATCCATCGTACCCCGGTACCTGTGGAGACATACGCATACCCGCGGTCCCAAGTGATGAGGTCGCATGGGCCCTCCCACTTATTGGTGGCAAGGTCCCACACCCAGACCTTCTCTCGAGGCAGGTGCGTCTCACCTGATGGGTGCAACAAAAGAAAATGATTCAAAATGACAGGAATCTGAGTTTTTTGGCGCTGTCAAATGGTTAATTGTATACAAGGCTTTTTCCAACCAACTGTGTGGGGTCTCTCCTGGCATTCCCCCTTTTTGTTTTTCCAGAACATGCTTTCAAGTGCCATGAGCGCATTCAACAATGGCTTGACCTGTTGATGAATGCGGAATACCAAATTTGTGTGAAACTCCCCACAAGCATAAAAACTGACGTGTCTTCTGTGAGATGTAGGCAGGGCCATTGTCAGTTTTCACACACTAAGGTATTCCCAAAACTGCAAAAGCCATCCTTCAATGGGCAATCCCATCATGACCCATCTCCCCTGTGTGATCAGATGCCCACGTGGCAGAGGAGAAGGTGTCAATAGACACATGCACATACTTGAGTCAATCAAACTCGGCAATGTGAGTAACATCTGTTTGCCAAAGCTGCAAGGCCTTTAGGCCTCTGGGGCTCACCCCTGACGGTAAAGGCGCAGCAAACCCATGACAGTCAGCACAAGAGCTGACAATGTCACGAGCTTCGGTTGATGTCAAATCGAATTGCTTCCGCAAAGTATGTGCACTTTGGTGAAAAAAATTCTGTGACGCTTTGGCTTGCACAGTCCTGTCAGGCTGAGGAGACACCCATGCAGGGTTAGCCAACCTGTCAGCCCTGGCGTTACCTTCTGTTATGAAACCTGGTAACGTGGTATGACTCTAAATGTGCAGGATGTAGTACGGATGAACCCAGGTTTGAATTGCGCACCACAAAGCTCTCAGCAACTGAAACAAAACTGCATTGTTGACCTCTTTCAGCAGTGAGCAATACAACCGCTTGGTTATGTCTGCGACATAAGCAGAGTCAGTGATCAAATTCAAAGGCATTTGAGAAAATTTCTGAAATGCCATAGCAACAGCTTTCAGCTCAACCAATTGGGCTGAGCCAGGCATGTGGCCTTCTAGCACTTGCCATCCAGACTCATCCTTCCAGGTCACAATGGCCTTTCCCATTTTTCCTGAACCGTCGGTGAAGACGGTGGGTCCCCGCACTGGCACTCAACTGTTTTTCGGTCGTAAGGACAGACTGGTCATTTTTGCCAGTTGCAGCAATTTGTGACTGGGTAGATGATAAACAATTTGCCCTAAAAAGTTTTGCAGCGCACTTTGCAAAGGAACGCTGTTAATGAAACACCATTCAAAAGTGTCCCACGCCACTGGAAGAACAAGCCTCCTGGGATCAGCTGCCATCAATTGCAAACACCGATAACGGCATTTGATTATCAACTGGGCAAACAAATCAAGCAGCAAGGATGCTGTCTTTTTGGGTTGATGGGGCAAAAAGACCCACTCCAAGATGTGCAAAGGATCAGGCCATTTGTCATTCCATTGGCCAAGGACGCCTGTGGGATGGTTGTCTGGATAGGTAATAAAGGCAGTGATATCAATAGAAGGATCTATTCAATAAACCTGAGAAGAAGAAAGAGCCTGTTGGACCTCCTCCAGTGCTTGTTGCACTTCAGGAGTCAATTTCCGAGGTGAATTCAGATCCGGTTCCCCCTTTAAAAGGTTGAACAGCGGGGATATCCGCACTGTGGTCAGTTCCAGATAGGGACGTAACCAATTGACGACCCAAAGCAATTTCTGGGCATCAGTCAGGGTCTCAATAGACTTTGCAAATTGCACCTCTTGATGCTGAATAGTTCGCTCAAGAATCTTGATCCCCAAATATTTCCAAGGAGGATGGCTTTGAACCTTTTCCGGAGCCACTTGCAGTCCATAAGAATGCAAGGCAGCGAACAACTGAGGCTGTACCTCAGCAATTCCTCCCGAGTGGGTGCCGCCACCAGGATGTCATCCATGTAATGATAACAATACACATCAGAGAACTGCTCACGGACTCCAGACAAGGCCCGAGCCACATACCATTGACAGATAGTCGGACTGTTCTTGCAGCCCTGTAGCAAAACTTTCCATTGATATCTCTGCACAGGTTCAGCATTGTTGATGGAAGGCACAGTAAAGGCAAACTTTGGCTTGCCATCAGGATGCAAAGGGATTGTAAAAAAACAATCCTTTAAATCAATGATCAATATTTCCCATCCCACGGGGACCATGGTATGTGAGGGCATACCAGACTGCAATGCCCCCATACTCTCCATGACTGCATTAACTTTCCAGAGGTCCTGTAACAGCTTCCACTTCCCCGACTTTTTCTTGATTACAAAAACAGGAGTGTTCCAGGGACTGGTAGAAGGTTCAATGTGTCCCTGGCGAAGCTGGTCCTGAACTAAATCACGAAGGTCGACTAACATCTCACTTGGTAGGGGCCACTAGTTCTCCCAGACAGGTCTGGTCACCAGCCACCATAAAGGCAGCGTAGGATATTCTGCGCCCTTCAGCGCAGTGACCCCTATCAAAAATCCGTCCCGATACGTACCCCCCAGGCCACCAACACATCACGTCCCCAGAGAGTGATTGGAGCTGCAATACATAGGGCTGAACCTTAGCTGTCTGCCCTTCTGTGTGTCGTGGTTTGACACAGAAGTGAATTTTCTCAAGAAGTTAGTAGTCAAACCAATCAGTGGTCAGGTTTAGATATTAGCAACTAGAGTGACCACTGAAGGTATAGACATGCCTCTGAGAACACAGGGGGTTGAAAGAAGAACTCCCAGGGGAAGTCGGAGAGTGCAGACTCTCCCCTGCCCAGCCACAGGCTGGGTGGGGGAGGGGAAGCCATGCGGCCTGAGAGAGGTAGGCTGAGGGGGCTGAAAGATTAGAACAGGGCCAGGTCCTGCGGACAGAAGGGTACAGAGAAACGGAGATGCCTTTGTTCCCCCCCCCCCAGGGAAAGAGACAGAGAGTCCGACGGCACCTGTAAATTTGCCAGCAGAAGAGAAAAAAAAAAGGGGGGAGGGGGAAGGTGCCCAGCAAGGAGAGACAGTCCAATAGTCCAAGACCTAAAATACTAGAAGAAGAAATTTTTAAGTGGAAAGAGATGATAGAGTAGCTTGTGACTGGACTTTTCTTGTTAGCCATAGACTGAACCAAATTCTCCTACAATAGAGACTGCATTTTAAGGAGATGCAGTAGTGAACCAAGAGACCTGCTTCAGCAACTACCAACACAGAAATAGAGAAAACAAAGAAAAGCTAAAGAAAGTGTAGTAATACCCTCTGTCTTCAGGAAGAAGATGATCTCTGTTCTTGAGACCCTTAGCCCCAGGGGAGGAAGAAAATAGGGGGGACTGTAGTCCCAAGATGAGAAGCTAAACTGTTGTCTCTTTTAGTCCTTAGCAAAGCATCCTTAAAAGAGCCCTATAAGCAATCTGTCCATGCACAGTGATGAGAGCACTGTGACATGGAAAAGAGAGTGTCACACTGGCAGATTTTCTCCAGGTGGTTGCCATGTGTGACATAGAAACACAAGAAGTAGCAACTGTGTTTTCTGGGGTGTCTATAGTGCAAAAGAGACTTCTCTCTCCTTTGAAAAACTGAGTATTAATTATCTGAAGAGTGGCAACTTAATCAGGAATCCTGGGTGGTGTCTCACTGTAATTTTGTTATTAAGTTTGGGGGGGAGGAAGAGTGTTTTAGAAAGTCTTCATCCTAAATTTTGTGTGTGTGTCTTTTATAGTAGTAGTAGTTTAATAAAGTTTTTCCTTTATTATTAAGTTTAAGCCTGGTCTACTCTGTTCCTAATCACATCTCACATCAATTAGTTTAAAAAGTATATTTTCATAGAGGGCGCTAGCATTGCGCCAGCATCAAACCGTGACACTGTTTTTGATCAACACAGCCTGCCGGCTTATAAAGGTCTGTGCTACACCCCCCAACCCTTCAATGGCCGCTCCCATAGAGTCCAGAGGCCACTTAGGAGGCCACGCAGAGGAGGAGATGACTGTCACGTCGGCTCTGGTGTCGATCAAACCTTGCAGCTGAATCCGAGATGGGCTGGCACCTGGTAAAATCACGGAGCACATCATTTGCGGACAGTCGGCAGAAATGACAGTGGACCAGAAGACTTGCAGCGGTCCCATGGATCTGAAACCACCACCTCCATGCGTCCATTGGTCTGCCCTGGGAGCACATGACTGGAAAGGCACAAGTTGAGCAATGCGGGTCCCTGCCAGAATAGCGATGGGGGGAAGGGTTTGGAAACCATGGCACAAATTTGGCCTGTAAAATCAGAGTCAGTGACACCCGGGTGCACAAAGATTCCCAGAAGGGTAGTACTAGATCGTCTTACCAGCAATGCACTCAACCTATGGCCTAAAGGCCTGAATGCATTCAGAGGAACCTTATGCACCTTACTAGAATCTAAGATGACTGCTGCTGCGGTGTGTACATCCACCCCGGCAGAGCTGCGGGTGCTTGCACTGAGCTGACTGAGACACCCTGTGCTGGTGCCGTGCCCTGGGGGATCACTTGTATTGGCGCGCAGTTCCCCTGTGCACTCTTTCCCCTGTTTCCTGAACCTGTCAAACATTTACCATTGGCATGGTAGGTAGACTTGCATTTGCTTGCAAAATGACCTGGCTTCCCACACCTGGAGCATAAGAAATTAGAATCTGCCCCTTTTCTTATTTTCGTCTCCTGTACCTGCTTGCCTTTCTTTTTCCCCTTCTTGCGCCGACCAGTCCCTGAGGACGGCAGGCCTGCCTGCAAAGTTGCTGCCAGAACAGACATTTTATGGTCCACCGTACAAACCCTGGAACAAGCTTCGACCATGTCTGTCAACGATGGGTCACCTGGCAGTGCATTTATGATTTTCCTGCAGTCATCATTTGCGTTGTCTCTTGCTAAAGTTTTATATAAAACCTGCCTCAAATTTTCATCCTCAATCTACTTCTCTAAAGCGAATGCAAGCCTTTCAACAAAAGGGAAAAACAATTCTTTGGCTCCCTGAGTCATCTTCACATATCATGGCCTCGGAGCGGCTGTCTCCATGGTTTTCAGCAATGCCGCAAAGCCTACTTTCTGGCCCTGCTCAAGTATGAGAGGGTCCCAGGTAGCCTGAAGATCAGGATTAGAAAAGGCATTTTGTCCCATGAGCACATCCACCCCCATGTAGGATCTAGGATCCGTCTGAGGGAAATGCACATTTTCAGCCACGACCCTTTCGGCCAGCCTCCTCCAATTATTCATAAAAATGTCAAACTGCACAGGTTGGAACAACATAGAGGCCATATGTTTAATATCATAGGGAGCAAGCAGGTCAGTGTTTATCACTCTGAGGACCTGCATCATTGGAGCAGAGCCCAGCCCATATTTTGCTACCATATCTTGCAAATCTTGCACAACCCGCCACACCATTGCATCGTGCCTGTCCTGTTGCCCCAAATTCGGGATTGCTTTGTGCACGGGAAAAGCCTGAAGTGTACGTTGCAGTGAAGCATCGTCACCCTGATCCCCCTGTGCCACTTCCAGAGAGGCCAGAGAGACCAGCTGGCCGCTAACTATGGTCTCCTCTTCCTGGATCGGTGGGTTCAAGACAGCACCACCAGGCTTGCCTACCCGCTCTATCAAATCCCAATCACAAGCTTCCAAAGCCCGTTCTCTGACCGCTTCCCAAAAGCGGCTGAGATTTATCGGCTGCAGAGACACCCAACAGGGAGGCAGCGTCCACAGATCCCTCTGAGACGCCAGTCGCCCCTGTCAGTGCCGGTGTTCCGACATTCGGTCACGCCCTCGTTGCGGAGTTGAGCATCGCTGATCATCGCTGTCACTGCCTGCCTCCTGGGATGGGGCCGAGTGGGACAGTCTGCGATCCGCAGGGGAGGGCAGGCTGGTGGGAGGCACGGAGGCAGGAGAAGCGGCTGTTGACGGTGAAACAGAAGAACCAGGTATAGCCTCCAAGCCCACAGGCCCCGGGATGGGGGGGGGGGCAGTCGCCGGTGATGGGGCAGGGACCGGAGCCGTGACCAGCAGCTTGGTGGATCCTCCCATCACAGGCAACAGCACAAAGGGATCAGCCACAGCCTGCGACACAGTGGGTGGAGCAGGTGCCGAAGATGCAGTCATTGGAGGCACAAACAGTGCAGGCTGCTGGAACGCAGCAGGTAAGATGGGCACCGAAACTGCAGTGGGCGGAGTGAGAGGCAGAGCTGCTGCTGCTGGAGCGGCGGGCGGGGTGCTGAACCCCGCTGTCGGCAGGGGTGGCGCCATGGCAGGTGGGGCGGGGAAGGCAGCCACCGCCCCTGGCGTGGGAGCCAGTCCCACAGAGGGCAGGGCAGAGAACGACATGGAGGTCCCATCCAAGACATGCTGCTGCGCAGTAGAAGCCAGCACCGCAAAGGATATCAAGTCAGCCGGTCCGCACGGGGCGCAGGGAGGCGGACCAGAAGGCAGTTGCGCCTGGCCCGTTGGAAAAGCTGGAGCCCCTGCAGGCGGCGGGGGGCGTGCCAGGGGATGGATCAAAGGCTCCATTGCTGGTCCCGGCAGTACAGGGGGGCGGGACCTGTACATCTGCGCAGACTCCATAGTCAATAGCGAAGGAGCTGGGGGGGCAACGCCGGCCCTCCCCCCAGGTGCAATCCAGAGAGGGGGGCCATCAGCGGCTGAAGCAGTGAAGCTGCCTGCTCAACAAATGGGAGGTCTTCCGTCTGCCACGGCAAACACGGAAAAAGCCCCGACGGCCACCCAGGCTGTGGAGCCACAGGCTGTGGTGGCTCCTGCCTGGCCGAGGTCACCCTGTGCAACCCCTGCAATGTCGGGTGTGCCGAAACAGATAGTTGAGACAAAGGCACCTCCGCTGCCCCCTGAAAGGCGGATGATGTCACCGGCACCGCACTCAAGGCGGGGTGAGTCTGCCCGGCTGATCACGGCACGGGCTACAGTACGGTCAGCGGCTGATCAGTTGGCAAAGGATATTTTGACTGAACATAGTCACGGGGATGGGGATACTTGGGCTTAACATAAGTTCCCGGCGACATATAATGTCTGCAGGGCATCCCGGTGTCTCTCACAGCCCCGCACTGCGCGGGGGCGGGACTGGGCACCGCCCTGCCCATGTGTTGCCCGCTGAATCCGAGATGCTGCTGCATACTGAGACGGTATCTTCACTTCCCGAGAGCTCCCAGTCAGAATTACTGCCTCTCGGGGTCTCGCCCCGTAGGGCTGTGTAGATGTGCCCCCAGTTTATGAACAGTGCGGACGCTGTTGCGTCCCCCTTGTTCAATTTCGTCATGAGGCAGTGGCCCAATTCGCGCCAAACTCTCCTATTCAGGGATCGTCTGAGATCCACAGAAAATCCATGGTCCGGAGCCCAAACCAGGAGTACAACGAGCTCGTCATCGAACGCTGGGACCCCCAGCTGAGGGATATAACCCTGCCAGGAGGCCAGAACCAGCCGTTCAGCCGTAGAAAGTTGGTTCTCCATTTTCAAGGAAACCCTCTCTTAGCAGATGTCCACTTCAAGAGACAGACAGTCCGCTATGTCAGGGAAAACTGTCCCGCTCAGTTCTTGGCTTCTAAGCACCAACCTGCGGTCCAAACAAGACCAAGTCTCCTCCGGAAGACACGGGGTTTCAGCGTTACCTCACTCAAGAGGGCAAAGGTGTCCGACCAGAGCCTCCAGGCTACTGGTGCTCTACCTCGGCTGAGAACTTCCCCCCCCCCCCCAGTCCGTCAGGGTCTCGGCTCTTCAGCTTACACTGCAGTACCAGTCAGGGTTCACCAGATGTCGCTGGTGAAGCAGGGACGGGAATGAAATTACTCCATCGTCAGAAGGCAAAGAATGATCCTTTATTCAAAAGTACATCGCTCTTTTATAGAGAACATCGTGAAGACTAATTTCATTGGTCTTAAAGTAAAAACATTTAACCTGATTGGTACACTGGACTTAGGTCAGTGTGGCAGAACATATCTTGCATGTGTGTTAAATTACCCCCTCTCAGGTGTGACTAAGTTTGTGCACAGCCCTGTGTTTGTGAGTGCGCACAGGCTCTGCAAGTGTGAGCATAGCCCTGTGTAAGATATGTGCGTTGATGGCATTACATATATCAGTGTGCACAGACTTATATGCTTGTGTTAATGTACACAAGTTCTACGTACGTGTTTGTGAGCACGTGCATTAGTAGAGACTGTATATATAAGTGAGTGTCTCTGTGGCACACATGTGCTGGCATGTGCAAGTAGAGTGTGCACAGCTCCGTGGGTGTGTGCATGTGTGTGCTGCTAACAGGTACCTCTGTACACCAAGGTTCTATACCAGTAAACAAGTACCTGTGTGTGTGTACTAGTTCTGCACATACCCCTACGTGCAGACATGGCTGAGCATGCTCAAAAACACAGCTCTGGATGCACAACTCCGTGCATCTGACTACTGTCTCACCTGAGAAAATAGACATGTGTTTGTGTGTGTCTATGTGTATATATCACTACTGAGCTCTACTAACCAGAGTAGCCCCTGGAAGATAAACTACTTCCACTGAACCATTCTGAGAAGACAAGAATGCCTACAAACCAGCCCATTCAAACTGCTGTTATTTATATTCTTACCTTGTGCCTTAATTTTACTGTAGACTTCTTAGAACTTGCAAATGTGTGAACTCCTTCTTGTAGATTGATGGACTAACGTTGTCCCCCTGTTGCTGTGGTTTGTGAAAGACAAGTGAAAGCCTCACAGGGCTACTCTACATGCTTTAGATAATTGTTTAAGTAACATTTTGAGCAAAGAATTTACAAGTATCTATGAAGGGAAGTGCACAAGTAACAGTGAGAAGTACTGGAGTAGTTTACCGAAGAAGGCAAGACTGGATTGGCCCCTGTGTCCACCACCAAGAATATTCCATAGCCCTGCTGCGGGTAGCAACCCTGTAGACATGGTAAGGTGGGGGCAAGAAAGCCATACCAGACCTCTGTCATTCCTCAGTTCTCTCTTAATACAAGAGACTAAATGGCAAGATTGAGTTGGCCTTTGTACTCACCACTAAGAAACCTAAGATTTTCTCCTGTTCCCACTATCCTCACCTGCATCAACAGATGCTATTATAACTTAAGAAAAGCATGAGTAGTTCATCAAAATCAAAGAAAAGAGTTAATTACTTGAGCCAAATAACTTATAAAAAAGAAAAGGTGTTGCAGATGTCGGCAAACCCAATGGGAAGAATGATGTCTGACTTATTTCAGAAGGCTGAATGATTTCTTTATTATAATTATGTTATGATACATTAATATACTATATAAAAGAGGATACTAAAAACTACATGCTACTTTCTCTAACTATCATATCTAACTCACAACTCGTGACCCTGTTCTCCAGAGTCCAGACACAGGTGGATCTGATTGGCCATCAGGCCCAAACAATCCACCGTGATCCAACCAGGCATTCTCTCTAGGTAAACAATTCTCCAAACACATTCCACAAGAGAAAAACAAGGAGCAGAAATAGAAATTGTTTTTTCTTTCACTTCTTTCTGTGCACCTTTATAAAAATCTTGAGAGAGAGAAATGTGCCTTCCACAAAAAGGGGGGTTTGTTTTAGATGGATAATGAAATATTTGGCTCTTGGAATTAAGGGATGAATACTGTGTAAATATTAAGAGAAGCTTTATTGATGTAAAATTATGTTATTGTAGTCTGTTGTTTAGATATCCTCTGTTCTCCCCATAGTCCCCTTTCCCCTCCCCCTGTATTGTTACCATCAGACAGCCTGAGTCACCTAGGACAGGTAGAAAGAAGGCGTGTACAAAAACTTGTTTCTGGGAGGGGGGAGGGGGGTCACAGCATGACAACACCTGACCCTGTAGAAGAATTTCTGAAAGAAAGAGGTCACGATCTGTATGTTCACGATTTATATGTTTAGAGCGAAGGTTGAGCTACCCCAGCCTAGGCCTCAGATATGGGCCTCGGTAAGGCCTTGAAGCCTATGGCGCAGTTAAGAATAAGTTTGTGGCGCAATCAGAAATTATGTTAAGGTGTACCACCGTGAACTGAGCTATCCAGGAGTGAATTAGTATAGGTTTGAAGTGTGAAACTTTAGCCACCTTAAGACAAGGACAAACAATGTTTGCTTGCCAATGAGTGTGCTCACGATTGTAAACTATCTGGAAGTGTATATAAACTACTGTCTATAAACAATAAACGAAGAACGTATGATTAGCCACATTGGTTCGGATCTGCGTCTGTTCCTGTCCAGCTCACCTTTTTTTTTATTAGTCCCTGCTTTATGACCCTCCAATCAAGTTGCGAGAAAGCAGACTCCACCAATAAACAGCGAAGAAGAGTTGACTGACAGACTTTGGGAGGGGCCAGGTTGGCTGATGGAATCCCCCCGGGGTATAAAAAGTGAAGCATCCATCTTGAAGATGAGCCAGCCACATGGTAGACAACCATGAGGGCAGTTCCCAGGCCTGCTTTTCCTTATTTAGTCATTTTGTGGCATTTTTGTTAAGGTTTAATTAACCTTTAAAAATGTTTAAAGTGGGAAGTTTTTTCTTGCATTCCAGAAATGAAAGTGGACCTGGTAGAAATCAAAATGGTGCTGAAGACCCCTCTGTACCAGTTCTGTTTATTTTTACTTAACACAGAGGAAAAAAGGAAGGGGGCCATCTTATCCAAACTGAATAGGAATTACTAAAAGTCAAGCACTGTCATTCTCAGCTGATCAAATTATCCAATCACTCATTTAATACAAATCCAGTCTTCTTACGAGATTGACACTGAGATTAAGAAAATATACACTTTGAGGCAATTTCCAAATATCCCAGTGTCATGGTTTGACACTGGCGCGATGCCAGCGCCCCCATGAAAATATACTTTTTAAATAGTTACTGTGAGATGTGATCAGGAACAGAGCAGAGCAGGCCTATCTTAGTAACAAAGAAAAGAATTTTATTAAACTACTACTACTATAAAAACTACGAACACTAAATCCTGGATGAAGACTTTCTAAAACACCCCCCCCCTCCTCCCACCTAATTTCTAAACAAACTTAACAGTGAGACACCACCCAGGATCTTGATCAAGTTGCTACCCTTCAGATATTCAAATACTCAGTCTTTCAAGGGAGACAGGAGTCTCTCCTGTGCCACAGACTCCCCCCCCCAGGAAACACAATTGCCACCCTTGTGTTTCCATGCCACACATGGCAACCGCCCGGAGAAAATCTGCCATGGTGACACTCTCCTCTCTATGTCACAGTGCTCTCACCACCGTGCATGGACAGACTGCTCACAGGGCTCTTTTAAGGATGCTTTGCCATGGACCAAAAGAGACAACAGTTCAGTTTCTCATTTTGGGACTACAGTCCCCCCCATTTTCCCCTGGGGCTGAGGGTCCAAGAACAGAGGTCTTCTTCTCCTCTTCTTCTTCCTTGAAGATAGAGGGCTTCTCCACACCTTCTCTCTACTCCTCTGCTGATAATCACTGAAACAGGTCTCCTGGCACACCAACGCACCACCTTAAGTGCAGCTTCTGTTAGGAGAATTTGGTTCAGTCTATGGCTAACAAGAGAAGTCCAGCCACAAGCCACTCCATCATCTCCTTCCAACTCGAGAATTTCTTCTTCCATCATCTCGGATCCCAGACTGTCTCTCTTCTACTTCAAATCAAGGAGGAGCAATATTTTACAAAGCCTTCATTTCTCAGGAAAGGGTTAAAAGCTCAGACTCTCTGGACGGCTGATATCTCTGCCCAGCAGCCGATTCCCAAGGCCAAGGCTGGGCGCCTTCCCCCCCCCCCTTCTCCTCCGCGCTGGCAAAGTTACAGGTGCCGTCCGGACTCTCTGTCTCTTCCCCCTGGGGGGGGGATGACAAAGACATCTCCGCTTCTCTCCACCCTTCCGTCCACAAGAGCTGGCTCGGTTCCAGTCCTTCTACCCCTCGGCTCACCTCGACCAGGCCTCATGGCTTCCCCTCCCCCACCCAGCCCCATGGCTGGGCAGGGGAGGTCTGCACAGCACCTTGACCGGAACCAAAGAGAGCGAGCTCTTGGGAGTTCTTGCTTTTAACCCCCTGTGTTCTCAGAGGCGTATCCCTATCTTCAGTGGTCACTTCAGGTGCCAATATCCAAACTTGACCACTGATTGGTTTGACCCAACTTCCTGAAAAAAAAAATCACTTCCATGTCAAACCACGACACCCAGGTATAAATCAGTTATCAGTACAATGAAAAGTTTAATAGGTATCTTTAAGTCCATATAGTCATCAACTTCCAGATAAAAAAAATGAAATATCATCGAGGGAAGACTTAAAAATTTCTTGTGATGAAAGGTTATCCAGATGTTAAATCATGGCTTGAAGCCTCCTGTGGAGTCTTGAACCCTCAAATGTTTTTTCCCATTGTTACAACCTCATAAAAACTTTTAAATATCATTATCTTTTTCAAAACTATATATTTAGGTCTAAAACAAGATAAAAGTTCCCCTTTAAGATAAATTTTGCATTATCACATCAGGGCTAATTGTGAAATAGGAAGAGATTATAATGACTAGTTCTAAAAAGAAAATAGCTTTAAAGAAAGAACTTAAGTGCAACAGAAGGAGTCAGACAATATCGCTAACTGAATGATCTTATACCATTTTATATTTGCTGTTGTTATAAATGGAGGCGAGAGCTTTTAGACGAGTCCTGCCATAGGCTCAAATTTATGGCAGTAGCTCTATTTTTTGCGGTGATCTGCACCCCAAATTGATTTCACTCACACATTCTTAAGAATGGCCGATTAGGTCTATTATAAAATGAATTATTTATTGAATAGACACAAGATTAATGGACAAAAGACTTTAAACAGACTTACTACACAGGATAAACCAAAGAACTACTAGTAGATACAAATACAGTGCACAATAGAGGTACCTATATTACAGCTAAAAAAAAAAAGTATAGATTAGGAGTCAATGCAACTTACCACGGAATTGATGATGGAGTACACATAGAGTTCTTTCAATCAATTCCCAGAAAAGTAACCATGGAGTTTGCGCCCAAACTTCGAGGAGCAGCCCTACACATTAGTGTACAGAAGACTTCTGATTTTGTGAAAGTTTGTGTAGCTTTTATAGTTTATAAAGTGAAGTGTCTGTCAGTCATAAATTCCAGCAGATTATCTCCCTACATCTTGCTCTCAAGGCAAGATGTTTACTGTCAGCTAGGGATCTCACCTCCCTGGCACCAGAGATGACTCACTAACAGACAGATATCCAGCCTGGGTTATCTCACCAATTCATGTGAGGAGGAAAATGCCCTGAGTTATGCACCAGCTGATAGGCAGAACAGATAAGTTCTTCTGTGGTGTCAGAGACTGAAATATTATAATTTATGGCTTAAACATCTTCATTAAGGACTTTTGCCTATTATCACAAAACTTTATAAAAACTGCAGAGAAAATCACCAAAACCCTGAATGGAGCCCTACACTGCTCATTGATGAAGATAATTTGACTCAGGTGAGAAGAATGCATTCACAGAGGGATCAAGCACCTTCGGAGTGGAGACTTCAGCCCTGGGGTTATCAGCTGCCAGGCTGGCACAGACCCTCACACCAAAGGGTGGGGGGAAGAGGAGAGGTTTTGGGTGTGTGGTGGAAAAGATTCTGGTCTGAGGCACTGAACACCCATCCTCCGTTGTGCAGAGCCCAGCTGCAGAGGCCCCTTCACCCCAGGAAAAGCTGAATCCACATGAAGGACAGCAAAGGGGATGTCATGGACCATCAAGGGCTTCCCCAAAGGGGTCCCCAGACCCTGCACCAGAACACTGCAACATGATGCAACAGATCTACAGTGTTGCAAGGGACAGTGTCAAACTTGCCCTCCCTAGGGGAGGCACATGGGCATTCCCATCTGGCCCAAATGTATATTAATCCACTGGATTCTATACTTTTCAGCAGCAGCAGGAGGCGGGTGACTCTCACTACCAAGAAGACTAGATGGAGGGGAGCAATGAGACATCGACCCCTGGAAGGGTGATATGTTTCTACCTAACCCCTGTCACTCTGTTAAAGGTGGGGCAGTTATCTTCTGTTAATTAGGCCACCTGTTAAAACCAAGTGGGGCAGTTTTCCTTATCTCTTCCATGACCAATTCTCCCTCTGGGGAGATATCTTCTGTTAATGAGCCATTAAGTCTCACTGCATGACTGCTAAAATTACATCATCCCATTGTGAGCTGCTTTGCCCAGGAGGAGGAGCCAAGCATTCCTACCTAGATATAATCTGAAACTTAGAACACCAGAGACAGCCTTTTCCCACTGGATTCCTAGACGAGCAGCTTTCTTCTCCACTGGATTCCCAGACGAAGACCAGGCCCATCTACACCACCATTGGACCTTCAGAGGAAAACTACATGCTTCTACAGGATCGCTGCTTTAATGGAACCACACCTGTCACTCCAGGAGGACTGCATGCACCATTTAATTGGACTGCTACCAACACCCTGACCAACAGGGTGTCAGGTCATATTCTGACTCTGTCAGTGGTTTGTTTGGGTTTTTTTTGTACTATTAAATTTGTATTTTTAATTTTCCTAGTAAAGAACTTTCATTCCTATTCCCATATATTTGCCTGAGAGCCCCTTAATTTCAAAATTATAATAATTTGGAGGGAGGGGGTTTACATTTTCCATTTCAAGGGAGGCTCCTGCCTTCCTTAGCAGACACCTGTCTTTTCGAACCAACACATACACCCCGTGGTGGCCAATCCCTACACCCTTTTGACCATACTGATGGATGAATTAGGGTTATTTACTGTTGTAGACCTGAAGGATGCCTTTTTCTGCATTCCTGTGCACAAAAGCAGCCAAAAGCTTTTTGCTTTTGAGTGGGAAAATCCTGAGACAGGGAGGAAAAATCAAGTTACTTGGACAGTTTTATCCCAACGCTTCAAGAATAACTCAACAATATTTGGAAACCAGCTAGCAAAGGAATTAGAAGACTGAAAAAGCCAAGAGACAGAAGGAGATATTCTTCAATATGTAGATGACATCCTGATTGCAGCTAGAACCAGAGATGACTGTATACGATTTACCGTAAGTTTCTTAAACTTCTTGGGACAGAGTGAGTACAGAGTTTCTAAAGACAAAGTACAGATTGCAAAGAAGCAGTAGTTTACTTGGGGCTTGAGATCTTCTGTGGACACTGACAACTCAGCAAAGAATGGAAAGAAGCCATCTGTCAACTCCCAGAGCCCCATACCATGAGACAGATGCAAGCTTTCCTGGGAATGGTAGGCTGGTGTCATTTGCGGATAGCAAATTATGGACTGCTGGTAAAACCCCTATATGGAGCATTAAAAGAATGTCAGCTCCAGCACTGGGACTGCCAGACTTAACTAAACCTTTTGAACTTTTTACATATAAGAGACTGAATGTGGCTTTGGGAGTACTAGCACAGCGCCTCGGGAATCAACGGAGGTCTGTGGCCTATTTTTCCAAACAGCTAGACAAGGTTGCCCAAGGCTGGCCAGGGTGCCTGAAGGCTGTGGCAGCCACTGTCATCTTGATGCAGGAAGCGCGAAAACTCACCCTTGGGCAACACATTGTAGTGTATGTACCCCATGCCGTAGCAGCTGTACTCGAACAAAAGAGGGGACATTGGCTGTCTGGCAATCAAATGCTTAAATATCAATCACTATTATTAGAACAGGATGATGTTACCTTGAAAACAACTTCTGTTGTTAACCCTGCCATGTTTCTGTCCTCCACCTTAACTGATGATGTGCCTGATCATGACTGTTTGCAGACAATTGAAGAGGTTTATTCTAGCTGACCAGACCTGAAGGACGTGCCCCTAGATAATCCAGATCGGGAGCTTTTTACAGATGGGAGCAGCTTCATGAGAAATGATAGGTGGATGACAGGTTATGCAGTGACCATGCAGGACAAGGTGATCGAGGCAAAGGCCCTGCCGGCAGATACGTCATCACAGAAAGCTGAACTGATTGCACTGACGAGAGCCCTAGACCTGAGCGAAGGAAAGAAGGTAAATATATGGGCTGACTCTAAATATGCATTTAGTGTTGTCCACGCCCATGGAGCCATCTGGAAGGAGGGAGGACTTCTGAATGCTCAAGGCAATCAAATCAAGCATGCTGAACAAATACTTGCCTTCTTAGAGAGCATTAAAAAACCTGCAGAAGTAGCTATCATGGATTGTAAAGGTCACCAAAAAGGGAGAACCACTACAGAATTGGGAAATCGCTTTGCTGATAAAGCAGCAAGAGGAATTGTAAAAAAGGTATTCTCACAGTAATTCCACAAAAAGAGATTGATTTGTCAGGGTTGACACCAAAATATGACCAAGCAGACCACAAACTTATCAAGTTTCTTAAAGCTGAGATCACAGAAAGTGAATGGGCTGTTACACCAGTGAATAATGTTGCAGTCCCATCCCTGATCCTTCGGGAGCTAGCTCAGAGAGAACATGAAAACACACATTTTGAGGTTGAAAATCTTCTGAAACATCTAAAAAAAGGTAGCAATAGGAAAGGAAGTGATTGATATTGTATAATCAGTAGTGAGCAAATGTGAAATCTGCTGTAAAAACAACCCTGATAC
This sequence comes from Anomalospiza imberbis, assembly GCF_031753505.1. Taxonomy (NCBI): domain Eukaryota; kingdom Metazoa; phylum Chordata; class Aves; order Passeriformes; family Viduidae; genus Anomalospiza; species Anomalospiza imberbis. The sequence continues at coordinate 7,026,113 of NC_089720.1, forward strand.
GAGGAGAAGAGTTGTGTTAGGAGTAACAAAGGCAGGGGATCTTCCTGGAGATTACTGGCAAATAGATTTTGCGGAGTTACCATGCAAAGATGGATACCAGTACATACTGGTATTAGTTGACACCTTCAGTGGATGGCTGGAAGCTTACCCCTGTCACACTAACATAGCCAAGGAAGTGGTGAAAGTTTTGCTCAATCATATAATTCTGAGGTTTAGGGTTCCCTTGGGGATATCATCAGTTAGAGGACCATACTTTGTTGCACCAGTGGTTAAGGAAGTTAGACGGATTTGGGGAATTACTTGGGGTCTGCATACACCTTATAAACCCCAAGTGAGTCGTAAAGTTGAACATATGAATGGAACCCTTAAAACACAGATAAGTAAAATTTGTCAAGAAACATCCATGACATGGGTTCAAGCCTTGCCTATAGCTTTACTGAGAATCCGCATACAACCAAGGTGGAGGGATAACATCAGTCCCTATGAAATATTATATAGCAGGCCATATCAGATTCCACATATTCCAGGTGAAATTCACATGAAGGGGAAACTTGATTTACAGAGATATTTAATGGCTTTAGGTTCCACTTTGCAGGAGCTCCAGAATTACATCGTGCTATCCAGACCCATAGGACTAGACACACCTGCACATCCCTTTCAACCTGGAGACTGGGTCTATGTTAAGTGGTAGGACAGTGGTCCTCTACAAGCCAAGTGGAGGAGACTGTTCCAAGTCCTGCTGACTACCCTCACTGCATTCAAAGTTCCTGGCAAAGGACCCTGGATTCACTGCTCCAGAGTTAAGAAGGCTTCTGCTCCTGAAACAACTGAAAAAACACTGATGCAGATGAAAACATGTTTTAAATTATTCCTCTTCTGTGCCTAAAGAACTGTTCATAATAATCATTATTCTTCTTTGCATCATAGCTGACTGTGCAAAATATTACTATTGTTAGATATGTATTACTGTTAGATATGTACTATGGTTAGATATTTACTGTTGTTAGATATTTATCTATTATTAAATATCTATTTTTAGTAGATATTTAGAATAGAGACTTGACAAGGTAGAGGCCTTGTCAAGCCTCTTCAGGGTGGAAATGATGCCTTAAGTTTTAGCTTTCATATTTTCCAGAATCTGTACTGCCTTAGTATATAACTCTGTTCTTGGTAGCCTCTTTAGGCATCAGTACTAAGCACTGTATGGTGCAAAATTAAGCATTAACCACAGATATAGGGATCATGCATTATTGTGCTAAAGTTAAAATAATTTTCCAACATCTTTTTCCCCTGATGCATAGGCTCCTTTTTAAAGAAATATAACTTGTTAGGTAGCACTGGGATCCTGGTGGACAATTAGTATATGAGCCAACAGTGTGTCTTTGTGGTCAAGGCCAACTGTGTCCTGGGATGTATTAGCAGTAATGAAACCAGAAGGTTAAGAGAAGTGCTATTTTTCCCCTTCTATTCAATACTGATGACACTACAATTGGAATCCTGTGTCCACTTTTGGGCTCTCCAGTGCAAGAAAGACTTGACATAATGGACTGAGCCCAGCAGAGGGCCACCAAGATGGGTCAGATTGGATGTGGCACTTGGTGCCATGATTTAGTTGAGGTGTTAGGGCATGGGTTGTACTTGATGATCTTAAAGGTCCCTTCCAACCTAGTGATTCTGTGATTCTGTGATTAGAGTCCTCCAAATGCCTCTTTCAACCTATATCATTCAATAATTCAATAAATGCCTGTCATCATCCACTTGTTTTCTTGTTCCTCTGACAGAACTACTACAAAACCTTAAGAAGCTTTAAGGACTTCCCAAGCTATGGAACAAAGGTATTACTCAGATCATCTGTACTCATATCACACTCGCCACGGGGAACAGCAACTTCCAGCTGGAAAGAGAGAACAGTTTGGGACAACATCTTGTTAAACACCAGCTAAATTGTGAAAGTATGTCTGACTATGCATTAAACTCTAGTAGTGAAGACAGCTTCAGATTTTGGGTGCATAGTATTTCCTTAGGAAAACAGTTCTATTAATAAAATTGTTCAGCACAAACTGTCAAGAGCACCACATTTGTAGTCAAGATTTCTTTCTGTTTGTTTTTTTTAATATCCTTAGGCTAATCCAGTTATTGGGGAAGAATACATGCAATGGTATTTAGTGAAGTTTGGAACAAGATTAGGAATAACAACAAGTTAACACAGCAACTCTATTTGGCATAACATTAACAGTGCCAGAAAGAGATAAAGGTTTTGATGCCTTGAGAGGCTGACCTGGAACAGAGATTAGACAGAGCTAAAAGAATAAAGTAGGTATTTATTAAAAGGCCTTAATGGATACACTTTGGGCAGTACAAGACCCTGGCCAGGGCTACACCCAAGATGGACCCAAAATGGTCGCAAAATGGACGACCAGTCACAAGGTTTCACACTTTTATATGTTTTGGTCCATTTACATATTGGGGTTAATTGTCCAATTACAGCTTCAGGTTATGAAGTCTCATCCTCCTTGTTTGCTCTCTTCAGTTCAGTGTTGTTTATGCCTTTTGGGCCTAAAGCTTGTAACAGTTGTCCTTGGTTCTCAAGGTGGAAAAGGATTGTTTTGTCTACCCACCCTGTGAAGAGAACTTACTAACACTTAATATGACGCTCAGAACTACACACCAAGGCAACACAGAATCTGAAAAATATGAAAGGTAAAACATTCAGTTTGAGTGTCTTGGTTCTTTTGTGGAATAATAATTGGCTTTATATTTGTCATGGCTTTTGGCACAGTTTAGATTGTTGTGGACTATATGTGTTTTTACACATTAGAAGTGACTGCCTGAGGTGAGGCAAATTAAATACATTTTAAATAACTTGATATGGAATGTGACTTTCTTGGTAATATCAACATTGTGCAGAAAAATCACCTTGCAGAAGTAATAAAAATGGTATTTTGAGGTGCAACCCATCATATTCTGTTGTCTTCTTACAATAACTTGCATCCCTGAATTTCCACCATTTCTGCCATATTGTATGCTATGGGAACTATATTATAGCACTGCAGGGGGGTTGAACTAAACTTCCATTTATGATTTAAATAAAGTTGAAATAACTTTTCTTCCAAATTCATTAGTATCGCAATCTAAAGTATTTAATTATAGAAACCCCAAAACAATTCAAATATCAAATGTTTGTAACAGGAAAACAAATTCATTTATTTCAGAAGACAATACATAATTTTATTTTGAAAAACACAAGAAAACTAGCCTGAGTTCAAGTCTGAAATATTCAGAAAAATCCTACTGTCTTTAGCATGTTCCAGCCATTATATTTAAAAACAACACACTAAAAGTTAATATATATTTTTAGAATTATAAAAGTTTCCTAGTTATTGTACAGTACACAATACAAATTGCCCACAAACTATTATTTAGCTCCTTCCAATTTTGAGAGGACATGATATACTAAAAGATTTAGCATTTGTCACAAAAAAATCACATCAGGAAATACATATTTACAAAATCAAGCACATTATACAAGAAACCCTATCAAATTATTCTGTAAAGAGGTTTTCCTTAAATAATTAAAAAGTGTGTTCAACAAATTAAAAAACTGTAAAACTAGAGTATGTCACATGCACCTTCTACAAAAAAGTTGCTTTCTTAATTTACATAATGTATGCAGTAAATAGGAAAACAAAAGTTCAATTTCTCCTAGTGTTATTACATTTCTGTGCCTGTGGTACTGAATAATGTAAACTGCCACTTACTAAGTGAAATTTAAATGACGGCACCTTAAAAAATACAGTAGAAAATGAATGGAACCAAGTAAGTTTTCTAGAAGCTAAGAAAGCCCTGAGTGACAACAGAATTATTGATTGGCAAGCTCTAGAATTAACCTAATTACAGTTTACCACCTGAGGCAAAATTTCCTAAGTGTTTGAAAGGCACTCAAAGTTTATTCAATAGCCTCATTGGTTATTACTGTAAATCCAAATTTTCAGTGAGGATGAGAAACTTACTTTGGTGCATAATCTTATATTTTTTTACATTTAAATTGGTTTATTGGGTTACTTCAATATGATATTTAATGTTTAAATACAGAACAATCACTTTAACAATGTATTTGAGAACCCTTTAGTATTCTTTGTGCAAAAAATACTAAAATAAAAACTGAGTCAAAAGATAATGGATAATACACCTGGTGAACCCAAATCAAGGGAGGTTGTCCCTCTACAGCCTTAATTATTTTCAAATATTTTTTATTTTAAAGTTCACCCAGTGCTGAAAATTCTTGAAGACATTTGCAACATGACCAAGGAAGCACTTAAGAACATAAGAGCCTTTCCCTGATTCTGATTTAAGTGAGGGTAATTTTGATACTCATAGTCTTGTTATGGACTTTTTTCTCTATAGTGAATTTCAGGCTTACAGATCAATTTACAAGAACAATTTTTACAAAAACTTTAATTACTCAGGGCTTCCAGTCCCAACACTTTAATTGGTGAGTTTCTTTTTTAAAAGAAAAAAAATCAGGATAAACCATGAAAGTTTAAATGATCAAACTGAGGCATGTTTTCCTCAAACAAAAACTAGGCAGTCACTTTGTAAGTGGCTTTTACTCTTTCTTGAGTAAAATGGGTAAATTACAGTTAGGTATGCTTGCATTTAAAATCACTAGCAGCAATGTTCAAGGCAGGCAAATTGGGGAGCATTTACAATAAATTATGAATAAAAGATTGTTAAATTAAACCCCTTTGAGTATTGCATTATAATTATGCATGAATTTGCATTAACTTACTAGAAATCTTTGCAACTTACTTGCACTATATTAGTGATGTAATTCCACTAAATGTAATGAGACTTTTTTTCACTCAGCTAGATTTGAATAAAATACATTTGCGCCTACTGTTGTTGATTTCTTCTGCCATCAACCAGCAGAAAAGCTAAGTAAGGTGATATTTCTAGCTATAATTTTCAACAACTCTCTACTCACTTCTGAACTTGTTCCCTCGTTCTGGCGAGTACTACTTGTAAGAACAAAGGACTTTTCAACACAGCAGAAGGCAGGTGCAATTTCTAGGGTTTGTTTTTTATTTCTTTCTCAATTCTGACATTCAATAAGAGTCATACAAACTGCATCCCTGTAGAGGAAGCTGAATCTAGTAGCACTGTCTTTCCATTAGTTCATATCACAGGGACTGACTGTTAAAAGTAATATGAATACAATGTCCTTTTTGTCTATTTATCAGACAGACTGCAGAAAATTTGATTGCAAACATACCAAGGGTTCTGTAAAATTAATTCTCTTGTTAATTAAGTAGTTTTGGCTTTATTTGTGAAGATTTTAATTTACAGTATTAAAGTATTTTAATATTAACCTAAAGATATTTCCAAAAGAGTACAAATAATTTTTTCTAAACATCCATATTGTAAAGGAGTCTTAAACAACTTATGACTGTAGAGTCAAATATTTTATTTCTTCAGATATTTATGCAATTATGCAAAGAAAATAGCAGAAATAGTTTTGCACCATACAGCACATATTGGTGGCAGTGAATAATTTCACCTAAATCTATTAAGCCTCTTGAAACAAAAACATTTCTGTCTACCATGCAAATATTTAATTTAGAAATTAAAAAAAAAAAAAATCTGCAGGACAATCAGTTACTTAAATATATAGCATATTTTCAGTGGTCTAATTAAATTACCTAAAAAGTGTATCCTCACAATGCTCAAAGGGTTAATGCAAGGCATTACATTAAATTAATTTTCTAAGGCTAAAACTAAGTACTTTGTATTTATTCTTCTATTGTTTTTTATTTTTTTAATCACCAAAGTAGCAAAGATACTAGAATACCATTCATTGACCTATTTTTAAACCACAGACATGATAGTTTTCCTTTTCTACAGAGACAAGGATGTAATTTTCAGAAATCTATACTGATCTGCCAAAAGAATGTTTTAAACTCTGAAATAACTGTCACAAAGTACCAAAAATACATTATTAAAAAAGTTTCTTTTCCACCTTTTTTTTTCCATGACTATAAAAGGTTATTTCATTTTGTAAAACCACTCTGTAAAGTAAGCTAGATTGCAACTAAGCTAGATTGTGCTAACTAATATAAATGTCTTTCTAAACAATGCTGATATCATTTGGTGAGAATCACAAATATATCAGGTCAGGTCTTCCCCCGTGGAAAATATTTTGAACAGAAGCAGTATTTCAGACATTTAAAAATGCTTCAGTTTAAACTGAAATGTTTTACAAAGCTATACATTCCTCAGTGACAGTACACCAGCACAATATTTTACACATTTGTGAACTAAAGGCAGAAATGTTGTACATCATAATTTTGCAAGTAAACAATTTAAAGAATACCATCCAGTTTTTTTAATGGAACATTAAAAAAAAAGATGCACAAAGCATGCTACAGTATAATAATAAAACACAGAAGCAGATAACTGAAAAGAGGGGACTTTTAAAAAAACTGATTTACAATGAGAAATATGAAAATGTAACTTTTCATAAATATAAAACTTGTGAAAATTGGGCCCCATGTTTTGAAAAAGTAATTCAACAATACCCATTCCCATTCTGACACAGTGTTTACTAAGTAATTTGTACCAATGGGGGAAGCGACTCTAAAATAATTTTTTTTAATTTCACATCAAGATTGGGAAAAATCCACAAATGATATGAGCCCTTATCTTGTAGTGTCTAGTCAGTAAATGCTTGCTACAGCTCTTTAGAGCTCTAAAGAGTTAAGCAGGCTTCAGAGTGGCAATTCAGCCACATGCTACACACTACATAATTTGGACTGAGGTATCCATATTTCTATGCTCAAATCATTAACAATACCCATCTATTAACAAATATCAAAAGTCTTTAAATTGTTTCATGTGTGTATGTTTGATCTAAATTGCAGTAAATTTAAAAGCAAAGCACAGCAGCTTACAGCAACCTAATTCTTTCAAATAATTGTTAAAGTGTGGAAAATTTTACTTAAAAATTTGAGAGAATAATCAGTTGATAAGCATAGAAATACAAACTTAATTAAGTTATCTGAATCAGGAATAATTTGTTTTCATAACTGCTATTAGAATCCATGATATGCATTCTATCTTTGTATGCATATATTTTCTTTTTTTTTTTTGCACTACATGAACAGTGATTAACTGTTCAGAAGATGTTCAGGTCCCACCTCTTCTTAGCAATCTAGATTTACATGTTAGAACCATACTTTTCTTTCAGCAGCAACAAATCCAACATTCTACCAATAAAAAATATTTAAAGTTTGTCAACACAAAATTTGAAAGCAGGCAATAGGGACCATCAGTACAGCATAGGGCATCTTAAGAATGAAAAATTATGAATATTCAACTATATTTTGTTTTTTAAAATGTTATAATGCAAAATAAAAGGGAGTAAATATTTATCATAGGTTAGTTTTTAGGATTTTTGGTGAAGGGTGCTGATTTATAAGGGAAAAAACCCAGGATGCAGTGATATTTGGGAGAACACAACCTATGAGGATATCAGTGCACAGGTGAATTTAGAGAGAAATTAATACAAACCTCATTTGCACTTTTTACTGAGACAAAAAACATCTACAGACATAAGTAGGAATTGTACCTACATAGAATGGAGCAGGATGGGCTTGCCTCCAAATTTTGCTAAGAAATTTACAAATAATTTTGTACCCCAAAATGTATGAAGCCATCCTTGTTGATCTATAACCATTCTTGATACATCTGAAAGCTCTAGCAACAAATTTCTTTGCTAAAAATACAGTTCATGACACATGCTTTTCACCCATTTGGTATATATGACTTTAAAAAAATATCAATCCACAGTCACACTAGATAAAACAAGAGACTCCATTTTTAATGCAGTCCTTTCTATAAAATTACTTTTGTTACTCTTTCTTTCACTTTTTTGCTTTTATTTAATTAGTTTCAATATTTTAGCCTAGAAAATTTATGTCTGCTTTAAAAATAATGAAAATGCTTAAGATAATCAGAAAAAAATCAGAGATGTTTAATGTCAATTATTATGGACTGTGTAAACTATCACTATAAAATATAATCATTAAAACCTAGCATCAGACTGACACCCTACCACATATGCAAATTGAAAATATGTGCTGCATTATGTACCTGCTTATTTATTTAGTCTGACTTTTTAAAATTAAAATCTGATAAGAGCTTAATATATATAACCATGCTTATGACTATGGTCCATTTACTTTTAAAAGATTTGAAGTTGGCATTAAAACTAGTTTTGCTTTTCAAGTTCCCAAGCAAATTTTATTTGTAATAAAGTGAAATTCAGCTAGAAACAAGAAAACATATTTTTAGCATCAATTTTAGGAGGGATATAAATATCACTTAATAATAAAACCCTCTTTATTTCTTTGAAGACTATGTAACCTGCCCCTAATACTTAGGAAATTTGAAAGTGACAGGCACACCTTGTTGAATAAATTTTAAGAGTTATTAAAAATAACAAAAAATACTAAATCTTAGTTTCATTTCTGTTTAAGGCACCATGTAATAGCCGAGGTACAATGATCCCTGATGTACATTCTTAAATAGCAATGATCCATCTAGCCACCTATCAAAATTCAATGCAATTGGGAATAAATACAAGGGAGGTGTGCCAGTTACACTACCTTAATAAGTTTTTGTAAAAAATTAAATTAACTTTATTAATCAGGAAATACATTTTAAAAAGAAAATTATGCAGGTTGCTACATTTCTTACATTCTATAAATTATCATTTATGAAATCAGCAAATTAAACTAGTAGGAACAGGCCTAGAATAGAAGAAAGTCATCCAGAAGGAATGTTTTCCTGTATGTCCAGTTCAACATAAGTAGCATGCACACTTCAAAAAAAATCAAGTTACTTCTATTGTGGTTTAGTTTCTATTAACTACAGTACCATTTGACAACCAGACGTATCTGTGCAGTGGTCTCAAAATAGAATCAGTAGTCTCCAAAACCAGAGGAACTGGCATGCAAATATAATCCAGAGCTGTTGATTTTAAAGGAAGCTTGTATTGTTTACATGTGTTCAGATAGTTAGGTGTGCCTACAGTGTACACATTACCACATTGTTACAATTCTATCACTTATTCTGCATTTGTAAATGCAGTGAAAACACTTCTTCCTTACAGAAAGAAAACAGTAAATCTTCCCAACCCTCCAACATTATGATAAAAATACCCCCTGAATGCTCAAACTTTCATGAAAATTGTGTCTTCTGTTCAATGAAAAGCACCTTTTATAACAAATTTGATGCATATACGGTCAAATGAGTATGCATCCAGTATGTCAAAGAAAGTATTTCTTTTAATATTTTGCATCTAATTAAAAATCTGAGTATATGAAATCATTATGACAAATAATTAACATTAAAAGATATTTAAACTATGAAAAAAAAGTTATTTTAATTTTAAGAGGGCAAAAGCATTAACATTAAAAGCTTGACAAAAGTCTTCATTGACACTTGAAACTACGAAAACTCAATATTGAATAACCAATGTAAAATGATTTTGCTTACAATTTTTTTTAACATCTGGCAAAATGCATACACCCATTTTATTTTGCAACTCCAATAAAAGGTAATGTTCAGCACAGCTAAAATTTGATAAGACGACTTTCAGACCTATTCTCCTACCTCCCCTATTAAGTCCAGCATCAACAAGGCTAATGCAGTTGAGGGGCACTTCAATATTAGACTGCAGTATATGTATTTCCAGTAGCACTGCATTGTCTGATAGTTTGAGTATTTGTAACAATGTGCTCATTATGAATTGGGTTCAGGAGGCTCTGCTCTATTCCACTCTCAAGCACTGGCTGCTGCAAGCAGCCCATCTGAAATGCTTGGTTTAAGTCTGTTTTCTCCCTCTTGGCTTGTGGCTCTCCATTTTCATCCATCTCTTCTATTTCACTTTCAACTTCACTGCCCTCATCTGTAAACACAAAAAAAAAAAAAAAAAGAAAAGAAAAGAAAAAAGAAAAGAAAAAAGAAAAGAAAAGAAAAGAAAAGAAAAGAAAAGAAAAGAAAAGAAAAGAAAAGAAAAGAAAAGAAAAGAGAAAAGAGCACAAAGGGAATCAATCTGAATACAAAGGCCTTCATTTTGCAAATTACATGAAATATGAAAACACAGGAAAGTGTAATAACCAATCATATCTTCCCTTTTCCAGCTGTCCATCCCCTTCAGCACTCTCACCAGAATATACAATTAAATTTTGAACATTTCTTGTGTAAATTATAGACATTTTAAAAAATTTAACTATTTAGGTCCTAGAGTATTCTAGTCATTATTATATACTATATGTATAGCATATTGTACCCATATAATAGTAATATTCACATAATTTAAATTATGATGTAGTTTTCGATTCCACTTAACTATATTTTCTAAAAATAAGAACTTGTTTTGCTCCAAGAGACACGTTAGTTCTATATAAAATTATACATTTGGGAGTCCTTACCTTTATCCATATTTCCAGGGGATATAGCATTTAAATCACCAAACTGCAAAATAAACAATAAAAAGTGTGCACACAGTCCTACACAAACATGACCTTAGATTATCTATGGTAAAGCCAGTAGTATGCTCTAATGGCTTGTGGCTAGCATGAAAGTGCATGCATTTGACTGCAGTCACATCCATAGTATACCATTTCATTTTCCATTCCATTATGTTTGTGTTCATATTAAGGAAATTAAAATAAAATATTCTCAGCAATTAAACCAATAGGATATAAACTTAAGCATATGTTTTTGCATTTTTTAGGGTGACTTATGTCAAGGCCTTTGTTGCTTTGAGTGTGATATTTCTGATGTAGAATGCTGGAAAATATGACCGATGTCCATTTTTAAACTGCAATACTTTAACCAAAAGCTTGCTTAAAAGTTCTCCTGAAATGGTGTGTCACTAAAGGCAGTTATAGTGTAGCAAAACTATACATAGGGTAAATAAATGGCACCACTGAAAATAGGGTTGATGGTTATTACAGCATATTATGCTGACTAGTTTACTTATAAAAAATAAAGTGAAAAGTTGCTCACAAGTGAAAATTCAAACTTCTTTCCTCCCTTTCTTTGTCTGAGTCCTTTGCCCTTCTCTTAAATGAGAAGCTGCAGAGCATAATTTGATCAGTTAATCTCAAATAAAAGGAGTATGATATTTAAATAAATATATTTCTAAACATACCTGGTTCAGTCCTTTTCAGAAATACAGAAAGATAAAACTTCAGTGAACACTAAACCAGGTTCCCTCACATATACTCCCTCCTCACCTTCTCATACCCATCCTTTCACCTTAAGTCTTCCACATGGCCATGCAAAGAACCACATGACAGAACTAACCCAATAAAAATAGCCCAAGGGATTATTTTGGACAGGATTCTCTGATCCAGTTAACCACAGGACTGTCTGAGTACTAGTGACAGCATCAATTTACAAATCTAAGGGGATGGGAGGGGAGGAAACTGTTTTTCTCAGCCATAAAGACAGTTCATAATGGCTTCAAGTGTTTGTCAAACTAGCCTTAGTCTTTCCCATTTTATTTCAACTAGTCGGTAAATGCAGAGAAACACAAGAAGCCATGCATTTAATGAATGTTTACAACTTCCCTGTTCCACTCTCATCTCTCAAAACTTTAGATTACATGTTTTCTCTCTAAGATAATATCTGTCTTAAGTTTACCAAAACATTCTAGGAAGTCCCACAGTACACCACAAGCATTACATTTAACATATACTATGTCAATAAAAAAAGAATGTAGCAATATTATACTTTTGCAATACTTTGCTATAAATGTAATAGTAGAGTTCAAGTATCTAATCAGAAAGTATTTTTTTTACATGTCAGATTAATCAAACTACAAATTAAGCCAAGACTTCCAATCTCTATGAAAATGTACATATTTTTATAATATTTAATTATACTTTTTTATATATTCCGAGGAAAAAATTATATATCAAGTCATGCAAGGTGACCTACAACTTATCAGTAAGATTAAACATTATATAATTATCATCAAGTATAAAAACATCAAGCTTCAGTCTAGTGAACTATCTATTGTATGTCCACATCCATTTTCTAGAACTTTAAAAGTACAATTCCTTGATGATAACTCCTAAGATAATGTGAATTCTTAAGCAACTTACACAAAATTAATGGTTAGGGGAGCTACAAAAAAAAGAAGAGTGAGGAAAACTTCAGATTGCAAATACCATGAACACATATAAGACACGGTGTTTCTGAATTTACACTTTGCTCTGTTTATTTTAAACAAAATACATTGAAATATAGGCATGAAATTATGCCGTGTCCCAATCCTGCAAGTACTTCTGTGCTACTTTCATTTCATTTGTGTGAAACATGAATAAAGGTATATAACCCAAATTTGAAGATGCCAATGTATTTGCAACTCAATCTACAACAGATTACAAATATTATTAAAAAATATCTCATAGGTCCATGTAAATGTAAAAAAAAACTGAAAATGCATATCTGAATTTATTGCTAAATTCACCAATCCATTTTCTTGTGTATTATCTTACCTCTCCCATAACTGCGATAGGTGTTTCTCCTGTTGCCTGAGCAACACGATGTTCGACTAAGTAAAACATGTACTCATCATAAAGCAAGCGGATCAGATGAAAAGAGCCAAAGCTAGCAGCACTGCGTAAGGTTAAATCTCGAATCACCATTGAGCTATTTAAATATGGGGGGGAAAATATGAAATAAATATCACAATTCTTTAATAATTTATTCATATGGAATATTCACTTCAAGAATAATAAAGTAATGCTATTCAAAACCATCTGATTTATGATGTCTTCAGAAAGAAATGTCTGTGAAAGACAATTATTTGTCTCTCCCCTTTTTTGAAAGCATGGTTAGACACCATATTACACAACTAGAAGCTAAATTTTCAAAAAGGCAGGAAGGGGTTTTTCTGCTGTATGCACAATTACTAATATGTGAGCACATGTAAAAACTGATCTTAGCAAAATGAAGTTCTTTAATACAATTTTGTTATTTAAAAATTTAACAGAGTTATTAATTTTAAACAAAGTGGTCTTTCAAAATATTGTGTGTGTTGTGCTCCCATTCCTAGTTCAAAGGTTTTAATTGGTATGATTTTTAACTTGCAAAATTTAGATAAGTTTGTGTATACCTTATAATAGAAAAATGCAGATTGTGGATGAAAACATCCATATGATACTCTCACAAAGTAGATGCTATCATGCACCATTTTGAAAAAAAATGGCTTTACTATGATAACTGATACAGTAGCAGATGACATAGAACATTTGTCTTGTTCTTTTTACACAATAAAAAAAAATTGTCCTTACATAATAAAAATAGAACCCATGGTATTTTAATAACTAATATTAAAACATTGGCTTTAAAACTGTATAGCTATTCAATCCAAAATATTTCATAGCATGTTTCCAAATCAGGATAAAATTCTAACCTCATTACACTTGCACAAGGCCTTTAAAACAATATACAAGGATAATTTCATCTGCTGCTGAGATGCACATATCACTGTGTTTAATGTTAAGAACACTGATCTTTTGGGGGGGTGGGGGGAAAGCTCTACATTTCTTGGGAACTATTGTCTGATATAACTTTTTTCAACATTATTATGGCATACTTTTGAGTAAATAATAAAATAGCTAAAATAATTTAGAAGACTACCTGTAGAAAGACCATTTTAAAAGAAATTGCCGTGCTGCTTTAGGAAAGCTGGGTCTTCCTTCATATGGCTTCAATGCTTGCACCATTACATTATCAAGCCAGGCCGCCCACTGCTCTAGAGTGCTCTGCTGCTGAAGAGTCATCTTGAAATCTGTTTCTAGTTTTTGAACCATATTGTCATCACACTGACACACCCAGGAAGCCTGTTCCTGTTATAAAACATGGCAAAAATGAAAGCAAAACACAAAATGTTAATTATATCTAAAGATTGAACAGTTAAATTAAAAGGATGAAATATGCTTATTAGACAAACTAATGAGTGTTTTTATCTTTATGTCTCTCTCAGTTTTGTTGGAAGAAAATGAGAGGAAGAATCCAAAGTACAAAAATGGTCATCAAATAAAGCACACATACAAAATTACAATGAAAATCCATAAATACATTGCAATGTTCCACATTCATTTTCATTAAAGAATTTTTAACTCCCCTCATTCATGATTTCTCTAGTAAAAATTTCAGGAATTGTCAGGCTTGAGACTGCAGGAACAAGGAGTGGAAAGTGCAGTCAAATGTGTGAAAAATGACCAGATAATATTGGCTTTCGCATTTATGTATTAGCTTATGTATGTTGTTAGTGATTATTTAAGTATTTAGAAATAGCATAAATTATAACTCTTTTTAGCTGCTTGTTAATATAATATAATCTATCAGCTTAAGTATGCACTGTGTTGCTCATAGAAATAGTAGTGTAATGAATATAATATCTATGTATCGCTTATGGATATACTAGTGTGATGAATGTATTGTATTATAGATCTTAGCAAAACATAAAATGTAAAAAAGGCTTTTGTGTAAGTAAAAACAGTGTAAGGCCATCCACTGACCAACCTGACCAAGTGATAACCGTGACACAAACCAGAGCACTGGAGGACAATTAAAGAATACCATGTTAAATTTAAGGAGGACATACTAAATCCTTATCAGAGGATGTGAAACAGCAGGATGGAGACACAAGAAGAAATAAAATATATTGACTTGACACACAGGATGTCATGCAGATAAGCCAGTGTGAAGAAGCCAAACAAAGGAGTTCCCAAAACATCAGAAAGTTCGAAAGAACTGAATAATGTATGAAATACATGAATATGCATGTATCTCAGCATACACGGTATTCTTTGGCTGTCCGCTAGGAACATCCCAGCGCTGGATTTTTTTTTTTGTCGCTTAGTTAATCCCTTATTAAACTTTACAAAAAATCTTTATCTTCTACTCCATTTTTCACAAATGGGAGTTGAGAAAGTAAAAACTAAAGAGGAACAAAGAAACCAAAGTACCATAGTCACTTTTGCTTTGAAGGAGTGTCCTGATTCTGGCCAGGAAAGAGTTAATTTTCACAGCAGACAGATTGCTTAAGGCCAGGACCCTGGGGTTATTCTATACCACCTCATACTATGCACAGGGGGTGATGTGGTAGGCCCTGTGTGGAGCCTGAACCAAAATTGACCACTGTGTGAACCTTTAAACATATGTACCTTTTCAAAACAACACATGCACTTTTAGGAAAACAGGGGCTTCGTGATTGACATGCCCAGGTGCCTGGCCAGCAGATGGGTATGCCAGATCACAAAGTTCCAAAATAAACATCTGATCATGTACCTTTATACAAGTAACAATATAAAAGTGAAACCCCTTTTGTCTTAGTTTGAAAGACAGGTGTCTGCCAAGGAAGGTGGGAACCTCCTTTGAAATAGAAAATATGACCCCCTTCCCTCCAAATTATTATAACTTTGAAATTAGGGGGCTTTCAGGTAAAGGTATGGGAAAAAGAATAACACTTCTTTACTAGTATGTATAACAAGGCAACCAAACAACCACAACGGCAGCAACAACAAAGAAAACCAGAAACCAAATAACAGCCTTCTTATGGCTGCCAAGCACTTTCCCCTTTGGTGTAGGTATGGTCACAGCTGGCAGGGGCGCTGTTGGCTCCTGGCCAGGTGGGGCAGGTGCAATGATTCTCCTGTGGCTGCAGGGGGCGCTGTGATGCACGGTCAGACGCCTCTCTGCACCTGGGTAATGGCGGGCGAGCTGGCAGAAGAGATAGAAAAAGGGCTTCTTTTACAAACCCCCAGGGGCAGCCGTTCTCAGTGCCCCTCTGGATGGCGGAATGGGCTTGTTATATGTAACAGGTATAATTTGCGCCATTTTTTTAATATATATTTATATAATGTTAAATAATTGTTAGGATGTACCCTTTGGCATTAAAAGCCTCCCTTCTCAGGCAAAACTGAGTGTGTGTTAAAACCTGATTTACAAGCAAGGGGATGTAGCTCACCGGGAGATGGGCCTTATCTGAAGCGATATGGAGACACTCAGGCGCTGATCACCATCAGGAACATCCCCCCCCCGGGCCGATACATGTGAATACTCTGTTCCCGTAAATTTCATCAAGAGTTTCCACGACACCAGACTTTGAATTTCTCTGCCTTGTCTCCGAGAAGGAAATCTCATCAACTTATGGGACTTTGAATGAAACAAAGGACTGAATGCTGAAATCCTGGCCTCAGGCAAAATTTTCCCTATAAAAATCGCTTGTACCAGTATAGTGGTGTGGAGGCATAGAGTGAAACCTCTGCTGAGGCTGATCTCTGTGTCTTGCACCCAGCGCCGATCCCGGGCTCGGCATTGTCCTTTTCCATGTGGCTGGCTAAGTTAGATCTCTATTGCTAAAATAAATTCTTTTTATTTTTTTAATTTGGCTGGATCATTTTTCATTTATAACAATCTTGGTGACCCCAGACGTGATCTGGTTTGGGGTATCCAGGGGGTTCCCTACCCTCGATCCGGGTGGCGCCTCGCTGAGTTCAGCGGCCGGACGGGGAGGAGGAATCCCACGGAACCAACCGGATTACGAAAAGCCACAAAAGCCACAGAAAGAAAAAAAAAGGTGGACCCAGAGCTCTCAGAATTTGGAGCCTAAGTCTCCGAGGCTGCAGCAGAAATTTTTCACTCATAAAATCAATGTGCACGAAGAATCCATGCGGGAAAAGGAGCCGCAAGTATCGCGTGGTTGAGTGAGGCGTGAGTGGGTGTGTGTGTGAGACGTGACCTCGTCACGGGGCGAGAGCGGGCCCCAATAAACTGCAGTTTCACTATCCCGCGAGGGAAGTGGTCGGCTACGGGGGAAGCGAAAGAACTCGGGTACACTCACAACACACATACGACCTGAAACTCGGGGGAGTTACGGGGATCCACTCACGGACAGGTCGGGGGAGGGAAGGTACGTTCTCGTGGATTCGAGAAATTGGTAAACCTCACCGACTTCTGGACTCGGGGAGTCAAGGGAAACAGGTAAAAGAGAGCTCACCCTTCTTCCAACTGAAAACCCACAGAACGGTTCACTGTGTGGCTACTAAGTTGGCAAGGCTCGGTCGGGGACAGACCGGTTTAAACATTTGGTAAGACTCGGTCCGGGACAGGACTAGAGTTAAGACGCGGTCCGGGACAGGACTGGAGTATACATTTAGCACGCGAGTTACTGACTTCTTGGAATGGCTTACGGACACCGACTCGGAAACACGGTAAGGAAAGACTTCAAACATGGGATAAAGGAACAGTAAAGTCCAGGGGAGAACTCAAGAGAAGAGTTCTAAATCCTGAAAGGGTAAGAACTTAAAATCAGGGAAAAATAAATCGTGAGGAGGGAAGACGGGTAGCCCGAGGCTCCGAGAGAGGGTCCCCTGGGCTGGATGTTAGAGCGCTGGGAGGGCTGCTCCTTGGGGCGGGGGAGGTCCGGAGAGGAGATGATGCACTACTGTGTGGAAGTATGGGGAAACAGGGAAGTTGGAGGATTCCTATACTGGCCCATTTTTGGTACCTTTGAGGGTGGGTTTTGCCAAGCACTCTCTGAGCACTTGTACAAAGAAGGGGAGTGGGATGATGAAAGGGTGGGGTATGCCAGGCTGTGGGAATATGCTAGCGCGCGGCTGTTCCCTATTAAGACCTCCGGCAGCAAGGTAAGTTCAGGTAAAACTTGGAAAACCTACCACCCCCATACCAAGTTCCTCCATCACAAGCACAGGTCCTGGCCGCCCCACCAACAGCACCTCCAGCTCAGTCTGCATCGCCACCTAATGCCCAAATACTGGCTGCAGACGCACCGGGACCTTCTCAACACCCCCCCCCCAACCCGTCCCCTCCCCTCCCCTCCCCACAACATGGAGACACACACACACAGCCGCTTCACACTGGGGAAAACTCATCTCCTCCCGCCAGTAGTACTCGGCGTAAAGCAAGGAGAGAAAATACGGAGGATAGTAATGATTAAAGGGACAGACCTAATCTATACCCTTTAAGGGAAGTCCCAACCGCCCCCGGAGTCATCAGATTTGTAAACTTTCCCATCAATACGGGGGATGTAAAGGCTTTTAAAAAGGAGATGGAGAAACTAATAGATGACCCGTTAGGGGTAGCAAAGAGATTGGACGAATTCTTGGGAAATGGTATATACTCATACGATGATATCTCAGCCATATTAAGATCCTTGTTTAATGCAGAAGAACGAGATATGATAAAACAGGCTGCCATCAAGGACTGGGAATTCAGAAACCCCCAGAGAGGGAGCGGGGCGGAGAAGTGGCCAGAACAAAAGACCATCATAGAACGCTCAGGCGGAAGATGATTGGGCCAAAATGATGGGACTAAGAAACATGGTAATACAAGGTATCTGGGGAGCAGTCCCCAAAAGACAAAATATTAGTAAAGCACTAGGAGACCTACACAAAAGAAGGACAAACAGGTAAGTGCCCCTGAATGCTTTTACTGAAAAGAGGACACCTCAAGAGGGACTGTAAAAAAAAAAAAAAAAAAAAGATCAAAGTTGAAATAATTTTTCAAGAGGATTAGAGGTGTCAGGGGCTCTATAATTTGGGGTTGCGAACATCTGGAGAGTCCTTGATAAAATTAGAAGTTGGACCCCAAAAGCAAGAGTGGATTTTTAGTTGATTCAGGAACAGAATGAACCACAGTCTGGCAACTACCTCCCAGGTGCACAAAAGGTAAGGATTCTATGACTGTAATTGGGGCAAAAGGGGAACCCTTTCAAGTCCCTGTCTTGAGAGATGTAGAAATAGAATCTGAGAATAAAATCTGTGCATGGGAACAACTTAACCGACAAAGAGGCAAAAAGTGCAGCTTTGTTAAAGGTAAGTATCCTGGAGGTTGAAAGGGAGGAAACCCAGGAACTGCCCCCCCAACCCTCCAAAAAGGAAATAGAAGATTATCAGAAGATTGGGGGGTGTTTGGAAGGAGGTAAGTGGAAGTTGCCAGACGGGAGGGAATTATTATCGAAAGAATACACTAGGAAGATTCTAAGGAGATTGCACCAACAAACACACTGGGGGGCCCAAGCACTAGCCGAGCAATTCATGAAATTATTTGGCTGTAAAGGGATATATGAACTGGCTAAGCAAGAGGTACAGGGGTGCATAATCTGCAAAAAAATAAATAGGGCAAACTCCCGGAAACTAACACTGGGGAGTCGCCCAGCAGCTTATCGACCTTTTGAAAGAATCCAGGTAGATTTCACTGATCTACCTAAGGTCGGGAGATACAAATTTTTACTAGTCATAGTAGACAAACTAACCCACTGGGTGGAGGCTTTTCCAAGCTCCAGGGCTACAGCCCAGACAGTATCAAGGTTCTTATTAGAAGAAATTATACCTCGATACGGGTTAGCAAGCTAAATTGATTCGGACTAAGGAACACATTTTACTTCAAAAATTATTAAACAATTGGCAGATACCTTAGGTATCAGATGGGATTATCACACCCCGTGGCACCCTCAGAGTTCTAAGCAAGTGGAAAGGATGAATCAAACATTAAAGGCCCAACTAGCCAAACTAATGCTAGAAACAAAAATGTCATGGATAAAATGTCTCCCATTGGCCTTATTAAACATAAGAACTATGCCTCATTCCAAAACGGGGCTTTCACCTTTTGAAATGTTATATGGAATGCCTTATACTCATGGTATGCCTGTAGGGCATCCGAAATTAGAGGATGGGCAAATACAACCATACCTGATAACATTAAATAAGAATTTCGAGGAATTGCGAAAGCAGGGTGTAATCATGCAGCACAGCCCCCTTGGCTTCTCAATACATAAGCTACAGCCTGGGGACAGGGTTCTCATAAAAACATGGAAGAAGTTCCACTATCCTCTCATTGGGAGGGACCCTATATCGTTCTTTTAACTACAGACACTGCTATACGCACTGCAGAGAAGGGGTGGACACACGCGTCAAGGGTGAAAAAAATTGAGCTTCAGGACCGAGCCCCGGAGTGGAAAGTCACCTCCACCCCTGGAGATTTGAAAATAACTTTGCGCCGGCCTAGTAAATGACCGAGAGTAACTTGGTCAGATGTTCTGTACCAGATTGTAACTGTTACCCCTTTGCATATTTCATTCGCGAATACTGTTATAAGAAGTGGGTTGTTCACTGTCGGAGAGGAATAAGACCTAGTGGGCTGTATGCAAAGTGCTTTAAACAAGAACAAAACCTGACTAGCCATTTTCTGGTATTGGCCACCAGGCTGAGACTGATTCAATTGGATTCAATAATTTGGTTTCGTCTATATCAGAACAGATTGAGGGGGAAATTACAAACAAAAGCTAAAATCATTACTGTTGAGTGTCGTAGGTTGAACAAGGTACCCTGCAGTGCAGATCCTGTTGAATTACACTGGTGGGGCACCTTTAAGCGAAGGTATGCAGCTCGGTCTTGGTACGAAACCACTGACGAAGATTCCTGCTGCCAAGAGGATGGTCTACCCCACCGCTGGAGGCACCCCAGTGGGCGCAGGGAACGGCAGAGGAATCCTAGTAGTGGGAGCAATCCTGATGAGCCTGAGTCTAGCCATATGCCTCAGTAACCTTCCTAACCCTGAAACAGGGGAATCCAGTGGCAGGTACCCAGGAGGTCCAGTGCCCCTGACCCCATGGAACTGCAGTAAGGGTAAGCCTAATAAACCTTGTTCTAAAATTAACACTCAACAGGGGGCATATAAATTCAAGGAAAAATTAAAATACCTCGAAAATGGACAGTCAGCACATAAATTGCACTGAAGGAGCCCAGGGGAAATTTCCATCCGAGCCTGTAGCAAATGTAATCGTACTGTATGGATTGGTGGGAAGCAAGAGTCAGTTTTTGTTGCTTTCTTTCAAGGTAATTCACTGTGTTATAACCCCGATGAACTAGGTACGTGTGTGATGGGGGGAAAAACCTACTGGGTGGGAAATAACCTGAAGTATGAAAATAGGATACCTCTAAAAACTGAGCCAATTATCCTGGACCTTTTAGAGGACCAGGACAACAGGGTTTGTTTACAGTATGACAATATATTCTGCTTCACAAAAGACAAAGAGGGAATGGACCCAGAAAACAGGATGAAACAGGTAATGCAAGAGGTAAAAAGACAGGAGGCTGAAATGAGAAAAAAGAGGGTGGAACAGGAAAGATTGAAAACTCTAAGTGAGCAATATGACCAATGGGAAAAACAATACACAAAATGGGGATTACCTGCTTCAGATCAGAATCTATTTGTGGATCTGATGCAGGAAATTGCCACGGAACTAGGGTTGTCGAATTGCTGGATCTGTGGGGGGCTAAAATCTGCTGAGAAATGGCCTTGGAAGGGTGAGGGTTTGACTCCTGAACAACTACTGAAGTGGAAGGCCAACTGGACCCCCAAAATAATTCAAAGACCAGAGGGGTGGGTGTTGGATAAACGGGTAATTGGAACTTTCTGTCTCAGCAGAGAAGGTAGAGAATACTAAGAAGTTGTAGGCTACACTCCGTGCATATCCACTTTAACCATTAACTCTACCAGCAAAATTAAGACCTGGCAGCCCAAAAATCCTACTGGGTATTGGAGCCAAGAAAAAAAGGATAAGTGCGAATGGAGTGATAAAATCGGGCTTTGCTGGAACAAAGGCCCCAGAGCCAACCCATACTGGTCAATCAATGAGTTAAGTAAGTACTGAGATGAACTGGAGAACATAAAGAATAGATGGAAAGCACTAAATGGGTTGTACTGGATCTGTGGGAAAAAGGCCTACAGCGAGTTACCTCAACGCTGGAAGGGATCCTGCATGATAGGACTAATCAGACCTGTTTTCTTCACCTTACCCAGGTCAGAAAGCAACTCACTGGGAGCCCCCTTGTATGAACCTCTAAATCGGGAGAGGGGAAGCTTAAAGGCAAAATTCCCTCTCATTGGTGGGGGACAAACTTGGGGGGAAGACGAATGGCCCGCTGAAAGAATTATTGAATACTATGGTCCAGCAACGTGGGCACAGGATGGGTCATGGGGATATAGGACGCCCATCTATTTGCTGAAACGCTTAATAAGACTGCAGGCTGTGGTAGAGATCGTATCCAATCACACCTCAGATGCCCTCGAATTATTATCCAAGCAACACTCTCAGATGAGGGCCTTTGTATACCAAAACAGGATAGCCCTCAATTACTTACTAGCCAAAGAAGGGGGTGTCTGTGGGAAATTTAACGAATCTCAGTGTTGTGTAGAGATAGATGATTATGGGGAAACTATTAGAGACCTGGCCACAGATATTAAACGAGTAGCCCACGTCCCAGTACAAAAGTGGAACTCCCTGCTCCAGTCATCGTGGTGGGACCATTTGTTCGATGGGGCTTGGTGGAAAAAGGTAATTTTCTTCATTTCATGCTCGGTGCCAGGGGTCATATTCCTACCCTGTCTCATCCCCTGTTTCATAAGGCTCATACACTCAGTAGTACAGGGGATGCAGATGGCAGCATTACCCACAGATCCAGAATCCGCTCTAGGAAAAATGAACCAAGTATCAAAACTGATGACACTAGAAGAGGAGACACCACATAGCAGGGCAGCTGAAGCCCTAGCCAGATTCGAAAAACAAATAAAGGGAAGAGAACAGATACACAAATACTACCACGAAATTCTGGGAGAGGACTTGAACATGGGGAAGTAAGGAAGGAATATATATATCAAACTCGTTGTAGGCTATGTAACCATAAGATAAAATAAAAACTGTAGAAACTAGTAGAAATAATAAGTAGGGCGCGAATTAATGGGTTAATATAAAAGGTGGGGGATTTTTATATGTAACAGGTATAATTCACGCCATTTTTTTTGCATTATATATATATATTATTAAATAGTTGTCAGAATGTACCCTTTGGCATTAGAAGCCCCCCTTCTCAGGCAAAACCAGGTGTGTGTTGAAACCTGATTTACAAGCAAGGGGATGTGGCTCGCCAGGAGATGGGCCTTATCTGAGGCAATATGGAGACACCCAGGCGCTGATCATCGCGTGAACGACCCGAGATGGACATCAGGAACATTATCCCCCCCCCCCCCCCCCCCCGTCCGATACATGTGAATACTCTGTTCCCGTAAATTTCGTCAAGAGTTTCCACGACACCAGACTTCAAATTGTTCTGCCTTGTCTCCGAGAAGGAAATCTCATCAACTTATGGGACTTTGAATGAAACAAAGGACTGAATGCCGAAATCCTAGCCTCAGGCAAAAATTTCCCTATAAAAATCGTTTGTACCAGGATGGTGGTGTGGGGGCATAGAGTGAAACCTCTGCTGAGGCTGATCTCTGTGTCTTGCACCCAGCGCCGATCCCGGGCTCGGCACTGTCCTTTTCCTTGTGGATGGCTAAGTTAGATCTCTATTGCTAAAATAAATTCTTTTTATTTTTTTAATTTGGCTGGATCATTTTTCATTTATAACAATCTTGATGTGGTTAAATGTTTACAAAAATTGCCTGTTGTAAAAGGGAAAGAAGTTACCAGCTTAGGTGGAAGGGGATAGATTCTTTTGACTGCTTATCACATACATCAGACCAAACGAACGCTATTGTGTGAACAAAGTATTTTAGCGAAACAAATTTGTGACTTACAAAATAAAATTGTGATGCTACAATGTCAGAATAAGCTGCTTGCTCATAAATAGGGTACCTACCAAACCGTGGATGAAAAAGCAGCTGTTAGAGTAGCTGAATATAAGTACTGTAAACACAGGGGGCGAGTAAATAAAATCAAATTACATGCAGTAATTGCAGAAGCTGGATTGCAATGGGATCTCGACTGAAACATGGGGTCAGAAAATAGAGGATATATATTAATCACAGAAATTAGAAGAAATTGATTAAGAATAGGCACATAAATGATGGACATTGCTTAATATTTGCTGCATCCTTGTGAGAGGAATAGTGGACTTGTCTTTACAAACAAGCTGTGGGTCTGCTGGTAGATAAAACTAGCACTGAGAGATAAAAGAAACAATGAGAAGGATTCCACTGATTGATGAATGGAAAAAGATAATTGCTTTTAAAAATAAGCTTTAGGTTTGCTGATAAATTAAATTAGACATTGAAAGTTGAAAGAAACAATCGGGAAAAACCCTAACTTCCATAAGAATTGAAAATTAAAAGGGAGGGTTACTCATTAGAGGGAAATCTTCAGTATCAGGTGTATTGGGAAGTCTGTACCTCTCAAGTACCTCAGCCAATGGGGAAAGAGAGAAGGGAAATGTGGCCAGAAAATTAGGATTAAAAAAGGAGGCTGCAACCCCAGGGGAATGCCCCGTGGCCTCTCCCTTTATTCGAATAAAGTAAAAGGACTCCTCTGTCTCCTTTTTGGACATAAACCTCTGATGTTTGTGGATTAATTTTCCTAACGCTTGGTTGCGTGAGAAAGGAAAGGAGTACATGCAAAACAGCAAGAAAGAATGCAAGGATGCCTGATAAGGGGAAGGATGTTTATCAAGAACAGGATACAGTATGCAAGGATACTGAGATAACAAGGCTCCTTGGGCCCCTGAAACCAGATGAATCTGGACTCCTGGCTTGGACAGTGGCCAAAAGATCAGTAAGCATGCACAAGGCAGCGGGGTCAGAAAGTCAGCCCTGAGGAAGACAACTTTACTTCATCCCCTACGACCCCCGACCCCAGAGAGCACCACCAGAGACAACTGCGCAGGCACAAAGGACTGATAAGATGATTACCATACGAAGCGGAGGGGGAGGGGAGCCAGGAAATGATCTATTGTGAAACTTGATTCATATGTAACATTCTAGGGGATAAAAGAAAACGTGAGTGCACAGGGGGTGCACATGTCTTTGTGGAGATATCCCCATGCGTCCGGCCAAATAAAAATATACCTACTTTAAAACTTATTTTGTCTTTGAATTTTAGAGTCTCTTTCCGCGTGTCACAACCAATGGGACAGAGAATAGAAGGGCTGATGTTATTTCTGATCCTTTTGAAGGAACCTCAAGTTGATCATAATTACAAGAAGTGAACAATGAGTACTATGATGTTCTAATTTGGAAGCAAAACCAGTGAGAGACCCCAAGTCAGAAATGCAATTTATTAGGAAAAGGGAAAGAAAAAAATCAAAATGCATGCAATAGTACAAAAGAAAAACCACTGACAGAGTCAGAATACAACCTGACCCCCTTTTGGTCAGGGGGTTTTTAGCAGTCTAATTTGGAATGGCTGCAGTCCTCCTGGAGTGGCAGATGTGGTTCCGTCAGAGCAGTGATCCTGTTGAAGGGTGTAGTCTTCCTTTGAAGATACAGTGGGAAAACCCAGCTGTTCCTCTTGGGAACCAGTGGAAAGGCTGAGTCTGGTGTCCCAAAAACTCAGATTATATCCAGTTAGGAATGCTTGGCTCCTCCCTCTGGGCAGAGCATCTCACAGTGGGGTGCTCTAACTTTTATCAGTCATGCAGTGACATTCAATAGGCCATTATCAGCAGATGTCTCCCTGGGGGGAGGATTGGTTTGTGGAAGAGATAAAGAAAACCGCCCAATTAACAGAAGATAACTGCCACACCTCTAACAGATGGCAAATAGAATACATCTTGCCTTGCAATCTAGGACATTATCCATCCCCTATTCTATTTCCATCTGCATCACAACGAAACCTTACACCCAGTTCTAACTTAAGACTAGGTTTCCCTGTGGTATACAATGGGTTTCCCCGTTTTTCTGCATTACCCACCAAGTGTAACCAGGTCCTTGAGCAAAAACGATCCCACAGATGGGTTTGTCTTTGCCTAAGGCAGGATTAATCCAGACAGTCTTTCCTAAAATATCTTTCATGTCTACCACAGGGACATTATCTCCATCCACTCTGTGCAGGGGTTCAGACTGGGCAGGACTATCTCGACTGATGCACCCTCGGGTGTCGACCATCCAGGTGGCTTTTGCTAAGTTCAAGTCCCAATTCCTTAAGGTTCCCCCATCAAGTGCCTTCAGGGTAGTCTTAAGTAGTCTATTGCATCGTTCAACTTTCCTAGCAGCTGGTGCATGATAGGGGATATGATATATCCACTCAATACCATGTTCTCTGGCCCAGGTGTTTATAATGCCATTCTTGAAATGGATACCATTGTCTGACTCAATTCTCTCAGGGGTGCCATGTCTCCACAGGACTTGCTTTTCTAGGCCCAAGATGGTGTTCTGGGCAGTAGCATGAGTCACAGGGTAGGTTTCCAACAATCCTGAGGTTGCTTCCACCATGGTCAGTATGTAGCGCTTGCCTTGGCGGGTTTGGGGAAGCATGATATAGTCAACTTGCCAGGCTTCCCATACCTGTACTTCAACCATAGCCCACCATACCACAGAGGCTTCACCTGCTTGGCCTGCTTGATTGCAGCGCAGGTCTCGCAGCTGTGGATGACTTGTGAGATGTTGTCCATAGTAAGGTCCACCCCTCGGTCACAGGCCCATCGGTATGTTGCATCTCTCCCCTGATGACCAGAGGCATCATGGGCCCAATGAGCTAGGAATAGTTCTCCCTTACGCTGCCAGTCTAGATCCACTTGTGATACTTTCACCTTGGCAGCTCGGTCCACTGGCTCATTGTTATGATGCTCTTCATTATCCCGACTCTTGGGTATGTGCGCATCCACGTGTCGAATTTTCACAGTCAGCCTCTCAACTTGGGTGGCAATGTCCTGCCAAATCACGGCGGCCCAGATGAGTTTCCCTCTGCACTGCCAGTTGGCCTTTTTCCAGCGATCCAGCCATCCCCACAAAGCATTAGCTACCATCCATGAGTCAGTGTAGAGATAGGGCCTCGGCCACTTCTCTCATTCGGCAATATCCAAAGCCAGCTGGTCGGCTTTAAGCTCTGCAACCTGACTCAATCCACCTTGTCCCTCAGTAGCTTGTGCAACTCACCATGTCGGGCTCCATACTGCAGCTTTCCATGTCCGGTTAGTGCCTACAATTCAGCAGGAACCATCAGTGAAAAGGGCATATTGTCTTTCACTCTTCTGTAGCTCATTATATGGTGGGGCTTCCTCGGCATGTGCCACTTGCTCCTCTTCATCAGAAGATAATCCAAAAGTCTCCCCTTCAGGCCAGTTTGTTATAATTTCCAGAATCCCAGGGCGATTCGGATTTCCAATACGGGTGCACTGGGTGATGAGGGCAATCCATTTACTTCATGTGCTGTTGGTGGCATGATGTGTGGAAGGAACCACCTTTAAACATCCACCCCAGCACTGGTAGCCAGGGTGCCAGAAGCAGCTGCGTTTCGGTGCCAATTCCTTCTGAAGCAGCTTGAACTCCTTCATAGGCAGGAAAGATTTCCTTCTCTGTGGGAGTGTTGTTTGCTTCAGAATCTTTTTAAGTCCGGCTCCAGAATCCTAGTTGTCGACCCTGAGTCTCCCCAGGCACCTTCTGACAAAGGCTCCAGGACAGGCCATGGTTCCCAGCTGCAGAGTAAAGCACATTCTTCACCTCTGGTCCCGTCCTGACTGGGCCAAGGGCTACTGCATGAGTGATTTCCTGCTTGATCTGGGTGAAGGCTTGTTGCTGTTCAGTGCCCCAGTGGAAATCGTTCTTCTTGTGGGTGACCAGGTAGAGAGGGCTCACAATCTGGCTGTACTCGGGAATGTGCATTCTCCAAAAGCCTATGGCACCTAGGAAAGCTGGTGTTTCCTTCTTGTTGGTAGGTGGAGACATAGCAGTGATCTTGTTGATCACTTCTGTCAGGATCTGATGACATCCATCTTGCCACTTGACTCCTGGAAACTGAATTTCTTGTGCTGGTCCCTTAACCTTGCTTCACTTAATGGCAAAACCAGCTTTCAGCAGAATCTGGATAATCTTCTCTCCTTTTTTGAAGACTTCCCCTGTTGTGCTCCCCCATACAATGATGTCATCGATATACTGTAGATGTTCGGGGGCCTCGCCTTTTTCCAGTGTGGTCTGAATCAGTCCATGGCAGATGGTGGGACTGTGCTTCCACTCCGGGGCAGTCGGTTCCAGGTGTACTGCACTCCCTTCCAGGTGAAGGCAAACTGAGGCCTGCATTCCGCTGCCAAATGAATGGAGAAGAAGGCATTGCCAATATCAACGGTTGCGTACCACTTTGCTGCCTTGGATTCCAGCTCGTACTGAAGCTCCAGCATGTCTGGCATGGCAGCGCTCAGTGGTGGTGTATCCTCATTCAGGCCACGGCAATCCACCGTCAGTCTCCATTCTCCACTGGACTTACGCACTAGCCATATAGGGCTGTTGAAATGTGGACGAGCCTTGCTGACCACCCCTTGGCTCTCCAGTTTACGAATCATCTCATGGATGGGAATCACAGAGTCTCTGTTGGTACGATATTGCCGACGGTGTACTGTTGCTGTGGCAATTGGCACCTGTTGTTCTTCAACTCTTAGCAGTCCCACAGCAGAGGGGTCGTCTGAGAGACCAGGTAAGGTATTCAGTTTTCTGAACTGAGATGTGGTAGACTTCTTCCTTAAGTTCCTTTTTTAGTTTCTGATGGCTCTCTTCAATCAAGCTCCAGACTTGCTCAGCCAATCTTGTTCCCACGGACGAGACATGGGTACGAAATAGGGCGGTGACAGTGTCTCCGTAAATTCTTAGTTTATTGACCAAGACGCCCACCCTGTCCTCGCCTTCCCTCCATTGCAGTGTGGCCAGGTAACGGGAGTACATCTCTGGTCCAAGCCGTGCAAATCTCAACCACATTTGCAATGTGCACTGGACACAATCTGGACTCTTGGGAAATCTCTCATCTTCTGAGAAAATTATCTCCAGCACAGCCAATTCCCTCAGGCATCGGATACCTTGTTCCATTGTGCTCCATTTTCCTTGGTGCGCCTGGAGGTCTTCTTTAAAAAGGTATCTGTCCCTCACACTTGTCAGCAGTCGCTGCCAGAGACTGAGAGTTTCTTGGGTTCTCCCAATCCCCTGGTCAATGACCACATCCCAGGACAGTGATCTCAGTTGCCTGGCCTCACTTCCATCCAGAATGGTGTCATTGGCTGCAGCATCCCAGATGTGGAGCAGCCAGGTCAGGATGGACTCGTTCGTCTGGAGGGTGAATTCCTTCCGCAGGTCACGCAGCTCACCCAGGGATAGAGAGCGAGTGATGATTTCTGGCTCTGTCTCTTCCACTGGATGCGAAGGTCCTGCCGCGTCCTCATCAGTCACTATGCTGACTGATTTGCTCTTTGATTTCTTCTTCTGAATGGGGGCAACTGCTACTGGTTCAGGCTGTTCTGGTTTGGTGAAAGTTTGTGTGGCGATGCTGATGGCGCTTTGGGTTCCTTCCTCCTCTATGACAGTCTGCGTAGACATGGACGCTGTTGTATTGCATTTGGCTCTTTTCTCCTCTGTGGCATTCTGTGCGGACACAGACACTGTTGCTTTTCTTCTCTTTTCCTCTTCCTCAAGAAGATGCTGCATCACACTATGTAGTGGTTTGTTTCTAAGCATGTTGCAGACTGCAGAGAAGACGAAGCAGAACTAACAACATTATGCTGGCCTTGGCATCCAGAGGGAAGTCAACATTTTCAAAAACTGCTTTGTCAAGCCTGAAAGGTTGGAAAAAATAATTCTTTACCCCTCCCACCAGGGGCTGGGTGCGATTTTCAAGGCCCCAGACGTAGCAGCCCAGATTAGGACAAGCAAACAGAATTGAGTGCATATTCCGAATCATGTTCATTGCCTCAGAGATGATAATGCAATAGACATAATAGACCAATAAAGCAATTCTCATACCGTACCCTGGACTGCACATGAGCATTACAACCGCCAGATAATTCCCCATGTGTGGGAAAATATGGAGAGCTAGGTACAAGACCCATGTAAGCATGTTAAGCATCATAGTGAATAGGTACTTTCTACAATACAAAATTGTAATTCTGATTTTTCTCAGTACCTTGCAGCTGCACATTGGCCGGCAAAATTATGTTCTGGTTTGAAAGCAAAACCAGTGAGAGACTCCAAGTCAGAAATGCAATTTATTAGGAAAAGGGAAAGAAAAAAATCAAAATGCATGCAATAGTACAAAAGAAAAACCACTGACAGAGTCAGAATACAACCTGACCCCCTTTTGGTCAGGGGGTTTTTAGCAGTCTAATTTGGAATGGCTGCAGTCCTCCTGGAGTGGCAGATGTGGTTCTGTCAGAGCAGTGATCCTGTTGAAGGGTGTAGTCTTCCTTTGAAGATACAGTGGGAAAACCCAGCTGTTCCTCTTGGGAACCAGTGGAAAGGCTGAGTCTGGTGTCCCAAAAACTCAGATTATATCCAGTTAGGAATGCTTGGCTCCTCCCTCTGGGCAGAGCATCTCACAGTGGGGTGCTCTAACTTTTATCAGTCATGCAGTGACATTCTGTCATGGTTTGACACTGGCGCGATGCCAGCGCCTCCATGAAAATGTACCTTTTTAAATAATTGCTGTGAGATGTGATCAGGAACAGAGCAGAGCAGGCCCAAACTTAGTAACAAAGGAAAGAACTTTATTAAACTACTTCTACTATAAAAACTACAAACACTAAATCCTGGATGAAGACTTTCCAAAACACCCCTCCTCCTCCCACCTAATTTCTAAACAAACTCAACAGTGAGACACCACCCAGGATCCTGATCAAGTTGCTACCCTGCAGATATTCAAATACTCAATCTTTCAAGGGAGATAGGAGTCTCTCCTGTGCCACAGACTCCCCAGGAAACACAATTGTCACCTTTGTGTTTCCATGTCACACATGGCAACCGCCCGGAGAAAATCTGCCATGGTGACACTCTCCTTTCCATGTCACAGTGCTCTCACCACCGTGCATGGACAGACTGCTCACAGGGCTCTTTTAAGGATGCTTTGCCATGGACCAAAAGAGACAACAGTTCAGTTTCTCATTTTGGGACTACAGTCCCCCCCATTTTCCCCTGGGGCTGAGGGTCCAAGAACAGAGGTCCTCTTCTCTTCTTCTTCTTCCTTGAAGATAGAGGGCTTCTCCACACCTTCTCCAACTCTCCTCTGTTCTCTCTACTCCTCTGCTGGTAATCACTGAAACAGGTCTCCTGGCACACCAACGCACCACCCTAAGTGCAGCTTCTGTTAGGAGAATTTGGTTCAGTCTATGGCTAACAAGAGAAGTCCAGCCACAAGCCACTCCATCATCTCCTTCCAACTCGAGAATTTCTTCTTCCATCATCTCGGATCCCAGACTGTCTCTCTTCTACTTCAAATCAAGGAGGAGTAATATTTTACAAAGCCTTCATTTCCCAGGAAAGGGTTAAAAGCTCAGACTCCCTGGACGGCTGATATCTCTGCCCAGCAGCCGATTCCCAAGGCCAAGGCTGGGCGCCTTCCCCCCCCCCCCCCCTTCTCTTCCGCGCCGGCAAAGTTACAGGTGCCGTCCGGACTCTCTCTCTCTTTCCTCTGGGGGGGGGGAGGAATGACAAAGACATCTCCGCTTCTCTCCACCCTTCCGTCCACAGGAGCTGGCTCGGTTCCAGTCCTTCTACCCCTCAGCTCACTTCGACCAGGCCTCATGGCTCCCCCTCCCCCACCCAGCCCCATGGCTGGGCAGGGGAGATCTGCACAGCACCTTGACCGGAACCAAAGAGAGCGAGCTCTTGGGAGTTCTTGCTTTTAACCCCCTGTGTTCTCAGAGGCGTATCCCTATCTTCAGTGGTCACTTCAGGTGCCAATATCCAAACTTGACCACTGATTGGTTTGACTCAACTTCCTGAAAAAAATCACTTCCATGTAAAACCACGACACATTCAATAGGCCATTATCAGCAGATGTCTCCCTGGGGGGAGGATTGGTTTGTGGAAGAGATAAAGAAAACCGCCCAATTAACAGAAGATAACTGCCACACCTCTAACAGATGGCAAATAGAATACATCTTGTCTTGCAGTCTAGGACATGTGACCAGTACTATTTGGAGAGACAGTTCAAATTGGAGAGACATGGATTTGATGGATGGACCACTCGGTGGATAAAGAATTGGCTGGATGGCCACACGGAAAGTGTTGTGGTCAACAGCTCATTGTCCAGGTGGAGACCAGTGACTAGTGGTGTCCCTCAGGGGTCAGTACTGGGGCCAATACTGTTCAACACCTTTGCTGGCAATATGTTGAAACATAAACTTTAAGAAATTTAGAGATTTTAGAGGAGCTAAGATTTTAGTTAGAAATAAGCTTTATTGGAATTAATTAAAATAAATGGGTACGCCTTGCTTGATGAAGTTAAGAATTAATAGTTAACTAATAATTGATTGCTTTTCAACACAATGTTTAGTTAGCTGGGTTTGTAATGAAGAATATAGAAACTGACAAATAGCTTTTAGGAACACAAGACAATTGTGGGCCTCTTCTGTTCCGAAACCAATTACAGATCAGAAATGGGAGTTCTACCAAGGGTTCATTTGTCACATTTGCATTGAAAAGGTAGAAAGGTCAGAATGAGGAAGACTTCATTTACTTCCTCATTTTGGGACCCCTCCCCATGAAAGGGACCACCGACCCATTTCAAGGAACAAACTACGCATGCTTAATAGGTTTTGAACTGATTAGCATACGAAGCGAGGAATGGGATGTACCAAAATGATGAATATGTATTTGTATTTTGGGTATTCAATACTTGTATGGATAAAAGACAGTTGGGGGCCTGAAAAAGTTGGGGCTATTCGGCCTGGAGAAGAGAAGGTTGCATGGAGACCTCGTAGCAGCCTTCCAGTATCTAAAGGGGACCTACAGGGAACCTGGAGAGGGACTCTTCATTGGGGACTGTAATGATAGGACAAGGAGTAATGGGTACATATTGAAAGAGAAATGTAGGTTAGACATAAGAAAGAAATTCTTTACTGTAAGGGTGGTGAGGCACTGGAACAGGTTGCCCAAAGAAGCCGTGGTTGCCCCATCCCTGGCAGTGTTCAAGGCCTGGTTGGATAAGGCCTTGAGCAATGTGGTCTAGTGTGCAGTGTCCCTGCCTATGGCAGGGGGGTTGGGACTAGATGGTCTTTGAAGTCCATTCCAAACTCTTAACATTCTATGATTCTATGATTAATGGGGCCCTGCCATCAGCCAGGTGGAGGAAAGGGACAATTGAATTTATTGCACTGTGTGGATCCCATGGCCTGGCACATCAGACCCACAAGAGTATAAAGCTTTAGTTGACACTGGTGCACAATGTACCCTGATGCCATCAAGATACGTAGAAGCAGAATCCATCTCTATTTCTGGGGGGATGGGGGATCCCAACAGCTGATTGTACTGGAAAATGAAGTGAGCCTGACAGGGAATGAATGGCAAAAACACCCCAGAGGCCCTGTGCATCCTTGGCATAGATTACCTCAGGAGAGGATATTTCAAGGGCTCAAAAGGGCATCTGTTGGGCTTTTGGGATAGCTACTGTGGTGTAGCAGGGCATCTCACCCCTCCACAAGAGCTTATCTGTTGTTTGTTAACTGGTCAGATAACTAAACAGGACAAGCTGTCTTGTAGTGAGTTATTTTGGCGCCATGGGGTTAACATCAGTCTGGCATCTCCCAACTGTCAATACACATCTTACTGCTAAGTGAGATCTGGAAGATAAGCTGGATTTCTGACCAACAGACACCTCACTTTACAACTATAACAGCCACACCAAACTTTCACAATGCAGAAATCTTCTATACATTTCCCTGGAAATGTGGAGACCTTCTCCCATAAATAGGGACACCAGCATCGCAGTTACTCCCAAGGGGTTAAATGAAGAAATCTGTGTACATTATCATCATTTTGGTGGCAAGTTGCATTTGACTCCTAATCAATACTATTTCTTTTGCTAGTGTTAATATAGGTACCTTGATATTGTGCACTGTTTTATGTTATGCTGTAATCTACTAGTAGTTTAGTTTTATACTGTGTATTAAGTAACTCTGATACGAATCTTTCACCTGTTATTTCTTGTCTGTTTAATAAATAATTTATTTTTATAAATAGACCTGATTCATCATCACTATAACTGGCTGGGCCAGAGTGATTCCTTAAATTTAAACTCCTGCCAAAATCTGAGGCTAAGGCAGGGCTTGTCTGAAATGTGGAGACAGAGGGAATTCAACAGCTGAATCCCTTTCCTGGTGTCTCAGGGGACCCTTCTACTGTGGGGCTCCTGTAGGTCAAAGAACAACAGGTACCAATTGCTACCATAACAGTGCACTGTCAAAAACACTGCACCAATCGGGACTCTGTGACCCCCATTCATGAGATGATTTGTGAACTGGAGAGCCAGGGAGTGCTCAGCAAGACTTGCTCACCCTTTAATAGTCCTATCTGGCCAGTCCAATGGAGAGTGGAGACTGACAGTGGACAGTCATGACCTGAACGAAGTCACATCACCACTGAGTGCTGCTGTGTTGGACATGCTGGAACTTCAGTATGAACTGGAGTCCAAGCTAGCAAAGTGGTGCCACCATCGATATTGCTAATGCATTTTTCTCCATTCCTTTAGCAGCAGAGTGCAGGCCACAGTTTGCTTTCACCTGGAGGGGCGTCCAGTACACCTGGAACCGACTGCCTGTGGTG
Source organism: Anomalospiza imberbis (assembly GCF_031753505.1). Lineage (NCBI taxonomy): Eukaryota > Metazoa > Chordata > Aves > Passeriformes > Viduidae > Anomalospiza > Anomalospiza imberbis. The sequence goes on from NC_089720.1 coordinate 7,060,730, forward strand.
GTGCATACCCCCCTCATCAGGCCGCATTATGATCTGAGAAATGCTCGTTAGGAGCCTTCACAAACAGTTCCTCTCGAGCTTTTCAAAAACACTGTCTGTTCCCAGGAACATGTGCTGTCTAATGAGCTCCTGTTTTTTAATGAACAGCCTTGGAAACTTATTTTTCTTGCCTGAATAACAACCCAAGTGGAATAATATTTTTTAAATCAAGCTTTCAAAGAAAGTTACTGACCTGAGTTGCAGTCAGGATAGGAAATTATTATGATTAAAGTCCACTCACTTGTGACCCTATCAACAGTGGTCCTAAGTAAGATCCTTTGAGCTCTCCTGGACTGCAGCAGGCTGTTACCTGTAGGGTCTCTCAGAGCCAGCGAACTCTCAAATTTGCTGTACTCGGAGGATGACCAAACAACAGCAATGGATCCTGGGCTGATACTCTCACTCCTTATGAGTCAACCCTTCACCTGCTGAGAAGATGCAATGGCATCTGAAATGAGTATCTCACTGAATTTGGGGGGATTTTTTCACAGGTACCATCTTTGTACATGTGAGTTTGCATATGCTGTAGCAAATATACCAGGAATGTTTTTCTCCTAGATTCTCAAGTACTTTAGATTTGTAACTAAGTTAGGACTGCAAGTAAGTTACTGTTGTATTATAGCAAATTCTATATGAATCCTTTACTAAATTGCTTAACTTATCAATTGAGTTTAAGTACTATTAAGTTTAAATGCTGATAAGTTTAAGTTAAATGAAGTGCTGTTGGTCAAGTCCAGGGCTCAGTTTATCATTGGAGTCTACTCTGATGCTTGTGACTCAACAGGAGTGTCTTCTGTATTCCTTTTTTATCCTTACCATTTCCTAGTTTCTTGTCTTCAACTCCTCCTGTCCCAGCCTCCACATAGATAGTTTCATGTTTATTTTAATTTGGATTGAGTGATTTTGGATTTTTGTTTGCTTTTTCTCTGTGTGTTTTAACCATCTAGTAAATAAAAGAGTGAACCTTGCCAATGAACTTTGTCATGATGTGGCTTTTTATATTAAACCTTTGCTGGTGATTAAGTGAACTTAAAACACTCATTCACAACATTGCCCCAGGAGTGGAAACACACCCCGCTATTTGCCATGGACTGATCTAGACTGCACTGGAAAAGAGTGAGGCTCCAAAATAATTACAGTATATTGATGACATCATCCTGTGGGGCAACACAGCAGAGGAAGTTTTTGAGAAAGGGGAGAAGATAATCCAAATCCTCCTGAAAGCCAGCTTTGCCATTAAAAAAAGTAAGGTCAAGGGACCTACCTAGGAAATTCCGTTTTTAGGAATAAAATGGCAAGATGAATGTAATCAGATTCCAAGGGATATGGTCAACAAAATAGAAGCTATGTTCCCACTGACCAGCTAGAAGGAAACACGGGCTTTCCTATGTGCTGTGAGCTTTTGAAGGATGCATTTTGAAGGATGCATCCAGATTACAATCAGATTGTAAATCCTCTCTATCAAGTGACATGGAAGAACGATTTTAAGTGGGGTCCTGAACAACAACCTTTTGAACAGGAGATGGTTCATGCAGTAGCCCTTGGGCCAATCAGGACACGACAGGATGTAAAAATGTGCTTTACACTGCAGCCAGGGAGAATGATCCTTCCTGGGGCCTCTGTCAGAAAGCACCAGGGCAGACTCGAGGTCAACCACTAGGTTTTTGGAGTCAGGGATACAAAGAATCTACAGCCTGTTACACCCTAACTGAAAAAGAGATACTGGCAGCTTATGAGGGGCTTTGAGCTGCTTCAGAAGTGATTGTCACTGAAGCATAGCTCCTCCTGGCACCCTGACTGCCAGTGCTGGGCTGGATGTTCAAAGCGAAAGTCCCTTTAACACATCAGGCCACTGATGCTACGTGGAATAAGTGGGTTGCACCGATCATACAGCAAGCTTGAATAGGAAACCCCAATTGCCCAGGGATCATGAAAGTCATCATGAACTGGCCTGAAGGTGAAAATTTTGGACTATTGGAGGAGGAGGAGGAGGAGGAGGAGAAGGAGAAGGTGTCACATGCTGAGGAAGCTCCACCATATAATCAGCTACCAGAAAATGAAAAACGATACGCTCTCTTCACTGACAGTTCCTGCCATATTTTAAGGATCCATTGAAAACAGAAAGCTGCCATGTGGAGTCCTACATGGTGAGTTGCAGAAGTTATTGAAGGACAAGGTGGATCAAGGCAAGTTGTACCTCATGGAGATTTGATTTTTGGGTGAGAACAGTCTGCAATGTTGATTTGTATAATACTGGTTGCTGAATGACACTGCCACTGTATGTCATAACTACCATGGACAATGAGGATGGAGTGCTCCAGATACACCAGTCCTGATGCAGCTTTCAACCAGCCAACAGCACACCAGCTCTCCTGCCCTGGAAGACATCTACGATGGATAGAACCCACAGTCATGGACTAAATTAACTCAACAGACATCTTGGAGGGATGGCCATTGACTATGGCAATAGGCAATGACGCCTGTGATTGCGCATATATGTGTGTGTGTGTGTGGTTTTTTTTTGGTTTTTTTTTTTTTTTTGAAGGTGTAGGAGTGGATGATGTCCTGGTTCTGGCCAGGACAGGGTTAATTTTTGCTGTAGCCAAGAGGGGGCAAGGGTGCTTGTCTAGGACTCGGAGGTTATTCTATACTATCTCATGTAATTTTCCAGGAATGGGAAAAGGGGTCTCTTCCAGGTTGGGGTAGTGTCGCAGAGGTCGAGTATTGTTGGGCTCCATTTGTTGTAGTGGTGAACATTTCCATGTAAATTGCTCACCTCTCTTAAACACTTTTGGTAATAATATCGTTGCTGTTACTGTTTGTTTTCTTATCTCATTGCTGTTTCTAGTAAATTGTTCTTATCTCAACCCATGTTTTTTACCTTTTGTACTTCCAATTCTCCTCTCCATCCTGACATGGGGAGGGGAGGAGTGAGTGGCACATGGTCTGGGGTGTTTCAGTGGGAACACTAAATTGGGGAATACCATTCCTAAACCACGACAAAGGACTTAAGGCCAAATAAAATTTCTGTTACATTTTTAATCACCTCACTTTAAAAGAGCTTTCTTTATAGGCAAAAAAGGATTTTTGTGTTTATCCACAGTCTGCAGTATATTACTCATTGCCTAATGAGTAATATAATTAGTACACAATTGGACAAACACAGTCTATATGCATTAAAGAGCAATTCACAGTATTATCATGGAATATGATTACATTAAATTTTAAAGTTTTAATAAAACCAATATGGATACTTCTGTTAAATGGAAAAACAAAGACCATATTATTAAACTCTAGCTATCACATGCCAAGTTAACGTCTCAACTTTCATAGACTCTATATCTTACCACAGAACAATATTTAATATATCATATATTTGGTTACATACTAAACCTTAGGTAGTTTGCACACTATTATGCAATATAACTATATTGTGTTAAATGTCATTTATTCAAAGATCTTTGCAACAAACAAAAAGAATTCAACTGTACTAGTGAAGTTCTGAACCTCTTTTAAGTTAAAATGTTTTAAAATGTTTGTTCATGAAAGAAGACAAATGTATGACTACCAATAATCTGGGCCATGTAAGTTAGTTGAGCAACAAGAGAAAAAAACTTGTTTCTTCTAAGCAGAAGAACAAGATAAAAGGGAAACCCTTTTCTAAACCAAACGAAAAATAATAAATTGATGTTTTACAGATAACTGGAAACTAGTTCTAACCATTTACTTAGGAAAGGTTGGAAATATAAACACAAAAAATTAAAGAAAGTATGTTAATAATATTGTATTTTAAATAAAAAATATGAAACATATTAAAATAATTAAACCATCTGTACTAGAAATAGTGCTTTATGATCAGTATTTTTTAATTAAAGATCAGAAGCTATGCTATCCAAGATTTCATCTTCAGGTATTGTTCATGCTGTTCATTCTAAGAACACATGTAGTCTACACTTTCATCTGCATTAAATAAAAAGTGGCAGAATGCATGGTCTGAAGGATAAGAAGTCTTCAGAGAAAATGGAAATAGATAATGTTTCTGAGGTTCTATTTTTCTTATGGCCAAAGCAGAAGCTGGAAAGTTTTGCCTGAATCACTGCATATATATAGATCAGAAAAATGTTACTACTTTGCTTTCTTGATAAAATAAGAACTAACAATA